>NW_026703973.1:2703696-3379621 GCF_028828765.1 Penicillium canescens
AGACGCCACTAGTCCCGATACGTTACATAGACTGTGGTATCTTGTAAGTTATCCTGGTTTACTCTTTTACCCCCAGAGATTCTGGCGTTTGGTCCTCCTCCCTGAATCAAATTTCTAGTTGCCCTTTAGAAATTGACGGGCCTATGTATCTGTCAATTTTACTTCGCTCTATCAAGCGAAGATACTCTTCCCTGAACGATCGAGGCTCAGGATAAAAATAGATATCGTAATACAGTACATAATTACATTCGTGGACGCGCTCAGCCGAATCTTCAAGGAAACACAGTAAATCTTTAGCTACTCCGCGCTAGCCTTGATCTTGGTCTTTCCAGATTTTTCTATCCATAAATACAGCGTCGTACATACCGGATTTCGACTAGATCACTTTATGTGGTGAAGCCAGTAAGTACCTAGAGTAACACTTGACACGGTAGCTTAATCCTTGATCTAGTGAAGCTCGATGCTGTAGGCCTCAAATGGTCAGACTCTTGAGCACGATACCACTTGATATATACCGTGTTCTCAACAATTTCTGCTGGGAGAGATTGGGACTCGTTTTCAGGTTCTATGGTAATAAACCGATGGTCATAATACTCCTTTGGTTCCAATGCGCAATGTTCCCATAATACCCAGGTAATACCTATACCTGTTTTCAAGATACCAGCGCGTATTGTTGCTGCGACAACAATATGAACATTTGTAGAAAATACGAAATAGAAACAAATAGGTGGTGAATGATCGAGTGAATGTCTTACTGACGCATCCTAGGTATTTGGTAAACAAGTCGGCCATGAAGACGACGTGGAGCCCCAACACGAACCCCTTGGGGTATACTGTATATATTGAGAAGGAAGGGAATAAAGAACCAGCGCAATGTATTGAATGAGAATTTATGTTGTCAAAGCTTTAGCCAAAATCTGTTCTAAAGAGCTGCCGAGCTATAAGATTGTAATTTATCCCATTCAAAATTGAGCAAATGCGTTTGCGTATGTGCCGGTTAACCGCGAAAGACGGACGGGCCTTTTTATCCTCACCTTAGACTACCCTTCTCCATGCTGATCTCCTTGCAACATTACTCTTACGAGGCCATTTCAGAGATGGACTCTTTTAGTCTAGAGATCTTGGATTTAATCCTTCTCTACCTCTTCGAGCCCAAAGAACCCACGTGCTTGGACCCCACCCGAGCTCAGAACGCCGTCCAGTACTGCCTGCCGTCTATCGCCATCAGCTCAAAACTAATTCTGCCGGTAGCAAGATGGTAAAATTACAACTCCCCTTACATCTCTAATACAACACTACGGCTTTCTTACAGTTATAGGTCGTAAGTCCTTTCACTCCCCTATCTTTACGTAATCTATATGATTAACTAGAGGCACTCAAAAATAGGCAAAAAAGAGGTGAGAAAAGAGAGGCCGAAGTGGAGCGAAAACGTTGTATAAAAAAGTATACTCACATCGGGCCCGTGTAGAAACTGCCTAAGACTTTAGGGAACGGTATACAAATTTATGACTCATGTTGTACGGCCGCACCAAGACGTTTTCCAATGGTGCAGTTGTTGGTTTGATCTATTGGTGGTCATTTATTCTTAGGGTTCCCAGCCATTCCCCTTAATGTGTGGCTAGCCTAGGAAAGTGACCGACTAATCTGCCGAGAACTGACCACGCTGAATCTCTTGCTTGTTAAGAGTGGTCCACTGCGTCAACAACTCTTCGACATTGCCTGGCAGCAAGAAGTCTTCAAAAAAGTTCTGTTTGTAGTCATCATCATCGCGTCGCCCAGACATCGCGCTCTCCTGTGGAGCAATGTCGAAGATGGGTAGTCTCTCTGGCGATTCATTCCCAGGCGCACGTTCATTGTCACTACTATTGGAAGTGGTGTAAGCAGAGGAACAGCCACTGAGCTCTAATGTCTTGGCAGCATATGCCTGAATCTCTTCTTTGCTTAAGACCCTTAGCACAACGATGGCATCCGTCCGCTCTTCGAATAGCTCATGACCAGCCCTCAATGCCGCAGGACTGACTAATCGCCGGTCAATTTTGGTCCACCATTGGTCAGGCAAAAGGTCCTTCTTGTGGGCCTGTTCGAACGGAGGGTCACCCTCACTTAGCGGATTTGGTCCTTCAGGAAAGCTTTCACGCTGAGGCTGCAAGATACCCTTGGGGGGTATTGTAGCATTAGCATCTTCCTGTGCAGGTGGACCAATGGTGACAGTCTGCCGCGCATTATCTTTGCTGTCAATGGATGATATGTTTTGGTCTTCCAGCAGCCGTTGAGAGCCAGGTGGCCTGTATGGACGGGAGCTATCCCGGGAGTGGTGCCTGGGCGAGTGGTTCTGGTCACTTATGCAGGGTCCCGTGCTGCTGTTTTGGTAGCGTTCCTTTTCCTTCTGCGAGATACGCTCCTGTTCCAGCTTACGCTCCAGACGCTCGATTTCCTGCTGCTGCTTCCAGATCTCTATGTCATGGCGGGAGTCGTTCCTCTCGAGAATGTGCTGGTCCATGACAAGCTCGTGATCGCGCTGGAAGGGAGAGGATTCGCGAGAGACCCCGCTGGCAACATACCATGACGACGACCGCACGCCTTCTTCTCCATCCGAATCATCGTACGCTGACCGCCGTATCGGTCGTGGCTTGTTGCCTTGCACCTGCTCGTCGAATATGGTCATCTCTGGCCTAATTCGCTCGAAAGAACGCCGTTTGCCCAGCTTGAGTGAGTGGTACTTGCTTAAGGATTGTTGCACCGACATCGGGGAGGTTCCTTTGGCTTCTTGGGGATGATTGAATGAGGTGCGGCCTTTCCGGCCACGAATGGCCAGGTAGGTTTCGGATAAATCCGATTCGTCTGAGTTGAAGTCTTCCATGAACCTTTTCGTCGATTGTGATGAATGGTATGAGCTTGCCGGGGCAGGAGAAGGACTAGTGAATTTTGGCTTGAGGCTGTTGTTAGATTTTTGGACGCTATTAATGTCAGCGAGGTTTACATTAAGGGGGAAGGAATGACGCGCACGTACGCAAAAAGCGAGTGATCAATGTAAATCGAGGGTCCATGTTCGATTTGGAATCGCGTGATCTCTCCGGAGTGGATATTTAGGACACCATCCCTGATTCGTGAGTGCCTATCTTTCTCAAGCTTGCTTTTGCATGATTCAACCTCATCAAGCATGCTTTGTATAAGGATATTGTATTCCCTGAGCTCAGTGGAGGTATTGCCTTCCGTAGCTATGTGGGCTCCAATCTGACCTTCACTATTGTCCGTGGATCCCACTGAATCCCGTGAAGATTGATTCCTTAAGATCGATCGGTGGGTTCTTGGATCGTGCTTATGATTATACGTTTTGTCGGCACTACCGTGGGCTGGCCTGCTGTGTGTCGTCTCTGTCGAGAGACCTTGAGAAGATTCCATGGCTGTATGACCCTGCCGTGATTTTTGGTTTCGAGCTTGTCTTTCTTCTAACAAATTTTCCAGCAAGTCACGCTGTTCTTGGACTATGGTTGGAATATTGTTGCTGATGAAACATGAATAAGGATTCATAGAGGCGAGCAGCAAACATACCTTCGGATCTGACCCGCGTACATGATCACATTAAGCAGAAGTAGCATCGTCGACTTCAGCCTTTCTAAGGTACTTTTTAATTGATCCAAGTTCGGCTCAAGTAGTACTATCCGGAACTTTCCAGTGACTTGCTGAAAGCGACCCTTTCCAGCCTGCTCATTATTATCAACCACTCTCTGGATCTGTCCAAGTACGTCCTGGCACTGAGTCAGAACAAGGGCTAGAGTGCGAAATGCCTCATCTGAACAGAGTTTAGATGACTCCTTCTCCTTCAAATTGTCGCCTAGCTCACGCAAAATGGCACTAACGAGTGCGATCTCGTTTGATAAGAGCTGGACAGTGTCGTTGGCGTTCTTAACCCGCCGGTAGAGGGAGAAGAGTTTGACAGATAATTTAGTGCCCAAATCAGCGACCTGTATGATACTGGCGGCGATGCCGAGGGCCTCAAGGCCAGACATTACGGCAATACGCTAGCAGGGCGACAATAATGTGGACTCGAAATGGGCAGATTCTAAAGAGACTGAGGAGTTGAGGCTTTTACCAGACTGGGCGGGGTTGACGCTTTGACATGTAGACCCCACTAAGCCTCCTGGCTCTGCAGCGTCTCATCTAAGGACAGAAACATCCGTCAACGGGCCATTTTGAAGCCGTTTGGTGACATATCCGCGGGTAGTATCGAAAAAAAAAAAAAAAAAAGCCGAACCAACTACGGCTCCTATTCCATTCATATTCAAAGTTCAATATATACTGACTAACGCTGGGTATCCCAAATCAAAAGCAACCAAGTAATTTATCAACACCAACACCAACAAGAAAGGAGCAGAAATAAGTATACCGTAAAAGAAGTAAGTAACAAAAGCCTCCCGAAAAATACAGATACAATCTCCACGCACATACGCGAGGACAACGCTGCGTCGCTAATGACAAATATGCTCCGTGACAAAAGAATAAAATCGGAAAGAAGATCAACATCTATACTCACTTCTCGGCCAAAGCCGCAAGCAAAGAAGTTGACAACGGCGAGTTAGCCATTCTCATAATCCGCCGATCACTATATCCGACACTGTTACCGGAACGGCTTCCACCACAAGCATTCCCAGACCCAAAAGCAGCATTCGCCCTTGAATTCCTCCGACAAGGCTGCAGTCTCTGTTCAGGAGTCGGACAGGCACCCTGATTCAAAGCCTGAGAATGACTCTGCCTCCTTGCTCGAGTCTGCAATTGCAGTTGCAATGAAGAGTCCGCATACTGTTCCCTTTCTTCCTCATCCTTTATTCCGTCACGAATCTCCTGAAGTGTGATCCCCGACCTTGGTCTTTGAGAACGGAGACTCTCTCTTTGTCGTTGTGGCGAGGGAGATGACAAATGACCAAAGTCATCCTCGTTTTCCAGCCCAGAGTTTGCTTCTTCGCCCAGGAAGACGTCGTCGTTATCTGTTGACAGGCCTTTTGTTCTGAGATTTGGATGAGGGGCGTTTCTCAATTGAGACTGGGGCTGTGGCTGGGACTGCTTTGAGCTTTCCTCTCGCCGCGCAAGCGGTGATGCACGAGGACTGCGTGTATTTTCGTACATGTTCATCTTGTGGTTGAGATTCGGGAGATGTGATAACATCGGGTTATCTAGTAGTAGTCTGATATTGAGGGTATTTGTTGCTGCCTCTGCTGTTGGGAGACCTGTCATATTGGGTGCTGTAGCTATGATAGTTGGAGTAGAGGCTCGGGGTGGAGGTTGATAATGGGGTTGTGTTTGGTTTTGGCCTTGGCCCTGGCCCTGGTATTGACTTTGGGTGTTGTTCCATAGCTGTTGAAGGGTTGTTTGCAGGAGGTTATTTTGTAGGGATAGGCCATTGTTCTGGAGGGAGAGATTGTTTGTTTGGTTTTGGAGTTGTTGCTGATATGGGTTAATGGAACCATATTGACCGGGATAAGGTTGCTGTGGTCTGTTTTCTGGGAACCCTGGGTCTACTGGGATTTGCATCTTCGTAAGGAGGAAAGATAACATTAGCCTTTCTTCCTCATTGGATACGTGGAATCTGCTGGTCAGCTCATGAAGTTAAACATACCTGACGGCTGAACTTCCTTCCAGGCATAGCAATGTAGTCATCAAACTGACTCTCAAGAGTAGCAAAATTGAATCCCCGGACTGGATCCACAGGTTCAAACCGCTGACCAACCTCCTGTTGAAAGTCGACACCCCGTCGAGGCGCAGGCTTATACGCAGACATATTGAGCATCCAACTCGGGTAACTCCCAAACCAAACATCGATAACAGGCTCGACCTCAATTGACAAAGCGAGCTGGCTATCAACCGTAGGCTTTTGAACCAACATGACGAAGGTGAACTCACGCGGTAGACCGGATTTCTGCAGGTTGTTCTCCTCCATGGACCAAAAAATCTCCCCAGCCTCGACGTCGAAACTGGCTCCATGTTGACTCTTCAGCGTACGCGCTGACCCTTGAATGCGCATCATCTCGTACCGTCTGTATCGGCTGTTGACACTTCCTGAGGGAATCACACTCGCGCTCACTGGCATTTCCGATATACCCAATGACCCTGCCAGACTGAAGGTCCATTCCATCGTCTCTGGAGACACAGTGCCGTAGATCAAACGCGGCGCATGCATGAGGAACCTCGGATTACCAGGCGGGTATCCATTTGGATAAAGAGGCGACCGAGACATCTCCCTCGACCCATGAACGGAGACCTTGATCGAGGCAGATTTAAAGCGATGAGAGAGAGTATGCGGCGAATGGAAAACGAACCCAATAGCGAGGAAATCAACATGATCAGCATCCTTGTCAGAAACGGAACTGCTCGAATAAAACCCGTGTTGCAGACGCTCCACGTGCGCGGTAATATATGCATCGCCCGGCAGATGGCGCTCGTAAATACAAGCACGGTTGATGAGGAGGCGTGGATTTGCCATGTTGGGATCGGGTGGCTTTTTTCCTTGGGAGGGGCGTCTTCGATGGAGGTTAGGGAGGGTGAATCTGACAGGCGCCCGTTTTGGGTGGTGTTGGTGTATACGCCATGTTGGGATGGCATCCGCAGTGCAACAAAACCGCTGGTCCCCGCTGAACGTTGTTGTTCGCTGTCCATCGGCTCTTCAAATGCACCGTTTTGTATAGTGTATACAAGTTGAAACTTACTGTACGGGCATATATATGATTTTACTAGACTACAGACAAGACCAGTTTGCTTTTTTTGTCATCTCTTGGCGATGATGTTTTCCCATCACCTGGAGTGTCAGGTGTGGGATAGGTGTCAGGTGAGCACTAGTCATATTGCTCACTGTGACGCGGCTCTAGGCCGTCACTTGTGAAATGATATTGTCATCTTCAAACAGTTTCAAGTTAAAAATTAGACACATCTGGTATGTAGTTTCACGTTTGTAGTTGAGTTGATGTCGATCCTTGGCGGGGACTGGGGAACAACATATCAGAACGGCCGGATTAACTATTCCGCCGGGCAGAACTCGACGCCTCGCGGTCTCCAAAGTTCATCAACGACAGGCAATGATTTAGAGCTCTCTGGTTCTGGTTCATTTTGCGTCTCGTGAAGGATCTCCTCTGCTGTTTTATTACCCTTGTATGTGTGCCTGATCGGGGTGCGCGACCCAAATTCCGACCTCGCCTGCTAACAACCGCCAGATTGTTCCCTGTACTATAGCATATACTGGTGTTTTTTGCGGCTCCTGTGCGATCAGCTTGTTTGATTTGTCTTATTTCTTTCCTTGAATCTGCACCCTGGATCATCGGGAACCCTCTTTAAACAGATCTTGTTTGTGCCTCACACTGCATTATCACCCGAATCCTGAAGTGGCATTGCATAGTCCAAAACCAACTGTGCATGTGCAAAGCTTTGATCAGAAGCGATTGTGATACTTGAGATTACCGGCTTCATTCTCTACCCGGCGTGTCGACACTTCATCCGTCCATCCAAATTTGTTTTCATCTGTGTCACCATGATCGCCTCATGTGCAGCCCAGCTGCCCCTTCGGGCAAGTCGGCAGGCATCTCAAATTTTGCTACGGGATACACGGATTCCCATCAGATCTAATGTGTTCCGGGCGGAGGCTCTTCAGAGAAGTGGACTCCACTGCATGGCCACAACCCGGCCTTCCACATTGAGCCAGTTGCCAACTGGGTACGACACGCCCTCTCATCTTCAACTGTACAATTTTAACCATTTCCCAGCGGCCTGAAGAGCCAGGTTTGTCTCCGGACCACCACCCTCATTCCACCATCATTCTTCGCCCAGCAAAGATGGTCCGGGTCAAAATCTCCAGAAGAAAACAAAGCCCCTGAAACGTAGGTGCCCAGCCTACTTCATGTCGCAGCACCCAACAGTTTCAACTGGAAAATTCATGGACCCCAACTAATTCGAGTCAGATCTGAGCCTCCTAAGAAAAAACCCATTCTGGCGCGAATCCCCCTCGCCAGCTCACACGAGAATATCTACACTGTCCCGAACATTCTCACTTTTTCCCGGCTACTAGCGGCCCCCTTGGTTGGGTATCTCCTGGTACACAACTACCACACTGCCGCGCTATCCCTGTTCGCATACGCAGGCATCACCGATCTCGTCGATGGCTATATCGCCCGGCGTTATAACCTCCAGACGGTGGTTGGAACCATCATCGATCCTATGGCTGATAAGCTGCTGATGACAATTGGAGTCGCGTGTCTGGCTGTTAACGGGTCTCTCCCTGGTAAGTCTCGTATTCGTGGTCGATATGGACATGCGCGGTTCTTATGTTGACCTTTACATAGTTTGGTTGGCCGTGATCATCCTCGGTCGGGATGTTGGTCTTGCGATGTCCGCCATCTACTACCGCTGGATCTCTCTCCCTGAACCTAAGACCATGGCCCGGTATTGGGATTTCTCGCTCCCCTCGGCTGAGGTCAAGCCTACTGAGATCTCAAAGATCAATACTGCTCTGCAGCTGGTGCTGGTTGGTAGCGCGATCGCACTGCCTGTAGTTCCCGAGGCGTTTGTTAGTGCTTGGCATTTGAGCGAGGCCATGACTGGATTCCAGTAAGTTTCTCTTTCGCTTCATTCTATTCCCTTTCCTTTTGTGTTGGAAAACCAGTCTCCCCTGGGCCAACTTAAGCAACATCAAGGCGTTCTTAAGTACATGCGACCACAGGGTGTGGAGAACAGGGCTTCCCGTCCGCTCAGCCGTACTTAAGCCACACGCCGGTGAGTTAGTAGTTAGGTGGGTGACCACTAGCGAATCCTCACTGTTGCATGTTCTTATTTTTTTTCGGGTCGCTCAAAAATGGCCTTATGTCGCGTTGCATCTTTCAGCATTTTATCATTTTCGTACTAACCAAAAATCAGGTACCTGGTCGCGGGCACCACCCTCTGGTCAGGTCTCAGCTACGTCTTTTCCAACAACGCGGTGAAGATCCTTTCCAAAGAAGAGATCCAGAAGCGCATCGCCCAAGCCGCGGCCAAGCGCAAGCCTTAATTTGGATATAGCATTTAACCTGAAAGAGTTAGAAGTGTATAGTACTAAATCCTGTAACAGGGATATCGCATATGAAACATCAGAATAAGCCCAACACCACCCTCGGTTAAAAATTTGTTCTGTATGAGTAGCAACCCAAGTGATATGCCCGATGTGTCTCACCGTTCATCGTACGTACATATATATAACTTACATGTCGGATGTAACACGAACATGTGAGATATCTAAAACGTGGCATGCAAACCAGATACAGTCAGCACAAGCCATTAGAGTGGAGACCTGCAGCGCTATGTTCCAGACCGATTCGGCATTTAATGAAAAATGGGAACACAAGAACCCGACAAACTAAGAAGAAGGCGGCCTAATGGCCATGGTTCAGGGCTAATGAATACTTAAGCCGTATAAGCGCACCATAAGTGATTTCCGACATCTAGTGCCGGCGGAACTGCCCGTCCACTAGCCAATTTCTCGGGTGAGCAAGTCATGTCGGTTGTCGGTATGGGCCGCAATACATATGTAGTAGATGCGATTACCAATTATGTGGGATGCCACCGGTCTCGGTTTGGCCGATGTGGATCGGTCAGATCTTAAAAGTCGCCGAACTGCAGGTTTATGAACGGGTGGAAGTATAACTTGAGTCAGGTTTGTGCGGTGGCGAACCGCCTTGGTGGGTGGACTTAGTCAGGTGCACGGACTTATATTACTCACAATGAATCACCATTGTGCATGATGGTCCCGTACAGTACTCCTAGGTCCATATATCAATGCTAAATCGTATGAAATGCCAAGAAATAGCTAATATTAGCTCGATTTCCAATCAAAAATTACCAATCAAGGGACTTACAAGGTAATTAGATGTTAGCGGAATATAAAAGCCGATGTTTGCATCTCTTGGCGGTCAGCACGATAAGATAGGAATGGATATTCCGTCGAGATGACAGATTAACAGCCAATGAAAAGTCAGTATGCACGCAGAAATGGCCCACTTTCATTTGATCGGGTAAAGTCCGGGAATTAGTCTAACTCCGGCGAAAATTCTTCGATGACGCCCAATGATTAACCCTGACTCATGCACTCCACTATAGCTCTGTGAATGTAACGAACGTATATCTTCTCCCTGATTCGACGGTTTCACCGTTCTAGAGCCCACATGTCTGTCTTCTTCGTCCTGTTTTGGTGTCTTACAAATCGATCTCGGAGTTAATGGCGATTGGAAAAAAGCGGCCACTTCTTATATAACCATGCGGAACGTCCATGGACTGTGTCTGAATTGCTTGTTAATCACTCTCCACTCCTTTTTCTTTATTTCATTTCTTGTTCCCGCTGTATATACCCTAATCAGCATCTCTAATATCATTAATCTGTCATTGATTGCCTGAGAGTAGAGACCAAGGCGACATGGACGCCGATTTCCGTGCAATGGACTCTCACCAGGAGCACTCGGTGTCCGAGTCCAGGACTTATACTTCCTCTGCCCAACACTCTAGTTCGAATGGACAGAACTATCACAACGAGTCCTCCGCCCAAAACTTTGGTTCCAATGGACAAAACCACCATACCGAAAACTCCGAGGAGCCCTCCGAACAGTCCGCCTCTATCGAACAGGTCAACAACCAGACCGCAGAACCCATCAAATTGACCTCCACCTCCTCATCCCTGAGCTCATCTCTTGCAAGCGAAGATGGCCGCTGGGGTGAGCAGGAGAAGGGCGAGCCTGTCTCCCGCCGCGGCGCAATGGAAGACCTGGAGGAAATGCGCCGCGAACTGACCCGTCTCAGTCTGCACCGCACCCGGTCGACCACTAAGAGTGCCCGACGCCTGAAGTCACGCACCAGCCGCCGCGACGAGGAGAAGGGCAAGGAGGAGGAAAGCGAAGTCGAGACTGAGGACTTCGATCTGGGTGAGTTCCTCATCGGTGGTCATCTGGAGCGCCGGACCACCGCCGGCGAACCCGCCAAGAAGGTCGGTGTGGTCTTCAAGAACCTCACCGTCAAGGGTGTCGAGACTGGCGCATCGTTTGTGCGTACTCTCCCCCACGCCGTGGTGGGAACATTCGGTCCGGATCTGTATAACCTCGTCTGCCGGTTCGTGCCGCAGTTGCGGTTCGGCAAGAAGCCCCCGTTCGTGATTTGATTCATGATTTCAGCGGTGCGGTGCGTGAGGGTGAGATGATGCTCGTGCTGGGTCGTCCTGGGGCGGGTTGTACCACTTTCCTCAAGGCCATTGCCAATGACCGGGCTGCGTTTGCTGGTGTTGAGGGTGAGGTCAGCTATGGCGGTCTCTCGTCTGAAGATCAGAACAAGTACTTCCGTGGCGAGGTCAACTATAACCCGGAGGATGATCAGCACTTCCCTTCTCTCACTGTCTGGCAGACTCTGAAGTTCTCCCTCATCAACAAGACCCGCAAGCATGACCGTGAAAATATTCCTGTTATCATTGATGCCTTGTTGAAGATGTTCGGTATCAGCCACACCAAAAACACACTTGTTGGTAACGAGTACGTGCGCGGTGTGTCGGGAGGTGAGCGGAAGCGTGTCAGTATTGCCGAAACCCTGGCCACCAAGTCGTCCGTCGTCTGCTGGGACAACTCAACCCGCGGTCTGGATGCCAGCACCGCTCTGGACTACGCCAAGTCTCTACGCATCATGACAGACGTCAGCAAGCGCACAACCTTCGTCACTCTTTACCAAGCCGGTGAAAGCATATACGAGCTCATGGATAAGGTCATGGTCATCGACGCCGGCCGTATGCTCTACCAAGGTCCCGCCAACGAGGCCCGCCAGTACTTCGTCAACCTCGGCTTCCACTGCCCTAGTCAATCCACCACTGCCGACTTCCTGACTTCCCTCTGCGACCCCAACGCCCGTCAGTTCCAGCCCGGCCGTGAGGCGTCTACCCCCAAGACCGCCGAGGAACTCGAGAATATCTTCAAGAACAGCGCCTCCCACAAGTATATCGAGGATGATGTTTCCAGCTATGAGAAGCGTCTCCAAGATACCCAACAGGAGGATACCCGTCGCTTCCAGTCGACTGTTGCTCAATCGAAGAGTAAGACCGTCTCCAAGAAGTCGCCGTACACCGTCTCGCTCGTGCGCCAGGTCATGGCCTGTGTGCAGCGTGAGTTCTGGCTGCTGTGGGGTGACAAGACGTCTCTCTACACCAAGTACTTTATCATCATCTCTAACGGTCTCATTGTCTCGTCCCTGTTCTACGGAGAATCACTCGATACCAGCGGTGCATTCTCGCGTGGTGGTGCTCTCTTCTTCTCGATTCTGTTCCTTGGTTGGCTCCAGCTGACCGAGCTGATGCCTGCTGTGACTGGACGTAGCATTGTTGCCCGTCACAAGGATTACGCTTTCTACCGTCCGTCTGCTGTCTCGATTGCCCGTGTGGTGGTTGATTTCCCGGCTATCTTCTGCATGGTTGTGCCGTTTACGATTATCGTTTACTTCATGACTGGTCTCGATGTGGATGTTTCCAAATTCTTCATCTACTTCCTGTTCGTGTACACGACTACTATTTGCATCACTTCGCTCTACCGCATGTTCGCTGCCCTGTCGCCGACCATCGATGACGCGGTTCGTTTCGCTGGTATTGGACTGAATTTGCTCATTATCTACGTCGGCTATGTGATCCCCAAGCAGAGCTTGATCTCTGATTCGATTTGGTTCGGTTGGTTGTTCTATGTGAACCCGATCTCGTACAGTTACGAGTCCGTTTTGACGAATGAGTTCACTGGTCGTAATATGGAGTGCAACCCATCTCAGTTGGTTCCTCAGGGCCCTAATGTTGACCCGCAGTACCAGGGCTGTGCTCTGACTGGATCAACTCTTGGTAGTACTTCTGTTTCTGGATCTCAGTACTTGGCAACCAACTTCCAATTCACGCGTCACCACATGTGGCGTAACTTCGGTGTCATCATTGCCTTTACTGTCCTGTACATCCTGGTCACTATCTGGGCAGCTGAGTTCCTCTCGTTCGGCGGCGGTGGTGGCGGTGCTCTGGTCTTCAAGAAGTCTAAGCGTGCTAAGAATATCGCTGCTCAGACTACCAACGGGAACGATGAGGAGAAGGTCGCCAACGCCACCGACAATGCCGCTCTCGCCCAGGGTAAGGGCTCTTCTGGTGAGGATGCTGCTTTCAGCCGTCTTTCCGAGAGTGAGCGTTGCTTCACCTGGCAGAACGTTGAATACACAGTCCCCTACGGAAACGGAACACGCAAGCTTCTCAACGATGTCAATGGCTACGCTAAGCCTGGTGTCATGATTGCTCTGATGGGTGCCTCCGGTGCCGGGAAGACTACTCTGCTGAACACTCTGGCTCAGCGCCAGAAGATGGGTGTCGTCACTGGAGAAATGCTCGTCGATGGCCACAACCTTGGACCTGACTTCCAGCGTGGTACTGGTTTCTGTGAGCAGATGGATCTGCACGATAACACCTCGACCATTCGTGAAGCTTTTGAGTTCTCTGCGATCCTCCGCCAGCCCCGTGAAACTCCACGTCAGGAGAAGATCGAGTATGTCGACCGTATCATTAACCTTTTGGAACTTGAGGATATCCAGGACGCCATTATCGGCTCTCTCAATGTCGAGCAGAAGAAGCGTGTCACCATCGGTGTGGAACTTGCAGCCAAGCCCAGTCTTCTTCTGTTCCTTGACGAGCCTACTAGTGGTCTCGACAGTCAGGCCGCGTTCTCAATTGTCCGATTCCTCAAGAAGCTCTCCCAAGCTGGTCAAGCCATCGTCTGTACCATCCACCAGCCCTCTTCCATGCTCATCCAGCAATTTGACATGATCCTCGCCCTGAACCCCGGCGGTAACACGTTCTATTTCGGCCCCGTCGGCAAGGAAGGCGCCGCAGTGATCAAGTACTTTGGCGATCGCGGCTTCGTCTGTCCACCCTCCAAGAATGTCGCCGAATTTATCCTCGAAACTGCCGCAAAAGCAACCCAGCGCAACGGCAAACACGTCGACTGGAACGAAGAATGGCGCAACTCGGACGAAAACCGTGCCATGCTGGCTGAAATCGAACGCATCCGCACAGAGCGCAGCAAAATCCCCATCGAGCAATCAAACGGCACCCAAAACGAATTCGCCGCGCCAACCTCCACCCAAACAATCCAACTCACAAAACGTCTCTTCCTCAACTACTGGCGTGACCCATCCTACTACTACGGCAAACTCTTCGTCAGCGTCATCATCGGCATCTTCAACGGCTTCACCTTCTGGATGCTCCCCAATACAGTGGCATCCATGCAAGACCGCATGTTCTCCGTCTTCCTAATCATCCTAATCCCGCCAATTGTCCTGAACTCCATCGTCCCCAAATTCTATATCAACCGCGCCCTCTGGGAAGCCAGAGAGTACCCGTCCCGCATCTACGGCTGGGTCGCCTTCTGTACAGCAAACGTCGTTTGCGAAATTCCAGCAGCCATCATCTCAGGTCTGATCTACTGGCTGCTGTGGTACTACCCCGTCGGCTTCCCAACAGACTCCTCAACAGCGGGCTACGTCTTCCTCATGTCAATGCTCTTCTTCCTCTTCCAAGCATCATGGGGCCAATGGATCTGCGCCTTCGCGCCCTCCTTTACAGTCATCTCGAACGTCCTCCCCTTCTTCTTCGTCATGGTCAACCTGTTCAACGGTATCGTCCGTCCCTACGCCAACTACCCCGTCTTCTGGAAATACTGGATGTACTACGTTAACCCGACTACCTGGTGGCTGCGTGGTGTCCTCTCTGCCGTTTTGCCCGCTGTCCAGGTCGACTGTGCGACCCAGGAAGCGACGCATTTCAATCCCCCGCCTGGTCAGAGTTGTGAGGCTTATGCTGGTGACTTTGTTAGTCAGCTTGCTAAGGTTGGGTATCTGGTTAACCCTGATGCTACATCTGATTGCCAGTATTGTCCCTATAAGGACGGGTCCGAGTACATGGCCAATCTGAATGTCCATGCTGGTGATAAGTGGCGTTGTTTTGGTATCTTCTTGGCTTTTGTTATTATTAACTGGGCTTTGGTTTACTTCTTTATTTACACCGTTCGTGTGAGAGGTTGGGGCTTTGGTCTTGGGTACCTCTTTGGTGGTGCTGGATTGATTGTTGATCGTGTTAAGGGTCTGTTCAAGGGGAAGAAGAGTGAGCAGGCTTGATTGGTTTTTTTTTTTTTCTCCTTTTTATTAATTTTTTCCTTTTTTTGGTTCATTCCCCCAATGTCATGTTTAATATGCATTTACATGGAGCGTGATATTCAGCTGGTGAATATTGGATACATTGGAGCTTAAAAGCATACATAGCACAATTAATTACAGAATGATTTTACTTCCAAGTTATAGCACATTATTAATTCACCCGATTATTCTACATTACCATGCTCGATCCTAGCTGGTGCTTGAAACCTGTTTGACAACATTCTACGTGATGCTCACATAGACTTGAAAATCTTTATCCGGGTTCATAACCTGAAATCAGAAGGAGAGCATTGTACATTTTCTTCTCATTATATATGTATGGATGGATGATTGCAGCAAAGTATTGGAAATATAGTCTAACTGGAGTTCTTCTCCGGAGACAACCCTGAGACGTTGGCTGTACGCATCAATGAGTCATTATGAATGGGGTTAGTCTAGGGCAGGTGTACCCCGCGCGGACGCCTAATTGGATGACTAACTTGAAACATTATAACGAAAACTAGGTAAAACTCCATCCTCGTTCCAATTTGCGCATCCATCAAAATGGCCCGAAACTTATCAGATATATTAAGCACCGCCTCGTTGGACTTGACCCCATACGAGGCTCTCTACAAGCATTTCCATGCAAACCCGGAGCTCTCCCTGCAAGAAAAGGCAACCTCAGAAAAGATCACATCCATTCTATCCAACCTAGGGCCCTATGAGATCCACACAAACATCGGCGGCTATGGGCTAGTAGGAATCCTCAAAAATGGCCCGGGAAAAACAATTCTCGTTCGCGCCGACATGGATGCTCTGCCCATCAAGGAACTCACAGGCCTCCCATATGCGAGTTCAGTGACTATGCGTGATGGTGATGGGACCATCAAGCCAGTTATGCACGCCTGCGGCCATGACATGCATATCACCTGTCTCCTTGCAACGGCTGAAACACTCGCGAGGACGCAGGATTCCTGGAGCGGGACTTTGATCGTGCTCTTCCAGCCGAACGAGGAACGAGGCGGAGGCGCACAGGCAATGGTTGATGATGGACTCTATTCCAAGATCCCCATGCCAGATTATGTTTTCGGTCAGCATGTCATGAGAATGCGTGCTGGGGCTGTTGGATCGCGGCCTGGAACGATTATGGCTGCTGCAGATAGCTTTAAGATTACTCTGTTTGGTCGGGGTGGCCATGGGTCTCAGCCGCATCATACAGTTGATCCTGTGCTTCTTGCTGCGCATGTTGTCGTGAGATTGCAGGGTATTGTGAGCAGAGAGGTTGATCCCAGTGATCTTGGTGTTGTTACTGTTGGCAGTTTGCAAGCTGGACAGACGGAGAATGTTATCTCGGATAGGGCTGAGATTGGGATTGATTTTAGAACTGTCAAGCTTGAGACTCGACAGAAAATCCTTTCTGCCATTCAACGTATTGTTGAGGCAGAATGCGCTGCTAGTGGATCACCGAAACCGCCGGTCATTACTCCGACTAGGCGGTTCCCGCCTACTACAAATGATCAGAACGCTGCTTTGCAATTGGCCGCGTCATTTGGAGATCATTTCGGGGAGGCCTTTGATGGCGATACCCCAAGGACCAATGTTAGCGAAGACTTTTCTACATTGGGTACTTCTCAAGGTCTTCCGTGCTCCTTCTGGCTATTTGGAGGCATTGACCCGGTGCTTTGGGACAAGGCCCAAGCAGATGAGGCTCTCATGGCAGAGATTCCTGGCAACCATTCGGCTTTGTTCGCGCCCGTGATTCAGCCAACCATGAAAACAGGCGTGGATGCGCTGTGCCTTGCAGCTTTGACATTCTTGAGAAAGTAGCTATCTGCAACCCCAATGGCTTTGTCTGTCTATCTGGTTACAATAAAGAAAAAGCCGCAGTACCATAGTTCGCGTAGCTGTGAAGATATATTTTATAAAGACTATACAATAGCCTTCTTGCAATAGTTACTCGGAAAGATATAAGCATTTTTATATACGATATTTCGCTTTTAATTACGACATTATTATATCTTTTCTGAGTTATAAAAGTAAGACATAGGGTAATTAAGAATATGTAATCCTTGACCCTTCTCTTATTATATCTAGTAACCCTACTAGATTGAGTCTAGAAGGGTGATTGTAGTTATCGAGTACGCTAGATAGTCGACCCTAAGACGATTCTAGTGCCTACTCGAAGAAGCGTAGCTAAGTGTAAAGAAGAGGGGGTTCTACTGTTTGCAGGATAGAGCCTGTCAACTAGGTAAGATGAAGATGCCTGGAAGCGAACAATATATTGGAGGAATACAGAGACTGATTCTTGGAGAACCGCTGGGTTCTCCGGAGCAGATTATTTAACATGGGGGATTAGCGTTACGGTGAGCCAACACTAACGTGTCGACACCTATATGGTGTCGATCCTCTGGGAGTGCGAGAGATCTGTGCATGGCTTCTGAGGATTCCGTTACATTGATCGGGCCGATTGACTAACTCTAACGGCTGGACCAAATTTAGTGTCTCCAAGACGGCCAGTTTTTCTTGTACCAAGATACTGCTCTTTAGTCTAGACACAGGGAAATCGCAGATGATGATGTAGCTCTTTCCCGTTATATAGAACATCTTGGGGGATGGGTAGCTTCTGTGGATCTAAGGAACAGGGACACCTTACTCAGAAGGCCAAGTGTTAATATCAGACCTACATTACTGGTTGCAGACCCATTGATGACTGCGATCAGATGATTGGCATCTATGGAGGTCATAGCTCAAAAGGCCTATGGTCTGTTGTCGAGAAGCTGTGGCGGGAGGATTGCAGCCTTAGGCACGAAGCCTTTGTCGCAATTACCTTACGAATACTGCATGAAACCGGTCGATAGATGATCCTTCGGCATAGCTTATGTAACTAGAATGGACCCATAAATAGTGAGAAGTAGGGGTAATGGAAATACAGAGTCATTTACATCTCCAATTGGGTGGATACAGGACAAATCGTGACAGCCTTACAACATGTGATCTGGGCCCAAATCCTCCTGGCTGTGGACGTAGGTCCAATGCAGACCTACGTCAACAACTAGAGGTCAAATGGGATTTTCTGTCTGCCAATTGGCGTCCTAACCGGTACAGTAGTATTCGAAATCAGCTATACCTTCGCACTCTTGCGACTTGATTACCGGAAAATTAGTCCGAAAGACGCTAATCCGTTTCAGTCAACCTCCTAGTTTCAGCAGAATTGTCCTGGTAATGATACTGTCATAATGAATGAGTTACTGTAATATAGTCATTCTCGAAATCGGCTTGACCAATAGACACACATAATAACTCTTTCCTGGCCCCACCGCCAAGGCCTTAGCGCAGATCATTTATTGAGCGCGCTGTAGTATATTGAGGGACATCGTAAGATGCACCCTGTATAGTACCGTATATTACGATATTATATTACATATTACCCAACATCGAGCGTACTTGGAAATAAGATTCTCGAACTCGGCTGCGCTGTTGATGAGAGCGGGCGGCCCCGCGGGGCGATTAGTCTTCATCTGAGTGTAGACACTGGTCATATAGAGAATCCCATCTTGCTGAGAGTAGCCTATGCTTCGAAAAAGGGTTGGGAGATTCAAAATGGTTAAAACACTCTACAAAGAAACATCGAAAATGCACTATATTAGATGCAGACGGTCCCTTTTCGCCGGCAAAACTACAACAGGAAGTGAAAACGCAACTCATCCTGCCATAGACCCTGATTCGGTGTCACTTTCTAGATTCCGACTCCGAGTCTGGTCCGCACGAAACTTGCTCCAATAACCACCCCGACAGCTGGCAGTCAGCAGTTAATTTGTTCCTGCGTCCATACAGTTAGTCATTGTTCTGACCAAACAACAAGGCCCAATGAAACTACCGCAGAAAAATGCGCAGACTTTCTTAAGTTTGCCGATATCGAGGGGGTCGCAATTCTCGATCTATGTCAAAGGTGCGGTCTCTCCGACACGGTCGCATTCAAGCCACTCTGAAGCCTCATTTTTGAGCAGCTTGTCACCATTCGTACCCAACAAGACTTAAACTTGTCGTCATTTCTCGGCATCTCAATTCTTACGTCCAAGGTTATAGGCGATTCTTGAGGGCGCACCCAGGAGGCGATCTATCTCCATACTGCTGGACAAAATAAAAAACACGTCCAAGAGAGAAACGGCATAATCATGTAATAGTATTTGGTTCTTTATGATCAAAATTACATGTTTTACTTCAACAACATCTTGGGGATGAGACTAAGCATTAGCAACACGAGTAGGGACAGGACAAAAACACCTTATAAACTACCTAATCCAACATAAACGCCATCCTCTCCTGATCGTCTCGGGCCATAGTATCAACTGTCCATCCCCACAGATCCTCTTGCTTTGCCAGATCATAGCTCGCCTCACTAGACCTAATCTCCTTCAAACCCTCATAGTACACACCACTAACCCCCTCAACATCATCCGCCACAGCCAACCTAGCCAGCGCGGCCCCAGACTCCCGAGGAGTATGGATATTCGGCGAAATAAGCAGCCGCAAAAGCGGAATAATGTTCGGCAAGACACGCAGCCAGAGGAACTTTTCTACCCTGCTCGCTCCTCGTGCCAGGCCAGTCCCCGGCATAAGGCCAGGATCCATCGATGTGACTGACCAATGCTTCCCGCTCTTCTCATTGACGGAAGAAAAGCGTCTGTGTAGAGCATACATGTAGAGGATGTTAGCTAGCTTAGTGCTGGCATATCTCTGGCGCCCGTTCTCTTTTGCTGAGAGGGGACACGGGTGCGCGAGGTCTTCGGCGGATGTATACTTCGCATCAGGTAGACCGGATTTCTGAGTGGGATCGTGTGTTCCGCTAGATACGATCACGATGCGCGCGGTGTCGGCGAGATGGGGCAGTAGGAGGGAGAAAAGGAGTGCGTGCCCGATGTGGCTGACTGCGAAGGTTTTCTCGAATCCATCTTCAGTGTACTCCACTCTCCCGGGGAACTGTAAGGCTGCGTTGAAGACGAGGGATTGGATTGGCGGGAACTGGTTGGTTTCCCAGTCTTCTGCAAAGGCGCGGACTTGGGAAAGAGAGGAGAGATCGAGACGTAGGAACTTAATATTCTCTTGATTGAGGAGCCTGTTCATGCCTTCGGCGGAGGCCTTGGGGTCTGAGCGGGATGCGATTATGACTTGGTAGTGTGGACATTCACGAGCGATGGTTAATGCGCAATGATAACCTAGCCCGGCAGTGCCACCGGTGACGAGGATGCTGCGTTGGAGTTTGGAAGACATCGGTTGAAGAGTGTTCGGGAAGTGAACGATCGAAGTATAGAAGGTTGATACAGAATGTGGACTGTACGAGAATTAGGGAGCAGTTGTAGGATTTATACCTACGAACTCGGTCAAGCATACGATTTACCATTTCATATCGGTCCAACTATCTGCCCGACGGACATCCGGGATAGAATATGATGGACTCGAATCCAGTAAATTATGACCTGCGGAAAAAGCGACGGTACCGTTCGGGGTTAGCGCGGAATGAAGTGGAGAAAATGCTGGACGGTCCCGTTCCGGTTAGCGCGTCATCCAAAGCGAGACACACTCACCTTACTTACATTATCATCATCACAGCCTTGAGGACAGAATGGAGGCTGAAAGCACGGCATCTATACTCCCGGAGAGACTACTTCACTATTGCCCCGCCCATCAAGTCTTAATATGCACCGCCTGCCACTATGCAGTCCAGCCAACAGCCATTCCTCGGCACTTGAAGGATATCCATCACATCCATAGCAACAAGCGGCGTCCGTTCGTCACTTATGCAAAATCTCTCAAGTTGAGAAAGCCAGAGGAAGTAAGGCCGCCTAGTGCTGGCGAATTCCCTGTGCCCTACCTGCCGCTTGAGCAGGGGTGGCGCTGCGAGGCGCCAGGATGCAACTACCTTTGCGCATCTATCAAGCGAATGGAAGCCCACTGGTCTGCTCAGCACGGTCGAAAGGGCTGTTTAAATCGTGACTGGAGCGCTGCTCCCTTGCAGTCTTTCTTCCGAGGGAATAAGCTGCGATACTTTACCAGCACGGATTCATCAACAAAACTAGATGGCAACATGGCCAGCATGTCTAGGAAACGAGACCATATACGACGAATCCGAAAAAAGCACAATTTGAATAAATTGGATGCCGAAGCTCTGGGCTATTACTTCTCTGCTTCTTACAAGAGCTTCGTGACAAATGACCAGACAGAGAGAATCTGGCTTGACGTCGTGCCAGATCTGGCATACAACCATTTATTCCTGCTACAAGGCATCTTGGCTTGTACGCTATTACATATGGGATACCTAAATCCTACAAAGCGACAGATATACACCCTTCACGCATGTGCTCACCAAGATTCGGCACTTCCACAATTTCGTCATGCAATTCACCATCCAGACGAAAAGAACTGCGACGCAATATTGTCGTTTGCCTACTTACTGATCATATATTCCTTTGCTACGGATACCCAAAACACCATCAACTCACTTCTCATTGTGGAAGATACCTACGCCAACTCGGACGAAACGGAACTGATTCTCCCTCAATGGCTGCATTTCATTCGCGCCGGTTGTTCAATGCTCTGCGATGTCTGGGACCGAATCGAAAATGGACCAGCAAGCGCGCTGGCTTCTGCATGGGACGAGCTCGGAGCGAATAAGTTCGAAGATAAACGCGAGGATCTGCCGTACTTGGACTACTTCAAGTCTCTCGTTCCAGGTGACGGGTCCTGGTCAGACGAATCTATCGAAATTTATCATTCTGCTGCAAATACATTGACTGAGTCATTTGCCCTGCATGGGCGTGCAAAGAGGAAGTCCCATGTTAACCCATGGAATATTCTCGGCGTGTGGCCGGTACGTTTGGAGGTAGCGTTTATCTCCCTGATATCTGAGCGACATCCCGGGGCGCTTATTCTACTTGCGTATTACTGTATCATACTGAAAGATATGGAGAACTGCTGGTATTTTGAAGGGAGACCAGCGAAATTGCTTCAGTCTATTGCAGATGTGCTGGACGCAGGATGGCATCCTTATATTCAGGATCCAATTGAAATCGTTATGGGGTTGAAAACATAGCCAGATGGAAAAATAAATTTCACATTTAAAATGAGAGAAAGAAATTTGAATCACCAAAATAATTATGTCTAAACCAACCGCCCGTTGTCTGCCTCCTTCCCCTGGGGCGTCTTTCCGGAACACCGCTTGAATACTCAGCACAAGAACGGATCACCCTTGCCAATACCGCGAACCAGAGACTTCGGGTTGTAGTGCTTGACGCGGAACATATAGTACACCAAAACAGTGCCGAAGATATTAAAGCCAATGTAGCTTAACTGATGCCTAAATTGCGCTAGCGTTTACTGTAGATTGCACTGGGTTAGCAGATGGGTCGAGAGAAGTCAGTCGTAAGTAGTCTGCAAGTAAGCAAAAGAATGTAGATCACAGTTCGTCCCGGCCTGGTACCTAGTTAGCCCCCAGATCGTCACATGGATGCGGAGGGAAGGTGTCGCCTTGCCAGATTCTCAAGGCCCAATCCAGCTCTTCGTGTTTGTCTTGCTTGCAATTCAGTGGAAACTTCTAGCCAACCATGGATTGCTTATACAGCGGCGAGACATGAGGCATGTATATATGGGAGTAAAATACCGTACAGATAACGATAGAGGAAAATAGCTATTCCGAGACCATTCTTAATAACGTATTTCCCAAGCGAGCTGGCCACCCAAACGAGCTGGCCACCCCAAAACACCATAGTAAATGCGATAAATTACAACATAGTATCGCAACAACGGTAGTTTATAGGGACTTTCCCTTGAAATCTAACGCTCTTTAGGTGGTATTTAGTCTCTAACGGGAGTTTAAAGAATTTCTATAATTTAATAATTGAGATATAATCAAATATTTATATTTTTGGCTCCTAGCCAACGTAATTTTTGATACCGTAACAATGTAGGTTTCAGATTTCGTTAAAGTTAATATATAGTGCTTAAAAGCCTTATCAACATCTATCGGCAAATAATAAAATAAAATAAAAACGTGGTTGTTGAGATATCAGTGTAGAATATCTCGTATTTACTATGGTGTTTTGGGGTGGCCAGCTCGTTTGGGTGGCCAGCTCGTTTGGGAAATACGTTATAGTGTGGTGGGTATAAAGTACTCTTACATTCAATTATCTGCTGCACCAGGAGAGCGCTAAGCTCCCTCGGTGTCCCGAATCAGCTTACCACCAGCCAGTACTTGATATTCCCCATCATGGGCAAAGGAGAACTCAACGCCCTTTGTCTCACACATCCTCCTTACTTCCTCGAATACTTCCTTCGTGCTATGTGGAACCCGACAGTCACCCTCGTTATTAGCACTGCTAAGCTCTTTCCCCGGAATTAACTCCATCTGGTAAAGCTGAATCACCAGCTTTCGCAAAGCAGGATAGCATTTACCCTGGAGAGCAAGTAGACTGCGGAGCTGAGGCTCGACAGTATCAAACTCAGCTTGGTCAGTCTTAGCCAGACAGAGATACTCCAAGCTGCACGGGAGAATTTCTTCCAGGGAGGAGCCTAGGCCAAAGTGTCTGTGGTCCAAATCCAAGAGATTACGCACGGGTATACGCAGTTCTCGTAGCTCCGTGAAATCGACCAGACTGCCGAACCAAGGCTCAATTTCCATATCGTCCCCCTGGTAAATACCTTCATCTTCCATGCCAAGGTCGTCTACCCCTTTCGTAATGCCGCAGTCGTTCAGGCGTAGCACGCGTAGACTATGCTTTTGGGTAAACAACGCGGTATAAAATCGCCGTGGCCGAAAATCTAGCCACACATCCCCGTGATTGGCAGAGTTGGAGTGCTGATACTCGAAGTATTCCAGATTGGCACAAGATGAGACGTACTCGATCATTCCACGTCTGCAGTTTGAATGGCCGAGAACAATCTTTCTGACTTGAGAGGATTTAGGCTCGAGATTCAGAGAAATCGGAAACGAAGCATAATCCCCCTCGTGTTCTTCGTGGACCCCAGCAGCACAGAACACTCTCAGGGCCGGTAGTTTGAAAAATGGGGCAAATCGTGCGGCTGGAAAGTTTTGATAAACTGTCTCCGACATAATGCTGACCTCTTCGAGATGCGATAAAGGCGTATAACCAAAAACACAGATCGAATTGGACTCTAATTGTGCGAGTATTCGTAATGTAAGATCCCCGGCATACGAATGGTGACGCATCTCAAGATATCGGAGGTTCTCGAGAGATATCAAGATTAGAACAAGCCACACTTGTTCATTTCCGCCTTCCAAGACATCTTCGGTGAGATCTTCAGGGGTCACCGTGAAGGGTTTGATAAGTTCTCGGAAGAGCTCATAATCATAGATGCCATTCTTGTCAGCCTTGTAGCTGAGGTTTAGAATTCTCAGTTCTCGGACAGTGGCTCCTAACGACCGGTTGAGGCGAGCAGCGTGTGCCAGAGGGATCAGGCTTTCATCATTGTCGAGCGTAAGTTTAGAGTAGACCTTGGAAAGCAACAGGCTTCTCCAGCTGCGACAGACTTGCAAGAGCTTACGACGGTCCTTGAACTCGTCGATGGCATCTACTATCATGAAAATAATGTCGGTAGGAAGAGCTATCATGATTGTGGAGTTTGGGGTAATGTGCATGGAATTGAAATGGTGAGGGTGATTGGCCAGGACGAGGTCGCGAACGCCAAGTGTCGAGTGACGACGGTATGGCTCCGCATTCGGCGGAGTAGTAACCAATTGGATAGCGAGCTGATATATGGAGGTGCTTGGTCTAGATACACGAAAACAAGTGGTTAGTTATAGACGATTTGTGCGCCTATTCAGCATTCTGATGCCTGATAAATCAGGGAGATGCTAGCCAGACCGGAGCTGACTGAACCGTACATGCACACTAGTAGTAGATCGCAGGAGTCGCGACTCTCCCGGTTCGATGCGTGTAATTTTACGTGGCTAGGTACTGTAAATACAAAGCGCATTTCACTGTGTCCCTCAATTTAACGCGGCTCGCTCAATGATCTATCCACGCTAAGGCCTTGGCGGTGGGTCCAGAAGACAGTTATCATGAGTGTATTGGTCAAGCCGATTTCGAGAAAGACTGTAGTACCGCAATAGTATAGCCGTGTCACAGGACCGCTGTCCCTCAGCCATATTGCAAATTCTCAATTTCTTCAACTTCTAGCTCATTTTCTAGCCGTATAACGTCCAGGATCCATGAAATAAAGCTCATCAACAGCGTCATTAGCCAATAATGTATCATTCTCCTTATTTTCACGTGTTTCCTCCAATTCCTTAGCCGTTAAATCGGCCGCCATTTTCACTGCGTCTTTCCGCCAAGCACGAAGCTTCGACTTATCTTCTTTCTCACACCTATGCTGTACTAGCCTATTACCTGGAATCAATGAAAGGGGGCTCTCGGTAGCTCCCTTTACCTATCGCTTGCTTTTTGGCTTTTTTGTAGGCGTTTTGTGACTAAGGGCGCGCGTAAGGCTGATCTCCGGAAGTTCCGCATTATATAGAGACGATTTTCCGGCATTAATTGCGTGCCGTATATGCTTCCGAATTTTGTGTAAATTAGGGGTCCGGCTCTTAAGTAGTGGAAAAACCGTATTCTATAAATTTTTGATGCGTGCGTAAGAAATGGGCGGAGAATTCGTCGCTAAAACTTATGAATTCGCGGGCGAGTGACGGCTCGTCGTACATACGTACTACCTCTTTATCCGAATACTGCCCTAAATTATCTAAAACTTGTGTAGGATCTAGTGGCTAGATACCAGTAGATTTGAACGAAGTTTAGATAGTTTTAGACCTAAAGGCGTGGCGTCGGACGGCGTCAATATTACGGAAAAAGTCGCGTTTTTCGTCGCTTCTACCCTACGCTATAACTTTAGTATTCGCCCTTTTAAACTTATGCTTTAGGCTTAAAAAGCCTTAGCATTAAGGACTAATAGATATAAGTCGTGTGAGGTACAAAATACTAAGGAATAATCAAGTTTTCCTTACAAAAATCGAGAAATTCGATGGTTATATAAGACGTATGATTATCTATTAGCAAAAGCCTCGGTCGCCCGCGTCGTACGCGGTTTTTTGTAGCTTTATGAAACGAGCAGAGCTATCGATAGGTAGTCTCACTATCCGTCTAGCCACTAGATGTTAAATAGATAATTTTATACGCCGAAGAAGAGGTTAATATATTATTATACTAGTCTTCTATATACACTCTACCTTTGACTAGAAACCATAGAAACATTAACTAGTTATTAGCGGCAATATATTTAATGCTAGTAATAGTTTTACCTCGATCTCTGGTAGCAATATGTTACGGACCTACCAGGCATCAACCGGTTATAGACCTATCAAGAACTCCTACTACCCAGCCCCTGAATTCCACCAGATTAGAACCTTTGCAATTAATGATTTGTTTATCATATTACAGTAATATTCGAAATCAGTTTTACCTCCAATCTCTTTCTCCTTGTTTCCCAAGGCTCCACCTACAGCCCACTAGTCCCTATTAGGATACCTTTCCGCCAGCCTTGCATCCATCTATGTGTCTTCAATAAGCTGACGTAAATTACAGTGATATTCGAAATCAATTATGACTTCCCACTCTTACGACTTGATATATCCGACGGCGGTGAGATCTGATAGGATAGACTTTGAACGTCCTGCTTCTCAGACCGCTTTCTAGACTGTGAGGTGTACCTTACAATACATTTATAAAGAGCTGTTGGGAGAACCGGACCCGGGGGGGAAGGGAATATACGGGACATCAAAACCTACCATACTCGGCTTAGTGCCAGGCTGTAGACATTTTTAATCAATTTTACTTATTGCTGAGGATGGGACAAGTGATACTGTAGTTACCTTTGGAGTCTCTAAAAGAATATTCATTGATTCGAAAAGCCCTAATATTTATTTCATTCCACAAGGCAAATCCCAAAGCCCTGAGGAGGTCAGGCTGTATGCTTATACCTCATTACGTCTCCAGCTGCTCAAGAGCTTCTTTCATACCCACATAAGGCTTTACCGACAGAATAGCATCACCTGCACTTTTTGTTGCAAGCTTAACTTGAGAAGCCCGCGAACCTGTCTGAATTTCCGATGCCCGTGGCCGGCGGATGCTATCCCAAATTTGCAAGATTCCGGGAACGCTGTTACGGTCGGAGGTGTTTGCAAATAAAACATTGAGGCCCTCCACGTCCTCGAAAGCCTGGTTGACGCCTTGGGCTTGGTAAGGTACCATGGCATGAGCAGCATCGCCGATCAAAACGGCTCGGCCTTTGAAATACGTAGGCAAAGGCTCTTGGTCCCGGACTTGGAATAGCGCCACTTGAGAGGTGCGACTGATTCAGCGGTTTTCGTCAGCCCAGAAAATCCTAGTCCGATGAAGTATAGTGCTCACCACTCACCTAAAGACCTGTTTCAACCATTCGGGGAAATCATGGATCTCTTCCAATAGTTCTTCCACACTCCCCTTAGCGTTCCAGGAGTATTCAAGCTTAGCTGGGTTCTTAACACTCGAGTCCGGGACCGCGCAGACGCAATTCATCAGCTTATGACCCTGGCAGGGATACATAATTACATTACGGTTGCCTTCATCTCCGGCGGCTATAACTGCTATAAAAGTTCCGTCGTCGTAGTTGTACATAGCTGGAATGTTTCCATGGGTGGCGACGGTGTTCATAACGACATCCATTGGAATGACGAATCGATACATTGAAAGACCGCACGAGACAGGCTCTGGGTGCGAAGCCGGGATGACGGCTCCGCGGACCTTTGAACGAATTCCGTCCGCGCCTGGAGGAGGTTATTCATCTGACCATCTTTGAATTTCAGAGTTTCCTGCTTACCGATAATTAGATCGGCTTCGACAGAGGTTCCGTCTGCAAATTCAACAACACCAGCCTCCGGATCAACGTTCACAATATGACAGCCGTATAATATCTTGATAGCCTCCCCATCCCCATCCCCACTGGTGACTCTCCGCAACAAAGCGTCCTTGAGATCCTGCCGATATACGAGCCACAAACCACTATCTCCATCCTGCCCATAATCAACCCGGGACTTGCTTATCTCCTTCTCGTGGATGTTGAAAGTCCGGTACCCGGCTCCCACCACCCCGCGAATCTCTTCCCTGTCGATTCCGAGCTGTTTGACAATAGAGATGCCGTTAGCTCCAAGCCCGAATGCTGCGGAAGTCTCCTGAGAGTCTGCATCACGACGCTCGTAGACAATGATATTGAAATGGCGGTTTTTGCGGAGGAATGCTGCAGCAGAGAGGCCAGCGATTCCGCTACCTATAATAGCGACGCGAAGTTTGCATGGCGAGGCGCCGTTGGTGGGCATATCGGCGGATCGGGTTTGGATGCAAGGGGCTAAATCAGCTAGAGGTAACCAGACAACTTTGTTGGTCTTCTATGGAGCCAGAAATGTATGAGGAATCAGAAGATCAAAATATTTTGTCAAGGTTCTTAGCAGTGATCGTATTTGATTTGTGTCGTACGGGTGTAGCGGAGCAACGTGGCATCAAACCCGAAAGAGGTAAGATGCAATAGCTTTAAGCCACCACTCGGACAACACGAGCACGGTTAGGATTGCTTCATTTGTATTTGTCTGCATCTGATACAAATTCATCAGCCAATCTTTGCGCAATTGTCCCAAATTTTGCTTTGTACTGGTTTGCAGTACCCCGCATGATCTTTTGAGTTTCCGTTAATTTCTATGGTTGCTTTATATTGGGCTTCCCGGCCCGGCCCGAATAATAAGTAATAAAAATGAAACAAGATCTCTCCTTCCTTAAAACGGCACACATTTTAGTACGAAGGCTGCGCTGTGTTCGGGAAGAGTAAGGAGAAAGAGGCAAAACGAAATTGGCAGGCAGGCAGGAAAGAGGAAAGCTAGCGGGCGATCTTGCCAAATCGCCAGATCAACGAAAGCGATTCTAGATTAGACCTAGCCGTGTCACGGGACGACCCCCACCCTCTCGGCTAGGGGGTGTGTGTCCCTCAGCCATAATGCAATTCTCAGCCATAACGCAAATTCTCTACTTTTTCAACTTTACGCGTATTCCCATCTACCAAAAATGCCTCAAAAACCTCGGGATGAAGAGGATCCGCTAGCTAAGGCATTACATGCTTATATTACGCGAGAATTTTCATCCCTACGTAAAGCTGCGGAAAATTATCGCGTGTCTTATTCGAAGCTTCGCGGTCGCAAAAACGGACAGAACATCTCTCTCCGATCGCCCTACCACTAATAATGCATTGAATTCCAACCAGGAAAATGCATTAATTAGCTAGATCGAATCGCTAAATTCTTGCTATACACCTCTAAATACAAAAGACATTGAAATTGCCGTAAATCGCCTATTGAAAATAGCAGGGTCGGAGAGAGTTGTCGGCCCAATGTATAGCTATCGCTTTATACGGCGTCTACCTCTATATATCAAGCTTATTACCTAAAAACAAAGGAATCTTTACGAATTTAAGCCGAGGATCCTAGAGTTATTAGCTATTAGTACGATAGGCTTAAGTATCTCTACCGTGAGCATGGTTTTAAACCTTATAAGATCTATAATTAGGATAAAACCGGCTTCTAAAATAGCGAAGGACTTAATTAATACGTCGTCTTCACGCGTTAAACTACTATTACGGACCTACCAGGCACCAATCGATTATGGGGCCGCATGCGATCGCATTGGTGTAGAGGAGCTCGACCAGGCAAGGTATTTGCTCGCTTCGCATTCCAGTGGTGGAAACCTAAGGGTGTCTTCCTGTGGTGAGATGCGAGTCAGCAAGTGTTGATCCAGTTGGACTAGGTGTTGTGCTTTACGTTATTCATGAAGAATCCCACGAGTGTACGCTTGAGACAGATGGTCGATCAGGATTGTGATCATAACCGTTTACCAACTAGATCACTTCTAATTCTCTTCGGCAATGCAGTCACCAATCATGCCACGTTGTTGTATCCAGGTTCGTCGCACTCTGCGGCTGTCGCTTCGAAGAAGCCGCGCTGGGTGCACCGGGTAAGTTCCCGTTTCGAACCCAACGGTGACAAGAAATTGGACAGTTGTAATGGGAGACCGCTTCGCGTTATTGCCAAGAAATTGATTTGAATTTTTTACCGATTAATGCATTGGAAATACGCTTACTGCATAAGACCTAATCGGGCTTAGTGAGCGTAGGTAGGGTCCAAACGCCTAGAATGCGGTCCTTTTAGTATTGCCCTAAGGGTATTATTCATACCTAACGTTCCCTTCTGTTCAACTATGCCAAATCTTTTCTAAAACTACCTTATAACGAAACTACTGCTCAGCCCAAAGCTTCACAACATCCATGAAACACGTGTATCAGCAAATCATAGCGAGCTAAGACACAGCAAGAAGATGACGAAAGAAAATGCCTTGTCCTATCCGTATTTTCCGAATACCCAAGTCTCCTCCACTGTAGCCTTCCGAATATTGTGTGCCAGTCATGGTCTTGAAATATGTCAAGAGATATTCTTCATGGTCTGCTTTCCCATTCTTTCCTCAGATCAGCAATTTAACTAGAGCCATTAGCTTCGCGCTGATGTTACTATATGTACTACTTTTAATCTGTGGTACTTTGCAATAGCAGCATGCTCAAGTTTCTGGTTAAACAACTTCTGATTAAACAACTTCTTGAATGTCATCCAGCTGAAAAGATGTTTCAATCTCGCTTTGCCCATTGCTGAGCCTTATCGAAAATTGCTTTTTTGATCTCCCTTTTGTCCAGCCCTACCCCAGACATCATTGTTCCATCAAAGACCGTCCTCCATCCTACAGCATTTAGAAACCAAACTAATGAGGCATTTGTGCCCTTCCACAGGAATAAACCCTTGCCTGCTGCGGACTTTGAAATGATTTCATTGACGACTTGGCGTGCAAATTCCTCCGCTTTCATACTATTTTGCGAATGCTGCCTACTTCTCTCTTGAACGCCGCCTTCAACATCGGTATAAGGGCTGTCGTGGCCGAATGAGATATTGTCGGCTGACATTAGGCCAGTCGAAACTTCACCCATGAATAATGTCACAACCTTGATCCCAAGAGGGGCCAACTCGATCCGGAGAGTGTCAGAGTAGGAAGCAACAGCTGCTTTGGATGCATTGTAACTGGCAGCGAAGGGAAACGGCAGACGGCTAAGGACCGAAGATGTGTTTACTATGGTTGGTGGGGCCTGTGAATTCGGCACAGAGGCTAGAAGCAGAGGAACAAAGGCCGTTACCATGTCGAACAACCCGAAAACGTTGGCGTCGAACATCCTACGGACGCTCTCACGGTCGGCTTCAATCGCTGGGGCTTCGTACACTATCGATTCTGTCAGAATCACACGAGCTAGAGGCAGAAAAAAAGGAACAACCAACTCATGCCAGCATTGTTGAACAGCATGTCCAGTTTTCCTCCAGACCGCTTCGAAACCTCGGTCTTCAGTGTAGCAATGCTCTCCGCACTTGTCACTTCTAGCGGAAGTACCTCGATACCTTTCGCTTCCAGCTGGGAAAGGGACTTGGTTGACCGAGCAGTTGCAAAAACGCGCAACCCTTGCTTCGCAAATTCAAGGGCAAGAGCATGACCGGCCGAACCGGCAGAACAGCTACAGGATTAAGATGATTAGCGTTAGGCCAGTCCAATAGGGAGACAGTATCGTAGATATCACAAACCCAGTGATAAGAACTGAGCGTTTCGATGATGAGGTCATACTCAAGTTCGCTGGAAATAATTGTATTTTCGAGGCTAGGAATCTGGCGAGATGGAGAGGGGCCGATCCTATTATACTCCAACGCGGCAAGTAAATAAGGTCGCCCAGGTGGTGGTTCGTGTGCTGCTTTGCCTCCACTTTCTGATGATAAAGTGAGGACTTAACCAATCATTACTGTGGCCTTAGGTGGTAATTTCCTGGACGAATGCAAGAACTGACTTGTCCAATGTCGCATTTAGAGTTTGACTTAGGTTTTATTGCGAGACATTTGATTACTCATACGCCCGGTACTATGCCTGGTACTAGGCGGCCATTCGTCAATATCGTCCAATCTTTCAACCCGAAAGACTAATTTCGGGAACGGAAGATCGCTGCCTTGCAGTTTTCTAACCTTAACCGTTTCCGATCTATGGTTAGTAGATTCGCCCGTACTGGTTCTGGTCACGCACCACAGATGACGTGAACATCAATGTGCCGAGATACGAGATCAATGACCGTGGGATTACTGATCACCTCACCCTGCGGATCGGGCCACATTGTCTCCATAGCTTCAATAGCCATGCTTACGGATCTGGAAACTCAATCTCAAATATGCCGAGGCGTTGCAAGTCACTGACCGAGGGATAACTAATCATTTCCTAGCCGCGGTTTAGGGCCTCACTTATCTCCGTAACTTCATTGGCCCCCTCAATAGCGTTTTAGTATCTATGAGCAGGAGAAAGTAGATGATTGCGTGGCTAAGCTAAATCTATTTTCGACCTGCTACGCAAATTCGACTATATACACAAATAGCCTGATCCATTTCAAAATACGCGTTCACTATTCCAATGACCAGTAGCGCATGGCTGAAGCCAACCTCGAACTACAACAAGAAGCCCAAGAAGCCTCGCAAATGTCTCAATTCTGGCCACATACACTCTATGCAGAGGAACAGCCGCTTTCACATGTTATTCTCGCCGCCCACGCCTTCACGCGCGCCTTCACAGCGGGTTCTGTATTCGGCGCTATAATCGGCTCATCCATCTACCTCCTCCGGCAATTTAATGTTCTTTCCACGTCACCATCAACCCGCCAAATCTCCTTTACGCGCATGCTGCTTCGCTCTTCCGCGACTGGCGCAAGCATCACAATGGCTCTGATGGTGCCCGGAATCTCGGCACGGATGTGGGGATGCGATGGAAACAAAGCTCATAAAGAGTCTAGAGCTTTGAGTAAAACAATTAGTATTGTCCACATAATGTCAAATATGATATCAGTGAGAAGAAGAGTCTTGCCAGCATAGTCACTGTCTGTACGACGTCCATATCTGGAGGTTCATGCACTACCTCAGCCAGTAAAATCTGGCTCTTGGAAGCCAATGATTCATGCTTCATAAGGAAAGATGAGTCGTCCTCCAGATGAATATCGACGAGAGGGAGGCTGGCAGCAAAGGCAAGGAAGGCTAAAATGCATATTCGGCTTCTGGCCTGTCCCTGACCGAAATACGACTGTGGCTGCGAATAGGCGGCGATCATCGTCTCCTCGAATAAATCGGTATCGATGACCGGGAAGATCCGCTGCATCACGGAATTTCTGTAAGCGTCGAAGTACAGGCGCACCAGCCGCCAGTCTGGTAGTTCACAAAAGTTCTGCCTTGACGTATTTATAAAGGGGTAAATGGAGCTTTGGCCCTGTTCCTTCTCCCATGGTGGTCGCACGAGACTGAGCTTGTCACTCGAGATAGTCCGCCCTGTACGAGCCTGTATCAATTTTTGGCTTTCTGGTAGGAGAAATGGGATTCCCGTGAGAAGAATACTGCTGTCTAGCTCTCCACCAGGAAAGTTGTCGTCTACCAAATATGAAGGCAGAGGCTGGCCACTGATGCTGGTGCTGGCACTGGGTGAGCTACTAGCGCTCGGGCAGCCTTCAGGGATCTGCGAGAGATCCGCTGGTACTATTTCCACTTAGTCACTGTTCCAATACCTCCCATGACTGAAAGCATAATATACCAGAGCCAGCCTGTCGCATTTGATGCTCCGTTAGAAGCTGTTTGACATGGCTAATGCGCTCCAACGGCCTCGAAGCCTTCGGTTTACTGTACCGGGAGATCAAATGATGAGGTAAGAACGACAAGGAAAGAAGGTCAAAGGAATGATCTCACCTTCCATCATTTTCAGTCTTCCCTTTCCGATGTAGGACGCGATTGAAGGTACAAAAAACCTCATGGTGGCTACACCAATTGCACTGCGGGACTGCCACGTCGCATTTGATCTAACGAATCAATCTCTGTTCATATTTGCAGGGATTTATGGCATTTTATCTTCCTTTTATAACGGAAATCGCAGGCATGTGTCATGACGTTACGCTGTTCAGCGTCTGAATGCATTGGTATTTAGGGGATGGAGGGCCTTTGTTGAGTTTCGCACGGTGTCCAATCCGTTATTACTGTGCAGGAGATTCCATTCGGCAATTATGTGGGGATTCCGGATGTTCACTAATCAACTAAACCCACCAAGGCTCCGCAGGCCTGAGTGTTATCTCAAAATGTCTTTCGAGCGGAGGCGATCATAAAATCTCGGCTTGTTGACTTTATCGAAAGTTCCCGTTAGATAAAAAGCTATCAGGTGTACATACTTTCGGTCTGTATCATGCTCGGTGGATCGTGCTGGCTAGCACCAGCAGCGCTTGTTCTGTTGTTAACACCGAGCGTCCCTGAGGGTTGGAACGCACCTGCAGGAGTCTGACAGTTTGGTAACTTATGGGTCACCGATTATATAATTCCCTTCACCCGCTTCGTCCAGGAATTACTTCCAGTGCGACAACTTGGCTTTGCCCTTCATCTCTGACGAATGTCCTCCGAGAGTGACACGATCTGGGGGTAGGCTCGTCCGACCTCTGGACAGCTCTCTTTCTATTTGCGGCGTAAATGTCTCACTGTACACTGGAGCCAAAGTAAATAAAAGGATCAAGCCAGAGACAATAGAAGATACTTGGTAGTCGAAACGCTCCTCCTTACCACGCATTGCTATCCCCGAAAAACCGTATGTCGTATTGCGCTTTCATGGTGTGTCGTGTATAGTGAGCAACGCTCGAACGGCTGAGCCTCCTTTGGCTTTCTGGCTACGAAAATTATACCCTACACATCATTCGCTTATTGTGTTTCTCTTCAATACTTTGAGCAATACACCTTCATAACGAAACTGGGCAAGAAGCTCGGATCCGTCCGTGAATTCTACGGGTTGCGACGGTTCAAGCTCAACCATCTGTAATTTCCGGCCCTCAACCTCTGAAAGAACAGCACAAGAGCCCCGTCAGGGAGAGTCTTTGGATTAAGCTGAAGTTTGATCTGCCAAATGCAGGAAAAATCTTGATCGTCATCTGACATTGCATTTGAGATAACCCATTCATAATCCCTTCCCCGATCTCCGACCTGGCATCCGCACGCGCTGAATTACCTTGTGTTTGCATCTTCCTAGCTGGAAGATTCATCCAAATCTGAAGGGGCAATGACCATTTATTGTGCGCTTAGCTGACGTATTTAGCGACATACACGGCCATCCTAGCCTATGCGTGATGTGATTCTAACTAGGTCTATTATGCCACCTATGCCAGCCGACCAAAGAATAAGATTTGGGTTAGCTGATCAAAGTATCTATGCGGACATCTCTATCCACCATAGCAGTGGACTAACTGACCCGCCCCTAGATATATCCCTGATACAAAAGAGCGGTTCTCTTGTATGCAAATCTAAGCAAGATACTGTCCAAATTCCACTGAATTTAAAGATATGCGAAATAGATCCATGCATTCCGGCAAATATACACCATCACAAAAAAACGGAGCCCTGTTCCTTGTCTTCTTCCCTGGTCAAGAACACTAGAACATGTGTGTCATGAAATGACTCTCCAATCTACAAGCTAATGATTGGCAAAAAAACCGTTGACAGGGCACCAGTGAGTCCGAACCAGCACCCCGTCAGCTCTCCGCGCAAAGCCATGGCTTACATACCATTCCTGGTCCTGTCGCTTCAATCAAGGAGCGCTACCTCGATTGTCCAATCCTCCTGTGCCTTGGCAGTGAGGACCCTGTGACTGTAAGGCTTGGCACTTCACACCCAACCACGAGGCAATTTCCCGTTCTCATTAACCCATATCTCCAAACTGTTATTGTGTCTAAAATGCTACGCCATGTGTTCCTCATATTGGCATGCGTAGCGTGGATTGAGTTCGCGATTCATTTTTCACCCTATTTCGAAGTAAGTTCAATGACCCAAAACGATCACTAATCAGGTGAGACTAAACCTTTGCAGGAAATCAGTCACAGATTTTCCGTCACCAAGTTTTCTATGGCTCATGACACAGTGCCAGTCCCACCCCAGAATGAAGAAGAGCATTCTCGTCTCCTTCGCAGTCTTCAGCGATCCAGTGGAAAGTGGGATTCTTCCCACCCTCGATATCGACTACTGACGGCACTGCACGGATTTACTCAACATGAAAATAGCACCCAATCCGAGTTGAATAGATGGAGGTATCTTTACAAGAAGGCTCCAAAACATCAGAGACGAGTAGGAATCCACATATCCTCTATCTGGTTGGCACGCGGACCATGCTAATTGAACTAGCTGCTTGACTCAGCCATCAACTACACCGATAAATTGAAGAGAACGGAGAGTCTGCTCAAGATCAACGCCCGAATTGCTCGGTCAATTGCGCATACGGGGTTGCAGTTTTACAATATCACATCGACAGAGCTAGATGAATTCATCCGCGAAACTGAGGCTCAGGGCCGGCGGGCTGATCGTACTAGCGTCTCGCAAAGTATGAAGCATTTCGTGCGTGACTGGGCAGATGAGGGCTATGCCGAACGTCAGGCGTCTTTTCAGTGTATCTTGAGATCACTTTCCATAGTACCTCGAAAGGACGATAGGACCCTGCGAGTACTGTTGCCTGGGGCAGGACTTGGTAGATTAGCCCACGAAATTCAGAAACTTGGGGGTAAGTATATTATCGGCTCGCTGGAAAACATCTAACTGACCTGATCGCGGCTCCAGGGTTCGAGGTCGTGATGAATGAGTGGTCCGCATACATGAATTTGGCCTACAGGTATCTTTCTAGTCGTTCCAAACTGGACAGTGTCTCGTTCTACCCTTTTGCCGACTGGTGGTCTCACCACGCAACAACCGCAGATCTCGAGCGCCCTGTCACATTTCCCAATCAACTAAGTGACCCGTCTGTCGTGTTAATCGAAGGGGATTTCACGACGACGTTTGCTGAGCACACTGGTCAATATGATATCATAGTGACCTTATTCTTCATCGATACGGCCCGTAACCTGATCTCATATATTGAAAATATCCATCGCTTACTCCGTCCCGGTGGTCGATGGATCAACCTGGGTCCTTTGATGTATGGAACGGCACCGTTTGTACAGTTATCTTTGAACGAGATTGTGACATTGTGTACGCGGATTGGGTTTGACTTCCAGGAGACAAATGATAGAGTCGGTAATATTACCATACCTGACTTGCCGGTCCGTGGGTTTGAAGTGGCCTACGGCCAAAATCCTCGCGGGTTGAACAAGAATGCATTTCAGGCGCAGTATTGGGAAGCAGTGAAGCGTTAGCTGAAATTTAATAGGTGCTTAGAATTCCAAGTTGCTCGTAGAGAATAAAATTCGATGATCGCATTCAGCCAATGGATAGAGATATGAGATTGATACAGACTATAGCTTCCCAAATTGGTTATCTGAGAAATCGTCAGTTACACCCAACAAAAGTCTGCTAGCTCAACTATACAACCCCGATGAGAGAAAATCTCTTCCTGCCCTCGTTGTTGTCGCTACTGTACGAGTCTGTGGTGAGCTTCAGCTCAGCAACAATTTGTTTTGATGGGTTGGCAGGAATTAATGAAGAGAACTAAAATGGGATTGCATTTTTTCTTATATGGCAATGCAGTATGCCTGTCAAAATTAGAGTTCTTTGGCCTTTAACCGTCATTTCGCCTACTCATACAGGCCAATACCGTCAGCTTTGTCCAAATTCAAAATAATCCAGCGAAGCAAAGCGCTCAGTCGCCTGACAAAGCTGTTGCCCAAGGTTAGCCACAGTCTTAGTTTTATCTTCGACGATACTTTAGTATATTTGACACCCTAGTATGTCCCTACTCGTTATTATGTCCCTTTTCGTTAGTGTGTCCCTACCCGTCAGTATGTCCCTACTCCCCGGTAAGGCCCTATCCGTTAGTGTGTCCCTACTCCTCAGCTCGCTAGCGCCGGGATCGTGAAGGTAGAGTATAGGAGTTAACTTATGTTTTATTTTATTTAGAGTAACTAGTATATACCTATCAAAACCGGAATATCCATATCCCGAGCCTATCCCAAACACGGGTTAGCTGATCTTGCTAGGGTTTGAGAAGGAATCGAAGAGTGTACGTGGTGACACCGGTTTCGAGACACACTATATAGGTTGCCGGAAAGAGTGTTGCAGAGCACGTAACCAGTGATGATAGTAAATCTTACGTGTTGAACAACAACTTACTGTACTGTAGCTATTTTGAGTCCCTAGAAATGAATGCAAGCAATACTTGATATCTTGAGATTTGATGATCCTTATTTGACAACTCTTGTATAATAGAAAGTAACTTACAGGGAGATTTGGTAACTGGCAACAGAAATGTCCTGCTGAACTACTAAACATGAACTAGAGAAAGGTGGTAGACGAAAGACCTCAAAAATGGCAATCACATTCTCCCCTCATATAAACTTGAAACTCTGATCCTTCATTGCTAGCTATGAAGCATTTATGCATGCTACATATAGGAATCAAATCGACTGGAGCAAACAGAGCCATGAAATATCAGGCATGATTCTTGACATCCACTTAAAGGCACGAATCGGACTTGTTGTCACCACCGTCATGACATCCCTTAGAACATTTGTCTACCACGTGAATAGACCCGTTGCTGCCGCCGTCGCAGTGGTAGAGGAAGTAATCATAGTTAACCGTCTTAGGATCGGTACCATATTCATCGATAGCCTTTAGAATCTGCTGGTGGTAGTCGCCTATTAGAGGTTAACATGATTTAAGTAAAATGATTAAGGCATTAAATTTCTCAAGTACCTTTACCCATGAGGGTGAAAGAACAGTAGTTAAGGCCCTCTTGACAATTCTTTGCAACGGCCAGAGAGGCGAAAATGGTAAGGGCTGGGAGAATGAACTTCATATTGAAATTGCTGGTTTGGGTAAAAACTGGATCTTTCGGGTGGTTTGGATGATGAGGAGGCTGCTGGATGATAGAGAACAGCGAAGGGATCACTACCCCCTTTATACTTTTTTCCTATACCCTGGCGCAAAGCAGTAATGCGTCTTTTGGTAGCCTCGGCACACGTAATGACAACTATTTTAAGGCCCCCGGTCCGAAGTATACGAAACCAAAGGCAAATGTTTGGGTCTGTGAATTCCGGCCTATATTGATGCCGGATGGCATCATACAACTTATGGGGTGTGCACTAAACTTGCTGCGCCCTAATCCACCTAACCCCCTTTGACATCATGTTACTATGTTTGATATCGATGTTGGGTTTAAGAATCCTTATTGATCTGCAAATTGGAGATACAAAATGAACGGAGTGGCGGAGACCCTAGAGCTCTACCAACGACCCAATAAGCTAGGCAGAATTCTTCGCCCCCGGACTTCATAGTCCTAAGGAATGAGTGGATCGATATGAAACCCCAAGCAGAAAGTACGTACGTTCTATGAAAAAAGAGAGATTTGATAAACAGACCCTGGTGGCCCCATGTATCATAGGGGCTGTAAAGGAACGGGTCCGACCCCACGACCCTTACACATAGGGGGCCGCGAAGGAATGCATTGCCCCCCCCCATCCATCATAGGGGCTGTAAAGGAACAGGTCCGACCCCACGACCCTTATACATAGGGGGCCGCGAAGGAATGCATTGCCCCCCATCCATCATGGGGGCCGTAAAGGAACGGGTCCGACTGGCTCCCACGGCCCTTACACGTAGGGGGCCGCGAAGGAATGCATTGCCCAAAGAAAGACACGAATGATTCAAGGAAAGAAAGCCGAAGAGAAACTGACGGTCGTCGCTATGTTAGAAGATTCCTGGATTATACTTGCCTGAGTGCATCACCAGAAGTTGATCATGGTGGAGTCTCAGCCGGTCAATGCCTGATTCATCGAGACGGCCTTGCGGACTCATACTGATTGGCGTGCGTTCGTTTCATTCCGCGTTGAACGCACAGGGGCGAGATGCGCTAGTTGAAAGCTTCAATGATCCCAAGTCGGATCTACGAGTGCTTGTCATGACATACGACGTTGGCACAGTCAGATTGAATCTGCATGTTGCTTGTGACTGCATTGTGCTGTTGAGTCCGGGCAAAAGCTAGGGGCAAGAGCCCCAAGCAATCGGGCGATGCCTTAGAGTGAGTTTCCTTAGAACTTCGGTTTAGGAACTAGTGTGTTAACAACCCTCTTTTTATAGGTGACTCCAGATTACACCGTGACTGTAATTATGTACCACTTATACGTAAACAACTGCAATTCGGGGCATTGGAAAATGGGCATAAAAGAGGTGAAAAAAGAGAGGCCATAAGTGGGCCGAAAACAATGAAGGAAATGGCAAACTCGCTTCGAGGATTTCGTGTAAATACTGTCCAATACTTCAACAATGGCACAGTATACACATTTATGGCCTCTGTTGTAATCTAACTTCGTTCCACTTTTTAGACTCCGAGACCTATGGCTAGAGACTAATAACCGGCCTATGCGTTCCCAGTCGTTGAAGAGGGAAGATGGCTCCTTTTGACTTGGTGGCAAGCGAGCATCATAGCCTTCATGATAATCATCACGGGTCTTAGCTCGGATCGCTCCTCGACAATCTTTTCGACATAATCGCTGATCCGGGTCACTGAAGTGAGGTCTGGCTCAAGGTCACCACGCTCAGGATTCCCGATAATATCCAAGCATACGATGAAAAAGGGAATGAACTGGTGGAGTAAAATAAGACTGTATTTGTTGGAGGCCATTAATGACACAAGAACCATATTCAAGTTTGACGTGGGCTTTTGCATACCTTATTCCCCAAAATGCCTGTAACGAAGATCCTAGGAGGGACTGGAACATTTGTATCGATTTTCGAGAGATATCCACAGCTTCACGTGGTAGCTTGTGTCTGTCTTGGTCGGACTTCTTCGATTGGTGAAGAACGATGAGGAATTTATAGCTGCTATAAACCATGTCCACACAGAACCATGTGTCGATCTGGGTCTTGGCCATTCGAAGAAGCTCGTCCTTGGCGAGGTTAGCAAGTGTGATCTGTCAACGACATTATCGGATCATATCATACTGTATCCCAATCAGACATTATCAACTGCACCTCCTCAAGAAAGCTGTCAACTGTTGTATCATGCAAGACCGGATCAGGATCTGGCCCCGCGTCAGTCCAGTCTAGGTACTTCATCTCGACTAGGGCAAGTCGCATAGAAGCCAGAAAATGAATTTGAATGAAATGAGAAGATTCATCATCGACTCCAGTGATCGTGGGGTCTGGAAAATTGACCTTCCAGGACCCCGCCGGCATGAGAGTCGGCTTGCCGAACGACATCCGGAATAGACAATCTGTTCGCAGTAAGTGCCAGAACTCGAATCGTTTCCGATTTTTGTCCGTTTCGGTTTCTCCGTTTGTCGATCTTTGCGAGAGAGACGGCTGTCCGTCTGCCTCTCCTGGATTTCCGTCCACGGAGAAATACCCCAAGGCCTTGGCGATCGTGCAGGCATGGCCAAGCATCTTCCAGGCCACTTCGCTATTGCAGGCTTCGAGCGCCATGGATACCTGGTACGTGGTCAGCCCAGCTTGATCACGATTGGGGTTTCATAGCTCCACTTGCCATTATAACTGCCACAAAGAGGTCGGCATAGGTATTCTGAATGTGGTCCAGCCAGCAATTGGTGAGGGCAAAGCACTTTCTGTACAGACTTGTGATAAGTCCGCCGTTATCCTTATGAGAGCTGGGATCCAGTACAATCCCTTGAAGGCGAACAGTATGATAGATGATTTGCGACGTATAGTCAAGCTGAATGTGGGGGTTTTCTAGTAGGTCCGGGATGGAAAGCAAAAGCTCTTTTCCAGGGGAATTTTGAATCCTTCGAATTGGTAACTCTCGTAATAATCTGAGCCACATGTTAGAAAACAGGCGCATATAAACAATGGACGAACTTGCTTTGAATGAAATTCTTCGCAAGGTCGTTTGGGATTTCGGGACTCGCTGGTGGCTGGTTGTCATGTTCATTCTGCAGATAATCAATTTCAGACATTGCAGCAGCGATGGCCTCAACGCAGCGTTCGTTTTCAAAAAAGCACGATTCGACCCTTCGCAGGTGACTGAAAACATTGGACAGAAGTAGTGCCCGACTCTGTGGGTTCTTGATATGACTCAAGATACCTCCAATCACGCCAGGCATGCTCGGAGCATGGGACTTGTCCGAGGATACAGGTTTAGAGGGGCCCGAATCGATGGACGAAAATGACATCGGACTACCGGCATGTTCATCGATGTCTGGAGACTTCTCCAAGCCACAGTGCTCTTCCAGACGTTTGAGGCGGCGAAGAACATCTAATAGAACACCATTCTCAGTGACGTCGTTCCTATGGTCTGTCAGGCAAAACGTCCGGTCTATTGAGTCTAAATCATGGGCAAGTAGTTACCCTTGTTTCTTGGTTCGCGGCTTGCGTGACAGGTATGCACACTCGGCTCCAATAGATTCGCATTTGTCACATCGAGGGGCGACTCGATTGCATCGAATCTAGAAACCTTGTTACTCTGGTATGTGACGTCCGGAGTACAAAGAGTACCTACTTTTCTGGACTGGCAGCGACGGCACTAGCAGGTCTTGGTCAGGATCCAACCAGTACTGTCAGATAAAGGGGCTCACCGAGATATTCTTCAAGTGGCTGGTGCTCATCTTGTGGTATAAAAACGGGCAAGAATGAAGAGGCGGGAATAGCAGAGTCCGAAAGACCGAAAGACACGGGAAAAAGGTGGGCCGCAACTCCGGGAATAACGTGAGTCCGAAAGTCCGGGGTCCACTTTGCTCTAGTCTAACCAGATGGAGATATTGATGCCTTGGCTATTCTACTCTTCAGCCTAGCGATCAGTGCCCTCTGCGGCCTATTAGAGTCAGACAAAATCGCCGGTTCATTATCCGGATACCCATGTTCTCGTATTTTCTTATATGAAGGCAGTTTACAGCCGCCTTTAAATATATCCTGAGTGAACCCCTCTATGACCTATGCTTTCCTTCACCCGTGACAAGCTCGTGTCTATGCGGAAATATGGGTATTTCCTCGAATATTCCTCTACATGATACTATGACACAGAAATACGCTACGTTCGAAGAGTCCGGTTTAGCATCGACAGATGCTCACCCCGACGATCAGGTCATCGACCTTTCCAAAAAAACTCCCGAGGTTAAAGATGCCGCCGAGCAGTCTACCTCGCTCAAGGATTACTTTGTATGCCCCGTTTACCTAGTGAAATCCTAATGTGATTAATCTGATTGTGCCTGATAAAACCCAGAGAATCCTCTCATATACGACTACCAAAGATCGGATGGTCCTCGCGGTTGCCTTGATATGCTCTGTGGGGTCTGGTGTGGTACGTATCTCGCTATATTCTCATACGAAGCCAAATGAATCTGACACTAATCTTGCATCAGCCCCTACCGATCATGAACATCATCTTTGGTGGACTAGTTGGCGAATTCAGTTCATATTTTACCCCTGGAACCTCGACCACTGAAGCCCAGTTCAAAGCGTCGGTTAGTCGGCTAAGGTAGGTAAAAAGTTCTTCTCTTCTAAATTCTACGCGCCTGACCCTTGAGAAGTTTGTATATTGTCTATCTCTTCATTGCAAAGTTCACCTTGACATATTTCTCCATGGTAATAACCAGCCCAAGCCCCAAACTATTCAGTATTTTGAGGAAGCTGATCTGTTCTACCCCAGTACTGCTTCCGTGTTATCAGTCTTCGGGTTTCAGCCGCTTTGCGACTGGAGTACATGAATTCGCTTTTCGCTCAGCCAATCAGCAAAATAGACCAAGTCTCAGTTGGAACTGTCGTCAATACAATCACCACCCTCTCCAATTCAATCCAGCAGAGCATATCAGACAAGCTGGCCATTCTCTTCCAATCCTCCGCCCTCTTGATTGCTGCATACATCATTGCCTTTAAATACTCATGGGCCCTCACTCTCGCCACCAGCTCTTGCCTTCTGTTCATCCTCGTCGTCTGCAGCCTGACCTTGCCCGCTATCTCTCAGATCCAACAAAAGACGGATAAGGCGGATGAAAAGCATTCAGCAATTGCAGCAGAAGTCTTTGGTTCCATTCGGACGGTCATCTCGCTCGGTGCCGAAGCGCCTCTGGCGAAGAAATATCGACAATGGGTTACAGAATCCCGAGACAGAGGTCGAAACATGGCTATAATCATGGGTTTTCAGTTTGGTCTCATTTTCTTTGCCATGTATGCTAGTTACTCACTGGCATTCTGGCTTGGTCTCAAGCTCTACCGGGAAGGTCACATCCGTGACATTAATACGGTCATCATGTAAGTGAATTCGCGCAAACATTGCTCCCATTGCTGATTGCGACTCACAGCGTCTTCTTCTCGGTCATGATTGCGGTAAGTGTCCTTGGAAGCATTGCAACACCGTTGACGATGGTGTTCAAGGCGGCCAGTGCATCGACCACCTTCTTTGAAATTATAGACTCAGAGAAGATTTCCCCTGGCGGTCTTCGTGACTCTGAATCGCTAGCTCAGGGTGATATCATCTTTCAAGACGTGGACTTTACGTACCCCACAAGACCGGAGAGCAAAATCTTTCGGGGACTAAACGCTCGATTCGAAAGAGGCAAAACCACAGCATTGGTGGGTCCATCGGGGTCTGGAAAAAGCACTATCGTCGCTCTTGTCGAGCGATGGTATACCCCGGAAGGAGGAAGTATCTCCCTGGGCCAGCGAAACATCGAAGAGTTGGATGTCAAATGGTGGAGATCCCAAATCGGACTCGTACAGCAAGACCTGTTTCTCTTCAATGATACAATTTCCAAGAACATCTCATTTGGCCTTGTCGGCACGAAATGGGAGAATGAGTCTGATTCTGTGAAAGCCGAATTAGTGAAGAATGCATGCAAAGAAGCCTTTGCAGACGAGTTTATCGCGCGTCTCCCAATGGTATGTCAATTGCGTTCCTAGCAGCTGCCCTTTGTCTAACCTTTCTAAGGGGTACGACACAATTGTGGGAGAGAACGGCACCAAATTGAGTGGTGGTCAAAGACAGCGTCTGGCAATAGCCCGAAGCATCGTGAAGGAGCCTACCATTTTGGTTCTGGATGAAGCTACTAGCGCAATTGACGTCCGTGGAGAGAAGATTGTCCAGGCAGCCCTTGATCGCGTCTCCGAAAATCGCACCACAATTGTGATTGCACACAGGCTGTCCACTGTTCGGCGCGCCGATCGCATTCTGGTGCTTAGGGACGGTGTCAATGTCGAGGAAGGGACACACGAGGAGCTTCTTGACATGGAGAATGGGCTTTACCGAGGTCTTGTCAACGCTCAAAAACTTGAGAGCGCTACAGAAGAAGAAGCCGATCCAATGGAGATCACAGAAGTCTTGAAGGAGGAACTTGATAATTCCACTCCTGCCACCTCTGAGCAGCCACAGTATGAGGACAAGGAGAAGGTGAGACAACGTGGCTTCTTTAGAAGTACTGGGGTTTTTATCTACGAAGCACGGAGACACTGGTTACTTTGCCTGACTGCTTTACTTGGGGTACTAGGTGCTGCATGTAAGTCCTGTACTTTATACTCACTGTGCTGGGCTAACTTGTGAATCAGCTGCCTTCCCATTACAAAGTTGGCTATTTGCAAATCTCATCGATGTGTTCCGCCTCACAGGAGAAAAGCTGAGCGACGCTGCAAATTTCTGGGCATTGATGTTCTTCATTCTATCTCTAGGCATCGCAGCCTGCTACGCCGTGGTCGGATACTCAGCCAACAGACTCTCCGTTGTCAGTGTTCTATGCATTTATCCAAGATACGAAAAACTACTCTAACACACCTTTAGGAAATATCCTCCTCTTGTCGAACAGAATACTTCCAAAACATTCTGAGAAAGCCAGTTCCGTTCTACGACTTGAACGAAAATGCCTCCGGCTCCCTGGTCTCGCGTCTAGCCACAGATCCCAAGCAGATTCAGGATATGATCGGGCTGAACGGCATTTTTCCAATCATTTCGGTCTGCAGTACGATAGGATGCATCGCAATTGCTTTCTCTTTTGGCTGGAAGCTGAGTCTCGTGACTGTGTTCGCTGCTCTTCCCTGCATCTTCCTTGCTGCATTCATGCGCATCCGATACGAACTGGAGTTTGAAGCCCTAAACGCGGAGGTATACTCTGGTAGCTCCCAGTTTGCAGCAGAAGCTATCGAAGCATTCCGAACCGTTTCGGCGTTGACCATGGAGCGTTCTATCTTGGATCGGTACTCGGATCTCTTAAAACAACAACAGAACAAAGCTTTCCGCAAAGCCTGGCTAGCCACACTGGTGTTCGCTTTCTCCGATAGCGTGGAACTCTGCGCTATGGCGCTTACATTCTGGTACGGCGGCCAGCTTCTCGCGTCCAGAGAGTACCAGCCCGCCTCTTTTTTTGTTGTGTATATGTCAATCATTCTCGGTGGGCAACAGGCAGGTCAATTCTTTAGTTTTGGGCCGAACATTGCCCAGGCTACATCATCCGCGAATCGGATTCTGAATTTCCGACCGGCTTTGGAGGACATGATTGCTGCTTCCGGGCAGCGCATGGCTGATCAATCCCGCAGGTCCGGAGCTCGCATTGATTTTCGAAATCTTGGGTTCAAATATGCATCACAGGAAGTTCCCTTGTTCACGGGTCTTGACGTTACCATCGAAAGTGGCCAGTTTGTCGCATTTGTAGGGCCATCGGGGTGTGGTAAGACCACCCTGATATCCGTACTCGAGCGGTTCTACAATCCGTTCCTAGGAACAGTTCTCCTTAACGGCGAGGATATCAGCTGTTTCGATCCAGCATCATACCGAAGATGTCTGTCACTGGTAGCCCAAGAGCCACGACTGTTCGAAGGCACGGTCCGCGATAATATCATACTCGGACTCGACACCTCAGAGTACACGGAAGAAGAACTGGTCCAAGCATGCATCGATGCGGAGATTCACAGCTTTATTACATCCCTTCCAGACGGATATTCCACAGAACTAGGGATCAAGGCACAGACAGCTCTTAGTGGAGGCCAGCGACAACGACTGTGCATCGCGCGCGCACTATTGCGGAAACCTTCTTTGCTCCTCTTAGATGAGGCAACATCAAGCCTTGACTCGCAATCCGAGAAAATCGTCCAAGCTGCCCTTGAACGGTTGGCTGCACGGAGGAATATGACAATTATTGCGGTTGCGCACAGATTGGCGACAATCCAAAAGGCAGATGTCATCTTCGTCTTTGGGGAAAGTCAGAATGGGAAAGGGTCGCGAGTCGTTGAACGGGGCTCACATCAGGAGTTGCTCCAGAACAGGGGGATGTACTGGCAGATGGTTCGTACAATATTCCTTTCTTTGCTTTTTACTTTTGGGGCTTGCTAACCGTACGTCAACGTTGTAGTGTCAAGCAAATGGGCTAGATCGATGAAGGCCTTCAGTGTTCATTTTGCAACAAAATGTATTCCCCCGAAGGGATACGTATGTGGACTATATAGAGTGAAACCTTCCTGAGCACATCAGAAAATGCTGGGGCCCAGAATTCTGTATGATAGCATTATAATTGGCTACAAATGAATGAGCAAATGCTGCTGTAATTTACACCCAGAGACGTCCAGCTCCCTCGAGTAAGCATGGCCCCACGGTTCGACAAAGTATGGTGTTAGCAGATAAAGGGTAGACGGATCCTACGACCTGGTTCCGGGCTGTGTCGAAGATGATGGATGGAAGCGATATGGTAGTAGCTTCTTGCTTCTCGCTGCCAGTGTCACTCTGCTCGACTCCCTCATCTCGCCGCTTCAGTCGATCTTGGTCACACCCGAGACGGTTAAATCCCCCGGTGAAGGGAAATTCACCAACTGTGAATCACGCACATTACAGATAACGTCCCTCAAAGTCATGTATGGGATATGGACGAAATGGACAATGGTCAACATAATTTGAAGATGCGGGGATCGCTTGTAAATGTAATCGCAGACGAGGTGCAACCGCTATGGTACAATTCGAACACCAGTTGCGAATTCACCAAGGATGGAACCAGCTGTACGGCACTCAACCAGCTATGCAGTGCTGGATTTGTGGTGTTGGAGAACATATCTGGTTTCGCGGCGCATTGTACGCGCAGTTGCCCAATGCTTTTGATATTACCGGGCTAGATTATTTAGCTGTCCCTTTTTGCTTTACATTTCACCCATATACCCTTGCTCTCAATATTTCACCTCTTCAATCACCAACTAGCAAGTATGTTATAGGTCTACAAGATTAGACTTTGCGTAGCTCACAAAATTGAGTTAAGTCATGTGTAGACGCCACGCCGCTCTGGTCATCACGGCGCACCGACCTAACTCTATCAAAGCCTGGCCAAAGTTGGAGATATTCCCCGCTTGCAGGTAACTCGAGCCGCGTCATATGTCTGTTGTGGATAAACATTTCCTTCGTTTCAGTTAGTCAAATCTGTTCATACTATAGAAATTCAAAGGCGATAGTAAAACGAGGAGCTGGAATGGAGTTTGTTAAATTGGGATCATGATCAAAGTTATATACTCATGTTGCGTTGGAGCAAACGATCTACTCTTTGGTATATGTCTGATTCATCTAACTATTTTATTTCTGAGTGCGACGGCTACTCGCTGAACTCGACCGTCAACAAGTGAGCATAAATATATAAGATTGACCTAATATTCAAGATTGCAACCAAAAGTCTGACTATAAACGACACTAAACGTCTGTTCTTTCCAACATTCATGCCTTCAAAGCCAATCTCAGCTAAGGCGGGCGTGACGATCCTCCGCACGCTGCTTTCGCAACCGCGAAGCATACCTGACGCCAAAGCCATGCTTGAAAACCTCGCGAATCTCTTCAAGTTGTAGTCCCGACATCTCAGGGTAAAAGAATATGATCATCACCCAGCCTATGAAGGTTAGGCATGCATAGAAGCCAAAGGCGCCAGATGGCGTGATGCCCTTCATCATGGACAGGAATGTCGAGGAGACAATGAGATTTGAGCCCCAACAGCAGCAAGTCATATACATTGTGCCGACGGCGCGAACTTCCATAGGGAAGAAATCTGCACTCATCCAGGCTGTGTTGCCAATAGACACACCATAGAAGAGCACAAAGAAAATGATAAATACTAGAACGATGATGGCGGGTGTTGTGACGGATTTTGTTGTCACTTCTAGCGTCTCCAGGTTCACGGGGATGTATGCGAAGGAGACTGCAACTGCGACTAGGCTGGCTGACATGCCCCAGGAAGTCATTACTAGGAGTCGTCGACGGCCAAAGGAGTCCACGACTAGCATGTTGACCAAGGTCATTGCTAAATTGGTTCCTGATACAACAAGGCCCACGGCGACCGGGTTGGAGAAACCGACTAGAGCGAAGAGCGTTCCGGAGTAATACATCAGGACATTGAAGCCTGACATCTGACTGATGGTCACTTGACGACGTTAGTTTCAGAGACGGAGACCTCGGGGAAGACAGGGTACACTTACTCAAACCACAGGCACACACCAAAGCACGGAAGTAGGCAGGGGTTGTGTGGAGTTGCTTCACGATAGAGAATCGAGACTGATTACCAGTAGATGCCCGAGATTCCCGGACACCGGCTTCAATCAGCTGGATTTTATCCTGAACCTGTTCAGGAGTAGCCGCCCTGAATATACGGTGTAGAACTGCTCGAGCTTCCTCGTGTTTGTCGTGGTAAATCAACTGGCGAGGCGACTCCGGGCACAGCGGGAGCAAGATGGCCAGTAGTACACTTGGAACGCCACCCAGGCCAACCATATAGCGCCATCCATGGGGAACGCTAGCAAAAGCAGCACCGAGTCCATAACTTACGACTTGGCCTCCGGTGATGCTAACATTGTTCAACCCGATCATTCGACCTCGGTGCTTGGTCGGTGCAATTTCGGCAATATAGGCCGGCACAATCATTGCTGCAGAGCCAACTCCAAAGCCAACAATCAATCTGCCAATTGCCATTTGTGGGATAGAGTATGCAGTGGCTTGTAAGACGGCTCCCACCGTGAAGAGAGCACATCCAATGTACATTGGCCCTTTCCGTCCATATCGATCGGCTGTCAGACCTGCGATAATGGATCCCACAAACGCCCCGGCAGAGCAGAGAGATGTAATCAGCTCCTTCTCGCTGGCTGACAGTAGATGGCCCAGACTGTCTTCGAGGTATACCAGGACGGCTGAGATGATTCCGGTGTCGTATCCGAATAACATGCCACCGATAGAGGCAGTTAATGCGATGAGCCAGATGTACCAGCCCGCGTCGGTGTGCTCGATCTCATCAAGCTCGACGGCATCATGGATTGAGGCTTTCGCCACTTCGATCTGGGTGCTGTCGGGCACCAAATCTTTGTCCTTTTCGAACGATTTTCGCCCATCGTTGAGCGATGAAGACGACATGATTTAGGTGTGGTAGGTTGGAATTCAGCGACGCGAAAATTGATGCTTGCATGGCTATTGAATGAGGCTGGATGCTTCCTTTTATACCTGAGAAACCCAGTCAAGGCATGTCTCCGTAGTCCAAAATCGGCAATTCTGCCCTGTGGGGACTTGAAAACCTGGGGTAATGCGGGGAACAAGCCGGGGAAGATTCCTGACAGCAATCACCGCCGAGATGGCCCTAAATACACATTCAAAGGCCAAGTCTTGTATTTTGTCAGCCTTGGCAGTCAAGATCTCCTTTTTGGGTAACTCACCCCCAAACTCACTTTGCGACTCGAATGTGTTCCTATTGGCTGACATTGCGGACACAACCCCTTTCATTGGTGGTCGCTGTGTATGGCACCATGAAGAATGCAGATGTGGCAAGACTGTCGTATCTTACCAAAGAGGGAAATGCACGGCGGCCAGTGCCCCGTAGGCAGACTATTTTGAAACAATGGTATATCCCTCAACCTTCTTTTATGGCAAAAAGTGACGATAACGAGGAGGCGTTTTTAAGTTAGGTGTGCATGTGCGACCGGTGAAAAAGGAATCAGAATTTCAAGGCGACTACTCGACAGTAAGATGGATCTGGCAGATTTCGTACGAATCATAAAACAACGTGGAGATTAGACCGTATGCCATTCTCTGTGACAAGATGACGAACATGCAGGCCATTCACCAAGCTGCAAGCCATCATGAACCAGTAGACGATCTAATTCTCTTAGTTATGCTCCAATTCCCAACCGCTACATTTCAAGTACGCGCTATCACTAGAATAATTAGTTGCCTTCTTGCAAAGACTCAGGTTGAGAGTACAACTGTGCGTAAAGGCGCCCGTGATTGCTCATTATGCTTTGTTTGCCTGCCTGGGACTCAGTACACTATCTGATTCAGTGGCATCGGGCGCTAACATTGAGGCTCTGCAATAGGAAAACACATCAGTATGGTATATATAATCTGACAGTTCGTTCTTTCTCTGTAAGGTCCAATAGATACAGGAAGTCTCTGCCCCAACGAAATCGCACTCATGACAGAGCAGAAGAGATACCTGACTGCAGAGGAGTTCTAAGTAGGTAACTATATTTTTTTGACTGGTGGGTGAACCATCACTAACGATTAATCCAAGGCCTGGCAGCACTCGCATTTGCACCTATCGGTGATCATCGTAGGCGGATTTTTTGCCGCGTCTTACCTGGAAGATCTTGAGCACTGGCGGCGATATTCGTTACCTGATTGACCCGGAGTTTGCTAGAGACAAGGAAATCGGAAACTCTCTTCTTGAGGCTATTTCCCGCGTCTCCAACCGACTTGACTACAGACCTGACTGTTTTCGTCACCAGTGGCTCGGCAGACTCTTTTTACAGGAGCCCAGAAAGAGGGGATCACGCTATTCAGAGGGCCTGGAGATTCTAAGAGCGCCTCTCGAATGGGCACTTGAAAGCAAGCTGCGGAGAACCCACGCGGTGAATCGAGACCGCAGGGCAGAACTTGATATGTCAGCCGCACTCTCCATTTTGTGGTATCTAAGAGATCGTGACATGGTCTACTTGACGCCGAATCGATTGGCAAAATGAATGTGAACGGGTTCGATGTCCTCCCAGATGGTGCAACAATGGAAGTAATATCATGCAAACATCGCCGCATGTACATGAAAATATTTCTAAATAGGGAGAAATTCATGAGTCAAGGGATGGTAAAAAGAAAATGATCGCTTTAATTTCGGTGTTGGAGGTGGGTCAGGGGGTCATTCATACCAATGGAATCGTGAATTTCCCCTAGATGGTATAGGACCAGCCGGTGTTTGTGATGATATTACGTCGGAAATGGGACCTTGCCATTTTCCTTAAGCTCCAGATTCCCCTGTGTGTCTGGCTTCTCTTGTGGTACAGATTGTTTCAATAGCTCCTTGTCAATTGGCGCCACATGTTTCGTCCAGCCAGGCAATTCCTCGGCGTCAAAGGCCGGGAAAGGGTCGTCACTCCGTCCCCGATAAACTTGTTTGCAGTTTCTTGGGAAGCCTAGACCTAGCTTTCAATTAAGTGACTTCCGTATTCCTCGACGATACACGCAACAACGGCATAACGAAGTGGATCAGTGTCTTCGGAATCTGGAACATCGCGCGGCATCCAGTCACATCGTTAAACAAAGTATTCCGTTTCATACCCCCATCAATTCGTATGGGTCAGCGAGATGAAGCTCGTAGATCCGGAAGATAGATCATAGTGGTGTGTCGGTGTGTCGCGCATACGCCAGATGGGAATGCTTTGGAGATTATGCAAATCATCAAATCGAGTTTTAATTGGCCAGGTCTCATTCTTCTGGTCGTCAGTAAGCTCACTGAGAGAGCACGGATCCGGGATTAGAAAGAATCAAGATAGATATGGGATGAATATGCGGAGGAGAGTGAGAAGGATTCTTCTTGCGCGCCCTGAGACGCAGGAGACCACCGCGTATATCGAGAGGTAAACTGAGGTTGCGCAGCTAAAACTTAATGCCCGAAGAGGCGGTTTCCGTCGTGATGTACGCATGATGCTGAAGTTGGCCAGTCTGTGGGGAAGGAGAGAAGTCGCGCGTTTACGCTCCACACTCACTCTAATACTTGATCTGTTTGCACTCTGTATAGTCATAACCACGTGCAGTTCTGAACTACAAGTAACATAACAGCATGCTCCGTTTAAATAATAGTAACGAAAGACATGGTAAGTATTGGGATAATGTGTATAGGATTGGGCAGTATTGCGAGTTATCAAGGCCAAATAAGTTGATATAACTCTGGGAAGTCCCTTAATATCGAAATAATCCGAAACTTATCTTGCACGAATTCCTTTGTATATACCAGATCACAGCTTTGATACATAATCCGGTCTTAGCCATTTCATCAGGTCATCATTCTGTACCCTATCCATGACCATGGGCTCCAACGTGAGTCTCACTTCCCATGCTCCCGGACAGCCTTTTCCGGGGGCTGGCAATATCCAGCTAGATCCAGAAAATCGGTTTTCTGGTATATCAATGTCTTTCAACGCTCCAAGGCACGTGCCAAAATCAAGCTCATAAAAATTCACTGGCCGGAAGGTGCTGACGAAGATGTCGCCCAGACGAGGGGTCGAAGTCCAGTCCTCTCTTCCGACAAAATCTGAGAGCAAGTCGCGAACGTAGTCATTGGTGACACACTGTATGGCCTTGTGGATCGATTCTGCGAGATTTGCAAGAAGGGAGACATCGGACAACCCAACAGTACCTGAGCTGCGAGAGTCGTAACTAGAAAGAGTCATGGCAGAGATGATCGGTTCGATACGGATATATGCTTCCGTAGTAACCACCACATTGCCTATATACGACATAGGTATATTTGGCTGTAGCTTAGAGCGGGTGTCAGATACGACCACTAGACAAGACTCGTCTACACTTTGCTCTTCTTGTGTACTTCTTAGGCCAAAGCGCGCGCGAATGAAGCAAAACCACAAAACAGCCATAACAATAGTGTTGCTTGAAAACTTGATGCGTAGAGTGGCAGAACATGAGTTTCTTAGCTTTGCAACCTTCTCCGCGTCTAGGACAAGCCTTGCAGAAACTGGGTCCTGGGAATCTATGCCTGGTGCGGGAAACCAATCTTTCAAAGACAGTGCCTTTGTGTTGCGAGAAGACGCAGCCTCAAAAATTGCTCGTCGGCATTGGGCTTCTTGCAAAACATCGGTTTCGAGAAGGTTGGGCGGTGCGCCTGGATCTCTGCAGCATACTGCAAGGGACTTTGCGACGTTCCATACGCCCACACCGTCCACTGCCATGTGATTGAAGGTGAAGCAGAGAAAGACTCCGTCGACCATGACATTGGCTTGAAATCGAAAGATGGGGCTCAAATCCTCCGCTGCTTGTTCAAAGGCAATCGGAAGAAAGGCCTCACTCAATAAGCTGTCTTTGGCGGCGCAGATGGACTGTTCATGGTGTCTTATCTTCAGCATCGGATAGTCTTCTAAAAACTCTGCCGTTGGAGGCTGAACCTCGAACACATTTTCCTTGCCCTGCAACTTGTCGGAGAGGGTGATATTTCCGGATAAAAACGGAAGGAGGGTGACCAGCCGAGAGACCCCGGCCTCTAAGACAGAGATAGATTTGGGAAGATCATCGGGAGTGAAAGTGAAAAAGCCAGAAAAATGGACAGGGGCGGTAGAGTGATCAAAAGGGGTGAGCACATACGGCTCGAAGGTAGGAAGAGATGACATTCTATCCGCTCATCGCCCGAACCCAAACTCTGCTATTGGAGGAAGATATAAAGCAACCGACCCTCGTCTAAGCCTCGTGATTGAGAAATGTTGTCACTTTATGGCTTGGTCACCCAGGGTAAAAGGTATGACCACAGAAGCTAAATTAGAAGAATGGGGAGATAGCGTGCTGTGCATATCGTAATATGCAAGGGCGAACGGTATTCGAGCGTCAAAAGTCGGTGAAGCTGCACATGTTGTTTGATAGATGAGATGAGCGCCGCTTACAAGGCGCATGGTGGATTGCGGACTAAACTCAATTTGGGATGATACGAAGTACATGCATCATGCATCGATATAGTGCTTAGAACCCTGTAGGTCTAGCAGGATCATCTTGCCCTATTCAAATTCAGTTCGCTTAGGCAAAGTTTAAAGAACCTACAATGGATATGCAAAGGGAAAATGTAAGTGTATTGTGCATGAGTAACGATCGACAACAGGAAAGAGAGGAAAGAATGATCTGTCGGTGACCCTGTCATGTAGTGGGCAATAAAGGTTGCTGGTCGGAACTGGCTGATAATGCTGGGTGTCACCGATGAGGCTCCGAGGACGCCACGCCGTTTTACTCGCAGCCAGCAGTCATTTCCTTCGTCCTAGTTGCCGGTGGGTATTTGGATTGCCAACTTTCGAGACCAGCAACCACCAACGAAAAGCCACCGGTTCCTCGAAATCAGCAGAACACGATTACATAAGTGTGAAGTATGGAGTTAACGTAATTCACTACCGAGCTGATCACACCACCGAGCTGATCACCCCACCAAAAACGCGTCAATGAATTAGACTCTCTCTATTCAACCACCCACTATGCCACCAATTCGTACTCAATCCTCTCAAAAACGTACGGAGCAAGAGGGTAGGATCTTATTAGCTATTCAGGCTATTTAGAAGCAAGAAATTACCTCACTCCGCGAAGCAGCGCGCTAATTTAACGTACCGTATTCAACTCTTATAACACGCCTGCATGGGGTTCAAAGCCGCGCGTCTTCGCGCGCAAATTGTCTAAAATTGACTGAAATTGAAGAGGAATCTCTTAAAAAATGGATTCTCTCTATGGACTCTCGTGGAGCAGCCCCTCGGCCTTCTTCTGTACGAGAAATAGCCAATTTGCTACTTATAGCGCGCGGATCTACCCCTCCTTTTTTAGTCGGTCAAAATTAGGTTACAAAATACGTTAAAAGGCATCCCGACCTTTCCTCCCGATTCTCGAAAAGCTATAATTTTAAACGAGCTAAATGCGAGGATCCGAGGATTATTTCTAAATGGTTTTCTCTTGTTTAAAAGACGATTCTAACGTACGGGATCGACCCCGACGATATCTATAACTTCGACGAGACCGGTTTTGCAATAGGCTTAATTACGACCGCGAAGGTTATCTCGAGAAGGGATGTCTACGGTCGGCAATCGCTTATACAGCCCGGAAATCGCGCGTAGGTGACCACAATTGAGTGTATAAACGCGTCGGGGTGGGCGCTTCCTCCGTGCGTGATTTTTAAAGGCAAAGTTTTTATCGAATCTTGGTTCGACGGCCTTCCGGAAGATTAGAGACTCGAGGTTAGTCCTAACGGATAGACCTCCGACGAAATTGGACTTCGATGGCTTAAAAAGCTCTTTATTCCGTCTACTTCTTCGCGTACGAAGGGGAAGTATAGACTTTTAATACTCGACGGCCACGGAAGTCATTTAACCCCGGAATTCGATAAAATTTGCGAAGAAAACGATATTATCGCAATTTGTATGCCTCCGCACTCGTCTCACCTTTTATAGCCTCTCGATATAGGCTATTTTACGGTGTTAAAGCGCGCGTACGGTCGACTTATCGAGTCAAAAATACGGGCTAGAATTAACTACATCGATAAACTAGACTTCCTCGAAGCCTATCCGACCGCACGAATCGAGGCATTTAAATCGGAGACTATTAAGAATAGCTTCGCCGCTACTAGTTTAGTGCCTTACGACCCCGATCGAGTAATCTCGAAGCTCGATATTTGCCTTCGGACGCCGACCCCCCCTCGAGCTAGGGTAGTGATTGGGAGCTAAGGACGCCCTCGAATTACGTCCAATTACAAAAACAAGCTTCCTCAATTAAAGTTTTACTAAAACAGCGCTCGAAAAGCCCACCGAGTCCGCTTAATTGTGCGATAAATCAGGTTTTAAAGGCCTGTCAAGTTACAATGCAATCGGCAGCAATTCTCGAGAAAGAAGTAAGCGATTTACGCGCTGCAAACGAGACGAAAAAGCGAAAGAAGTCTAGGTCAGCAAGGCAGATACTTTCCAAAGAAGGTCTTTCAGTTTTAGAGGCCTCTACCTTATTAGGGCAGCCAGAGCAAGCAGTTTTAGCAGCGATACCCTATGAGGTAGGGCCGGCTCAGGCACCTTCTCAGCCACGTAAAAGAGCCTTACCGACGTGTAGTGTTTGTGGAGTTAAGGGTCATAAATTGACAGCATGTCCTAATAGATCTCGAGTTTAGTTTATTGAATTTAATGGCGTTTTGGTTGAAATAATTGGATTTAAAATTGATGGGTTTAGTAGGGTGATCAGCTCGGTGGTCTGATCAGCTCGGTGGTGTGATCAGCTCGGTAGTGAATTACGTTACAAAAGGTAGAACGGAGCATAAGACCATTGCATGTTCAATAAAAGCCCCTTGCTAGGTCCACATTCTGTCAGCCTGGCATAAACCCAAGGGAAGTCTCCCGGTTTAGATTATAATTGATTTTCAATTTGCTACGGCATCTGACTTTGACTTGGCGGTACCTCGCAAATTCCATGCAAGGAGAACGTATGTTTGGGCTGAATGAGAAATTGAGCAGGGTTGGAAAGGCTTACAATCTCCCATTTTGAGAAATGAGACCGAAACTTCCATGATATCTTAACCTATATGTTTCTTTGTATCAAGATGCGTCGGATGTGTTCGAGATCTGTCGAAGACAAACCACATTGGTGTCTTAGATATTGAATAACACCACCAAACTCATCATCGACCATCTGCAGTGTAAACAACATGACTTTCTCACTGAACCAAATTAGCGAAGGGTGAGTCTCTTTCTTGTTGCTTGATCTCACCTTGATCTTATCACCTGTCGTGCCAGTGCACCAACGTCAATATCCCCAACGCAGAGAGACACTGTTTGTTGAACGATCTTTGATACCTCAGGGAGGTATGGCTCTAGGGCTTCTTCGCTGAGATTATATTCCGCTGCCACAACCTCTCGGGGAACTCCAGCAAGAGATAGGAGAAGCGCAAAGACAACACCAGTCCGGTCCTTTCCCAATGAACAGTGAATAAGAAACACAGAATCAGGATGGGCCTTTATATGAAGAAATATACTAGCAATTACACTAGGCCTTTCTCGAAGAAGATCCAGGTAGCCTTCAGCGACAGCCTATAGGGAATCAGCAACCTCAAACTAACGCACGGAATCTTGTTGGGGTAATTCAACGGACAATGGGACCTCTAGATATATGCTCAATGTACTTAGCCAAAATGACTTTTCTTGAAAACTTTGTGTCGTGAAATGGTACCTCGACAATCTGAAAGTCCTCAATCCCTCCAGGTGAATGATCGGGTTTGGCGTAAAGCGAGTTAGCTTCTTCCGTGGTCGTCAGGCAAAATATAATCGAGATATTCAACTGATGTAGAAGCTTCCAACCGGAGGGTGTGAGATTTGAGAGATGACCAGAACGGTAAAGGAACCCGTTTCGAGTTGTTATGTTCGGATTCGAACTGGTGGGATAGCCTCCGAATTCACGGAAATTAACAAATCCTTCATCCTTGGAGTTCATTCTTGGAAATATTTAAAATAAAGGTTTCCAGTTTCTTCGTCTATCATAGGTTTGAATTGGTTGTACCTCGGGGCGAAGGAGGGTTCCAGGTGCGCATTTTTAAATGACAAACGCTCACTTCTACCTTTCGCTTGGGTTATCGCAAGGACCATACTTGTTCCAGAAAAAAACAAATTATCAAAAGAGCGGTGAAAGTCTGATGGAAAGCTTCTCTGGCATGAAGGATGCAAGGGGCGAAGATGAACGTAGACTTGTAAAAGTTTACGGAAATCAGGCCAGACTTCTACTCTGGACTAGCTTTATGAGTCTACCACCTAGATAAAGGGACACGACATCATCAGAGCTATAGTTGACAGAACTAGTGCATCTTATTAGGAGTAAATTAGAATGGATAAAGTCTCTCTCTCTTTTCTAGGACTATGGAAAATCACGGGCAATTTAAATATGGATGGGGTCATACTTTCTGACGCAAATCAAGGTGCGATCCTCAGTACACTGGACATTCGCTAAGTTGGCGATATTCCTGCGCGTATCTCATGTAGGCGATCACTCACATTAGACATCTCATATGTTCCAACAATAGTCCCTATTTATTCGTTTTCACTTTTTACCCCTTGCTCACTCACAGCTTTTATATCACGATGGTGTAACCTCTTAAAATGCCCCATTTGCCTGTCAACCTGCATTCATCGCTAGTCAATTGCATCTGCTACCTCAAAAACATTTCCACGTATCTTCCGACTTGATATAGGATGACTATCTCACCAACTGTCTCATCTCCCCAGATGCTGCAGTCTGCTGTGGCTGATACCTGTCAGCAGGTATCGGACTATCTGGCTGAGATGGGACTTCCGTTTGAGGCAAATGAGAGACTGATGCGAGTACGTCGAAGCCAATACGCTTTTCATTTTGTATACAAATTACTGACAAAGGAAAGAGTCTCAGTGCCAACACTAGGGGAGGGAATTTCCTGCGTGGCAGGACTGTCATTGATACCGCTTGGATACTCCAAGGTCACACTCTCTCCCCGACCCAGATTGAGGATATCACAATGCTCAGCTCCCTTATCGAGCTCCTCAACGCTGCATTTCTGGTTTGGGATGATATAATGGATGGATCTTCAACCAGGCGTGGCCAGCCATGCTGGTACCGCCGAGAGGACGTTGGTATGGCTGCCATTAATGATGGCCTCCTCTTGAAATCTAGCATTTATGTTATTCTCAAACACCGTTTTCGCGACCATCCAGCATATGTAGACCTCATGGACATATTCGCCGAAGCGTCCCTGCAGACCGAGCTCGGACAACACTGCGATGTCCTGGCTTCAGCAGGGCATTTGGAGCGGTTCACCTGGAAACAGTATGACTTTATCACTGCGAAGAAGACCGCCTTCTACTCTATATACCTTCCAATAGCAATCCCTTTGATTTATCTTGGTCTGGCAACTCCCACAAGACTCAAAGAATCATACGATATCTCTATGATGATGGGACTTGTTTTCCAAAGCAGAGATGACTTCCTTGATGTCTATGGCGATGCCAAGGTCACTGGGAAAGTTGGAACCGATATACAAGAGAACAAGTGCAGCTGGCTTTCAGTGCAAGCCATGATTCATTGCGACGCCGAACAAAAACGGGCTCTCATGGACAGCTACGGTAGCCAAGATCCTGCCAATGTTTCAAAAGTGAAGGCTATTTTTGAAGCTATTGATCTCCCCAAGTTGTTCCGAGTTTGGGATGCTGAATTGGTTGCGAAAGTGCAGGCTATGGTCGAAGGGGTGACAGACCCAATGATCAGAGAATCTTTTTTGGCGCTCATGTCGAAATATTTCGAAGACCCTCGAAGGCATCTGCCCTAACTTGTGTGTGTGTAAGGGATCCGAACTATGTAATTCCACTCTTCGGCTCTTGCTTGACAAGTTACTTATCAGTCTCTGTTTAGCCTTGAGGCTATTGAAAAGCTTGTCGCCGTTACCATGCCATTAACCCTTCATGGACCCATCCCGTATCCGTCAAACTGTTCCAAAATACCAACCTTAATTGGACTGTACGCGATGATTATACGAATTTTAATGCTGAAAAGTCGAGTTCTCTGGAGTTGACAGTTCTTTCAATGCAAGGCGTCGAAATTTATGCCAATCTATTGAAAACTGATGGATGTTCTGGGATCGTCCGAGCGTTGTTAGATCTTGAGACTTAAAAGTTATATGCTTAGCTAGATACAAGACATCTAATTACAAAATAAATGTCATCCCACATTATTTGAGACGTACATCCTTGTTACCGTTTAAGCCTTCTGTCAATTGATTGCTGACTTCCCAAGCTCTCACCCTTTTACTTAAACCAATTAGTCCGTATATTTAGAGTGACTTCTGGTGTGGTCTGCTGGCGCGTGACTGATACGGTCTGATATTACCAATCCACCATCTATACGTAAGGACATAAAGTTAGTTAAGCAGTCCAACCTGATTATACCTTATACCATCTTCTTCCCTTCTATTAGGCTATCTAATCAGTTTCTTCTCTTTATATTATAAAATTGAAATCGCAAACAGTCGGAGGATTTCAATGCCCCGCACCATCCATCTAGCCATATTTTCAAATGGCGCGCAACTCAACAATGCCACCCGACCCAAGCCCCGTATGATACCCTTTACACAAGCCGATAAGCGTTTTATCGTATCTCCTGGAGTAGGGTATAACTTTTGGGGTGTTCAGAAGTGCGGGGAAAGGAGTTCCTGGTCAGATAGATCAAGATCTAGACCTACATGTATAGGGAACAAAACGGCGAAAACCAAAAGAAGACCGACTTCGTCTTCTTTGGGCAGTAGATAGGGTCCATTTTGTTTTCAGTAAATTATGGAAAGCTGGCTCGGTTTCGGGCTTCGCGTAGTGTATACCAGGATCCGAGATAACGCCTCGATGTCCTCAACGGCATCGCGTCAGTGCTCTGCTATTTTCTCCGACAATCAAAGGCCAACTTCCATAAATTCCGAGATATCTAGGTATCTATATAGTAATTACTTGGATTGGTAATCCAGGCTCGGAGGATATTCTTACGTGCTAAGACGCAATCCATCGATATCTCGCGTCATGCGTCAGACCATCACTCAAGAAGACATAAAAGACGGCCACCCCAAGGGAATGAGAGGCATCAGACAAGTTAAAGAAAGCCCAAAATGCCCGAGTTTATCAGCGTGACCTTCCCGAACGCCTCAACCGAACTCAACCCCATCCCCAACGCATCCATTGATCCCGAATACCTCATTCGCTATGCCCGCACTCTAGATGACTACGGATATAACTATACCCTGGTGCCATATGACTCGTCCTCATATGATCCCTTCACCATCGGCGCAACCATTCTATCGGCGACCAAAAACATCAAGATCATCATCGCCCTCCGCCCAAACACCCTGTACCCCACAGTGGCAGCCAAGGCCCTAGCAACCCTCTCCCAACTAGGATCCGGTCGCGTCGTCGTCCACTTCATCGCCGGCGGAAGCGACGCAGAGCAAGCCAAAGAAGGAGACTTCCTAACGAAAGACCAGCGCTACGGAAGGCTAGAAGAGTATATCCGGATTTTGCGGCGCGCCTGGGACTCCGACGAGCCCTTCGATTGGGAAGGCCAGTACTATCAATTCAAGCAATTCAGCAACAGAGTCCGACCGACCGCCAAGATCGAAGTTTCAGTCGGCGGCTCCTCAGACGAGGCGTATCGCATCGGAGGCTCACTGGGTGATATCTTCGGGTTGTGGGGCGAGCCGTTGAAGGAGACTAAGGAGCAGATTGATCGCATTTATGCGGAGGCTGCCAAGGCCGGTCGTGCGGACTCCGACAGACCTCGTATCTGGGTGACGTTCCGTCCTATCCTCGCCGAGACGGATGAGCTTGCTTGGGCAAAGGCTCATCGCACGCTGGATGCGTTGACTACGCACCGCGCGAATGGTCAGGGCAAGGTCCCTGCTAATGCGCCGCCACCTCAGAATGTAGGCTCGCAGCGTCTGCTTGATATTGCGGCTCGTGGGGAGGTCCAGGATCGGGCACTTTGGTATCCTACTGTTACCGCGACGAATGCGCGGGGTGCGTCTACTGCTCTGGTGGGTTCGCCGCAGACTATCACCGATTCGCTTCTTGACTATGTTGATTTGGGCGCGGATCTGATCTCGGTCCGTGGTTATGATAATCTGAATGATGCTATTGATTATGGCCGCTTCGTGCTTCCCAAGGTGCGTCAGGCATTGGAAGAGCGGAAGAAGGAGGCTTCGGCTTGATTATGAGACTCTGCCCCGACGTACTTAGACCAATATAGCCCAAATGTGTATTTATTGTCGGCCTGTTCTTGCATTCATACTACAGCTGCTGCATTTTCATTTAGATCATCAAGAACCGAAATCTTTCTTTCTCGACTTAAAAGACCGTATCCGAAGAAACTATATATTTCGCTTCGCGGTGAACACCCACTCTACCACACGTTAGAACGAAATTTTCGTAACCTTAGAAGACAAATTATAGCCTTGGCTATTATATTATTATGTTTTTGAATCAACCAACGACCCGCACGTGCGTTTTGTGGGTTATATAAGACCCAAGTCATGGTGGGGAAAACCCGGTAAAACTAGCGACGGGGAATAGAATGTGTACAGCGCCAGTCTAACCACTTGAACCCGCATCATGATGTACTCGCTCAGATTTGCTTAATTGAACCCAATCTTGAAATTTTCGCCACGACGGTGGAATTGAAAGTGTGAGATATGCACGGCCATGTGGGAGTGTGCATAGAACCAGAAAGCGTATCACTCATCCACACAGGATACAGGATTTCGTCCAGGAGGGAAATGGCTTGGGATAATGACGTAGCTGCATTTACTCCATGTTTTCTTCCTCTGTTCTATTTCATTTCCTCGCCTTTCCTTTTTGCACTGTTCGTCTGGGGCAGGATTTTTAGAGACTCTAAAGCCGTCATGATCGATACCTTTTGCTTCCAAATCTCCTTAGCTTTTCTCTATACTTGAGGCGGCAGTTACGTCCCACAGAAGCCTAGAATCCCAGAGGCCCTTTGTGCCGAGTCCATCCCGGTTTCACCAGATGCTTATGAAGGAGAAGATTGCTTTTGCAAATTCACACCTCGCATCCATTCCGATGCCCATCTTGCCGATTCAGGAAGCTGGCAGTGTCAGCTAGATCTCCTAAGCTCCCAAGATGATGCCCACAGAGAAGCGGTCCGGGGTGGAATGGTGCAATGAACAAGGGCTACGCTGTGGGGTATATAAATGCCACTGTTGGCAATCTTACATCCCTGTGCGCAAGTGCGGCGATTCCTGGCCGTCATGCGCTGACTTCGTACATTATTAAATATGCATTTGGGCATGACGATAGTAAGAGACCCATTTCTTTAAATTGCTTAAAGTTCGGACTTCGGTGTTCTAGAGGGAGATCGCGGAGACTACACATCAGTCATCAAACCAGAGTCACTAGGGTCAACTTCGGAGCAAAATTCTTCGATTATGACTGGTGACAGAATGATCCGTTCACTGAACAACATACGCCTCAACCAAGCAACTCTGCCCCTCCCTGATCAATCAAGGTCATCACTAAATATCCGTGCTTCGCTCCTGAAATTTAGCTTGGCGGGTGGCTACACATTGTGTAAGCCACACACCGGTAAATAGCGAGGAGGTGTGTTACACGAGCGAATTCTCACTGATCTATACAGCCTATACAAGTTTTTTTCCAATAAGTAAACAAATACATACGACCATATATGTGGAGAATAGGGGCTTCTTTCCCGTTTAGCCGTACTAAAGCCAAGCAATATACTCGGCTAATTATTAGTACGCCCTTGGCACTTAATCGTAAGTACGGTGATTTAGGTAGCTATACGTACTTAATTCCCTCTGCCGGGTGGGGCTTTCCTATCTTAGCTGCCGCCGCTTTTATGCCGGCGCTCAGAGTCAGACTCACTGAGCTGCTTACCCTTTGCCGCTTTTTGATCTCTACGATGGGTATAGGCACATAGTTGTTGTAGTCTACTTATCAGTTAATGCTCTCGTGCGGGTAACATTGATTTTAATGGAATTATTCAAGGAATTACTTGTGTTTATTTCACATCGACGTCTCACCTCACCCCTCAAAGATTAGTTTGAAAACAAGTGCGAAGATAACTTCTCCGCTGTGCCTATCCTTCAACACATATCGCAGGTTGTGGTTTTTGTCGTTAACGTATTGTATGACTGGTATGGAGAAACCTGGGAGTTTCAAAGAGAAATCTGACCATATTCGTTAAAGCATGCAAAGATTTGAGATGCCCAGATGGAAAAGACGTACTTTGAAAGTCGATATACCCATTTCCAAAGTCTGCTTTATAAACGACGCCAGGTTCAAAGCAGAAAGTTTGGCGGTTTTCCTTTTGGAGGAAATGCTTTTGCCTCTCATGTGCCTGATCTGGGATATTCATTTCCCGTCTGGACACTTCTCCTTCGGCCTCACCACCTTCCTCGATAACTTCAGTGTGTAGCTCCTCTCGCCAATTTTTCGATCCTAGTTGGTAAGTTTTAGTAAATTTGCTGTAAGATTCCTATTTCCGCTCTTCCAATGATCTATGGTTCCAAACGCACCTGGTCTTCCACATATTCGTAGGCAATTCAAACTAGAAAGCGCAGGACCATATAGATATGGCTTATCTGTATATGCGTTACCGTAAAGACCTGGGTCAATCATCCATCTAACGATACGTAGAGCAGTGCTGAACCCGGGAGGCAAGCGGTCTCGGATTGGATTGTCGAAATCATTGCCGAAAACGAGGCTATCGCCTGAAATGGCCTTCTTCGGTTGGAAGGAAAAGGTGACAGAGTATTCTTGGCTTTTGTGAAGAGGATAGGAAAAATAGGCGTGTGTGTTAGGAGAGCCTTCGGGATAACCTATGGAATCGATGGGCAATGGAAAATTAGTTATGAATATCTTAGCGTACTCCATCGTAGGAGTAAAAGTCCAAATATATTAGTCACTTACCTCTGTAATTCTTGACCCTCACACAAAGGCTTACAAAAGCCAGATCGTTCTCAAAAGTCACAGTTTCCTGCTGGTTGACGGGGACAATGGAATGACATGCTGAATCATATTCTGGCCCTGCCGTCACCTGCAATCTATATTTCGTGTTGTTGTCTACTGACACATTATTTGATTTCGGTGATACTGTTCGGTGAATATAGGGCATGATGCTGAGGACAAAGATATTGTGAAAGATAGCGTAGTTGGTTGGTAGTATGAAATACTTCATACAAAATACAAGTTAATGGAGAGGGGGACACTGCACTGTTTTTATATGCAAAATGGTGCTTCAATCTTAACACCTCTTGTGCATACTACGCCGTATGGTGCCTATAGTCTCATCAAAGTTTGACTGTATCAGTAGGGAACACGCTCTTCCGAAAGCTGACCAATCATAAGTCGAAAGGCAATGTTCGCATTCGCATTAGCATTCGTTTTCGTGTTGAGATATAAACATCAGCAACATGTATACTTGGCGCTAAGCACCTCAGGGGACATATTTGCTGCAGGGAGTAGGCAGCAGTGTCAAATGGAGCCAAACCACCATGCAATAAGCAACACGGGAAAGCCAACGGAAGAGGAAAAAGCAGAACGCGGGTGATTTGCCGTAACCGTGGTTTGACCTACTTCCCCTTTAGCAATTTTAGACAGAGCAACTGGCATCGCCGCCCTATTCTTGAATTAGGTGGAGGCGCAGTCGACAATTTTGTTTCCAAGTAAAAGGCTTCCACTCTGTATATCACTTGAGGTCGAAAATACGTTCGCATGCTTTAGTTGTGCATCGTGGGTATGGCGTCATATGGGTGCACAGCCCCGAGATCATGCCGAATGTTTAATAAAGCGTTATAGTTGAGCATATCAACTAAAACTGCTAATGATCAAGTGCCTGATACATATTGTAAGTGCTATACAAATATCTATAGTACATCTTTTGTTAACTGGTCAGAACCTTGATTCTTATCCGACGGTCTTAGGTCTTTGGATATACATGATACACTTCCATTCGCTGCTTTTGACCTGAGCGATCTTCTGAAGTATGGCAAAATAAAGTTCATTCTGCAATTATTTTCGGTCAGCATCCAACATGTTGTCCTGGAGACGTTTGCAATAACGTCGTAACACATCGTGGCCAAGGCCATCGCATTATGGGACAGACTGTGTCTAAGTTACGAAATCGCGAACTTCGATCTCGCTCTCAACTTCGCGCCGTAAATCCAGAGACCAAACATAACCAAGACACCAATCACACTTAAGCCACCCAAGACACTAACACCCTTCGCAACACCAAGGTTGATGAAGAGTGGTCTCGCGAACAAGATACTCCCGCAAGCCAGGGCGCTCCGCAAAAAGCCATTCGCAGCAAACAAGGACGCAGCGTATTGAGGGTACGAAAGAGGGACATATACGAAGACACACTGCATAATAACGAAGACGCTGGCAGCATAAAAAGTGATGCTGATGGTTGGCACGATCCAGTGGATGCTGGCGCGAGCGGTCAGCCGAATAGAAAGAGCCCAATGGTAGGGCCGAAGCAGGCGTAGAGAGCAGGCACCAGGCGGGACTCTTGCGCGCGCAGACCGTGCGCCATGATATCTGGGATGAGTATGTAAGTAAGGTAGAGACAATAGATAGTAACGCCGATTAGGCAGGCAACGAGCACGCAGGTGAAGACGACACCAATCATGCCGAGCGAGAACCCATAGTAGACAGGATAAACTAGCGGGAACACCTCGAAGAACCTATAGTAAATGCTGTAAACTAGAGCCGTATACAGGTCCACGAATGCGATTGCTGGATCCTTTATGGTAATCTCCATCGGCTTAGCGATGGCATTCATCAGGATAGCTGAAGGCCGGAGGTTCTTTTGGTCGATTTCAGACTGTGCCAGGAGTCGCTTGTTGCCCGTTAATTGTCGGAGTCGAAGGGCGCGACGGAGCAGGATATTGGGGGTAGAAGTTTCAGGAGTAACATGAACATCACGATGAAGATAGGTCCAGCTGCCCACAGGATCTCCCATAATGACCAGCGTTATCCCTTGGCGGTGACCGCAAATCCAGGGAGTAGGGGCCCAATGGCTGGTCCACAGTAAGCTGCCGAGACCCAAGCAGTACTAGTCGTGCTTAAGCCGAGTTTCTTTACATACTGAGAAGATATACTCACAGCGCAAATTGTGAATAGAGGATAGAGTACATACAGTATCTTGCATCGTGGCCGCCCCGTTTGCCAGGCAAGGTCTTCCGAAGAATCCTTGGAGAAACCGTAGAACCAGAAGGCCAGCGAAGTTTTCAACAAGTGCAGTAGGAAGGGATAAGATGGTAAATAACGCCATTGTTACAGCGTATACTGGAGATCGCCCGATGACTGGAACCTCCGAGAGAGGAGCCCAGAGAAGAGGCTCAATACCGTAAGCTAGAACGTAGAGGGCAAGTGAGAGTGATGCGGCTGTTGGCCCAACATTGAACTTTCCCATAACGCCCTCCTCGCTCGAGGTGTAGATCGCGGAGCCAGTGTATACGACGAAGGTGTATAAGCAAATGATGAACGACACCACAAAGCGCTTTCCGTTGGACCAGTTTGGATGATTTGCTGCATCATCAGTGGTATACCAATCCATAAGGATGCTGCCATCTGACGACTTTCGTGGGATGATTGGTTTTGTCTGCGTCCGTTGAAGGGCAAGATCCGCTTCTATTTCCAAGCGCTCTTCAGAGAAGGGGGCAGTTTCTAGACGACTCTTCGTCCGGCTGAGATAATACATGTCTTCTGGATTATGATCGCGCAGATCTTGCTGGTCTAAATCCTCGCCGGGTTCAAAGGTTCCCGGAAGCCCAATTGCACTATCGCGTCTCGCTCCGTTCAGTGACCGTCTTCGTTCATTGGTGGTTGCCGTAGTAGTAGCAGCTTCCTGTCCATTTTCTGGCAAGTTGAGAACAGCATTTAATGTCGCTGGTAATTCGAAACCAAGCAACTCCTCGGGATATGGAAGAACCCTATTGCAAGTGACGAATCGGATGACCTGACCCAATGGGGCTTCTCTCAATATATCTTTCATAGCTGAGATCCGTCGCGAACGTTTTCGAAGATGGGGTGAATATTTTGAAAGTTTGTCAGTGATGGAGTCCAATTTGAGGAAGGGAAATGGGGAGTTTGAACTAAATTTGTCTTGAAAAGAGATAACAGTGATATTTAACCTATTCAGGGAGTTTCGACAATTTCTATGACTTAGCAATTAAGATATATATCTCCGGTTCTCAAAAACGTAATTTCCGATACCATGACAATATAGCTCTTAGATTTTGTGGGAACAAAATATGCGATATTTTACCGCTAGGTTAAAAAGGTGCACAACTTCTTACCTCTGCTGGTAAGTGGTAATCAAGCTATCATTTTCATCCTGACAGATTTCACTGAAAATGATATTAGCTTGAAATTGATATAAGTGCTGACAGGTTGAAATCGATAAAATCACGCTATGATAAGCAAGGGAGAGAATCAAAGCACGCATCCAATACTCCGTACGCTCTCAGTATGATACTCATGATGAGAGATGTGCACGCTTCTTGGTCGCTGTGATCACTCGCCCAGGCGGTACCATCCGCCACAGACGAAAGTGGCAACGCTCTTTGTTAAGCTATCGCGTCGATTTACTGTATGTTTAAGCTCCAAGCTAAATTCAAAACTATACAAAAAGAGACGCGAATATCGGGCTTATATATATTGGATCGGTCTATTTCTTCTACCCTGAAACAATGGGCCTCAGTTTGGAGAGAATAGAGGACCTGTTTCAGAAAGACTTATCTATCCCTGAGACAGTTCGATTGGCCGATAGATGGGCTACTTTGCCCCCGGGTGCAGATGTACACGAAGAAGAAGCTAAGGCAAAGGTACAGCAGATTGAACATTATGAAGATGAATCTGCGTGATTTCAATGATTCGAGCGGGCCCAGAAGTTACAAAGAGGATATCAGATGGGTCGAAACGGTCTGGCCTCAGGTGCTGTGTTTGCATTACTATTTGCCCTGCCTAAACTAGCCAGGTCTCGATAGAACCGCAAATATACGGATTAAGATTCATGAGCGAGCTGTAAGAGTATGTGTTTGAGTAATGGCCAGTCGCTTTTTGTGACACGTCCAGTTGACCTTCTAAAGTGATATATCTTCACAAAACAATTAACGGTAGTGAGTCGTTTGGTGTGGGACTACAAACAAGTCTCACTGATCTATCTATACAGCCTATATAGTTTTAAGCCCCTGTAGTCATGTCACCTTTTAATACTAAGCCTAGTACGTACGACTACAGGGTGTGGGGGCTGCATACTAAATAGAAGTACCTCGGATCCATAACCGCTGATTCTGGGGCATTAGCAGTGCCCAGGAATTGATGCATTTTACCGATTAACGCATTGGAAATACAATTACTGCATGAGACATAATCGAGCTTATTGAGCGTAGGTAGGGTCTACGGCAGTCTAATAAGGCCATCAGCTCAAAACTAATTTCCCCCATACAAACCTCTCACCCTAAGCACACCCACTCAGCCAGGCGGCGTCATTCAGCACGCTACTGCAACAGCGTATCGAGTTTGCAGTCAATGGATACGACACTCCTAAACTGCCGGGACAGAAACGTTTCCCGCCATCCTGGACGGTAGACACCGCTGGCATCTTCCGCAAGACCATCAGGGCTTTTGCCAAGCTCGGCCGTAGCCTGCAACGAAGCGGCGCAGTCAACGGTTTCCAGTCACGCCAACCCACTCGTAGTCGCGCAGCGACAGCACGACGACCGACCGCCACCACAGCCGGGTACACCATCTCGGCAAGGACGTCCGGTCTTAGCCCAGGCCTTGTGTACAACCCTATCCTGGGCAGTATCAATCGCAATCCGCGTCCCAGGGCACGCTCCTCGCCGGCGGGCCCTCAGTTTTCCCAGTACCGCCTCTATATACCGCCTTAGATAATTACAGCTTCGTACGAAAGCTATTCTTCTACAGTGACATAGCAAATATTTTAACACCATTGGACAGACCGTTTTTTAGACCGCCTATCGTAAACCGAAGAGTAAGTTTATATCATCTGTATTTCTCGCATGGCGCGTTTGCGCCGGTCGGGAGTCTCTATGTATTCGCAAACTCGTCCCGTATTGGTGCACATCAGACATGAGGGGGTGAGTTTCATCGCACTTTTTATGACGAATTCTGGAAAGTAATATATTAGTTGCCGTTGAAGGGGCGGAATCTATTGGCTGCAGCGAATAAGCTTACTTGCATGTTTGGCAGCCCGAGCGAACCTTCGGATGGCTTGCCCTCGTTTTTGCATCCTTGGCTACTGGAATCATCCTCAGTTCTTGGAAGGCTTAATTGCCTTATAGAAACGCACGAGGTGCCAGCCGTGGCTCATCTGACTTTGCTGGTCGGCCCAGGATAGCTGTTAGGGTTCACCCGCCTTAACTGAACAAATACAGTGACGCAGCAATAGTTTGGACACCTTTGATTACTCAGATTCTACTGGTTAAAAGTTCGATTTTTCAACACCCCTAGACTGGTTTCCCAATGAAACACTTAACTGTTATGGATTAGGTTGAATCTTGTCTTCTATAAAAAGCACTTACTGAAGCAAAAACGTTTACAAAGTAAGATGATATAGACTTACTCTTCGGTTTGCGATAGGCGGTCTAAAAAACGGTCTAAAAAACGGTCTGTCCAATGGTGTTAAAACATACATTTTAGACTCCTCAACATTGATTCCACCACGGAGCTAGAGACGACTTAAGTGAAACCGCCTCTAATTGAGAATGGCTCTATGGGGACTTCTGAATAGTCTGCTAAGGTTATTTCCTACTCTGTTGACCCTACGCCGAACAACATTCTATGAGCCTATGGCGATTCATTATGGTGAGAATTGATTAGGCATTCAAATCCCCGCAACAAAAGACCAAGCCAAATCCGGCGAGTTTCTAGTCTTTCTGCAATGGACTCGCGAGTAGATTCCAGTTCGCTGACCCCAAGGCCACGCACGCTATTACGCTTTGGTAGCATCAAAAAGACATCCTAGTTTGGTATCTCATCGGGCTCTAGGAAATTGATATGTACAGCTGAATTTGTTGAAGCTACTCGGTGAATAAATTTTCTAGCCATTTAATTGCAATTCCAGAATTCCTCGCCTATTGCACGTAGATGTTCTCAAGAGCTAGTATGATGCCCACCACTCGCTCGCGGTTTGGTAGACCACTGTAACGAAACCAGTCTGGATCTGAAACAAGACCAAGTAAATTAAGCCACAATAGCCAGTCCACTGGAGCTGTCCCACCTTTCACTCCTAGCTCAATGAAGAGATGTTTGCTCCATCGCTTCCGCCAAAACCAATCTGGTAACTTCCAACGAAACGCTAGTAGCATTTCCCTCATGTCGTTCACATCATTCGGCGTATACTGCACTGGGCAGATCAATTCGGCGATCAAGATAGCAATTTCTAGTGGAAGGCCGCTAAAACGACAAAGCGGAACAATGGCTTTAGTGCTTGCAAAACGCAAATTTTCTTCCTTGGCTCGAATGATTGCTTCTTGAACTGCACCAACAACGAGCGGGCTCAGAAAGAAGTCACAGCCGTACTCTGCATTAAAATAAGGCTCGTTTGGTCCGATCTTAGAGAACAGTAAATTTCCATAGGCCCCCCATAATTCGTTTCTGTGCCAGAATTTGCGGCAAGTCTGAACGACCTGGGCAAGGGCTGTTTTATTCAATTTCAGTCCTTCAATTTGACCGAAGAGTGCCCAGCAATGCGCGTGAACAATGTATCCGACCACGCTCCCTTTATATTGTCTGGGTTGTCTTGTAATGCTTGCGGCATAGAATTGAGTGAACTGAGTATCGTCATATCCGGCATATCTCAGACCGCCGATTCTTGCCGTCGCTGGATCAGTTGGCGTATAGTAAGGGCCGTGGTTTGAGCTCAGCATATTTATCCCCGTCAGGCGGAATTTCCTATCCGATTCCTTGATTACTGTTCTTATTAGTCTGTCTTGGTAAAGTTGATTCCCAGTAGTGGAACAAGTACTCACTAGCTCGGCAAAACATGGACCACAGCCGCGGACAATCAGCGAAGGATGCCTCCTCTATCTCATGAGATGTCACAAGCATGTGCTGCTTGGTTTTCAAATTCCAACGAGCTATCCATTTTCTTTTCCTGCTTAATATATCCTTGCTGGATTCATCGTCGGCGGCTGTAATTAACACCCCACACAGGAGACAGATTGGCTCCGGAGTGACACCGTTCGTGCTAGGATTGCCGCTACTGATAGTCGGGCGCAAAAGAACCATATTGATTCGGTAAAGAGAAATCTGAAAGGGTAATGTATCGGGACAAGTCAGATCGTTAGAAGCTGAAATAATCTCTTAAAGATGAGTGGGTATGTTTGTATGACGGACTTTTTAGTCGCTCAAAAAGATTAGTTAATGATGATCTCTACAACGTCAATTCAACTATGTTCCTACTATAGGAGCAAATAATGAGCCTCAAGTTTGCCCATGCATTGAAAAATAGCTCTATTTATATTATGGCATGAGATTGTACAAAACGAGAGAAGCTTAGCACACCTGAAGTCTTTGATACAGCAGCGTGTTAGTGCCGTCAGCTCGAAACTCAATTTCCCCCTATATCACTCACCTTGCCTCTTACAGTTTCAACTCTGGCTTGAAGAACATAATGTTTATTGAAAAGACCTATAATTTACTTTATTGGGAGGTAAGAAAAAAGAAGGAGGAAGGAGGCGAAAAAGAGAGGTCAAAGCAAGGCAAAATCAAAATGTCAAACAGTACACCCATTTCGAGGTCTTTATGTATAAAATTGGGCGACAGAATGACTTATGAGCTGATTACCATAACAGACTGCCGTACTTTGGTTGAATATGAACCTCCCACGAGCACAAGAGCATTCTCCAAATAACCTAAAGAGATCTTACCGCGTGCACGAGAAGATCACCCTTGTCGCGGCCAACGCGGAGATAACAATGAGATCGGGTCGGCTACGTCCAGTCCCATAACGCATCTGTCGATGTGTCCTTCGAAGATTCCCCCAGGCAAACATTAGCTGCATATAAGCTAAGTAGATTCTGTCAATTAGTTGTGCTTGTGATCACAGGAGAACCGTGACCGATGTACGTGTAGTATTATCCGAGCAATAAGACTTTTGGCAAACTAGCGAAATATATATTCGCATCAAGCATGTACAAGTTTCAAAATCTGCACAATTCTATCACTTCTGAGTGAATTACATCGATTTTGACAACAGTCATAGAGAAGAGATGAGATATTTATTGATCATCAACAATTCATATGTGAGCCTCCGAACCCGTCCACAGTACGTCGCGCTTCCACGTACGTGGTATGGAGCTACATACGATTTATCCACGACACAACCCTTCTCGCCCTAGATTGCGTGACTTTCAATTGGAACAACAGGGTTCAACGATCTTTTCACATACCTCCGTTTAGTAGCATTCGCCGCTAGGCGTGGATGCTCGATATATTATCAAATTCCTGTGTAGTCAGTAGAGGTATAGTACTGCTAAGTACCTTCTTCTTGATTATAACGATCCTCGCCGTCTACCTAAGGTAGACAGAATGTATAGATGTGAGACCACGCCTAGTCTCGGGGTTTAGATAGGTACCACCCACGCATATAAACCCACGCTCTCTCTCTGTCTCTCTCTCTGTCTCTCTCTCTGTCTCTCTCTCTGTCTCTCTCTCTGTCTCTCTCTCTTTTTCCCTCCCCCTTCCCCTCCCCCTTCTGCATCTCTGTAGTCTTGTCACAAATGCTATCCTATATGACTGATGACACTGAGCTACCGTCGTGATAGGAGATAAGCGCAGGGGTGTCTGATATACCAAGGTTGCATTCAATTTTCGCTGATTGGAATATATGAATTGTAAGCTTGTGAGCGAATGACGATGCCATGACAGCTACCGCTGCTGCTTCACGCAATACGTCACTATTTTATGGGTGCTGACCACATCAAGCTGCTACGACAAAACAGAAGTGTGCATCGAAAATGATAAAAGTGGACTTTTGGCATTAGGTAGCACCGCAACTAGTAATCAACCTCATGTGTCTCGACAATATGGCCTTGATAGCTTTCAAATCATCACAAAGACCACGATACTTGACGAATTCCGACAGAACGCCTCCCTCCTATGGACATTATTAGTGTGTTTTGTTGAATCACAACACAAAGTAACTCACCAGATGGTAGACCGGGTCAGGATTTGAATCGGTGATTTCCAGAAAGAGCTGATGTGTCTATTTCCTAGACTCGATGATAGATTGGAATAAACTAAATATGGTGGTGGGGATGGGGTTGATATGTTTCGAGAAGAGCCCCGCGAGTGATTTCAGCGTAACCAGAGAGACCACCCCTGTGGTGTTTCCCACAACTGAGGCTTCAGGGGGAATTTCTTGGTGATCTTGGCAGGGGCATAGATCATACAGTAGACAAGGCATCTTTGGTGCCGCTTGTACTTTGGATATGCGTTTCGGTCCGTCATGACCGGATGGTGTCAAGACGGGATGGTGTTGGGGGTGAGATGGACTGTGTAGGTGAGTGGTTGAAGAAAAGGATTCATCAACATTGGGGAGCTTCACGTCTCAGTATCAGGTCACTTACTCTAGGTACCGCTGCCTACCACCACCTTCTCTCGGTCAATGTCTTTATACATCGTCACAGCACAAGCCCGTACACAACTTTACGCTCCATCTTTATATCACCTTATGATATTGTTTAATCTACAAGTCGGCCGTTTTTATGGGGCCAGCATTATATCACGAAAAGATACAAGGGTGATTTTAGTGTGCATGCCATCTAGAAGACTAAGTCGGTCTCTACAGACTAGCCGAATGAAGTCGTCATTGAATCCCAAGTCTCGAGATATTGTATACGGCGTCGTTAGAGAAGAGCACAAAGGAATGTACTACACAGATAGACAGGTTGAATGCTTCTTAGATGGTACTGACTGTTCCCTCTTTTTTCATTTGCAATTCGATGTCTGTCAATTAGTACTCGCTCATGCATTACCCCGAGCTCCAACACATCCCAACTCATTTCTGTTCTTTCAAGGATTTCAGGCCTTCGCAACCATATTGCAAAAGACTTCACAAGAAACCAAAGACCAGTGGAGCCTCTGGTATCAACAAGAATTGCAGTAGCCACGTGGAAACCTGCAATGTAGAGCAAATGGACACGTACTTCCGATAGGAAGCAAGCGAACGTAGTGAAGTTAAGCACCATAGATGAAGGGTTTCCGGTTTTGATTGAGCTCCGCGGCAGGAATCTTCATGGGAACGGGGATGGTGTCCTGGAATAGCTCCACGGGGAGAGGAGCAGGTGCATCGTCATTCTCGAACGATACCTCAGGCGCTTTGTCCTTCCCTTTACCCTTCTCCGCTTTCTGATTGTCATTTGGATCAGTGCTCTTGTTGATGACCGGGACGATCACGCCACATTCCCAGTTGCGGCAGTTCATCTTGTACTGATTGGTTTTGGGTTCCTTGGTAAGACGGCCCCTGGTTTGTATTAGTACAGTTCAAGTAGGCGAGTATATCACTGATGTAAGAATATACGCACCAAGCACTCTCCGACAAGTTGGCACTTCCCACGTAAGCCCATCCCCGGCATTCATTGTGGTCTGGCAGGGGGATTGGCTTGGAACGGTGGACATAGGCAAGCTATGTATCAATATATATTAGCGCAAGGAGGCCTGAGGTCAGGTTGTAACTCACCTTGTTATGCATCAAAGATCCCCGCAAGCTCTCGCAATCTCTCAGTGCACGCCGAGGGAAATCCTCCTTCATCCACCACTTTGGATTAAAGCAGATCGTGCCCGCAGTATTATCGGGGTTTTGGTGTGACGCTTTCACAGTTTGGTCGGATGGGAAATAGATGCGGAAACGGTCCAGGCACTCTTTGTTGATTTCATTCACGAGTTTTTTGTGAGCTTCGGCCCCCGATTTGGTGGGTTTCGTACGGAGAGTGTAGTCCAGTACACCGTCCTCACCTAGAGATAATCCGTTAGATAATGCGTGCCAATTGTCCTGATGGAAAGGGGAACATACCTTTACAGGCGAGGTAGATCGATCGTAGGAAGCCAGTATTTAGGCTTCCCATAGACGATGTCTGGTTATCCACATGAGTAATTCAGTAACGCAAAGGGTGAAGGAAGATCACTAACGACGTAGTCAATGTTAATCGGTGAGGGTGAATTTAGTCCGAGAGTTTTCAGGGCGCGACCTAGGCCGCAGTATCCCGTTCGCCGCCACGATTCTCCGGTGTTAACTCCGCCGCTTTCATTTTAAGCTGAAGGTTTCGCCCAAGGTTTGGAGATGGAAAATACTTACATTGTATGAATAAACGCATATCGTACAGTTTCACTGAAGTCATATTCTTCCAGTTTTTTGATCACGTTGCGGTGAAGAGTAGTGGCCTCAAGGAAGTACACCAGCTCTTCGTAAAATGGAGTTCGGGATTTCTGGGTGGAGATGCCAATCTTGGGTAGATCAATAAGAAATACGGTCTGCCATGTTGTTAGAATCACAAAGAGGTGGAGGGCATCTATAACGAACATTTTCCATCAAATTTTCCCTGCCCCAGTCGAAGGAAGTAAGATTTGCAGTGGGAACTGCAATCCGCAGGTATGTGGTATGGAAGAACAGCATGAGCTTCGAGTGCATGCAAAATACCTGCGAATCCATGGGTGGGAAACACAGACGAACGTTCTTAATATCAGCAGTCTCCGAGATGTATTGGTCTCGCTTCAATATTGTTAGTCTGTATCAGCCCCGAGGAAGAATTTTCTTACCAGAGATTGATCATTCGCCTGCATCACAAGCATAAATCTAGTCTTCTGGATGTCAAGCTTCGTGAACAGCCACTCCATATCCCACAAAAACGAGCTGAAGATAGCGAGCTCTAGCTCGCTTCGTTGGATGACTTCTTCGATGGTGATATCATTTCCCTGGCGAGGAAAGCCATCTAGTGCCGTTTTCTTGACGGCGCCGAGCGGCCACTGGATCATGGGGCGGGCAGTTGGCTGGATATCAAGACCCGGTGCATTTGCCGCAGTCTGGGGGCAGACATATGTGCGTTGTTTGGGAACAGCATCCGCTCGAGGGATGGGACTTGACACAAGATGCTGCTGAGAAATAACCGGCTGACGAACCGAAGGAGACTCCGTTGAAGGAGGCGCGACTTTGGTAATCTTTCGATGGGGTTGGATTTCTGGGGAAGCTGCATCGTCGACGGCCTTGCGCTTAGCAAGACGAGCGAGACGTTCTTGTTCCATCTGCTTTCGGTCAAGTCCAGACAGTCCCACTGGAACAGAGCTAGCTTGGGTAGCAATGGAAGTCATGTCAGGTTTCTTGTCTTCGGGAACCTTGTCCTTGCCGTCGGTGTTGTCAATCTCCAAGGACATCGCCAGAGCTCGTTGTAGCTCCTCATCACCATGATCGTCTTCCGCCTCAGAGCTGACCACAGACTTTGACTTAGGGAAAACCTCTTGGATATCCGAGTCGTGATCAGAGTCGGCGGTCAAATCCACAAAGGTGGGATGGGATGCTTTGGATGAATTGCCATGCTGACGAGAGAGCTCCATGTCCCTTCGAGAAGCCTCGATAGCGGCCCTCATCTCGTAATCATCTGTTTCATGCATTTTTGCACGATATTGTGTGCCGATCAATAAGATTGGAGACGATGAAAGACCGATGAGACAATGAACAATGATGGAAGGTTTATGTAGGAGGCTCTCACGACGGTATCAGCAAAGGTGCAGCAAAAGACATATGAGCTGCACTTGCGAAGTTGTTAAATCGATATCGAGGTGATATATGTGAAAATTCTATACGCCTTTCACATTTTACTATGTTGCTCTCGCTGTCGCCGTGAAACCCCTGTTTGTCGACATGTGGTCACGTGGTGGGCCATCCCGCGATATCAAAGCATATGTATTTATAGCTTCTGGCTCAGTTGATCGGTTATATTCTAATTGAAGGTCTTATGTACTGCGATATTTTCGTTGATTCCGGAGCTAAATACATACATCCAACTATGTCTACTAAATATGTCACCCTCGTTATAAACGGAATGTTCTTCACTCTGACCGGCAGAAACCTCAATTGTTCTGGAAAAACTCATCGATACGAGCTTTGTGCATGTGCCATTGAGATGGAGAGTGGGCCATTCGAGAGGCTTAGCTGGGAGACTACGGGACACTTTCTTCAGACGGCAAAGACCAACTGAACATATCCACCCACGCGGTCTCTGATCGACATTCTTTTGCTGATGTCTGCAGGTGGTAGATTGTCAGCCTGGAGCCATCGGGTAGCTCCAAGCGGTTCTTGTCGTTCCATGGTCATTGTATCCGGTAAAACTAGATATTTAGCATATCCTGCACCGCTGTATCATTGACCTCGCATGTCCGGTGACAATGGATGCAAATTTTTGAAGTTGTTCATCGCCGAGAACAAATCCCTTGCTCATTTCACCATGCAGAAGTGGGCATTTGATTTCAGGTCTGTATGTTGTGGCTTTTCCTTCGTTCAACGACCGAATTAGATGCATTGTAGCACAAGATCGACAATCGCGAAGAATGCATCTCGATCAGCGGTTGCTTGGCCAAGTCCCAGGCCGACAACCAACAGCCGACTTTCACTGGGCGTTTTCGTAGCAATGGCTGTTGCAATTTGACGAGCGAGGAGCTGGCCAGTTGTATCTTGTCCAGGAGAGTGGCCACCCAGTAGAGTGGTTGAGGTCAAATTTTTGAAAGGCAAGAGGTTATCCTCTCCCTCGGGCATGGTGTGCATACCCTCAGTGCCGGGGTTGAGGTTCTCCATTGGTACGTGCAGCTGTAAGAAATTAGCATAGCTCACAATTCAATCCATTTCTACATACCCAATGTGCTAGTCGACCTGCTTGTGAGATCGTGACCATGATCTTATCGCTGAAGCTCATTGTGATGACATCTGTTTGGACCCCGTTTACCAACCCCGCAACCTGTTTTGTGGCCGCCGGGAAAGGGAGGACAAGGGATTCCTGCAAGGCATTGACATCAAATGGTGCAGCCATAATGATGAACGGTCCTTTATTTCTATATGCAAAGTCAAAAGGTGATAGAAGGTATGTTGTTCGACAACTGTGTCTCTCTGCTTCAAGAGCGGTCAGGCACTTCCCCACAGCCAACTCGGCAGTATTACACCGCCTCGATTTTTTTCCAGCAACGAAGAACAATTAGCTCGCAGCTCTCGGTTTCTAGCTATTTGACTTTTTCGGCTGTGGCTGTGGTATTTCAGTATGCCGCCCAAGTTTACGCCACGTCTGCGAAAGCAGAAACACCGGCAAGCCCAGGCTAATGAGCAGGCCGATACCAATGCCGCGCAGCTCGAGCCGGTCTCCAAGGACGAGAAAGAGGCACGACGACAGAAGCTGCAGGAGGAACTACGGGAACAGCATACCAACGTCTCCGCAAAGAAACAAAAGCGTCTAGACAAGTATATTGTATGTGAGCCGCTCGCATTGGAAGAATGGCTCTAACATTCCGCAGGAAAACAAACTTCGAAAGGAAGAGAACATCGAATTGTTGAAGAAACTCGCCAAATCCTCGGTCGATACCTCTTCACTGCAGAGTTCTAAAGATTTGGGCAAGCGCAAGAGACAGGAAGACCAGTCACTCCTACCGAAGCTTGGTCAAGCAGCGAAACGCGATGCTCCCGCCGACCTCTCCGGAGATGAGACCGACGACTCGGATGTCCATCTCAAGGTGTCCGACCCCGCGACAGACCCGCAGGTGGAATCAAAGGCACAACCTGATGTAGCTGTTGGTAGTGGATTGAAGCGGCCTCTGGAGCTCGGGCCTGATGGATTCCCGGTTCTCAAGAAGCGCAAGCGCGCGCCGAAGAAGAAGCCCGCACCTAAACCTGCACGAGAGGTTGCATGGGAGGGCTTCGATTCAGATGAGGAAGAGGGCGAGGACGACGAGGAGGAAGATATGAGCGACAAGGACGAGGCTGGATCCGAAAGTGATTTTGAGGAGGGTTCTGAAGATGAACTGGGTACTTCCTCCGAGGGCTCTTCGGAGGATGAAGATGACTCTGAAGATGAAGGAGACGAAGACGAGGACGAAGATATGGACGACGAGTCTGCAAAGATCCAACCGCGCCAGTCAGCCTTCAAATCTTGGGCGGTACAACAAATCAACGAAGCAGTGGGTTTCAAACCGAATGACGGCGAGGCCGTCTCCCAGCAAGAACAGGTATTCGACCCATCCAAATTGCCGCAGAAGGTCAGCGAGGAAGAGCCTCTTCCCCGAGAGCTCCAGGTTACCCATGGCGATCCCAACCGCAAGGCATACAGTGTCCCGGTGGACCGCTCGGAGGAGATCCAAGCCGCCCGTCTCGGTCTGCCTGTCGTCGGCGAGGAGCAGAAGATCATGGAAGCTATCCACAACAACTCCACCGTGGTCATCTGGGGTGCTACTGGTAGCGGAAAGACAACTCAGCTTCCCCAGTTCCTGTTCGAATCAGGTTTCGGCAGCCCAGACAGCCCGAACCCCGGTCTTATTGGTGTCACGCAGCCGCGACGAGTTGCGGCCGTAAGTATGGCAAACCGTGTGTCCCAAGAATTGGGTCAACACGCCGACAAAGTCTCATATCAAATTCGATTTGAGAGCACTGCTTCCAAGAAAACCGCTATCAAATTCATGACTGATGGTATCCTGCTGCGAGAGATTGCGGATGACTTTGCCCTCCGTAAATACTCTATCATCCTCATTGATGAGGCTCACGAGCGAAGCGTCAACACCGATATTCTGATCGGAATGGTCAGTCGTATCGTTGATCTGCGCAAGTCGTTGAGCGAGGAGGATCCGTCCGTGAAGCCCTTGAAGGTCGTCATCATGTCGGCCACTCTGCGAATCTCCGATTTCACTGAAAACGCGAGTTTGTTCCGCCATGGTGCACCTCCCTTGGTTCAGGCCGAGGGTCGGCAGTACCCTGTCTCTGTGCATTTCTCTCGCCGCACTCAGCGCGATTACGTTGAGGATGCGTTCCGCAAGGTATCCCGTGGACACCGCAAGCTACCTCCCGGTGGAATGCTTGTGTTCTTGACTGGACAAAATGAAATTCGCCAGCTTTCCAAGCGATTGAAGCAGGCTTTCAAGCCAACACAGCGGGGAGATACTACGAACGCAAAGGTGCAGCTCTCGGCCAACGAAGCACCTCTGGAAGCCGAGGATCTGGAGCTGGGTGAGACAGAGATGGACAATGCCGGTGTTGACGATTATGACAGCGACATGGAGATTACAGGCCTGGATGACGAAGAGGAAGACGACGGTTTCGATCTCGGCGAAGAGGCTATGGACTCATCAACACGCGTCCACGTTTTGCCTCTCTACTCGCAACTCCCCACAAAGGAACAGATGAAGGTCTTCGAGCCGCCACCAGAGAACTCTCGTCTCATCATCCTCGCAACCAACGTTGCTGAAACCTCTTTGACCATCCCCGGCATCAAGTACGTCTTCGACTGCGGTCGAGCCAAGGAGAAGCAATTCGATCTGTTCACAGGTGTCCAGAGCTTCCAAATCGGCTGGATCAGCAAGGCCAGCGCAAATCAGCGAGCCGGTCGTGCCGGTCGAACAGGCCCGGGTCACTGCTACAGAATGTACTCATCCGCAGTATACGAAGGCGAGTTTGCCGAATACACCGACCCCGAGATCCTGCGCACACCCATCGAAGGCGTCGTCCTCCAGATGAAGAGCATGGGACTGCACAACGTCATCAACTTCCCCTTCCCAACACCCCCAAGCCGCCAGGGTCTCGCAAAGGCCGAAAAGCTCCTGAAGAACCTCGGCGCGCTCTCAGCCGACGGCCAAGTCACCCCAATCGGCCGCCGTCTCTCAACATACCCGCTCTCCCCACGGTTCAGCAAGATGCTCCACATCGGTCACCAGCACGGCTGCATGCCCTACGTGATAGCCCTAGTAGCAGCCCTTGCAGTGGGCGACCTTTTCGTCCCAGAAAACCAACTGGACCCGAACCCCCCAGCCCCCAAAAAGACCAACGACGACTCAGACTCGGATTCAGACGTCGAAGAGAAACAAATCTACACAAATGCAGACCGCCTCGAAGACACAGAACGCGAACAACGCAACAAAGCCCACGCCCGCGCCCACCGCCTCTTCAGCAAACACGACGACACATCCGACGCCCTAAAAGCCCTAAGCGCAATCTGCGCCTACGCCTACGCCTCGGACGGCGAAGCCTTCAGCGACAAGATGTTCCTCCGCGCAAAGGCCTTCAAAGAAGCAACCCAGCTCCGCCGCCAACTAACTGACATCGTGCGCTCCAATAACCCAGGCCAAGTCCCCGATTACCAACCCCGCCTCCCAGAACCATCCGCCAAACAAATCAAAGCGCTCAAGCAAATTGTCACAGCTGGTTTCATCGATCAGGTCGCTATCCGCGCTGATCTGGCCCCCGTCCCGCCGGAGAATCAGCGCGCCTCCCGTCGTGCCATCGACGTGCCGTATCTTACCCTCTTCCGCTCGCGCGATGGGAGCGGACATCAGGAATTAGCGGAGCGTGCTGTTTACGTGCATCCGTCTTCCCTACTGGCTAAACTATCGCCGAGGGAAATGCCCCAGTATATCATCTACTCGCATCTGCAGCAGTCGTCTGCGGCGTTGGTGACTGATGCCCTGCCGAAGATCCGTATGTTCCCACTTGTTGTCCCCAGTGGACTTCAGCTTGCTGCTATTGCGCATGATACGCCGCTTATTGAGTATGGGAAGCCGATTGGGAAGGCCGATGCGTTGGATGGCGTCCCGCCTAGGAGGTCTTGTTGGGTTGTTCCCGCGCTTGTTGGCGATGCTGGGAGTACCGGTTGGCCTATGCCTGCTAAGAAGGTTGTTCAGAAGAAGGACCCCAAGGCTGGGTGGGTTATTGAGAAGTTTGTTGCTTGATGGGTCTTTTTATTTGGTTTTGCATTTGGTGTATATTATAGATGAGATGAGATTACGATATCCAGTTGTTCATTTGGTCATAAAGTTACTCACAGCATGGACATAGCATGATAAGAATGCAAGAGGAAGAAATATGAATGCAATTGACTCATTCCAAGCCTATCAATCTAACACCAAAGACACCATACAACCCAAGAACAAGAACAAGAATGCAAATGAATATCCATCCATACCCACGCCCCAAATCAAGCAATCAGACAGGAATCTAATCCCTCTCCCTCCTCCTCTCCCGATTATCCCTCGAATTCCTAGAACTAGAAAGCTCCCCAGTCTCCCGATCCTCCCGAATACCCAGCGCCCTCCTCAACCGCTCGCTCTCCTCAATCTTCGCCTCAGCAAGCTCATGAACCTGGTAAGACTTAAGATGCCTCTTATCCCTGCCCCCAGCAGCAGGCTTCTTAAACACGCCACTCCCACCCCCGCCCTCAAGCTCACCTTCCAGCTCCTTAAGTAACCGGACCCGAAGAATCTCGCACCGCGCATCAATTTCTTCTTCTGTAAGAACCTTCTCTTCATCATCGTCTGCGTCTTCGCCCTCCTCTTTATCACCCTCCTCCTTGTCCTTTTTAGAGCTTGTCTTCGACTTGCTGTTTTTGTTCTTGGCCAGCTTCTCCTCAATCCTCTCATTAATTTCCTCAAGTCGATCCCTCTCCTCCATGACGCGCACCTCAATCGCGCGCTTCCGATCATGTTCCAGGATCTGCTTGTCTGGTAGACGTTGCTTGAAGGGGCGATCCATGGGGCTGCTGCCGTTTGCGCCGCTGACTGGTGGGTAGGGGGCGCCATAGCCTGTGTTGCGGGGTTTGATGAAGGCGGAGTTTTTTGGACGTAGCCTGATGTGCCACTTCCCCTTGGGGTTGTTAGGCCGACATTTGAGGACATTTTGGGTGGTTGGTTGGTTGTGGTTGTGGTTTGGTGGTGGTTTGGTGGTGGTTTGGTGGTGAGGTGGTTAGGTGTTGTGTAGGTAGTTGTTGCGTTGATTGCTGGCCACGCAGATGTATTCAGTCGGCGACGATGTAACGCGCTATGGGTGGTGCGCGGAAGATATACGGAGGGAGTTTTCCGCTGGAGGGTAACTTGGCTGAGGGATGCTTGGAGATCAAAATGCGCCATTGGTTTTATCGGTCACGTGATGATAAGGCTATACTATGCTGAATGTGTCAACCATATACGAAGCAAGTTAAGCAGATATGATAAAAGGAATTACGGACAATGTAACAATCTTTTAAAGCTCTCTTTCATTATTACTACTTTCATCTATCTGGGCGTGGTCACAAGACCTAGCGAAAAATAAAATCAAGTCATAATGCATTGGAAATACAGACACAGCAAGAAAGGAAACGGGGGGACATTATTAGAATGTGAGCAAGACAAGGACAGGGGTAAGGAAGAGAATATCAAGATGGTAGGGGTAGCAACAAGCATGTCAAGCAACACTTTCCATTCTGGGGAACTCTAGATTGTGAGCTTGTATAGCCTAGTCTTGACAGAAACGAGGCAGGCTCAAACAGAACAGGTCTAAGGATGGACAGGTTGAGCAGAGATCGGGATGTACCGGCAGGTCCGAGATCACATTTCTAGTCGGCGTGGATGTTCAGATGAAGAAGTCACATAACATGGACCGTCCGACTGGACCTTGGGATGGGTTAAGTGTAAAAAGAAGCCGAGCTAAGCTGTGCTGTTTGTTTGTGTGCCATGAAGGTCATGCAAGTAGATAGAATCTTTTCTCATACGTCGATGAAGGAAATCGTACCGGGATCAACCGAGTCGATCCGGCGAATGTTTCTGATTGAAATTCCTGATAAGTCCCCTGTGCCTTCAAACCATGACCATGAACCCAGACCTTGACCCATAACAATAAACAATAGATAAATGAGACAAACAGGAAATAGGACCAGACGAGAAACACAAGACGCCATTTCATAGATTTGATCAGATCTGATCCTTGGACCAGTATCATAGACAGCGAAGGCATTGACAAGATGGGTGGTGAAACACCGTCGTAAGAGTAAATGAACATTTCAAGAAAGGACATGGAAAGAAATAAGAGGTTGAAAATAAGACATAGGAATCGACAGGTCCGAGATCGACAAGAAACAAGAAATAAAAACAAATCCCGGCCCTATTGTTGCGCCGACAAGCCATGTTGGTAAGGGGAGAATCACATAAGACGTTGGTGAGATATATCCGCGCCGGATTCCCCTGTATGTATACGCTCCATATTAGATAAAGAACAAGAATGTTGACTCGGCTCCGATCAGATCCGGATTAGAAATATTATGTTGGGCGAGCAAGTGATAATGTGTGCAACGAATTAGTGGGCACTGGTGACATCGACCGAGACGGTAACACCAGTGCTGCCCGTCTCGGGACTGGAGACCGAGGTCACTGTGCTTTTAGCGAGGCCCTTGGTCTCGAGGGTACTATCGACAGTGCTCTGGGGGTCGGTGGGGGGAGGGGTGGGGGGTGCGTTGCCCACAAATGCCCGTGGCTGTTCCGTGGGGAGTGAGCGCTTGATGGGTTGAGGAGAGGACTTGTGAGAGTTTGGGGGGGTGGTCGAGGTAGTGTGGGACATAGGCACGGTCGCAGGGGAGTTTGGGTCGAAGATGAGCTTTTCAATGGCGACAATCTGCTTGCCGTAGCTGAATTTCTTCAGCTGGCTGAGCAGCGGCTTGATCTGGTCAATGAGCGCTTCACGCTCTGCCTCCTTGAGTTGACCGAGGACCTTTTCTTTAGAGGGGTTAGTATAGATTGCGCCAAGGGAGGGAGGTACTTACGGATAACGTAGTTTCCATACTGGTCACGCATGAGACCAAGCAGAGGGCTCTCCCCACGGTCGTTGGGAGATGTCAACGTGGAGATGATATGGTGACGCTCATGTGGCGCACCGAACTCGATACTCTTTTCAACAACGTTGCTAGCAAACTTGTGCTTGGAGTAAGCGAGGAGCTGACCCATGACAATGTCAATCATGCGAGTGCGGTCCTTTTCATCACCGTTCTCAATCACATGCTGGATGACATAGTTGCCGAACTGATCAGGAATCAAGTTGGATGTGCAAGCGTGCAGCTCAGCCAGAATGGACTGGCGGTCGACCTCCTCACAGTGCTCCAGCATTCTCTGGATGACGCGGCAGCCGTATGGGTGGGCAGCAAGACGGTTCACCTGTCCGCGGAAAGCGTTGATGATGAACTGAACGTACTGCGAAGGAACACGCTCGATGGCCTTTTGGATAACATGGTTACCATTCTGGTCACGGACACACTTCAAGACGTGGTTCTCCAGCTCCTTGACCATGGCAGATTGCTGGTCGGTGAGGATATGCTCGAGAGCCTTTTGCACAACGCGGCATCCGTACATCTGAGTAGACAGGGCCAAGACGTGGCCGCGCATCTGGTTTGCCAGAATTTTCTTCTGGGTCTGGTTGCCATGCTCGAACAACTTCTGGACGACGTAGTTTCCGAAGACGTCAGTCATCAATTGAAGGCAGTTGGGCTGAATTTCGCGGAACACCTGCTCCTTCTCGTCGCTGTTCGCAGTCTCGAGCTTCTGCTGGATAAAGCGCGATCCGTGCTGATCTCCGCTGAACTCAACAACATGGTTGTAGATGTCCTTGAGCTCATACCGCTTGTTCCCCTTGCTGTTGGCGCGGAACTCTTCAAGAAGTGGGCTGCGAACAACCTGCGTGGGGTCATGGTCGCGTTGATTCCGAGAGACCAGAGCAGTTGCGCCCAGTCCACCCAGGTGAGCCACAGGGTAGAATCCTGACAGAGCGTTGAGGCGAGCAGTCTGGTAGCCTTGGTAATCATAAGCAGAGGAATACTGCATGCGCTGGCCAGCATTAGCAGAAGCTTGGGCAAGCTCCTGTTCATGGAGGGTGCGCAGTCGACGCTCGAAAGCCGCCGCCTGGCTATCAGTAACGCGACCGCCGGCATTCCGGTACTGGGCAGTGCCATCCACACCGGCGTAAATAGGGCTATCCATGCGAGCGTAGTCAGAGGGCGAAATGGAGCCAGTATCAGCAGTTCGAGACCGAGCTTGATACGCAATGTGCATGTCCTGTGCGGCTTCAGCGGTGTAGCCGAGTCCTTGGTAGGCAGGATCGTCGTTATTTTGATACTTCACACGAGGAAATGTGCCATCGAAGGAGGCGTGGGCGACGTAAGCAGGGCGCTGTACACCCTGGGGGTAGTTACCGTCGAGCTGAAGCTTATTGAATCCAGAGTTGAGATCCATCGAGCCGCCATAGCGGCCATCGACGCTGTGGTTTTCCGAGTAGAAAGAAGGATGAGCGGAGTGAGCTGGCCGTTGAGCGGCGTAGGAAGCGGAGTTGTGAGAGACGTGAGAGAGAGTGCTGCGGCCTTGGGGTGGAGAGATGGAATCCTGGATTCCAGAGCCTAGCGAGGAGATCCCCATGGAGGCGGCCATGTCATCCTGGCGCGCGCCTTCAAGCGCGTTCGAGAATCCAGCTTTAACGGGAAAGGTCGTTCCCACAGGACTTCCCCCAAGACCGGAGTTCATCTGTCGTCGACCAGCGAATCCACCAAATGTCATGCCATCGCCGGACGGGGAAACACCCTCGGAGGCAGCGTTAAGGTATGGACGCTGGCTTGCGGTGCCAGCTGAGGTGCCGATGCCAGTAGTGCGAGGAAGAGAAAAGTAGGAGCTATCACCAGCCTCGTTCATGACGGGCGCGCTGCGGTCATTGGCACGCGTCTGAATCGGAGAGGTGGCCAGGCCACGGTTTTGGAAGGTAGAGTTGCCACTGTTGACAGTGCTCCAGGGAAGGTTGGCGCGTCCTGACCAGCCATCGGACTCCGATGTCGACAGTAGAGAGCCTGAGCCTGACTTGCCTTCGAAAGCTGTCTCGCCAATGTGTTGATCTAGCGCACGTCAGTATAAGCTTCCTCCACGACCGACGATCACTTACCATCTCCGAATCCGCCTAGGTTCGAGTCACCCCAGATGTTGTTGTTCCAGGTAGACTTCCCAGCGCCGAAGCCCTTGCCGACATTGTTGCTGTGAGATCCGCGGTTGCGGTCGTTCATCCCTGATGAACCCATGTTTGAAGCCCGGCTCGCCCGTACCTGCACCGACGTTATTATTGATCCAATGGCTCCCAAGTCGCATCCCACTCACGTTATGTACGCTGGTTGCATTAGCGGACATCGTAGAAGCCATCCCAGGAAATCTCCGATCGGCGGATCGACAGTCGATATGTGCTCGAACGGCGAGCGACTATTTGCAGAAAGATCGAGGTCTGTTTTTAAATCACAGAGCTAAACGATGGACCGAAGTCGTTGACGGCCAGTATTTGCAAGCGGGCACCAGGCACCAGAAACGGCGTACACGAAGGAATATAAGACTGTGCAAAGAGCGACCCTTGTTAGCTACTGTTGTTGCATTGGGATGCCAGGTCTTGAGGAGCCAGGGTAGGGTGTACAGGGACTCACCAAAGGAGGGGACGAAGGGTGGAAAGAACGAGAGAAAAGCCTTGAATCTTCACAACCCAAGGACATGTACAGATTATACAGGGATCACGAAGAAGGGAGACGGAAGGGAGGAGCTCAGAGGCGAGAAATGCTGGAGGTGGCAGAAACGGTCGGGGACAGCAGATGCAAGGTGACAAAGAATTGGAACGATATTATCACCCTTTCTGTTTGTCGCTGCAGCAGTGTGGGGAGGGGCCAGAGTTGGCAGCCGGAGGGTTCTGAAGGAGGCGTCGCGACGTTACTCTGCTCCGTGCATGCTCCAGGAATCTCCCAGTTTGCAGATCGCCGTAGGACGATCCCCGAGAATGGAGTTAGGGCCCTGATAGGCAAGGGGGTTGTAGTAAGTGGAATGCGCTTCGATGAAACTCCCAGAATCTAGTGGGTCGATGGATGAGAATGTGGCAGAGAGGGCATTAATGTAGGTGCAGCTGTCACACAAGCGCCTGACAGCCCAAGCAGGTATAATGGGAATTCCTTTTGTGGCGTGTAAAAAGACAAAGAGAGAAGGAGAAGGAGAAGCAAAGGGGGGGAAGAAAGAAAGAGGAAAATGCGATAGATAGGAAAGAAAAATGATGCGAGTTTGAAGGAAGATCAGCCGCTGTATTGCCCGTAATACGATGACGATGAAGAAGGTCGATCCTGGCTGATGGCTTGGGGTACTTGCACCGCTAGCAAATTAATATGGTGGTAGAAGTACCCTGGCCCAATCATAATACATGGCTTGGGTTTCTGACGGTCACCGCGATCTCCTTCCCGGCGCTTCTTTTTAGCCCCTCCCAGTTACGATTTACATTCTCTCAATTAGGTCCAATATAGGTCACGAAGAGCTGGAATATAGCTATATTCCATGGTTGACTCACTGGCATTAACAACTCGACGCTGGAACATGACACTAAACTGATTCAGGGACACCATTTTTACCTGGTTGAGCGAGAAACCCTGAAGTCACCGAGAGTTTGATACCGGCCAATAGTTCCTAGCCACTACTTCCTCCCTGGCATGTGTTGACTTTCCATGGGCGAGGAGATTCAGGGTCAGAGCATACCAGCATCACAGTGCCGAACGGAGCCGACTATATGTACTCAGTAGAATAGCATAGAGAAGCTTTATAGTTCCCGGCAATCAACTTGGCCGAAGGTTTGCTGCGGGCCCACTGGACCCTCATAGATTAGTAGTTAAAAAGTGTTACACTTATTCCCTCTCTGTATCCTATGTCTATATTGACATTCTTAGGTCATTCCAGGTGGTGAGGGGTTTATTTGTATATTATTTGTATATCATTTGTTATTTGATTTGTATATTGATTGTATATTATTTCGATGTTATTATCACTGTTTATCTCTGTTTCTTGTTCCCCCCTCAACGATCTCCAATAGTCTCATAGTAGATGCAAATAAGTTACTGTAAAGAAAAAAACAGGTTTGAGAAACTTCTATAGACTCGGTCAGCCCCTTACTTCACTTCGTCACACTGACCCTTGGACCCAAAGGGTTCGGCATTGGCATCTAACCATCAAGCATCTGTCTGGCACTGGTATCTGCCACGGTATCTGCGGCATCTGACACTCCAGGGCTGGTATGGATCTGGCATGTTCTGAACAGTCATTGTCGTATAATTCCAGGCGACATTGAAAGGCCGAGACAGGGGATGCTGATCCTTGCACAGGGGTCGCACAGGTCGAGTGTCAGACCATCACTCGCAGCAATTGGATTTCCCCGGATCTCTGACTTGCCTTGCGTCCGATTGCCGCCCACTAGATCGCTCTGTTGCGCGCTCCCTTTGGGGCTTCATTTTTACCCGTGATCGGCTTTTTCTCCGGAACTGTGACAGGTCACGTTTTGTCTGTTGTAATGTGTGTTGGCCTCTTGACCGCATTATAAAGGCTGCAGTGTGGGACAGGTCATTGTTAGTAAATTGACATGGTGGCGTACGGAGTTGGTTGGGTTCTCGATCTTAAGTGTCAGGTCTTGGCGGGTAGATGTACTTCAGTAGGTAGACTTGGGGGTGTTTGTATCTGATCAGGTCTTGGATCTGATGAGTGATTTGTCATTATTGACACTGTTGGCTCCCAATATTCTCTAGCACTACTGTATAAACACTTCATTGAGAAACCAAATACCAACACTTCTTACTGCCTGACCATGAAGTACGGTCATGCAGTCGGGCAAGAAAGTGTTTCAAAATACACAGCCCCATTAGCAGTACAGCTACTGACATTGATGCTCAATAAAATGCCCGCGTGTACTGTATATTTGGCCTTGGAAACGGGGTACTGGACTGTGGTATACTCCTCAGCCGCAGCCCGATCCCCGACAAGATCAAAGCACTCTACTAAATGTAAACTGATGTAGTGGACTACGGTTGACTACAATAATGACTTTGGGTACAAGAACACTGCACCAGACCGCGTGCCTAGTGCAGTGTGTTGCCGCTGTGGCGGTCAAACCATGCGAGATGGATACATGCAGTTGAAGTAATTGATACATCCAGCATGTGGCAAACACAGTTGAAAGATCCTGTAGATCAAATGGATGTGTCTAGACATGCTTAACTTACCTAGCAGGCTATTGAATCCAAAATGTCCGAGTCGGAACGTTGTGTGAAGATGGTGGAGGTTGGTGGTTATATATTTCGCATCACCCGCATTGAGAACATAAGCCAGAGACTTCAACTACTTCTTCTTTCCTTTGGATAGTCGAATAATGTGATACACCATAACTGACTGTTCGTCTACGAAATCCTACACAATGACTAATTTCTATCAATTTTGCATGTTAGTGCCTAGGTGGCTATGATGTGACTTGGTTAGGCGCCCACTTAAGCTTCAAGTGTAACGCACCACCACTACATCAATCCCTACTTTGGATTGTTTGTTTTCCACCAAAATGGTTGTCTATGATTCAAGGTTCGTTGACGCGTATAACAGGCTTTTTTTTCGGAGTACTGTGCATGAATCTAATCTCGTATCACTGATCACTGAGACATTTTCTGCTTACAGGTAGGTATTAGTGCCATAGCGCCTATTGTGTCACCCAGGCACGAGTCACTATTGTGAACGTGAAAGTGAACGTGAACATGACACAAATATCAATATGAACATGACCATGAACATAGTGGACCTGCCATTATACTAACAGCATATGTTCTAGCCCATAACTAACGTTAAGGGGGAAAACAAGGAAATGAGTCCCCAGAGGGTCCGATCTCCAGGCACCAACACCTGATTGGCTCCCCCCTGTGGCCTGACCGTTCGTTGGTGACCAGGCAACGCTAAGCCCTGATCAGCTTAGCTCTGGTTAACAATAGAATTCTAGGTCTCTCCTCCCTTTCTCCCCTTTCTGCTTTCCCTTCATTCTCCTCCTCCATTCCTTTCCCTATCGCAGGTGTTTGCTTCACTCTTTTGGCTCACCTTGCTGTTCACTCTTTACTAGGTTCACTCTTTGGCGTCTAGCCAGTTTGATACCCCTTTCCCCCCCCATTCCACTGTTTATTACCCCCCGGATTGAATCCGTGTCACTCGTTAAAACATCGACGATCTTTCCAAATCAAACGATTTTCGATACATCCTCACTTTGTATCTGACGCTAATCGACAATTTACAATCGACAATCAACAAACAAAGTTCGACATCCGATATCCGACTACACTGCCAATATGATGAACATATTCCCCCGACTCGTCGCCCGTGATGACAGTAATGGTGGACTCTCCAACGCTATGGTCGACCTTCTGATTGCTCTCCTCGTTCTGGTTCTGCTCGCCCTGGCCCTCGTGGGTGGTCTTATGGTCCTCCGCCGCAAGCGTAACACTCGCAAGGAATCTCTGCTCCCAGTCTACAACGGACAAAGCCCTCCCAACAACCGCCGCTTAACCATTTCCACAAATAAGACCGACTCCGTCCTAGTGTATGACGAGAAGCGCAACCTCATGGAGAACTCCGACAGCCCACCACCCAGTCCCGTGCCTGAGATTCGCATCACATTCCCCGAAGAAGAAGATGAGAGCGGCAAACGCAAGTCTGGCCGTATGGTGATAGTTCGCATCAGTGATGCCGGCAGTGTCGGCCTGGAGCCTTGCCACGAAGAGCTCCCACCCTACCAGACCAGCGACGCCGATCGCTTTCAGTCCCTCGACATTGAGCGTATGGGCGGTTTGAAGGAGAAGGAAATGAAGACATACTCCTAGAGGAACATTGGTACCCAACTTAGCCATTGAGCTTGCCCGCAGAGCCGCTCACCTCGAACCCTTCTTCGACGACTTCCCAAAAGCATGACCACCCTCCAACATCTTCTCCGATTCTACCTCTTTACATACCTATTCCCTGATCTAGCCTGACGGCTTGCACATATGCGGATTCAGTCTCTGTTCCAACCCGGCCTACCTCATGGAGCTATCATCTCCATCGGATACCTCGGCCCACCTGTACACGGAAGCTGGATCATTCATAGCGAGGGCCTGCCGATTTTTTTGTTTTCTGCTTTCTGGCGTTTGATTCTTGAGCCTGGTCCCCCATGTCCCTTTCAACCCTGCCACGTTCCTAGGGTCCGAAATACATGCACGCCACTTTTCTGCTTCTTTCTCTTCTTCACACCCCTTTTAGGGAGTCCTAGTTTGTTTCTTTTAGGACCCCCTCTACTTTACTTTCTTACCTTATTATGTGCCTTTTCTTCGGTACCCGGCAGCTGGATAATGTATGTACTTAGTCCTCCTATGTTTTGCCATGGCAAACCTGCAATATCATTTTTCTGTGTGTATCTGTGTGTAGTTGTATCCACTCGGCGAATCAAAATCGCCGAGCCCGACCTCTCAACCCGTCCGTTCCGCGACGTCAGGGAACTTCGGCCTCTTTTTTCTTTTTAGCAAATTCGCTCAATTCTTCCACTGGCTTAGCGATGTACATGTTATAGCTTTACGATCCATAGGGAAGCCGTTCCACAGACGAGCACAGAAAGGGGTTCGACCTCCGCAACTATACCTCCGCCCTCAACCCTCCACCTATACCTTCCCCTCTCCACTTCGAATGGACCTTGCCTGACCCGGTTCTCTCGGCTCAATCCGTGCTTGCGCTTGCTCCGGCTTCCCTGCCCTCGAAAACTATCTTCGGACACCGTGTCCCCCCTCCCGGACCACTCTAGCCTCTAGTGTCCGTTGGCTCTATCTCACAATACCAGACCGCGATCTGGCGCCCCGTTTACGCCCGATCTCAGACGTTCGAACGCGCCCTTTACCGTGGAAATGGTTGCGAATCCTGCTTCAGGGGCTGCGGGGACTGGCTCGAAGCCCAATGCCTCCAAACACGGTCTCTCGGCTTCTGGGCCTCGAAGCCCGGCCGCGCAGTCCAGGCGCAAACAAACGGGAGTGTTAGATCAGAAGGCGCTGGCGCTGGAGGATGAGTTTAAGACGAAGCACCTTGGTGTGCTGGGTGTTCTGGCGTGGATAATGTGAGTGGGTTGTTTCCAGGTTTGGCGGAGCTTCAAGCTTGTAACTGGACGAGTTTGAGAAGAATGCTGAGCTGACATTGGGTAACTGCAGGCTTTTGCATGTTGCAGGTATATATCTGTTCACAAAGGGTTTCCTTCTCACGCGCATGGTTTTGGAGAATAAATCATCATGCGAGGTTCTACCCTTCGAAGAAGTCCTTGCTCAACCGCACTCGACCGCGCTGGGAAATAGACAGGAAAAGGGTTGCTGGCACGAGAAAACTTTTGACAAAGCTATTGTTATCATTATCGATGCTCTTCGCTACGACTTTACCGTGCCCTTTGCCTCAAAGGACGAGAGTGAAACTGCCCACCTTTTCCACGACAATATCCCAGTACTCTACGAGACGGCTTTCCAAAACCCGGCTAACGCCTTTCTTCTCCCGTTCATCGCTGACCCCCCGACAACAACCCTGCAGCGCCTGAAAGGCCTGACAACGGGTACCCTGCCCACCTTCATCGACGCAGGATCCAACTTCGCTGGGACAGCCATTGATGAGGACAATCTCGTTGCTCAATTGCACCACGCCGGGAAGAGTCTAGTCCACCTCGGCGATGATACTTGGCATTCCCTGTTCCCAGGTTACTTCAATGAGAATCTCACACATGCATATGATTCGTTCAATGTGTGGGATCTACATACGGTCGACAATGGCGTCACAGAGCATCTCTTCCCACTGCTTCATCCCGAGAATAGTACCAAGTGGGATGTGATCTTTGGTCATTATCTCGGTGTGGATCATGCCGGCCATCGGTACGGTCCCAACCATGCTGCCATGGCATCCAAGCTACAGGAAATGGACCGTGTTATTCGGCGGATTATCGCAGCCCTTGATGATAAGACTCTCCTTGTCGTAATGGGTGACCACGGTATGGACGCCAAGGGCGACCATGGCGGCGAGTCTGATGACGAGGTCGAGGCTGCGTTGTGGATGTACTCCAAGCGTGGTATCTTCGGCCGAACGAGCCAGAACACAGTCCTCCCACCCAAGTTCGCTCGTGATCGCTTCGTGCCTCAAATTGACCTCGTTCCCACACTGTCCTTGCTCCTTGGAATGCCCATCCCATTCAATAACCTGGGCTCGCCCATCGAAGAAGCTTTCTCCGGCGCTGGTGGTAAGAACTGGGCCAACTTGGCTACTGTTAACCGCTTGACTTCGGCTCAGGTTAAGAGATATCAGCACCAGTATGGCATTGCCAGAGGTGCTGGTGATGACGAGGAGTCTATGCTGCTTTATTCTGCTGCTGAACAGGAGTGGAAGTCTGCTTCCAAGAGCTTTTCGTCTAAGTCGAGTGCTGCCCGCGCTAGCAATGAGCTTTACCGCAAACACCAGCGGCACACTCTGGATGTCTGCCGTGGCCTATGGGCTCGGTTCGATGTGCCTAGTATGATTCAGGGAGTCGTGATTCTCTTCGCGGGAATTGTTCTGCTGGTTATCTATGCACGAGGCCTGAAGATGGATCGGACCCAGCTCACTCCTCGCTTGCTTTCGTTCGCGGGGGCTGGTGCTGGTGTCGGTGCCGTTTCTGGTTCTGTTTTGGCATTGGTGGGTTTGACTGAGATGACCATCATTGATTCCGCTGTGCTTCTGGCTGCGGCTGGAAGCATTATTGGAGCTCTGCCGGCCATTGTCAAGAAGCCCGCGAACCTGACTGTGCCACTTCCCAATGGCATGTGGGGTTGGCTTGCGTTCTTCTTCACTGTCTCCCAGTCCATTGGATTTGCTTCCAACTCATACACCATCTGGGAAGATGAGATCCTGCTTTTCTTCCTTACTACCTTTGGTGTATGCGCGGGTATCTCGTCCATGCGCCAGAAGCAGACCACAGATCGCGTCCTCGGTGTATATCATTCCGTCCTCTTCGTGATCCTAGGCCGCATTGCATCCTTCTCTCGCCTCTGCCGTGAGGAGCAAATGCCATTCTGTCGCTCGACCTACTACGCCTCCTCGACCTCTTCCATCTCCGCCCCCTGGCAACTCGCGATCCCCTTCCTGGTTACCCTCTTCCTCCCCAGCGTAGTCCGCTCCTTCTACGCCGGCTCCAAGTCATACGAAGGCGCCGCCTCTCTCTGGATCGGCTTCGCCTTCCGCCTCGGCCTCTTCATCACCTCCCTCTTCTGGATGCTCGAAGGCGCCGACGACGGCGAGTGGCTGCCCCTCAGCAAAGAAACCCTTAAATCCGTGCGCGTTTTCCTCGCCCAACTCGTCCTAGCTCTCGCCTTCGCCGCCGGCACAGGTGCATACCTCTACTCCAAGCCCTGCGTCAGCATCAACGTAACAAAAGCAACCGAAGACCCCAATGCCCCCCGGCCCCCATAATCGCCGGCCAACAACAAGGTCCCCGAACAACAGTGACAATTCTCGGCTTCGGCAACGTCTACGGCACCCGCTTCTTCTTCCTAGTAATCAACTTCGCCCTGGCAGTCATCCTCATGCAAAAGCCAATGGGCCAAGGCGCCATCGCCCTCCTCCTCTGTCAAATCCTCTCCCTCCTCGAAATCTTAGACACAAACGCCCTAACAATGTCCAACTCCTCCATCGGTCCAGTCATCCTAGGCGTTCTGGGCTCCTTCTATTACTTCAAAACAGGCCACCAAGCAACCCTCAGCTCCATCCAATGGGAAACGGCCTTTATCCCCCTCTCAACAATCAAATACCCCTGGTCCCCGCTTCTCGTTATACTCAACACCTTCGGCGCTCAAATATTAGCTGCCATCGCTGTCCCCCTCACCGTCCTCTGGAAACGTCCCCTGCAAACTCACGACCGCGTGCCTGCCTCTGAACCGTCCAAAAACCCGGCTACACGGCTCCTCTCCGATGTCGTTCAAGCTGCTGGTACCCATATCCTCTATCTGGCAACGATCAATCTCGCCACGACTATGTGGGCTGGCCATCTCCGTCGCCATTTGATGCTCTACCGCATCTTCAATCCGCGATTTATGATGGGATCGGCTGTCTTGGCGGTTGTGGATGCTGTCTTGATGATTGTTGCTGTTGGTGGTGTTCGTTGGAGTACGCTTAGCGTTGGTGAGGTCTTTGGTTGGTGATGTTGATGGTGATTGCCGTTTTGCATTTCTTCTAAAAAGCATTGCGCTTGGTATTCCCCCCTTGCCACTGTCATATCGTATCACTTCAATTTCCTTCTCTTTTTTCTCTGTTTGATCCCTCCCATCTTCTGTGTTGGCGCGCTTCTGCTTCCGCGCTGCGCTGTAACTGTGTACATGCGCTTTTTCCTATCTATCTTGTATTACCTACCCTACCTACTTATCCCTTCCCTTCCTTCTTTACCTTATCTCTTTCTTTATCATTTGGTTCTACTATGTGTTGGTACCTATAGATTTATAACTATAATCATAGTCAGAAAAGTCATATATAACCCCCGAATAAGTAGATCTTACATAGCCATTCTGTACATAGGCAACTGATTTTCTATATTCCAGGGACGAGAAAATAGTATATCTACAATGTGAACCCTCTAAATGTCTGAACAGTTAGCAAGAGCACTATGTATACCTTATCGACCAATGCATTCAGCCACCACCGATGACGAGTCAGAGAAGCTTGTATAATCAATGGCTCTAAAATGGCAATTGGCAAAGACCTACGTATCTAACCCTCTCACTTTTCTGGCAAAGCTATCAGAGCAAGTGGAATTTCCGGACCTAGTCTTACGCTGTTGCAATTTAGTCCATTGATAATATGGGCAATCGGGACTATGGCAACGCTTTCCAGGGGTCTTTCTTCCGTGTTCTCTCGGAACTGATGTGTCGGTCTTCATAGAATTTGGAATTGAGGACTAACGTTATATGAGTTAGTACATTGCTGTTTCCCCCCGGTCAGATCTTTAGCGGTACCTTTTGGTGTTCAGAGGAGCCTTGCTGTGTTATACATTGTTGTCAAGATAGAAAATCGATGTAGATGTAGATTTATAACTTTGATCATTGTCTGAAAAGTTAAACATATTCTAACTAAGGTGGTCTTACACAATCATTTTGTAGACAGGCAACATGTCATCTATATCCCAGGAAAAAGATAATAATATCCATAGAACATAATGAACTCTAAATATGTGGGTAGCTAGCGAGAGGACTCCATACATCTCACCGACGCACGAAAATATAGAAAATGAATAAAGAAATGAATAGATTTCACAAACTAAAAAGCCCTATCCTAATCCTAATCGCGACAATCGCTCGCAGAACATAAATAGGAAAAGGGACAGAAGAAACAAAACAACAACTTTTGGGGCAGAGGGGTATTCACAAATGCGACAATTGTCTGACATCACGAAAAAAACACAATATGATGTACATGAAGTCGTTTCTGGGGTCATTTTTCATAGAGAGTGGTTCTGTCGTTTATTTTTTGAAAGGGAGGGAGGTGCTTGGGGAAGAAGGATTAGAGGAAGGAAGGGATATGGTGAGTGGGGAGTGTTGGGGGGTTTTCAAGATAGGGTAGATAGGTAAATGAAAGAAGTGGAAAGGAGAGGGGACAGAGAAAGGGGGAGGGGGTTTGTGTTTGGAGAGACGGAGGGAGGGAAAGAGAGAAATATGATCGGTTAATCAGTGTTGAAGTTGACTTCAGGGCTTCCAGGCAAATGGCAAATCAGCGGGCCCATCGGGAGAAGTCCAGGTTCTGTAGAATGTTTGTGTCTGCCGCTGCATTCCACTCCGCCGCAAAGTCGGTCTGCACCTGGGGAGCACGCGAGGGCAGCTCCTCAGAGAAGATGTTGGCCTTGGTACCACGACGCTGGCCAGGGTAAGCTCCTTCGGCGGGTTCAGAGGGTTGCGCCTGGGCTGTGAGAGCACGCTCGCGAACCTTCTTGATTTCACGTAGACGAGTGCGCCAGGAGGTGGTGTGCTCGCCACCCTTGTTATTCCAGACAAGCGAGAAGACGGACGCGTTGAGCGCAAGAATGCGCACAAAGGCTGCCAGATTCTTTCCGGAGATAACCTTCGGTGTTGCAGCGGGCGATACATCAGGGAATCCAGGCTTGCTCATGACATGTACGCTGTAGAAGAGCTTTTGCGGGTCGGTTTCGCCTTTGGCGTTGCCATCTTCGTCGTAAGCGATACGAGATGACGGGGTGATGACAATGTTGATGGAGTTGAACTCGGACGGGATTGTGTCAAAGTTGAAGGGCAGGTTGGATCGGTTGAACACGATGGTGACATGGTTGTTGCCGATGTTTCGTTTCTTGTTGATGCAAGCTGGGTCATGCTCAAGGTCCGTAGGCATCATCGTCGCAACGTGGTACACAATTTCGGTGACACGATCTCGCCAAGCGTAGGTGACTTCTCCGTCAGTGTCGGCATACAATCCCTGCGGATTGAATTGAGGGTTTCGAAGAGACACTTTAGTTCCCAACCCGGACAGCAGATGCTCGTAGTCCGCAGAACCCCCAGTGTTAGCTAGGATATCCGCCTCCTTTGTCTGGGCATTACCGACGTAGACAATGCCGATACGATGACCATCCACAATGTCAGTTCGATCAAAGTTGCTGATCGCACGGCGGGTGATGTCGTCTTCCGGAACCGGGATGGGCTGCATGACCGTTGGCGTAGGGAAAGCAGTCGCAGTCAATTGGAGCATGATGTGACTTGGAAGGACGGCTGTATGCATGGAGTCGGAATGTAAATGGGCGTCAAGTGTTGGAGGCACTTGATGCGGCAGAACCGGGGCAGTTCGCTGTTGATAGACGGAATATGTAGTTCCTGATGCCTGGCGCTTTGTGATTTGGGATATCCCAGATACTCCAGCACTCTCCACAGTGACAATACTCATACCGACAACCCAGGACTTCTTCGCAACTGGACCATCCTCAGGCGAAGGAGGGAATGTTTCGAAAGGAATCGTCTCTCCGAGATCCGAGTAAGCAACTCGCTGCATCAGATCAATCAAGACTTGGCTTTGTTCTTCAACCACCTCCTTGCCGTGTTCGTCATGGTAAATGAGTCTGCTTGTGATCCAGTTCACATGTTTGGGACGGTCCTGCAGTCTCAGAGACAAGAACCAGAAGACCATGACATGATAGGTAAGGTTGGAAATGTATTTGGACATGCCGTCTTGCGGAGAGGGTTCGGCAGTCTCGGCAGTTTGGGACGACTGAGCTGCTTTGTATCGCTGCTCCCTTGAGGTCTGCAAAAAGCGAATACAAATTCCAAACACGGTGCGGACTTCTTCCTCGCGCAAGTTGACGTACACATCTGGTAGCCGTGCAAGCAAAGCCAGGAACTCCAAGATATGAACAGCGATGTTCGACATGGTGATCACCTTGGACATTCTATCAAGAATGCTGGTCAGTGACTTAGTCACCGACATGGGGATTTCATAACAACAGAGTGACAGGGCTTGGATGCAACCGCGGGAGGTACCACCCCATGATCCGATGATACCCTGCATGAAAGCACGAACAAGATCATCCTCTTCACTCTTGGCAAAGTGCTGATGATAACTGACGAGCATACAAAGCGCATCAAAGATACATGCAGCTACATCGCTCTTTTTCAACCCAGTGATCTCAGGAGGTTCATGGAAAGTCCCGTTCTTGACTTGATCACAGAGAATGCTGCGCAAGAGCGTGATTTGAGGAATGGCATCTCTGAAAAAGTCTTTGTTACCAAGCTGAGGACCCAGATGAGTAAGAACATAGCTGTAGACATCCCAGTCGGTCTCTCGTTGTAGCAGGCTGATTACAACCTCGAGCCACATCTTGACCTTCAAAACTCCTGTGGTACCTAGTCCTGGCGCATTCAACTTGGCTGACTCCGGACTGGTTGCCTCCGGGTGCGTGTATGCAAAGACAACAGGGCTGGACTCCCCAGGTGGTTGCTCAGGAAGTACTTGTAGGAGAGCATATGTCCACGATGGAGCAGTCAGCTTCGATCCACGGGCAGCGATAGAACCACGCCCCGGAGCCGACTTCGATATCGATGTCTCTCTTGTTGGAAGCTTTCCGCTGAGAGTGCCTGGGAATGGATCGTGCTGGGGAGCTTCGCGGGTAGGACTATCGCCGGGGGCTTGTAGTTTAGAACCACCGTCGAGGTTTCGACCCAAAACGTTCATCAGGAAGTCACTTTCCGAGGTGGATATGACTGTCACAGACCCGGCCGAATCACATCGCAGTCGGAAGAGTAGCTTCAGGACAGTGAGTCGGGAGTCCGTCGGGCGGTTTGCAGACTGTGCAATATCGAGGAGCGCCTCAAATACCATCACGGCTTTGGTGGAAGAGTGGTTCAAGGCACGAAGCATCATCTTCACAAGACCCACAGCGCAGACGTTTGTCAGACTTAACTCCAAAACACTCGCGCTCGTGGTGGATGTACGGCGGGGAGGAGATGCGTAGCTTGAAGTATCGCGTGGGTCGTCTGGGTTCGAGTCCCCCTGCATTGGCGCTCCGATAACGCCGATCAATAACTTGAACGTTTCGTCATCGCTATGTTGTATGGCCGGGTCAGTCAGCAACGAGACCAGCGACTCCAGGAAAAGAAGATCATGCTCCGCCGAGAAATCTCTCAGCAAAAGGTTGAGAAGACCGTGCTCCTGGGAGAAAATCGAAGCTTCATGACCCGAAAGAGCTCCTTTCAGCGTGTCCAAGGCTAGAATGCGGATGTCCGAGCTTTGTTTACGAGGCTGAACAAATCGCTCAATAAGTTCACGGCAATGCCGAACCCAGGCCAAATCTTCGCGGGGCTCACAAAGTTTGTCCTCTCTCATCAAGTGAATGATGAGTTCAGCCTGTGTAGGCTCAATATGCTGGTAGCTCTTCATGAGGAACCGACCAGCGTGCTGCTTTTGCTCTTGGTTGAGTTGTTCCCACTGGGTTTCAAGAATGGAAGCTATCAGATTGAGATTTGTAAGAATGTAGGATTTGATGTCGTCGGTGGGTTTGGAACTCGTTGAAATGGGAGATATGGCTGACTCTTCCACAACTCTGCGAGAGCACAATATGAGAAGGTCGGCGAACGCGTTCCAATCACGTGCCAAGGCAACACGAAGATAGTCTCCTTCTAGGATGTTCAGACATAAATCCAAGATGTCTGAATCCACCCGGCTATCGTCCTTCTGGGCAATCACTTGCAATGACTCTATTAGCCGATCAAAGGGAAGCTGGGGCATGCCATCTTGACCGTAGGCACGGACAAAATCAGAGAACACGTAAACAGTGCCACGAAGCACATTCATGTTACGAGTTTGTTCAACAGCACACGATTCCCTTAAGAACTTGTGGAGAGTGTTCACCATTTCTGCCTGTCTGCGAGACTTGGCTAGACTGCGCACCGCTCGAGATGTGGGCCCAGAAAGTGACTTTACCGATGCGTGAATGCTGCAAAGGACTTCCAGGAGAATTGGAAAGCTTGCATCAGGTACGTCGGCATACATGATCACCGCATCAAATACAGACAAAGAGTTTTTGATGTCGGCTGCGACGCTGGTTCTCCTGCATGTGGTGAACGACTCTGTGAGAAGCATTTCAATCTCCTCCTGAGTTGGCTTCTTCCGCTGCAGAGTGATCAGGTCCACTGCAAACTGGAATAGATCTCCCAAGGCTGCTTCATCCTGACTGATACCGTTCAGTTTGATGACCTTCCCTTTCTTTGCCTTCGATCGCGCTGATGCGATAACTTCATAGAGAGGAACAATCCATGAGGAGATGATATGGAGGATCGAAGAATTAGTGAAATCCAATTTCCTGCCATGATCGGATAAAGAGATCAAGGCTTGCACGCGCGCAGAAATCACATCAGGCGCAGTCGGGGCGGCTATCGATTCAAACACCTGGCGCCTAGCTGCTGGAGACAGATCCTGACGTGCTGCGATTGCCTCCAGTAACTGGGCGCCACTTCTCTGGGCATCCAAGTCACGTTCATGACGCAAGAGATACTCGGCTGCTTCCCATAGCACCACGGACTGCTCGGAGCTGAACCAGGGCAGGGTTTTTGATAAATTTTCGGCCTCCTCAATCGCCCGAGTCAAGTTTTGGGTTTGCGACAAGTTTTGGAAGGACGTGTCGAAGTCCGGGCCACTGGGAGTGTCCGACGAACTCGACACGACACTGCCACGATGCATTGATTCGAGACCGTGTACAAGCCGATTGGCGCCGCGACTGTCTGTATGTGATAGCGAATCGCTACTGCTTTCTTGCAAGGAAACCGGGGAATGCGATTTGGGTCGGCCGACACCTAGCGTCTTGAAGACATCTGCGAAAGTAGACGAGGGCTTGTGTTGAGGTACTGGTGGAACATCCTCGGAAGACATCTGCCCAATGGCAGAGATGATATAAGTTCAGGTGTACGCGGTGTCTAGTCTAAACTAGGAACCAAGTCAGTATATATGGCATCATTTATGGTAGAGCCGATGGGCGGATAAATTATCCGCCTCCATTGGCGTTATTGGGAGGCTTTTACCTTTGCAAATCGACAAAGAGCGCTTTACCGCATGGGCAGCTGCTAGCAACAGAACTCCCACATGTATAGACAGAAACGGCTGACGAGCTGGAAGTGGAGAATCGGAAGGTATCGAGAGCAAACAACACTGATCGGCAGTGAAGAACAAAGGATGAATATCACCGGAGCCCCACCAGGTCGATGACAAGCAAGTAATGTGATGCCAACTGAGGGGGAATCAGGTGGGCGGGCTATGGGATCACCGGAAATGAGGTTATTCCAGCCCAACCTTGAAAGTCACCTGATGCTACTTATCTCACCGCCAAATGTATGTGGTTATAAAATTTTAGGCGGTGAGGTGCATCACTTCTTTGTCACGTGAGCTACTCACCGCCTATCGGGCAGGCAGAAAAAGTCAGAACGGAAATCTGCAAAGTGGGGGGCGGTGAACCACAGGTAGCGATTTACAGCTTCATTTTTTTCGATTTTCATTCTCTCTTCCCCCCCCGGCAGAAGCCAGGAACGGCACCCTACATTTATTTTTCCCAAGGGTTATTAGTGGCAATCGTGATTCTTTTTTAAATCAATCTCAGTCCTCATATTTCTTGTCTCGACCGCTTTATTCACCTCATCGTCAGGATGAAGTACGTCGTGGTCTCCGGAGGTATTTATGACTCATTCTCCTTTGAAGAAACAGTAACTCATATGCGTATTATAGGTGTCATCAGTGGCATTGGGAAGGGCGTGATTGGTACGATCCTTTCAATCGAGCAGTGAAGAACCCCTTTTTAATACTATGTGCAGCCTCGAGTACCGGTTTGCTGCTGAAGACTCAGGGAGCCCGAGTCACCTCCATCAAGATCGACCCTTACATGAACGTCGATGCGGGAACCATGGCCCCAACTGAGTATGTGGATTCTCAATCTCGATCTCTGAATATTGTTCCTGATAGCGATTTAGGCACGGAGAGGTGTTCGTACTGAACGATGGTGGTGAGGCGGATCTCGATCTCGGAAACTACGAGCGGTAAGTTGTTGCCCTGTTACACGAAGTCAAGCGACGAGAACCTGATAGTTTGGTCGACTATAGATACCTCGGAGTAACCCTTGGAAGAGATAACAACATCACAACTGGAAAGGTCTACAAGCATGTGATCGAGAAGGAGCGCCGGGGTGACTATCTTGGACGCACGGTCCAGATTGTGCCTCACTTGACGGACGCTATCCAGGAGTGGATCGAGCGTGTGGCAAGAACCCCTGCCGATGATACCAATGAGGAGCCTGATGTTTGTGTTATCGAACTCGGTGGTACTCTTGGTGACATTGAGAGTGCTCCTTTTGTTGAGGCTCTTCGTCAGCTGCGTCGTCGCGCTGGCAAGAACAACTTTGTCCAGATCCACGTTTCCCTGGTTCCTGTCATTCATGATGAGCTGAAGACCAAGCCTACCCAGCAGGCTATCCGGGACGCTCGCTCAGCTGGTTTGAGTCCGGATCTGATTGCATGCCGTTGCGAGCGGCCTCTCGACAAGGCCACCATCGACAAGATCGCCATGTTTTGCCAGGTTGAGCCAGAGCAGGTGATTGGCGTGCACAATGTCAACTCGACCTACCACGTTCCTCTGCTCCTCGAGCAGCAAGGGTTCCCCAATGTCCTGGGCAGCCTCCTCAACATGAGCAAGGTGGAGATCCCTCAGGCTCAGTTGACCAAGGGTCAAAGCACTTGGAAACAGTGGAAGACCCTTACGACTGCGCAAGATCACACCTTTGAAACAGTCAACATTGCTCTGGTTGGAAAGTATGTGTCTCTTCACGACTCTTACTTGTCCGTTATCAAGTCATTGGAGCACGCGGCTATGGCTTCTCGCCGCAAGCTCAACATTATCTGGGTTGATGCCTCCCACCTTGAGACCGAGTGGGAAGAGACCAACTCCAAGGAATACCACAAGGCCTGGTATGACGTCCACACTGCCAACGGTATCTTGGTGCCAGGAGGCTTCGGTACCAGAGGTACCGTTGGAATGATGCGCGCTGCCCACCACGCCCGTACCAAGAACAAGCCCTACCTCGGTATCTGCCTGGGTATGCAGATTGCTGTCATTGAATACGCCCGCAATGTCCTCGGGCTTGAGGGAGCCAACTCTGTCGAACTCGACGAGCGTACCTCCCACCCAGTCGTGGTGTACATGCCCGAAATCGACCAGGTGAACCTCGGTGGAACCATGCGCCTGGGTTCCCGCCCTACTCTCTTCCAGGAGAACAGCGAATGGTCCAAGCTTCGCTCTCTCTACGGACTTGAGCGTACTTCCATCGATGAGCGTCACCGCCACCGCTACGAGGTGAACCCTGAGTACATCGAGAAGCTGCAGGATGCCGGTCTCCACTTCATCGGCAAGGATGACCTTGGTGAGCGTATGGAGATTGTCGAACTGAAAGAGCACCCCTGGTTCGTGGGTGTTCAGTTCCACCCCGAGTACATTTCTCGTGTTCTAGCACCCAGCAAGCCCTTCCTTGGCTTCGTCTCTGCTGCGGCTGGTTGCTTTGATCAGGTCAAGAACATGTCGCAGGCGAAGGAGATGGACTTGGCTAACGGCGTTGCCAACATTATTATCTAAGCATATTGATGGTTTTATGGGAGTCTGTATTTGTCACGACAAAATATTACGTTTATAGAGAATACAATCAAAATCAACACTTATTTGATTACCACAATTATCACGATAGACTTGTAAGATAATCAAAGTTGGATGACCCTGGCTTATGCCACAACGGTTCGTCTTTGCGAAAGTTGCTTCAAGCCTGTTGACCCCCGATCAACGATAACAAGCAATGCAAGTAAATTGTGTTGGGTGCTGGTATTCAACATCATAACACAATGATAATAATTCCTTATTTATACAGCATACTATCCTGCACAGACCCATTAAAGCCAAATAACATATCATCATCAAACTGTGCATCAAAACACGCATCATTGTACCCCGGAAGAACGGAGGGTGCAAGGACACTAGGCGTCCCCAGAGGAACTGCAGAACCAGACAAAGCAGTGTAACTTGACTCATCGAACATCTGTTCGTCATTTGTCCTCGTTTGCTGTCGAATAAAGCTCTGAATAATCATGTCCATATCCAACTCCGATACCTCTGTCTCCGGTGGTGTCATCCGAGTAGGCAAAGGAGTCGGCCTGACACCCTCATTATTGGCACAAACCTCTTTTTGTAAAGCCCGTCCTTGCTCGCTGGTGTCATCATCCGATCGAGCCTCCTCATATTCCCTATGCCGGACATTCAGATCAACTCCCATGCGATCCATTAGATGCACGATGACATTCTTTGCCCGGCGGACAGCCCAGTTGGTCGCTTGGTTCTTTTGGAAAATGTCAAGACATGTCCAAAGATTTGAATGCGCTCGACTGCTTGCTTCCCTTTGGGCAGCAACTCGAACGTAAATCGTTGCGGCAACATATGTCGCATAGGAAATCAGATAGGGTGCGCGTCTAATGGAGAATGTGTGGTCGTAAGCTTGTAGGATGTGGATTATGCGAGCTGCTGCTGCCGTGCAAGTAGTGAACGAGCTGATGGCGACGGACGGATCGGTCGTGTGGAGATGCCCTTCCGCCACGAATGGTCGGTGGAGAAGTATGAGCAGCACATTGTAAAGTGCCAAAAGAGAAAGAACATGAGGTGGTGGCGTGATTTGTGTTGACGAAGGGCCGAACCGTAGATGTGTTGGCAGCTTTTCATGCCATGCCTCGAGTTGTGCATTCAAAGCATCCAGTGTGGTGACCAACTCCTGGGATGACCGGTTCGAGCTTCGCTCCGAGTAGACCTTGTTCAGGATACAGTTCAAGATCAACGATAACTTACACAGTTCGGTAAAGGTCGAGACACTGTATGCGGGCGACCCTGGGTATGACTGTACATCCGTATACGCGAAGGGTTGCCAGTGTTCAAGTTCTTCGTAGTGGTCCAAGAGTGTCAGGGAGACTTTCGTGTCAAACTCTTGTAGACTTGCAGGACGACCCTGATAAAGAGATTGAATCTTATCCACGACAAAGGCACCCCAGAACACTCGACGACGGATTTCAATATCTTCGTCCGAGAGGCGCCGCATGTTTCTCAGCATAGTAGCATCAACGTGCATGCCGAGATCGATGATCATTCTAAATGCTGTACCTGCATAGAGCCACGCAGCGCTGCGTTCGTCTCCCAATGCGAACAAAGAACTAGTCATCACCAACAGGGCCTGAATCGTGGTGATCTCACTTCGATCTAAAGCACTACCGAGAAGTTCTTTAACTCGCTGGCGGAATGTCCATCCAGCAGTGCGAACATCATCGGGATCTCGACGAACTTCGGGACGGTTGCTGAATTTTGACGCGCCGAAGTAAATTGCGTTCAGCAGGAGCTTGGAGAAATAGGGACCACCCGTCGCCATATCCCGCATAAACGCTGGGCGATAGGTAATCAAGAAGGAATGATGCTGGCGATTCCAATGTAGAGATAGGAGGTGCATTCCAAGCTCCGGGTCGACTCCATCGAAGTCCAGTTTTCCTTGTCGCAAGTTCAATGTTTCCAATTGCCCTATTTGGCTGTTAGACGGTGGCAATGACCTGGAAATCACGGGTCAGGGATCTCACGTTGGTAAGCAGCTTCTCCGATCAACTGCTTTCGAATGTGCTCTACCGGTATCTGCGGATCTATAGACCGAGGGTGGCCATGCTGATCAGTTGATGCATCGTTGAACAATGTGCTCGTGAGTCCATGATAACTCGAGTCCCCGTTTGGTGAAATGAATATCCGCGATACAGCTGACTGGCATCGATCGGCACTTGCTTCTGTACTCGGAATCTCTGACGGATGTTGTATCTGCTGTCGTGGCTGAGACGGACTGCCTCCGGTGACATCTCGTCTGTCTTCCGAGCGAGGATCCACGCGCCCAAGGTGCCGTCGAAGCTGTTCATTCTCGGCTTCAAGTTGGGATAGCCGAGCTTTTGTTGGTCTTCAAACATTTAGTGATACATAGTATTAAAGGCTGTATATTCGATGACGTACCTGGGCCTGTCGGGTCCTGATATGTAGGCGCATTCTTGCGCGTATGCCTTGCAGTTGGAGCATATCGGACGTTCGTTGTCGCAACGGAACTGCCTTGCATTAGTTCATGGCACATGAGACACCTCAGTCGGCTTGCCTTTCTGCGTCGACAAAATGCGCAGGCCTTGGCGGCCCTTCGCTTAGGCGGAGACTTTCTTTCCATCTTAGAAGCAGTCGTCAAATTGGTCTTCCGCGGGCTGAGACGGGAATATACGAGAAATGTCGCTTTTTTACTCCGCGGCAACTCTCCTTCCGTTCCCCACAATTCCCCACAAACCAACGTCTTTAAGTTAGTAAGTCCCGAAGTTTATAAGACAGCCGCCAAACACACTCACTATTCGGCTGATTGTTGCCGTTTTTCACACTATGGCTGCGCTTGTTGCTCACTCGGAGCAACCCAAGACAAAGAAACCGCGGGTAATTCATCAAATAACCCCACGCCCGGGAAAGATATACCCCGATTAACCCAGTCCAGGTTCACACGCCCCAATGGGTCTCTCTCGTGGCCGGAGGAATCGCAGGCGGAGTGGAAGCAGCCATCACGGTCAGTGTTTAGTCTCACGCAAGCCTGTGCGGCACTGATTTCCCTCGCAGTATCCATTCGAGTACTCCAAGACTCGCGTTCAGTTGTTAGACAACAGCGCTGTTCGGACGTCTAATCCACTACGCCTCATCTTCCAGGTTGCAAAGCAGGAAGGTGTTGGTGCGTTGTACACGGGCTGTTCAACTCTTGTTATCGTCCGTTTTGAATCTTGCCTCGAGCCTGACCTCATATTGATCTGAAATTAGGGAACCACGGCGAAAGCTGCTGTCCGGTTTGTGTCGTACGATACAATCCGTAATTCCCTCACTGATGACCATGGTGTCCTCTCACCCGGCCGGGGTATGTTGGCTGGAATGTTTGCAGGGGCAGTAGAAAGTGTACTGGCAGTGACACCTACGGAGAGAATCAAGACCGCACTGTCCGTGGCCCCCTATCATGGATCCTCTGTATCCTTGAGAGACATTGACATCCACGCTGACTGATTTCAACACAGAATTGACGATGCGAAAGGGGCTCGACAATTTAAATCTAGTCTGCATGCGACCAAACTATTGGTCCAAAGACATGGTATCACGGAGCTTTATCGAGGTCTTTTGTCCACAGCGATGAAGCAATCTGCCACATCTGCAGTTCGTATGGGGACGTACAATGTCCTCAAGGAGACTGCTAAAGCAAAGAACGTTAAGACGAATGTGTTCACGACTTTTGGCATCGGTGCCGTGGCAGGTGTGGTTACTGTCTACGCCACGCAACCGTTTGATACGATCAAGACACGAGCTCAGGGTGTCCAGGGAGTTGGGGTCGTTGAGGCCTCCCGGAGTGTGATTCGCGATTATGGGGTCCGTGGTTTCTGGAAGGGCAGTTCTATGCGACTTGGTCGGCTCCTTTTAAGCGGTGGCATCGTGTTCTCTGTCTATGAAGAAGTATCGGCCATATTGTCTCCCGGTGCACATAGATGATTTTAGAAATTTATAGAAAGCAGAACAAAATAGATCGGATATTTATGCTGGCAGTGGCTTTATCGAGTAATCTACAGATAAATCATGAAATAGGACAGTGTAAATCTCCATAAAGTTTTCTCCACGGTATTGCTCCAGGGAGAAAGCAGCCATGGAATAACCAGCTCGGAGAAATTACGTCCATAATTCCTTAAATGTAGCGTGATCAAATGAACTGCTTCATCCCTCGTCAAATTTACATCTTGGACCCGGATTCTTTCCTCGTGGACGGACTCGAATGTAAGATATGGGCTTCTGCTGGGACAGTTGCTCTCAATGGACCTTCTTCTTGTTTCTCTGAAACTTAATGCGTGGAGCTATTCTATACGCTATAGGTCTCAGCTTAAAGCAGTAATTCCTTCTATTATTCTCGGTAAAACACGTTGCCCTCAAAAAGCCGGCGCGCCGTTCGAAAGACCGCCACTTTATCCACGTTAACCTTCCCTTTCTGATCCATTCCCAACATTGTCTCCACGAAAATTACCCCAGCAGGGTGTCGAATGCCGGTGGGCAATGGAGACGCAATTTCATGGCCGTTCAAAGACATCCCATGCTTCGGCACTCTGTTCATTCCTTTCCTTCCTGCCAAGTCCCACGCAACCGTTCCATGAATCGATGCAGCCGCTCCGAGGCACACTGCACCAGTCAACTGGAGGCTTGCATGGGGCTTTCCCATGGTGAAAGCAAGGACCTGAAGATCTGAATCCTCGTCTTCTTCAGCCGTCGGAGACAAGAAAGCAATCTTCGGCGTCCCTCGCACTTGACCCGCTGTCTCTAAATTCTCAGCCAACCCGAATTGCACAGCCCCTGCACGGCGGATATCTTCGACGATAGACAGGAAAGCAGGCTCATCTTGGTTTGGCCAAGAGAAGGAGCCCTTGATGGAAATCGAAGATGCGTCTACGAGGACAAAGGGATTTGCAGCGTCCACCAGACTAACTCGCACCTGAAATGTTCCCGCAAAGAGAGAATCAACAGTCAGAATCTCCTGCGGTACCCCACTGGGAAACATCCGACCCGTCATGCTGCCCCCAGGGTTTAGAAATGCGACCTTTATAGGACTCGATGTGCCTTGGACACCGGGAATACAAAAGTCGCCATCTTCTTGAAAACTTCCGCCGGGAGCCACTTGGACTGTTTCCACTAATGTCTGCCCAGTGTTGGTATTGAGGATCCGAATATCGATCTGAATACATCGATCAGTAAGTTGCAATTAGACCGACGTCCATTGGAGCGCAGATGTTCTCACCTCCGTTTGTCCCGGAGTCGCCCTCACAATCCCTTCGTCAAGCGCAAAAGGTCCCACGCCAGAGGCAATATTGCCGCAGTTTCCAGTCATGTCAATCTTGGCCTGATCTGGCGCTACTTGGATGAACGTGTATTCGACATCAACGTTGGGGTCTTGAGATTTTGCAACGACTGCTACCTTGGAAGTTGTAGATGTAGCACCGCCCACCCCGTCAATCTGTCTCGCATTTCCTCCTGCAGATCCCATGGCAGATACCAGAATTGGTTCCCAGAGCTTAGTAGATTCCGGGAGGTCTTTCTGGTGGATGAAGAGACCCTTTGAAGTGCCAGATCTCATCCAAACCGCAGGAAATCCCTTTCTTGATGGCGAAGAAAGTTTTCCATTGATCTGATGGATATTGTGTAGCACGGGAGGCTCCGTGATAGTGAATGAGGTTGCTCTAGTCATGATGTTACGTAGATGCTGGGTCCCTCGCATAGGTGGTTTCTCTGGCTTTTAGCGGGCAGTGCCACGATAAATAGCTTGACCAAATATTATACCATTTTCTGTCTTTCACGCCTTGCCTCTGCCATTCTCTTGCCAAAGCTCCGTCTGTCACTTCCGTGCCCGCTCAAGCCAACCCGCGGCATCTCATATTCCGTGGATACGGTACACCATGGCCGGCCCCGTTCCCCTATATTCTCTTGATCGCCGGTCTCAAAGTTTTGTGCAGGCAATTGGTAGTGACCATAGGAAAGGCAAATTTGAAGGATAGATGCTTAGTTGGTTGGCAAACTATCTGGTTGATTTGACCTGCATATGGTTACTTTGTTTTAGATATCTACGCGCTGGTTTGCCCTCTCCCCGTTCATGCATTGCCGACTTTTGCTCAAATCTTCTCCTCTTTTAAAAGTTGTCCAAAACAAACCCCAGCTATTTTCCCTGGGGATAGAGTACGGACCAGAACAACGATATGCCACGGCGAGGTGTATCGTGAGACATAGCCACAGAGATAACAGCGTCTACATTGCGGTTTATGATCTCGGGGGTAGTAAAAATATACTGGGACTGCAATGTAGGCAGATATTAAAATGATATAATACTGATATCTGACGGTGTTCAAAGCGACGGGGGTGACTATAACGTTAACGTTAAAGTTCTATTAGTAGCTGATATGACCACAGGCATCGGTATAGGGCCGACCTCGGCGCGACACCCGAGTATGCAATGGGATAGGACGTGCTAAAAAGGGAAATAAACACAGTAGACTCGATAGAACCCGGAATTGGCTTTTCGTGACTCATTTCGAGCCACGGCATCTTATGTTCCGCGGAAGGTCAACAACCCACACGTGTGGCGAATTGAGTTTGTCTCCAGGAAATAGATTCTGGGGTCCCCAGATTTTTGGATTGAGGTAAAGATATAAAATGGGGATCGCCCTTGGAGCAAAAGGATTGACATCACAATTTGCCTGTACCTATCTCCGACACCATGCTTCGGGGTAAGACGCTTCATCTCGCGCAGCTGCTTCTCACTGTAGCACCTGCATTCATCAGCTACGGATACAATCAAGCTGGAGTAGCACCGCTTGCTAGTTTGCAGTCATGGTAATATTCTTCGGCAAATTGACATTGGAATAAGTGACAAGACTGACCAACTCCTAGGGTCACCCATTTCCCGGAGATTGACACACTCAACACCAAGGGTGCAATCAAGAAAACAAACTCGACAAGGAAGGGTGCAGTCATTGCATCTCTTCAACTGGGGGCCCTCGTGGGAGCACTCTCGTGCGTCTACTTTGGTGATCGCCTTGGCCGACGGAAGACCATATTTATGGCTGCTATCATCACTATCATTGGGGAACTGCTACAGACATCTTCCTACGATATCATTCAGTTTACCCTTGGCCGAGTCATCCTTGGTATTGGCATCGGGCAACTCAGCGCTACTGTTCCGGTATGGCAAGCCGAATGTAGCTCTGCAAAGCATCGTGGACAACACGTCGTGGTCGATGGAATCTGCATGGTGCTTGGTTTCGTGATCACCAATTGGGTGGATTACGGCTTCAGCAAGGCGACTGGTGAAACGCAGTGGCGTGTTCCATTAGCACTGTCTTTTCTCTTCCCCCTGACTATTCTCGGGTCTGTATTTCTGTTACCCGAATCACCACGATGGCTGGTCTTTGTATCTAGGACGGACGAAGCAGCACAAAGTCTAGCAGCATACCGAGGCCTCTCTGCAGATGATGAAGCAGTGCAGACGGAGATTGCCACTATAGAATCATCGCTGGAACTCACGGCGCAGTCAAAAAGCCTCACATTGCGAGAGCTACTTCTAGGAAGTGATGAGGAACGGCTCCTATACCGATTCACTCTCTGCCTCGTCATTCAATTCTTCCAGCAGATGTGTGGCGGCAACTTGATCTCTACTTATATCTCGACAATCTTCGAGGAGAACCTGCATCTAGGCGCAGAATTGTCTCGGATTCTCGGCGCCAGTGCACTGACATGGAAACTCGTCTGCAACTTCATTCCCTTCTTCGCGATTGACCGTCTAGGCCGGCGCAAGGTATTCATCGTCAGCGGTGCCGGCATGTCTCTCTGTATGATAGTGTTGGCCATCACGACAAGTTTTGATAATGCCTCCAAGGGACTATCAATCGTCTCCGTAGCCTTCATCTGGCTCTTCAACATGTTCTACCCAATTGGCTTTTCCGGCGCAAACTTCCTTTACTGCACCGAAGTCGCTCCAATGCGTTTGCGAGTTGCTATGTCGTCCGCATCGACGGCAAATAAGTGGCTTTGGAACTTTATCGTCGTGATGATTACCCCTGTTGCGCTCGACACGATTGGATGGAAATATTATATCATCTACGCCGTTATCTCGGCGTGTATTCCTGTCACGGTATATCTATTCTACCCAGAAACAATGGGTCGCAACCTCGAGGCCTTGAATTACGTTTTCCGCGATGCCCCCTCCCCTTGGCATATTGTGTCGATGGCGAGGAAGCTTCCACAGGGAGATGTGCCAGGTGTGCATATTCCGAGGCCGGAGGAAAAGGTGATAGTCGAGCTGAAGGAAAATGCTTAGGTTGCATCAAAAACTGCAACCCCGTTCGGTTATCCAGTTAGCCCATGTGTACATACCTTTATGATAATTACGCTCAATAGGAAAAATGAAGTGACGTTAATGGGGGAGTGTCTACAAACAAAAGGTTGAATCGACATACAGCTGAACCTATTTTGTGTACACTTTAGCCATAAAAGGCTGTGTTCTACTAGCATTTGACTTTTATATACTGTATGCTGCCATAGTAAGATCAATAGCTTCTTTGCCCCACCAAGTATAAGGAATCCATTGATACTCCATCCTTATGTGACCCAACCTCACTTACTTTCATGATGTCCCTAAATAATGTGAAGCTATACATAGCAATCTAACTGTAATTTTCCATCGGTTTCCATTGGTTTATGAGGGAGCTCGCTTTAGCTTAGGAAATCTCCCAACTCTAAAACATGAAGAGGACTCAACCGAAACGTAAAAACCATTGAAAGATATAAAAATCATACATAAACTGGACATGTGAACTGATATGATGGATTATACCGTTTCTCATATATTAAACTCATTTGCTTTTATAGTGATAAGGATATTGAGGTGGGCAAATATATGTTCTCTGGTATTTTGACAGTACTACCGGCGGACTTTACTTTTAGTAGTGACAATGGACAGGAAGGAAGTCGAAAAGCAAAAAAGAACAAATCAAACAACTAACGTTAAGTAGAAATGTGTAACTAACCTTCACTTCGTTACGCAAATGTACGCCTGAGGCATGAGGCTCAAGCATGTGACGTGCTAAACCAGATCCGGCCTAGGGTGTTGATGTGGGCTGCCCGTACAATTATCAGTTATTTATTATTGTCCTTTGAGCGATAACTTTTTTGTCTGTGATTGCCATCTCTCCTCCACTTCGGCATACATAAGTACCTATCATTTGCCACCTCTTCTGCCATCTCTTCTCCTGCCCTTTTTTCTTATTCCCCTCACTTTTGTTGATACCCCACGTACAAGATGGCGGAGGGTCTTGGAGCTCTGTTAGAGGCAAGCTTGGACCCCAGAAGGAACAAGGAAGGTAAGTGGGCAGACCGATTGGATGCTGGAAGCAGTATTGACTGATCTTCGTTTACTCCAGCCGAGACCGCCCTTCGACAGGAAGAACAGAAACCTGGATTCTCGCTACAGCTTCTTCACATTACCGCATCGGATGCCACGCCCTACAACACACGCCTTGCTAGTGCTCTTTGCTTCAAGAACTTCATTAAGCGGAACTGGACCGATGAGGATGGAAACCACAAGCTGCAGAGCAATGAGGTCGAGACCCTCAAGCGCGAGTTGATCACCTTGATGATCTCGGTCCCTCCAGGCATTCAGAGCCAGCTGGGTGAGGCCATCAGTGTGATCGCCGACAGTGACTTCTGGGAGCAGTGGCAAACTCTCGTGGATGTAAGTTGTCCAATCTAGCGTGGTGATGCAATGCTGACCCTTTGGCCTGTTTAGGATCTCGTTTCCAAGCTGTCGCCGACCAACCCTACCGTCAACATTGGTGTGCTCCAAGTCGCGCACTCCATTTTCAAGAGATGGAGACCTTTGTTCCAGTCCGATGCGCTTTATACGGAGATCAACCATGTTCTTGGCAAGTTTGGCACTCCGTTCCTGGCCCTGTTTGAGGTATCTCCCATTTTCTTCCCATTTGCTCGACTGGACTGGATAATAACAATCTTTTAGGCTCTGGATAACTACCTTGTACAAAACAATTCCAACAAAGAGAACTTGACCCAAGGATTCACTCAGCTCAACCTGATGGTTAAGCTATTCTACGATCTCTCCTGCCACGATCTCCCTCCCATGTTCGAAGACAACATCTCTGGAATCGCCGCGATTTTCCTCAAATACCTGACCTACGACAACCAGCTATTGCACACGGATGACGAGACTGAGGCTGGTCTCTTGGAATATGTCCGCGCTGGAATTTTCGAGGCGTTGACCCTTTACGCTCAGAAGTACATGGATGCGTTCCAGCCTCACGTTGAGCAGTTTATTCAGAGCTCGTGGAGCTTCCTCACAACCATTGGTCAGGAGACCAAGTACGATATCCTGGTCAGCCGAGCACTGCACTTCTTGAGCTCTGTCGCAAGCATGCCAGAGCAGTCTCAGGTTTTCCAAGCCGAGGGTGTCCAGGCTGAGATCGTTGAGAAGGTCATCTTGCCGAACGTGAGCTTGCGTGAGTCTGATGAGGAGCTGTTTGAGGATGAACCCATTGAGTTTATTCGTCGGGATTTGGAAGGATCCGACAGTGAGACCAGACGCCGGGCTGCCACTGACTTCCTACGACGGCTGGCGGAGAAGTTTGAGTCCTCAGTGACCCAGGTTGTCTTGAAGTACACTCAGCACTACCTGGCCGAATATGCCAAGGATCCATCCAACTGGAAGGCCAAGGACACTGCGACTTACCTTTACTCTGCTATCGCTGCCAAGGGTACTGCAACCTCGACACACGGCGTTACTGTCACCAACCCGCTGGTCAGCATTGCCGATTACTTCCAGCAGAACCTTGCCGCTGATTTGATCTCCGACACTGGTGTTCACCCTATTCTCAAGGTCGATGCCATCAAGTATCTATACAGCTTCAGAAGTATTATCACAAAGGAGCAGTGGCAACAGGTTCTTCCTGTGCTGGTGAACCACTTGGCATCATCTAACTTTGTTGTCTACACATACGCTGCCATTGCTCTGGAGCGTGTGCTGTTCCTCAGCGATGGCCAGGGACAGCCCGTGATTTCGCCCGCTGAGATCACACCGCTGGCCAAGGACCTCCTGGAGCACATCTTCCAGCTTATCCAGAACAACCCGGCTCCTGAGAAGGTTCAAGAGAACGAGTTCTTGATGCGATGTGTCATGCGAGTCTTGGTCGTTGTCAAGGAGGGCGTTGTGCCTTTCGCGGATGTCGTTCTTCAAAGACTCATCAACATCACTGAGATCATTCGGAAGAACCCTAGTAACCCCCGATTCTATTACTTCCACTTCGAGGCTATGGGTGCCTTCATCCGATTCGCTGCTCCTGCCAACCCAGACAAGCTCGAACAGGCTCTCTATGCCCCCTTCGCCAGCATCCTGCAGGAAGATGTGCAAGAATTCATTCCTTATGTTTTCCAACTCTTCGCGGCCCTTCTCGAGGCCAACTCGTCTGCAACCCTTCCCACCTACTACCAGGAGCTCATTGGTCCCATCCTGATGCCTGTGATGTGGGACTCAAAGGGAAACATCCCTGCTTTGGTCCGCCTGCTTTCCTCGGTCATTCCCCGTGGCTCGCAGTACATCATGGAGCACAATCAGATTGAGCCCATACTTGGTATCTTCCAGAAGCTGGTTTCCACCAAGGCCAACGAGAGCTTTGGATTTGACCTATTGGAGACAGTTGTTGCAAACTTCCCACCGTACGTACCTTTACAGCCCCCCAATCGACAACCAACTAACATCTGCCCAGATCTGCCCTCGAGAACTACTTCATTATGATCATGCAGATCGTTCTTCAGCGTTTGCAAGGTTCCAAGACTGAGAACCTCACCATGCGCTTTGTCCGTTTCTTCCACTTTATCTCGGCACATGACGACAAGGGCTACAGCGCCGACTTCTTCATCAACGTCACAGACAAGGTTCAAGCAGGGTGCGTATCCTCCTTTCTCAAATCGCATTAATGCTAACTCCTTTCTAGACTCTTCAAGCAGGTTTACCTCCACGTCATTCTGCCCGAGACCCAGAAGCTTGCCCGGCCCTTGGACCGCAAGACTGCCATCATATCCTTCACCAAGACCCTCGCCAACTCGCAAGAGTTTAGTACTACCTATGCTCTGAAGGGATGGGGACTCACCTGCATGGCCTTGCTGAAGCTCCTCGAGCTTCCCCCACTGCCTGTCGGCAGAGATGATCTGATTGCCGATGCCGACATCGAGGACATGTCCTTCGGTGTTGGTTTCACCCCTCTCAACACCATCCGCGCCGAGCAAAAGGACCCCTGGCCCGAGACCGGTGCCGACCTCAAGGCTTGGGTTGGTTCATACCTGAAGGATGCCGACACCAAGCATAATGGTCGTGTGTCGCAGTTCGCCCAACAGCGTCTCGAAGACGAGCCGCGTAAGGTGTTGGGTAGCTACATTTCGTAAATTGGGCTTGATTTGTTGCTTTGCTTCCGCTTCAGAAACGAAAAAAAAGTTCCATCTATGCGCCTGTGCTCTCTTCAATCGAGCAAATCTTCCCTGTTACCCCCACCCCACGCATGTTATGAGACCCTAGATCCATGAAATAAATGCTTATTGATGCAGTTTCCTGAGAGCATCTTAATCTATCAAAACGCCTAGACACCATTCCAGTATCCCAGTAGACCTACTATACAAAACCCAAAAAAGCAAAGTGGTATATCACACACCATTCCCAGACCCCTTAGACTCCTCCACAATCCGAGTCTTAACCTCGACCTTCTTCTCTTCTTTCCCTTGCTCTCCCACTTCCCCCTCTTCCTCCAGTATCTCCTCTTCCACCATTACTTTCCCATTCCCATCCCCATCTCCCTCCTTCCCCCCCAGCTCCCGGTACTTCCGCCTAGTCTTCTTCAACTTACTAGCCTTCTTCTTCCTCGCCGCCTCAGCCTTAATAGCAACCCGACTCTGATCTCCCTTCAACAGCGCCTCAACCCGATCCGCTAACAACGACCGCGCAATCTTCTCGTTCTGGGCTCGGGACCGTGTCGCTTGGCATTTTATTACTACCCCGCTGGGTTTGTGGCTGATTTGGCAGGCTGAGTTGGTTTTGTTCTGGGGATGTTAGTGTTGGTTTTGGTGTGGTTTGTTTTGGACTTGGGTCTGCTTGTAGGGGTTCGTTGAGTTGTATGAGGGAACGTACGATCTTCTGTCCGCCTGGTCCTGTGCCTTTTAGGTAGGATATTGTTAGGTCTGCGTCATTGATTTTTAGACGTGGGGGGAGGTTCTTTGCGGGTGTTATTGGGGTTTGACTGAAGAGGCGGGTTTGAGTTGCTATTTGGGACGCTGAGCCCCGGAGGCGTGGGAGCATTGTTGCTGTTTGGAGGTTGTTGGAGGTGAAGTTATTGAGGTTGAGGTTGGCTGATAAGCGATAAGGGAGTATCGCGAAGTTTGGCACTTTATACGGAAGTTGAAACAGATCTAACATTACCTGCTAGATATATATTTGATTGCACTGTTATGCTCTTAGTACTAGCAGAGCCGCGTATGCAATTGGATTTGGTTGTATTGAAGAACTCGAGAGTCAATCTATGAAACCTGCCTGCAAAGTGAGGCACCCGCTCCAGGTACACGTACAATTGACAAGCAGTAGACTATTTGGAATGGATTGATCTAAATAATGACCGTGGACAAACTTGGTCACATATGTTGGCCAAATTATAGTAATTGGTGAGATGTCAACCTCAAACAAGTACTAACTACCTGGCGGTTAGGCGGATAGTGGCGGGAACCCGAGGTACAAGATACATGGCACACGATCTACGGACAGGGGAAAGTTTTTGCAGTTCCCCCAACCTCGAATCTCTTCATGATCGTCAACCCACCTATATAGCAACCTGCCCCTCTCACGTCGGCTTTTCGACACACACACTCTCCGATCCTAAAATCGCCCCTGAGTACCCGCTCACCTCTCCGCGATCTCCGGTGGTCTCGGCCGCTTCCTCAGCCTCCCCGAATCGTGTTGACTAAAACATCGTTCTTTGCACGACACGAGACTCCATCTTGCAACACAGACTGCAAAGTGTCTGCCTTGACTTCCACCTGATCTACTCCGCACGCTCATACGCAGCGTGAGTTGGTGATCCAGAGAACCCAGGAAAAATCGAACGAACCGCTTCTCGATCCTCTTCGCGCCAGGCACCAAAGACCAGGCCATCCTCCAATTCCCTCGATAACCCCGCAACAATGGAGGTCATCATCTGGGCCATTGCCACTCTCATCCGATGGGTGCGCCTCAAGATCTACCAGTATGAGGTGACCTTTGCGATCTACATGCTGACGCCAATCGAGAAACTCATCTTCAGTACGTTGCGTCCCTCACCACCGTCCAGATATCTTCGAGTACGAAAGACTAACCCTCTATTCTTTTCAGACACACTACTCCTCACGCTCATCACCATGATCACCGCCGGAATCTACATCTACCTCCCCGACCACCTCCGCGCCATCTACGGCCGCCTCTACTACTACTGGGCCGGCGAGCGCCTGTTCAGCTCTAGCCGGTTGTCAGTCAGTTCCATCTTCGGAGAGACCGCCACACAAATGGGAGAGATGGTGTACGAAACCGCAAAGAACGCGGCCGCAGCCACGACTGCCCGCATGGCTGAATTGTGAGCCCGATAAGGGAAATTGCTGCATTTGCATTCTCTCTCGCCGCTAAGAGTGGATATGCTCTTAATGCCCTGGGTGTAGGCCCATGTCTACACTTTCATGGGAACCCTTGCATATCCCTTTTCTAGTTGGCTGGCGCTTCTTGGAGTTCTTGTGTTCTGGGAACTAGGGGCATTCCTATAACTTGCATTGTCGCAGTGCGGCACATCGCATTATTAATAATTCTTGTCGTTTATTTTCTCGGGGTCTCTCGTGCCGCGGGCTGATAGACTTGCCTTGCCTGGCTTGGATTACGCCTGTGACCGATTGATACCTTTATCTTATCATTGGAACGTGATCATGATTCAAGTTGGTATTTGCAGACTTGTCCATCTGGATGATATACAGAATATGTAGATGGTTGATATAACCATGACGAAAAACCAGAACCCCAGAACGCCTTCGATGCCCAGAGTAGAGTGTTGTACAAGTAACGCTAACTCCCATCAGCACACGTGACTCCCAGCGCGATGCCAGTCCCCCTTCGGTCATTTCACAGCGAAGAGAGGGAATGTCCCAATTGCCGCGTTGCAAGACCCAACTCTTCCCAGAGACCTTGATAGTGCGCGCGCATGTCATATCCCAGTGCATGCCACCCACTCCACTCACCCATACCACCTAGTATAACCCTCAGCACTGCGGTACTCATTGCTCATTCTGCTGTGTCTGTGCCTGTGCCTGTTCCTGTGCCTGAGCAGCGGCGAATTGAGCCGCCTGCGCCTCCCTCCGCTCCCTCCGCACAGAATCAACCATCCGCATACGCGCTAATTCCTGATCAATCTCCTCCTTATCGAGCGGAATTTTGTTCGATTGCTCGGCAGTGGGCCAGAAGTTCTTTGTGGCGAAGCGGTCGTCGAGGTTCGTGCCGAAATAATACATCCAGCCGATTGGGAAGAGGACGTACATGCCGAACTAGCGAGACGGATGTGTGAGATTTGGTTTTCTTTGGAGTTAGTGCTTGGCTGCTATTTACCTTGAAGACTTCCAGGTTGCCGCCTTGCAGCTTGCGGATGAATTGTGACATAGCGGGTTTTGGGTATGTGTTTTGCTGATGTGCTTTTTCTAGACGGAATTAAGTATTCGGATGGTGCGGAGGTGAGGGAATTGGATGTCGATGAGATTGCTTCGACGTTTGCAATCTGCAATTGATCTTCTGCTATCAAGTGAAAGCACCAAATATTTGCGATGATCTTCAACTTGAGTGGCACCACAGCCAGTCACGGGCCTGATTATGTGAGCAAACAGAACAAACGGACACCTCGTTTCTCAGGCGCCATTCATACCGCGGGCCTCGGCTCCCCGCAAAATAATCAATACCGAAAGTACATTTATATCTAGACGGGACTGTAATTCCTGTTCTCTTCCTCACTTACAATAATGTCGAACGAACAGCTCATCACCGTCACCTACCAAGATCGCGTTGCGATCGTGACTCTCAACCGACCCGAGAAGCTAAACGCCCTCAACCAAGACCTCTACTACCTACTCGCCGAGCGTCTGCGCGAGATCGACCAGCGCGAAGACATCTTCACCACTGTCCTAACCGGTACCGGCCGATTCTTCTCAGCGTATGTACCCCAATTAACACCCAAATATCCACAACCACAACCAATTGACAAGTATAATAAACTGACCATCACCATCCAACCCACAGCGGCGCCGACGTAACCAGCTCCCGACCAAATGGCGACCTAAGCGGCAATGGCCGCCGTGAACTGGTCCGCGGCTTCGTCGCCAACAACGTCGACGTAACCCGCACCTTCTACACCCACTCCAAGATCCTAGTGGTCGCCCTGAACGGGCCGGCAGTCGGACTCTCAGCCGCATTAGTTGCCCACGCAGACTTCATCTACGCAGCTCCACACACATTCATCCTAACACCCTTCTCTTCGCTCGGCCTTGTAGCCGAAGGCGGCGCCAGCCGCGCTTTCGTCGAGCGGCTTGGTATTGCCAAGGCGAACGAGGCGCTTATCATGAGCAAGCGGATTACCTGTGACGAACTTGTTGCTGCTGGGTTTGTTAATAAGGTGTTTGCGCCGGCTAGTGGTAATAAGGAAGATTCCGATGGGTTCTTGAAGCTTGTTCTTGAAGAGGTTGAGGAGAGGCTTGGGACGCATTTGAATCAGTCTAGTTTGCTTAAGATTAAGGAACTTGTTAGGCGGCCTGAGAGGGAGCTTTTGGATCGTCAGAATGGGCTTGAGGCGTTTATGGGGCTTGAGCGGTTTATGATGGGTTTGCCGCAGGAGGAGTTCCGGAAGTTGGCTACTGGCGAGAAGAAGCATAAGCTTTGAGGTGGTATGGTATGATTTTGTATATAGCTCGTAGGGGTTATACTTTCGGATATGAATATATTCTTTTCAGGATATACTGCATGAGGAAATTTCGTAAATTGTTGTATTCATTCACGATGCAATGCCATAATTGTCATATTCCTACTCTAGCCAAACGCCATAATGCTTTTAGACAACGCCCTGAGACATAGATGTTTTAATCCGAGTCACTACCCGCGGCTTGATCCTCCTGCTCTTGCTGCTTGAGAATCTCGTGCCACTTGCCCATGAACTCGCTCATGCCGCCAGGTCCAGCAAGCGAAGCATCCACCAACTCCTTCGGCACCTTATGAGCCGAATACTGTGTTGAGCTAAACGCATATGCTTCCGGATCATCCTTCTTGATAAGACGGAATTCTGGGAGGAAGGGGGCTTGTTCATCGTCCTTTTCGGGGTCATCGTTCTCTTCCTCCGATGCGGAGCTTGAATCTCCATCGTCAAGCTCTTCCGCGGTTCCCGAAGTAATGATGCTGCCATCACGGAATGAAATTCTCACAAACTCCTCAGCTCCATCATCTTCCTCTTGCACACCAATGGGATCCTTCATGTTCAGGATCTCCAACCAACTAAAAAGCAACGGGTCTGTCCGCTGTGCCCACGGGTTCACATCAATCAGCCAGACACGTTGGTGAGGTGCGGGGATATATACATCGAACACGAAGTTAGGTTCGGGGAAGCTGTCCTTGAGCTTTTCATCAAAGAATGACTGAATCCGGGACCGGAGCATGTCGCGCATAGGGAAGAGGAAGTCAAAGTGATTCTGATCACGCTGACTCATACATAGCAGTACGCGGTTGCGCACGAAGCAGCGGAATTCAAGGGACGGGTTGAAGTTGACATACTTACGGAGGACCAAGTGATATGGCACCTCCGGCAAGGGAGAGTCAACAGTGGACGTGGGTGTATCGTCATTTGTTGTGTCCGGCACACAGTCATCAAATGGGTGATCTAGATCATGGGTGATGAAATCGCTGCTTTTCAGAAGGAGATATATGTCATTCGGGGTGCGGCATTGGGTGTCGTTTGTGGCGGCCATGAAGGTCGCATCTTTAGGAGCACTCCAGTTCAACTTTGGGGTGACAATGCCGCCAAATTCAGCAATGGTATTCTTTATCTGGGTGTGAATCCCCGCCCATTCGGTGGAGGGATCGGCTTCCTCTTCGCCGGAGTCGGAGAATGTGTCCAGGTTATCATCGTCGGTTGGAGGAGCGGCTTCGGGTGGGAGGACGATGCCGTCGGCGCGGAGGTATTTTACGAAAGCGGTTGTTAAAGGAATGCAGCGCGATTTAGGCACGAGTGTGCGGTATCTATGTACTTTCAGTCAGATCAGTTTGCATTGAGTCATATCTAAAAGCATACCGGGGATGCCAGTCGTGGTAGGAGCAATGGAGGATGTGAGAGTAGGTTGTTGGCGGGAAAGGCAGGCGGTCCGGTAGGTCATTAGATGACGACTCCACCAGAGTCTCGGGATCAATCGACGGCATATTGGACATCTTCTGCATGAACAGAAGTTCAACCGCCGAGGGGAAGATCGCGGGGACATTTTTCTGAATCACGTGCTGATAAGGCAGGCTGAGTAACCAGGAACTCAGGCGCCAAGGCATCAATCGCGTTGGCATTACTTGTTCTCCGTGTCAAGCTCGCATCTCGTTGTACATCCCGCCAGCATGGCCCCCGAGGCACCTGATCCTCAAAGCCTGAAGTCATGGCATGATGCCTTTCAGTATCCGATTCCCACGGTTCGCCGTGTGGAACAGGAGTTGCGCCGGGACATTGCGAGCAATAAGGAGAAGCTCCGAGCTCTCGTGGGGTAAGTGATTGAGTCTGCGGAGTGCCTAGAAAGATGCTGATATGGTGCGCGTCCTTATAGAATGAGATACCGTGATTTGGTCGGAACTGCCGAGACAATTGTGGCTATGAACCGCGATATCCAGGACGTGGAAACCGTTCTCGCCGATGTTGGACGCCGATGCAACCCCCGACTGGTGGAAAGGAAGCATGTCCATGCTAGACAAATCAAGAGTGGTGATGTGGAGAAGAGTATGGTGCTTGCCAAAGGGTTAGGAATTGACGACTAATGTGCTTGCAGACGCAGATAAACACGCCTTCGGCGCTCAGCTTGCGCTCCTACATAGGTGTACCACATCTATCACACGACTTTTACGACGCCGTGCATCCCTTCTGCTAATCTCCAAGATTCTCGTTGTCTCCCGACTACTACATAAGACATTATCGCAGCACGAATCAGTTCCTCCGTTCCTTGACGATCTGCGGAATCAATTGGCACCCCTATGGCGAACGCTTCTCAAACGAATTGAAAAGCGCCTTGCTTCCACCGGCGCAACGGAAGATGATATCATCGAGTCGTTGGCCGCGTATTGTCTCGCAACTAGCTCTTCTTCTGATGATGCGATCCACCATTTCCATCAAGTGCGTCTGGATGTCATTGCAAGCCAGTTGGATCTGTCTCGTGAGAACATCCCAAAGGCCCTTCAACTATTTGTCCGGACACTGCAGACTTCGAAGGTCCTGCGGCACCGTCAGTTCTCAGAGGTGCTTTCGAAACTCAAAGCTCGACCGATTCTCGCCGATCCAGAGATTCGCAGTCTAGATGGACTAGAAGTTGAAGTTCTGGGTCGATGGGTGGCTCCAGTTGTCAAAAACTTCACGCCTTGGATCAAGTTGAGTGAGCTAAATAGGACTGATGGAATTGATTCGATCAAAGAGTGGTCACTTCAGGCGTTCGAGAAATTCGCTGAAGGCTGCCAGAAAGACCTGGCTCACAGCAACGACTTCTCTGAGCTTCTCTCCCTGCGTACGGAAACTATTGAATTATGGCTCTCGTCTTGGGGTTCGACCATCATCCATGGATCACTTGATGTGTTGGAGAGGCTGCGGAGGATCTTCAATGACCAGCTATCACGAATCCTAAAGGTGCAAGCACTGAGTCTGGAAGAGGTCGGAGGCAGAGCTTGTTCCATTGTCTTGGACTGGGAAAAAAAGAGCATGAATCTGTTAGGTCTCTGTGGGATGGTGATCTCATTGTCGCAGAGTACTCAAATGGCGCACAGACATTTAAACAAACTGTGGCAGACAGACTTCTTGGCCGTGATGAAGACGTGTCGACTGTTCTCGTTACGTATAAAGCGTGGCTCACATCAATCCAAGAAGTAAATGAGTCTATCGACTCTCTGCGTCGCATGCGGTGGACCGATATTCTCGTTGGTGGGGAGGTTGAGGACGAAGATATTGACATTACGCCTCGACTCAACGAGGATGACCCACGTCTTCTGTCTGATGCTCTGCATTCTGCAGTCCGAGAGTCATTCAACAACCTACAAACATCATTTAGTAGCGCATTCAAATCATTCGGCTCATCGCATTCGAGCGAAAAGGCCACCTTCCTGCTGAGACTCATTCGATTGGTCCGGCGTGATATCCCGGCCAGATTTGTGGCAGGGGACTTTGTCTTCTCAAGTGATATTGTTCCGGAGTTACAAAAGTTGCTTGCCTCAGAAGCTGTCGCCAAGACCGGCTCCTTGAAGATGTTGCCATCTTCGAAGACGCATCCACAAACAGGCAAAGCCAAGATGGTACCAGGTCGGTCATTATGGGAAGGCAACCCCGCCGTACCAGTTCAGCCCTCTGCGTCGACTTTTAAGTTCCTGCGTCGTCTTACTTCAACGATGGACACCTGCGGGTCAGATCTGTGGGATCCGTCAACGGTGCAAGCATTGAAACAAGCCCTGAAGAAAGAACTAGAGACTGCTATTACATCCTCTCTTGATGATCTCGAAAGCCCAGACTCCCCAAGCAAGTCCGAGACCAATGATGAAGAGCCTGCCACAAACGGTGACAAGGATCAAGAGAAGGAGCCCGCAGAATACAATACCGAAGGCCAAGTCGACGCCCTGCGGGACTGGAAGATGCAACTCTTCTTTGATTCTCTATATCTATCCAGGATGCTCGGTGAGCAATATCAGCTGGCTGATGTTGTTGCCCGTGCTCAGAAGAGTGCTGACCCTAGCGCCGAAGCTGTGAAAACGATTAGGCAATCTGCAAACGAGTACTGGGCTCGGACAGAGCTGCTTTTTGGCTTGTTGGCGGAACGTTGAAGCTCAAGATTTCGACCGTCGGATAGTTCTACGGATTACTTGCAAGACTAGTTACTTTTCCCTCTATTTCTTCGTCTTGAATAGAAGAATAGGAACGATATTTTATATGATATCAAGATTTCATACAAGTACTTCATTCAATCGTAGCTAGCTAGGTAACCTAAGCAGACTTAAGATCATATCCTGACATGCACCCGAGTAGAGTGGTGTTCCTTTTTTCTTGGTTTCGTTCTTATTCCTTTCTTTTGTCTTTTCTTTTTTCTTTCTTTCTTTCTTTCTTTCTTTTTTTTTTTGTCTTTTTCTTTTCGAATGGGTTCGCTGATTAGACGGAATATGAAGAAACCGCCTTAGCGACTATTGGTCGCAATCGCATGGACCAGAGACATGAGCATGTCCATATCACATTGAACAGCCAAAAGAGTACGCTGGGCATCCCGAGCACCGGCACCGAGGGCGTGGGGGCCAGCTGCATGAGCCCCTTCTCAAGGCCTCTTAGGGACCAATTCTCAAGTACGTAGTTGAGCTTCTTCTCAAGACCGAGGATGTCGCCACGAAGAGCAGAAAGCTCCTCCAGCTTGATAGTGGACTGACAGTTGTTAAACTGATAGCGCCACTTATTGTTCAACTGCTGGAGACAAGCGAGCTGAACCTCCATATCGCGGACGACCCGGATGCCATCGGTGAAGAGCACCTTGCGTATGTGAATTTTGTCCAGGGCAGACCAGCCAGCTGCTGGAAGGATGTTGGAGCTAATATCATGCAAGCGTTCGATCAATTTCCCTTCACGCGTCGCCCGTGAGCGACGGTTGACTTCGAATACTCTCATCACCTTCCGCCAGCGCCGTTGAAGATTGACAATCATGTCGATCTCGTAGCATGTGTATTCTTCGACATTGGAGGTCTCTCCTGTCTGATCTGGCTGTGCAGATGTTTGTTCCACCGCGTGAGAGACGCGTAGAATATCGTCTAGCGTGCAGAACTTGGCGTTACTCTGGACCATTGATCGCAGGAATAAAGGAGCAGTTTCTTTGTTGTCAAGTGTAATGACGCAAATCTCATCTTTCTGGTGGTAGACGTCGTATTCACGAATGCAAGTCTGTCGGAACGTGTCATGGCCGACTAGACCGATATGCATGTTCTTTGGAAGATAGGCACGCAGTGTCTTTTTCCATGAGTTAACGGCTTTTTGAATAGATGCAAGCAAAGAAACATACCTTATGAACCAATGTGATCATTTCCTTGAGACCCTTTGGCGGGTTGGGCCAGTTCTGCAGATTAAGAAGCACGGTCGTGAGGAAATCAGTGTAGCGACGTCTCATCGCAACCGACGGTGTATTAAACGATCCCTTGCCTTGGAAGCTAAATTCGGTCGAGCTGGTCGCAGTCTCGATGGTGTCTATAACCCTGCATAGTGTATAGACCATACAAATGAGCAGCTGCGTGGAGTTACGCTTCCCCCTTTCTTTGAAGTGACTTTTGCCTGACGACAGCATGATTGTTGGAAGATACAAGAGAGCCCAGGACCAGGGTACTACAATTGCATTATCCGGGCTTGAAATAGAAAGCTGGAAACTTATTATTAGCTGGAGCTGTTCGCATAGATTTCAAATAAACGTACAATGTATGTGGCTGCCAACTCGAGCACACAAATCAATGCATGGAAATGGGTTAGGGAAGATGCAGCGCCCTTGTCGATGCACTGGAGAAACTCTTTGACGGCGTTCGGCTGTGAGAAGTTAGTACGTATAGCTTCACAGAGAGCGAAGATATGTATCTTACAAAGTCGGAACTGCGCCTCTCAACTGCAATGCGAATCCTCTCGGCTGTCTTCAATCCGGCCAGGGGTGCTGCGAGTGGATGATGCGACTTCCTGGTCCCTCCCATGCTGCGTTCGCTTTGAGACATGTTTTGCTCAATCTTACGCACCACTTGTCGATGGAATCGTTGCGCCGTTTGAGGTCCTATTCAGTCCCAGTCAATTCTCCATTCGGACTTCTATCTTTGAAACTTGAGGTGGGTCTATCTTACCGAGAGTTTGAGCTTGCTGAACTTTGTCCAAGAAAGAGGTCAGAGTGCAGTAGCTTCTCCACTCGTGGTGCATGCGATGATAAAACAAATCTTCGAGGCAATAGGCAGTTGCCATGAACTCTGGGTTGTTGTACAAAATGTGCCGCAGTTGTGTAATTGCAAGGGCTGATTGATCCATGGAACTGATGAGCAGCAGCTCCTCTTGGATCTTTTGTACCCAATATCTCCCTGTAGAACATGTCAGATATGAAGAGCAAGCGAAGTTGTATTGAAGTGGTTGCTGGGGACCATATTGGACTTACTGCGCCCCCAAAAGTGTCTACTGAAGTCCTCCTTGAGGTATTTTCCTCGATAAAGGGGTGTGGCTCTCGCAAAAACCTCAGCAACGGCGAGAAGATACTGAAGAGAGACATTATTAGCTTCAACCGTCAGTTAAATTGGCCTCGGTCACACTCACCTTGAACTTTTGACAAACCATGTCATCCGTAACCTTTTGATGGTCGTATGTGCAGTCATCGGCCTTTGGACAGTGACCTAATTAAATTTGGTGAGCAAGCTTGAAGTGTCGAGATTTATATGACATACCTCTCCAAAGCTGATTGAGACATGGAATCGGGAGTTCCATTTTCATGCGAGCCATAGCGGTGTCATGGAATAGGGCAAATGCTGCGCTGAATCTATCTTGAACAATAGTTTTCGCATAGTTGAGCATATCCTGCATCGAGGAACCTTCCGGAAGCGCATGAGTTGTGGAATCCATATGTCTCAAAGGGGACCAGTCAAGCACAATTGACAGCGTGTCTTGCTTTGGATCGGCGAAGATACCAAAAACAAGGGCTAGGCAGTTGTATGAAGACTTGATATTTGCATCGAAATCCTGCAGGAGCCGGCCGACTCGCGAGATCATGTCCATTGGAAGAAGCAATCCGTTAGCTCGATGGAAAATACCTTTCTCAAAGGTGACGGCCTAGACATGGTTAGCTCGGTGATTAAAATTAGAGAGAAATTATAAACCCACATAAAGACAAAAGAAGTCTTTCAGAAGACCGTTCTGCAGTCTCTTTATTGACATCGAGGCTTTCTCGTCATAAATTTCGTCACCAAACTTGTGCAAGTCACCCCATTGTTTACCCAATTGCTCAAGACAGGTTGATTTAACAGCCCTCAAGATCTTATCTCGTTCGTAGATAGGAGGAGACAGATTATTGCGACCATAAAAGGCTTCTGCCATGGCGTAGTGAAACAGCATCTGAGCAATCTGTTTGTCAGCTGCAGGCAAAAGTCCGAACCGCAGCATTGTGTTCAGAGCTGCAGAGATATCGCCAACTGCCAGCGACAGCTCATAATACTCAAACCATCTCCCACTGGTGTAGAAAAGGCCACGCAGCTGGTCCCACATCTCGAACTCTTTGAAGAAAGCCACCTTAGATGCATCTGTTCCGAGCATGTTGATTGTGGCTAGTCTCAAATTGGCAGAGACTCGTCCCTGTTTGAGTAAAATATTGCATAGCCTTGAGTAACGAAGGAGCGTAGCCTCGTTGAGATACTCGCGGTTTCTATGAAATGTTAACTTTGCCTTGCAACTTATCCGAAGGGCGTTCGGAAAGAGGGTTTGATTTCTTTTCTGCATAGCATCTTTGAATGAAGGGGAAGAATTTGCGCCATACGTACCGGTTGATATATGGGATGAGCTCATCGAATTGGTCACCGCGGCGCAAAACCTCCACTGCTTGCTCGTATTCGGTGCACAAATGGTAGCACAAGGAGGCTTCTTTGAACATGTTGCCCTTCTCATAGAATCCTGCAGCCTTTACATACTGACCACGGTTTTCCCAGATTGCTATGGACTGTGTCAATATCTTCTCAACTCGGATTGTGCGTGGTAACAAACCTGCAAGTTTGTCAAATTGCCCAAGAACTTCGTAGCAGGATGCGGCCTCATCGATGAAGCCAATTTCAAGGAAAAGTGTGATTGCTTTCTCGAAGCAAGCGGTAGAATTCTCGTAATCACCAGCTGCTTTGTAGGCTCTTGCTTCTTGCTCATGTAAACAAGCCTGTGAGCGGGCAATTCCTGGAACGTCCTTGGTCTTCCTGTAGCAAAATAATGCCTGAAAATGTTTATTAGCCACAGTTGACCTGAACAATTGCTGATAAGATGAACTCACATCTGCAAAGTTCTTCTGATTCAGCAGATGACTTGCTCGTTTCAGCCATCTTTCAGGGTCCACGGAGCCTCCAGCTCGCAGGACTTTGACCTTTTCAGCAACCTGTCACTATTTTAGCGTAAAGCATTTCTAAATCAGAACAAATCTCACATTCGGGTCCTTTTGCTTGACCAACTCAGCGAGTTCGAGGCTGCCACTTTTCAAGAGGGCTTCAAGAATGGGACCAATGCTCTTCCCCTGGGTTTCCATAAACCAAAGCTGCCTTCGTGCTCGGGTGACGGCGACGTAGAGATGCTGTCACTATCTGTAAGTAAAGATTATGACATCTGACACCAAAGAATCTACCTTGAGCTCGGAACAAAGGGCCTAGTTGCCAGCCATGTTAGCAATCATAATGTGAAAGGTTACTATATGTACCAGGGAGTACTGACAGCGTGTTTTTGAGGGTCAAAGTGTGCCCGCGAAGGAGTGGCAATCATGTGGAGGCAACGGTAGCTGCTACCCAGCTCACTGCTGCCGAAGAAGTCATAGATCAATACGTCGTCAAACTCCATGCCCTTACTCTCAAGAACAGTGAGCACGAGAGCAATTTTGCCGATCTGAGTCTGGAGTTTGTCTTTCGCTAAATCGTCTCGGACGATGATGACTTGCTCAGCGCCAAAATCAGCAACCTGGTCATTGAGCTTGACTAGCCCTATCATCTTGGCGGAGAGGATTGAAGCGTCAAACCCAGCTATGTGAACAAAGTGTCAGTAGTCAGATTTCAACGCCTTGGATGAATAACAAGCGCACCAAATATAATGGGCTTGGGTCCTCCAGTCTCGCCAATCTCTGGCTCCAATTTGTCAATGGTCTCAGGGAACCCTATACAAAAAGAGTAAGAGGAAGTCCAGTAAAAAAAGATGATAAAAAGTGGTCGTACCATTCCAGAGCAGTTGCATCACCCATGACGCGAAGCTTAAAATTCCCTGGTGCGAACGATAGTTCTTTGACAGTGAGAACTGAACTGGCTTCGCCAACAGAGGTTGATTCAGCTGCTTAGCAGTGACCTCGTAATGATCATAAAACAAGTCTTTTATCTCTGGGAATCGGAAAACTGAATCCTTCGAGATACACTGAGCAGTATCACCAGCTGTAAACGTATTATATTAGTCAATAAAGCACTCGAGTTACACAATGCTGAAAGGATTCAAACCGAGATGAATTCCGCGGGCGTCGCTCAGACAACCCAGAAGCAAGACGACGTCAAGACAGCGAAGATCTTGAATTTCTAAACAGGTTAGACGAAACAAGAGGGAAAGCGAGTTTTGACATACCATCAACGTAGATCTCCTCGAAACAGCGCCGGACCTGCTGTGCAATCGCAGGATTCTCCTCAAGTGATCTGAGGAGTGAGGTAACGCGATCTAGTTCATCAATCTCTTTGCGCTGTTTCTTCTGCTTTTCGTAGCGTTCAAAAGCCGCAAATACTTTCTCGCGGTCAGCCTCGGAGGCAAAGGCAGGGGAAGCCTTTGCATTCTTCGAGACATATTCCGCACGCCGTAGTGACTTTAATCGCTTTGCAACAATATTGCAGCCCTTAATAACGCCCATGATCTCGGCGAAGAGCAGTTCTGGGGAACAAGAGGCTGGGGCCAGTCCGGATAAACAACCCCAGTACTCAGTCTTGAAAATATTGAAGTCAACTTTCCGGGGCATGTCCATTTGACTGTCAATGTTCTTCTTCGTCTTGTTGGAGGTGATGTCGTGTAAAAAGTCTTTCCGATCCGCCATCCTAAGGTATGTTAGCGACTTTTGGGAAACAGCGAAAATACATTGTTCAAACCTAAGTGTGTTCTCCATGAAGTCGAGGAAGGCCTCATAAGTGCAAATGACCGGGAAGTTCCCACGACGCAAAGCAAAGAATGAAGTAGGCTTTGGATCAAAATCCTGATCTGGAGGTTTCGATGCAGCGGTGGCTTGAGTATCAATAAGAGTCTTTGCGTAGGTCTGCAGCTTCGAAGCCAAGTAAGACGAGCGGGTCAAGAGGAGCTATATAATCCATCAGGTTCCTGTTGCTAACCTGTGAGAGGAAATGGACATACCTGTCGAGCTTGCTGCTCGTCCGAAGCCGACTCCTTCAACATGTGCCTGGCAAGCATCTTAAATAACAAACATGAGGTTTTGCCAGTACCACTTCGTCCCAAGATCAATGTAGAGGTGCTGAAGTGTCTAACAACTTCCGACTCCTGGGCCGAAAGCTCAAATGGAAACTCGTCGTCTTCATGTCTATCGAGAAGGGACCTGAGAAGTGGCTCGGTAAAATTGTAAAACTTGTCTAGGAAGTCAATCAGGTCAGCTTGTGGTTCATTCGAGGTCAAAGGTGGATTGTGGATGGAAACCGTACTTGACATCCCAATCAAAGCTTGATCTGTGTTAGGGTTGGGATCGGGTGGCTTTGGGTGAGAGCCTTTCACGCTGTCAAATTGATGCGGGATCCAGGTTCCATCGAATTGCTGCATGGGCCGTGTCACGCAAAGTGCACTGAGCGCAGGGGAGTAGGATGTTTGAATCAAGATAAGCTGATCAATCGCCTTTTCAAGCTGTATATTAAATTAGCATATTGACTGCTTTTTGTAAACCACAACTTACCTCTTGATCCGACGTTACGATTTGCCAAACTGTAGAAGTTAATGCATGTTGTCTCCTCTCTCAGGGGAAAATGCTTACCTTTGATGACATGCTGCTGAATCCACGGAAGCTCATCGTAAAATCCAATATCAATCTGCCATAAGATTGACACAGTCGAATTCACAGTAGCAGCCATGATGGGAACCTGTAGCGCCTTCTTCTGCTTTTTAGATCCCACAGGCCGAGAGAGATTTTTACCTGTCCATTCACCACTTGCAAGGGCTTTGAGTGCCTCGACCACGGCGGGAAGTGTATCTAGATTCTGTCAGAAGCTCATGCGCAAATGGCCCACGGATCATGGGTATGCAAAGAGAGTATCAAACCTACCTTCACCAGCGAGCATTCTTGCAGTTTTGAAAGCAGTATCGGAGAGTAACACTTTCCAAACCCCAATCCGCTTGCCAAAGATGTCTTGGACATCATCAAATTGTTTTGGGTTCCCAGAGGGCATGTCTGTTCGAACGGCCACCATGAGAGGGGTTAGGCTCCCCCTCAGCCTATCCAGGCATATTCTGCATGGAAAGCTTTCTAATGCCGAGCGCAGGAGCTCTGGGATAATCTTGTTTTGAATCTTTTCACGGGCCAAGGTAATCCCACGAACAGACAATGGTGCAGTTATGTCGAATCGATGTAGATGTGCAAGAAGTTCGTCTGGAATTTGGAGATTTTTCTTGGGGTCTTTGTTGAGTTGGGATGAATTGGACTTCTTGTCATCCAATTGAAGGACTTTCATTGCCTCCAGCGGGGGCAGATTTTTGATTGTCACGCGATTGAGCTCTTCCTCGTGAGACTTCTCGAGGGAGTTGAGAGATGTCTCCGATTGAACTGCGATATCCCAACTCTCTGAGATGGTGGTAGTTCCATGGTCTGCGGAACATACATTGCACATGGAGATAACGTTATTACCCACCTGCCGGAGGACAGCAACCGGGAGATTGTTTCCTGGTGACATCCATGTTTCCAACACCGCGGAGTATTCCTCGTTAGCCACCAAGTGGTCTAGCAGGCCCTGAGATGCAAGTAGCACCTCCACCACGTCACACATGTATTGGGATTGGGAGGACTGTTTCGTAATAATTGGAAGGGCAGAACCGACAAGCTGAATGAGTTGTGCCGGAGAGAAGATATTGTCATTGATAAATGAGAGAACCATGACCTTGAATATTTCCTCCGCAACGGGACCCGGCAATTGCTTGACTCGAAGTATTTCGAAGGACTTCAGAAGGCGAGAGTGTGTTTGATCTGGGTTGAGGCATAGTTGGTCCCGGACCTTCTCGCTTTGCATGGCGGCACTCAGCCGGCTGTAGTACTTGTCAACATTCAGAAGGGCATGATTGTACTCATGCAGTCCAGGTTTTTCCTGCAGCAGGATCGAGGTCCAGGGGGTCTGTACAGACCCCATCTTAGCCTTGGAGAGGAAGGTAATCCTGAGCCAACCTAGGGTGAGTTTGGAAATTGGGACTCTTGTGTGTTCTTTGGACTCTTGCTTCGTCAGGCTGTTGTAGGCTTAGGACTCAAACCGGGTATTACAGGAGTTGAAAGCCCAAACGAGACGACAAGACGAAGATTGTAGATGAAGGAAAAAGGGGGATCACGATGGATTTGATGGGATAGAAAGAAGCGGGTTGATTATTGGGGGGGGGGGGGGGGGGGGTGAAGGGGAGAAGAGGAAAAGAGAAGAGAGCTCGAACGGTAAAACAACAAACACGACACGGCTACCACCACCAAAGCATGATCTTACGGAAATCTGCTACAGAATCAATTGAGCACTGTGTAGGCAATCTATTATTTCCTTGACCCAAGTTGCTCTTTAAAAGCAGCATGTCTATTATGTTCTTTAATGCATCGGTATCAACAAAGACACCGCGCCTTTTGGTGTAATATGAGGCCAAACGTAAGCCCATTTATCTTAGTCTGTTGCCCTGAACCAAAACCATATGCCTCAAGTCACTACTTGGGCCATTTGATAATGGGAGGGCATAAACATGAGCTCCGGTACGTACCTTTTATAGTCCGGTTAATCGCCGGTTAAATGCGGCTCCATTATAGAATGACACATCTACAAACCCATCACCAACAATGATAATATTTCCTTTAACAAGACATGGCCAGCTCCTTTTGAGTCATATGAATGTGAATTATCTGTCTGCTGAACCTGGCTCTCCATTTCCAGAGCTTGCACCATAACGTGGGCTTGCAGGGCTAAGCATCTTGCTTATCCATGATGGACTGTGGAAAGATCGTCTTAAATGATCCTGTGACTTGTAAGTACACTAGTAAGTCCCATGAGATGCTTCTTCTGTTCACCATGGTAGCATTCCCTAGACTGTCCTGCCAGAGCAGGTGACTATTCTAGTACCCTTCAGACAATATATGTTGTACCGCAATTGGTTTTGTAGCCTGGCATTATCGCTTCTGGGATCTGCTAAGGAGGGGAATGGATGTTAAATCGTTCAATCCCTCTAGTTAGTTCTTGTCTATCCTCATATAGCTAATGTTGTCCATCTGTACTCCGTAGAAGACGTGACAATTGTCCACTTGATAGGTGCCAACCTAATGCTGACTCATCACCATTCCCGCGGGGGATCAACGTCACCCAAAGTTCGTCCGCGGGAAAATAGTTTGTCTTCTTCATACCTCAACGCAGCCTCAACTTCGCGTCATGGCCACGCCAAGGCTCCCGTTTCTGTATCCGAACTTGATGCGCGCAGTCCGATCATGCGAACCGAGTACATACCGTTCCCTACGATTCCCATACGCTCCCAATCGCCGTTTCCATACCAGTCTGCGGCATGAGCGCGAAGCCTACCAGCGGCGCTATGGTCCGGCTGTCGAACCCAGTATTCCCCCAGCGTCGCGACTAAAGAAAGGTTCCTCTGATCAGATCCCAGAGGACGCACCGGCGGAGGATGAGAGTCTAAATACCTCTGAGCAGGAGGGAGCTTCTCCGGAGCAGTCACAATCGGACCCAGACCCACCACCTCAAGACAAGCAGGATGCGGCAAACACTCCTTCCTCCCCAAGACCGAATCTAGACCAGCAAGAATTTTTCGAAGAAAAGAAAGATGATCCTCCGACAGATCGGGAACCACACGAAGAGTCTACAGCAGCAGAGGAAGACAGTCCTGAGCAGGAGCAGACCTCAGCTTCGTCAACATCTACTTCTGGGAGCTCGCCTGAAGAGAATACCGAATCTTCTCCATTCTCAGGCCAAACACCATTCGATGAAGTCCTTCATATGCCCTCTCCGTCCGTCTACCTAACCCCTTCCGGGGGACCCTCTTCCTCTGACGATCGCCCGCCACATCTCTCCCCGGCACCCTATGTACACCATTTCGATACATACTCCTTAGTCCAGGATCTTTCCAAAGGAGGATTTAGCACTGAGCACTCGATTACCATCATGAAGGCCGTGCGAGCCATTCTACAGAATAATCTTGATCTTGCGAACGAGAGCCTGACTTCCAAATCCGACGTCGAAAATGAGGAGTATCTGTTCAAAGCAGCATGCTCTGAGCTTCAGTCATCGCTGCAAACAGCCCGCAACTCGGAAGTGCAACATCAACGTTCATCACGCACGCAATTGCAGCATGACACGGATATCATTTCGCAGCGTCTCAGCCAGGAACTGGCGGGCATGAGAGATGAGATTAAGGGCATGTTCAACGATCATAAGATGATTACGCGCGAACAGCAGCGGAGTATCGACACCTCGGTTCAGGAATTAAACTACAAGATCACTGTGTCGCTTAACAGTGATGGAAAGAGCGAGATCGAAGGCCTTCGATGGATTCTGACACGACGTGCGGCTTCGACCGTCGCCATTTGTGCCTGTAAGTGTTTGACTTTACCTGATTTGGGCGTTCCGTCACTAACTAGCTTGGCAGTCATGATCATTGTTTTCTTGAAGTACGCATCCACTCGCAAGGTCCCTGAGCCCACCAAGGTCAAGGAGGTCGAGAAACCAGTCGTTACCAAAGAGATCGCGACAGAAACTAGGGTAATCCACGATAACGGTGCAACGACTATCCCGTCAACTTCTGAAACCCACCTAGGTGAACCCCTTGGTTGATCCTCAACACTTAACGTTCTCTACTTATACATACCAACCACTCGTTGTTTCCTTTCTTTTGTCTCGGCCTGCCTCCATGTATCTATGCACTGGCCCATGTACAGCGTACAACACTTGTATCACCACAAATAGACCAAATACAGAACCCCATGACAAAGATATATGTCAATCAATGTAATTTCAGAGATATGAACAAACATCGCAGCCATCACTCATCCTTAATCCAAGGAACTTCCTCGGGAAGATACTTATAAGCTCTGAAAACAGCATTACTCAAACAATCAAATCCCATCCTCTCCATCTCGCCCAACTCTTCCCTCCCCATAACCCTCTTATAATCCCCCAACTGCGGGACAACAAACTCCCAAACCATCTCCCCACTCTCCAAAACCTCTATAATGCGCCCGTCAGCAGCCTCACAGAGCAACACATTCCCATTCTTCAATTTTTGCGCTGATCCCATAAACGGCGTAAAGAACCCCAGCCCCCGGTCGACGGATCCTTATATTCCCACTTGACAACCTTCTCTCGGGAAACGACAATCGCCCGCGAAAACGGAACCGCGAGCCCTGGCCTGAAAACCCCATTATCGAAAATGAGTATATCACCCGCGTCATTGATCTGGTGGGCACAGTGCTGCTGACTGACCGTCGGTGCAGATAGGTGCCACAATACTTCACCTGTTACACGACTGATCACGAATACACTGGATGCATTCCGCGACGAGGCGATGATATTCCCCTCAGAGTCAAAGGCAACACTGTTTATCAGCGGCCAATGCTCGCGCGGGTAGTGCGGGTGCGCCGCGAAGACTGCAGGGTCAAGATGGTCGATTGCCCGCCATGACCAGAGAAGCTTTGCGCCACCGTTTCCACCACTGCCGTCGAAGTCGGCGGATGAGGAGATGGTAGATAATTCCCAGGGTTGGACGAGCTTGATGCAGTCACTGTAGATGATGCCGTTCGGTGCTTCGCTTCCTGGGATGCCGCCTTGCACGCGCGATGCTTCCTCGCTGCTGAGGGGCTCTAGCGTTGTGTAGAGGATGGTGCCGTCTTCGAGATTGTTCTGGTCATGATGGGCCAGCGGGTCCGAGTACTGGCGGATTATGTCGCCGTCTGGGCTCACTTGCATCATTACGCCGCCGCGGTATTTCGCCCACATTGGGAATAGTCGGGGTGCGTCTGGGTGTGCGCCGTTGTAGGCTAAGTTTCCGTTTGGGAGGATGCGGGCGTGTCGGCCTGCCCTGTGGGGGAGGGTCCAACGGTGCACTTCTTTGCCTGCAGTTGAAACTAGATGGGCCGTGTTTGAAGTTAGAGGTGCGTATAGCACGTAGCCTGGTGAGACGCGCTGGTTGTCGACTCCTCGGAGGCCTAGACCTCGGCGACGAAATGTGTGCTGTTCCATTTGATTGACTTAGAAATGACTAGAACACGAATTGAAAAGAAGAGGAAACAAATTCAGATGGAGCGGATTTTATATTTGGCGAAAAATGGGGGAAGTGGACATAGCTGTTGTTCTTAGGGCATCCCGGTCCGGCATGCCGCGGTATGCCGCGGGGATAAGTATCAAGTCAGAAACGGTCGATATGGCGTCAGATATGCCCAGGATATGCTTATCAGCTTATTTAAAGCTATTTGGAGAATAGGAGTACGTATTGTAGGTATGAAATGGGCAAAATAGAGGTATAATAAGAAGGTGTCCCCGGCTGGATCTCTCTACCTGGCAAGTCCGCTCTACATTTGGAATACCCTATCAAAATGAACAACTATAGTAAATCCATTCACAAGACTCAGTCTGAGCCAGAGTCTGCACAGTCTGTCCAGCCATGGTATAGAAAATTGTCCATTGAAGAGGGTGGCATTGAACGGGTCACCGATGAGGAACGGCTGCAGAATACAACTAAGTTTTGGAATGCTGCTACTTTCTGGTAAAATAATTCCTCTAATTATACATCCAGATACACCAGACTAATACATCGTCTCCATATATAGGTTCAGTGCCAATATGGCTGTGGCTACCCTCAACATCGGCTCCCTAGGAGGCTCACTGGGCCTCTCCTTCTGGGACTGCTTCATCGTCATCCTGGTAGTAAACACAACAAGCGATTTGCTTCCAGCATGGACAGCGGTATTTGGATTAACGGGCTTGCGCATGACAACTTTCTCGTGAGTGATTCTTCGCTTTCATCATTCACACAGAATGTCCTAACGAGATACCTGTCCCTAGACGGTACTCATTCGGTTATTGGGGAAATATACTCGTTGTCATATTCTCAATGATAGCAACAACAGGCTGGAACGCCATAAACTCCATCTCCGGCGCCGCCGTCCTCAACGCCCTTTCTAACGGCCGGTTCCCTACATGGGCCGGAGTGATTGTTATATGTGTATCGGTGTGGGTGATATGTATATTGGGTATTAGCTGGATTCACAGACTAGATACCTTTATCTGGATTCCCCCTTTGATTGTGTGGTGTGTGGTAGCTGGCACGGGTGCGTCTCACTTTACTGGAGATGACCATGTCGGTCTGAAAGGATCTGATAAGGCTGCCGCTATACTGACCTATGGAGCTTCGATCTTTTCTTTTTCTGTTTCCTGGGTGAACTGTGCTGCGGATTATAATGTGCGCATGCCTAAAGGTACGCCGCAGTGGCATATCTTTAGTGCTACTTATGTGGGCATTTTCGTTCCTACTGTTCTTGTTCAGACCCTTGGAGCTGCATTATATACAGGGACTGTGACTGATGCAGCGTGGAAGGAGGCATATACAGCTTCTTCTATTGGTGGTCTTCTCAAGATGGCATTGGAGCCTGCTGGGGGATTCGGTAAGTTCTTGATGGTTCTAGCAGCGTTAAGCTCTATCCCAGTAAGTGGACATGCCATTTTACGTCCTTGTCTTCTTTATATGTTTGCTAATTTCTGAAGAACAATGTCCCAAATAACTACTCTTTTGCCCTCCATGCACAGAACATGGGGCCATGGGCTATACGTATCCCCCGTGTGGTTCTAGTCACATTCGGATCCATCGCAGCGGTGATCATTGGCTGTTGTGCAGCTAAATATTTCTCTGATACTCTGCAAACATTGCTTAGTGTCATCGGATATTGGACTGTGATTCATATCACACTGGTCATGGAAGAGCATTTTATTTTTCGGAGAGGATGGAATGGATATGATCTTGATGCCTGGAACAGCATCGCTGGCCTGCCGTTTGGATGGGCAGCCATAGGAGCATTTTGCTTTGGCTTCCTGGGTGCGGCACTTGGCATGAAGCTGGCATGGTACTCAGGTCCAATTGCATCTTTGATTGGTAGCAGAGGCGCAAATATTGGGCATGAATTGACATTTGTTTTTTCGGGTGTCGCTTTTCCACTGTTTCGGTGGATTGAGAAACGCCGTGGAGGCCGGTGACGAAAGTTGAAAGTCATCGCTCTGAGTTGTAGGACTTCATATAGGTGTCCAAGTATGGAATGTTGAAATATATGTGGGAAGCTAGTAGTTGACCTTATCATTTTTGAATTCCAGGACCATCAGAGACATCTGCAGGCAGTTGGATGGCCATTACCTCCCCTTTACCAAAGTTCCTCTCGCGTTGAAGTGCGTAATCGCTCGTGCATCCTCATCTCTTCGCATTCCCCTCTCTCATAGCATTCGCTCGGCACCTCCTGGCGCCTTCGTGCGTAAAGTGCTGCGCCCCGCGCCGCTGCAAAAGTTGGATCTATTGCGAGTTGAATTTTCGCAGTGGCAGAATCAAGCGAGAGTTCGGACATAGAGTCCCTGAGAGTAGCCAGGAAACGGGGGTGTGTGACGCTCTCGCCGGCTAAGAAGATATGCGTGACCGTATATTTTGGACTCCCGAGGAAGGATCTGGAGTTGTGAACGGAGGCGATCCACTAATACGGGTTGGCCTTGATCATTCTCGAGAAGACTATCTAGGCCAAGCTCGTAGTCAACGAGTTGCGCCTCAAGAGTCGAACCGTAGGGGAAAGCTTCACCACTAATAAGGTCCATAATACTAGTGTATAAGAGATTGTGGTTGTAGGAAACCACAAAAACGGTAGGTATCGACGAGCCTTCAAATTCGTCCGAGCATTGGAAACGATCCTCGTAGTTGGTGCATAGTCCATAACCGTTCGCTGCATACACAGCATCTCCTTCCACTAAGCGTGAGGTGTAATAAACGCTATCGCGTACCCATGTGCGTAGACCTAGGATTCGAAGTGCAGCGTTGGTCGTCTCCGAGTCAAGCGACTGGAAACCAGGCTCTGTAACGGCAACCCTATCTAGAGGCTGGAAGATTGTCTTTTCAGTGGCGACTTTTAGTTCTTGGAGCAAATCACTAATGATTTCGACATCGTCTGCTTTGATGGGTCGGCCCATTTTCATGTTGAGCCAACGCCACCAGTCTCTCCACGGCGACGACCTGCTTGGGAAGAGATATTCCATTAAACGAGATGAAATTTGAATTTCGCGCATGAAATTGAGAGTTGGTTGCGGTGATGGCTTAGATGTAGCCAGGCGTGCCATAAGCTCGAGGTATTCTGGACTCCCCTGAATCTTGGCAACCTCGAAAACAGTTCCATTGTAGAAATGCACCACGGCCGTCCTCGATGCCGTCAGATAGTTTTCTGGGTAACAAGCAGGGGCCCAATGTACTTATCCATATAGAGGTGTCAGATCGAAGCCAACCCCAGGTGCATCGTGAATCGTCACAGGTAGACATGTATCACACCACGTACCGGTACAATCACCTTCAGCACTCACAAGAGACGTGAAGTGTGCCAGGGAGCACACCCACCACAGAAGTCTCATGGTGATGGGGTAGATATAGAATCTCTAGAGAGGGAGGTTGAGAGTACAATATCCCAAACGTCGGGCCAGATCGTCGCCTCGTTAACGCCGGATTTCGAAGGCACTTTGTACCTACACAGTAGACGTTGGTAAAACAAATACTACGCTTTACTTGATAAGGTTACACAAATGGGATAGGAGTCCGAATAGCTTTCAAAGGCGGTCCTTTTATTTTCCCTTTGAGTAAAGAAAGTTGGATAGAAGGTGCATATATGAACACTTCCTAGAGAGGACACGACCTACTTTCATATCTGATATTTTGAGCCCCATAAAATCATAGTTCGAAAATAGAAGGAGCTCGTAGATCTCGTGGCAGTACTTTTTAAGAAGCTTGCTTTGTGCAGGGAATCGCCTTTAAGCAGTTGGAGCATCAAGTCAAGTCGGTGCTGGCCCATGGAAGTAATAGCGTCGAGTCCTACAAAGGTCAGTCTCAGTATGGCATGATACCCATCTGATCGACATCACACGATAAACTTATTATTGGTTTTGAAACTAGTTGTTTACACAGAATATAGAAAAAGGCAAGAAGCAACCCCATCAATCAGGCCGCCTTGAACTCTCTGGACTCTGCGGGAAAAGCCCCATATTAGAGAGAAGATCCCAATTCCCATCAGCAGACATCCCCAACCCAAGAAACTCGGGGAAATAATAATTGAAGTCATTCAGCATCTCGTCGGGTGGTGCATCTGGCGGCGATGCCTCTACACGAGGTCTAAGCTTCTGATGAACCTTGGCGATAATATTGCCTAGGGTATGTGCTGCGTGGCACGGTAATCCAATGCAGTACAGCCATTGCACGAGATCATGCACCAATGAGTCCAGCTCATCGATGTTATGGGTTGAAGCGACTTGTTCTTGGTACGCAGTTGACAGGCGACAGATGACAATGGCGGCGAACGTTATCATGTGGTAGATGTGATCGGTCAAATGGCGGGTTCGCTCATCTACCGTATCCATGGCTAGTTGGACGATCGCGGTGGAATGGCGGATCATTTCTGAAACGACTGATTCCCTGGCTCGGGCGGATTTGGATTTTAGGGCGTGTTCATATAGAAGGAGGTGGGAGAAGTGGAAGCCCATGGATAAGAATTGCGATCTTGGCTGGTCTGAGTGGGCTGTGTTAGAAAAGAGAGATAATCATTAAGAGTGAAAACCAACATACCAAGGACGAATTCCCATTTCCTCTTCCATGTCTGTAAAGCTGCGACTGATTTTAATAAATCGACTGACTCATGTATCAAGTGCTCGTAGACAGTCCAGTAGAGATAAATTTCAGCAACCATGCGCACTTCAAAGTTAATCGCGTGGTCGGAATCTATGACAGCGCGGCATCTTTCAATTTGCCAGGGTTGCAACATAGATCGACGACTGGTACCAACACAGTAATGCATGTGAGCAAGACAAAGATGGTTCCATAAATAGCAACGATCCATAGTCGCCTCGTCCAACCTATTTGGAGGGTGTGACTGGGTTGTGACTACAGTAAATAGCGGACTTGATTGTGAGTGCTGCAGAGCAAAACCGCTCAAAAGCCAGCTATCAATGCTCAAGGGTACTTGGCCCACTGTCGTCGACCACATAGAAAGAATCAGGGCCGCTTGGAAGAACTCAATTGGTTGTGGCGCTATCAAAAGAGTAGTCGAGGCCAGAGAGCGGGCATGTTCGTAGAGCTTAGGAGCAAGGCTCACAGCCAGGTCCTCGGAAGTATGCCGGACAGCGATCAGAGAACAGGCACAAAACAATAAGGGTGATTTTTTTACTCGGCGGAGAAGCTCAGCGGGCTCACAGTCAGGGTCAAAAAGAACCCATCGACCGTAATACTCGAGGAAACTGACAATGGTTATTGATAGCCCGATTTGTAAACGACGGTGCAGCATACATAGTAATTAGCGTAAGTGCAAGATCAGGCGCAATAAGATCATCCAAATCCGCACTCATCGACCGGATGTCGGAAGATGGTTTAGGGCCGGTATCCGTCGCCAGATCGCGAATGACCATGATTGGAGCCGCGGAAGATTCCGTCTCCTTGTATGGCACTTCAGACTCGGCCGTCTGTGCGGTGGAAGGTCTGCTGGTCTCATGGCCTGGGGTCCTTGGAGGGCCCTCTCCAAGTCGATCGAGTAATGCAGCCACAGACCTTTCCAGGCGTTCCAAGCTAAAGGTATATTAGTATATGGGGGGCAGATCGGAGGCATAGATGGGTGCCGTGAGCATACCGAACATCCGTACCGGATGCGGGGGCTACAGGTTCCTCATCCGATACATCAATTTGGACAAGTGAACATTGTTGGCGGAGTCGATCACAGCGAAGACAGGCTCGCCCAGGAATACCGGGCTCGTAACATCTGGTTTTTTGCTTCCTGCATGAGGTACATGCCCGCGAGGCACGGCCCCGATTAGGCGGCATTTCGACCTTGAAATCGACCTCAAATCGCTCAGGGATTCAATGAGATCAATTTATTCATAGAATGAGGTCGAAGTCAAGCCAGGAAATTGAGGTCAAAGGGAAATTAATTGGATGTCACCTGATTGCGGGGATGAGATAAGCGCCATTCCGCGTTACAATGGAAATATGTGAATATCATAAACATTTCGTTGGTCTATATCGTATACACTTTTCAGAATGTACTAGAAATCCATGCGCAATGCGATACTAGGCGCAGCCTGCGGGGCATTATCTTCTGCTTCCGCACCAGATTTTGAAGGAACAGCTCCAACGCCGACACTACGGAGAACCTCTTCCAGGAGTCCCTTCTGGTCTGTATTCATGGAAGCAACCAATGCTCGGAAGGCGAGTTGATCTGCCTTTGCGAGTTCGAGGAGATAGCCAGCGGATTCCTGGTGCACGGGCTCGCCTTCGCGTTTCGCACGGGCCAGCAAGGCCGACATGACAAGCGAGATAGCTGCAGGGAGTTCCGAGGCAGAGAAGGTGGCGTTGGAAATGCACGAGACCAATGTGCGGGCGATCACTGTGCGTGAGTTTTCGGGGTCGTTGGGGATATCTCCGTTGTCCAGGGGACAGGCGACGAGGAAAGCGATCAACCGTGGGGTGAGGTATCGGCTGATCACATCGTCGGTGATGGAGCGAGAACCTGGCTTGACGAGGATTGAGCGGATGCAGCTGGCTGCCACGTTAGCGAGCCCAACGTCCTGAAGACAGTCAAGGAACTCGTCCAGAACTCGGGTAAGGACAGGGTCCTGAGGCGGGATGACGTGTCCGCCAGCAGTGAGGAGGAAGGTGATAGCGAGGAGCGTGTTCTTGGCGCAGGGGATGGAGATGTCCGATTCTCGTCGCTGGGCAATAGTGAGAATGGTCAGGAAGCGCTTGAGGCATCCACGGAGTTGGAATGACACGACTTGGATGTCTTCAGGCGATTCGGTTGTATTTGTGATGGCGTGGATGAACTGCCGGAAGATTGGCAGAGCTTGGGGTACAACACCTGATTGGCATATTCCCGTGGCCAGGATGGTGGTGAAGATGTGCAGAATGCAAGCGTGGAGATCGTTCCGAATGATAGACGGGAACACTGATGCCACATCGACGAGAGAACGCAGCGCCAGACGAATTAGAGTAAGAGACTCATCTGAAGTGACGTTGAAACGTGCAAGAGGGGTAGATTCGCGGAGATTAGGAAGCATTCCAGCAAGCACCAAGATGATACTTCTTGTAAGCTCGAAGAGTTGCTCAATATCATCCGAAAGATGGTTACTGCGTTCCTGGTCACCCTTTGCGGCAGGGTGATCCAATGACAGGTTCTGCGCGATCTCGACAATGACAGTCTGGATGGGAGTGGTCTCCGTCAAGACCAGACGGTCGAACGTGTCCATCGTCTCCGTGAAAATTGCGTCTTGGTAGATAGCATTTCCAGAGATGACCGGTCTTAGGATTCTCTTCAAAGCTTGTAGAATCTCCAGGCGCTGTGATGCTGAAGTTCCCTGATCAACCAGAGATTCGAAGGCCAATCCGAACAGGACGAAAAAGAAGGCAACCGGCTCCTCGCGGTAATTGATATCGTGTCCTTTGTCTTCGGGTTCTTTCTTTGCAACCTTGTCTTCCTTTTCCTTGTCGTCCTCGCCACTGGGCTCTTCCGGCTCCTCAGGCTGTTGCAATTTGCCATCCAAGGCATCGAAGACGAAATCGATATCCTTCTCCACAAGGCCAGCAATTGCATCAACCAAGTACAGCCATGTGTCTTGGTAGAACTAAAAATATTGTTAGTGATCAAGGGACTAACTACGGAATAGAAGGCCGTGGGGAGACTCTTACGTTCAACAAAGTCTCGCGGTTCAAGGCAGCATATACCTCGTCCAAATCCCCACTAGCGCTCGTGCCCAAACTACCAGAGATATCAGGTTCAAAGCGCAACCGAGCATATTCTTGCAGGGAGGACAGCCATAGAGGCGTGAGCTTAGCAAGATAAGGCTGGACCACCGAATTCAGATACTCATGCTCAATACTGGCAATCTGCAGCCGAGCCCAAGCAGAGAACAAGGCAAGTTTCACCATCACCCGAGCATTGGAGTTCAAACCCTTGAGATCACCAATTTCAGTAGTTCCTGGGTTCTTTGCAAAGTTCTCCAGGCCCAGCACCAAAAGTTTCAGGATTCTGCCCATGCGGTCGACATTCGTGACGATTCCGGTGGCGATAAAAGTGGCAGAGACATTGATCGCTTCTGAGGCTAGCTCTGCTGACGAATCGGTTGCAAATGCGGGGGTTAGTGCTGATCCGATCTGGGCTTGATACTGTTCAAGCAGCGAGGCTTCGGCAAAGTCTGGATCAGGTGTCTTGCCAAACATTGTGAGGACCTGGTCGATGATCTTCAGACCCCAGACGCGCAGCTCGATGACATTGGCAGTCGATGCCGAGAAAGCCATTCGGACAATGTCTCCAACCTTCTGCTGGAGAGCCAGCTCTGCCGGGATGGCCGAGTCTGGCAGGATTGCTTCTTGAACGGTAGCCAGAAGCTCAGAAAGGCAGCTCATAGCAAAGTTGCGTGTCTGCCACTTAAGCAATTCTTGACCAGAGACGCTATCATTTGCGATGTCACCCTGTCCTTCCCCGGCAACGGCAGATGCAAACCCGGCAACTTCGTCATCTGGGATATCTGCTGCAGCCTGAACAGCTGTGGTAGGTGGAGGTTCAACCTTGTGGCGTGTTTTGGTCATAATGTTCTGACAGCGTTGAATCCATGCCTCGGTTTCAGTCAGGGCAGTCTGCTGCAGCCAATCTTGGATCATCGACCTGAGGGATGCATTGTTTGGCGCATCGTCAAATGCAAGCCAGATGTCATCTTCCAGCGACTGGCCTGCTGTCTGTATTACAGAGGCAGCGCCTCGCTTCATTAGGTTGTTCAATCCGCGAACAGCCACATCTCGCATGAGGAAATTGTTTGCGCGAAGCTCGGTCTGGAGTCGCTTCACGTATCCAGCAAAGTCGACATAACTAGAGGCATAGAGTGACAAATGATCCAAGCACCTGGAACTTTCTGTGACCAGGGCAGGGTTTTCCTCGAGTTGGAACTGACGGAGCAGGGTCAGAATGAGATTGCGAGTCTTGGCAATGTCCTGCAGATCGGGACCAAGGATGTTGATGAGAGAGTCCACACATCGACTGATAACGACAGGCGTCAAGAATGACATCTCGATATTAGAGGTGGCCAATGCTGCTGCCTCCTCGTTATGTGTATCGGCATTGTACAGCTGGGCTAGCATTCCCAATGAGCCAGAAACGAAAGGCGAGAATGTCAGTCCAGCCGAGTTGGCAACTCTCTCCAACCCACCAAGAGCCCAGAAATGGACAACGGGGTGAGGATCATTGCACAAAGACATTAAGACGCCTACGATGGTTTTCAGATGCAGACCAGCTGCCATTCCACCGATCTGCGCATGAATACATCCCAAAGCAGCGGCACATCCAGCTCTAGCATTGGGCTCTCTGTTCTCGACAATAGTATCAACCAGCCAGTTGACCAGTGTATTGGTGCAGGTGTTTCCAGCGCTGTCACAAAGACGTCCCAATGCTTCGACACCAATAGTGCGAACGATCGGATCGGCGTCCGTGACAAATTTCTGGAGAAGCTCTTGCAAGATCTTATCGGTGGATGGGTTCAGCTTGCCAGCCACAAAGTCTGTCTCTTTAACAGCAACCTTCAAAGCATGGAGAAGGGCAACGGAGATATTGACAACCAATGCTGCTTTCCTTCCAGGGTTCCTCTGCAATCCTGGAGAAGTGAGGAATGTGGCGATCTGCTCCACACTGCTCTCTTGGATCTTAGGCGAATGAAGAGCGAGAGCCACGGAGAACAACTCGATCGCTGAGTTCACAACGCCAGTTGTTGGCGGATCAACAGCGAGGTTGTCTCCATCGCGCAAGCTATATAGGAGGACTGCGTCGTGTTCGCTAGCCTGGCAGACAGGGAAGGTCAAAGCATCATCAACAGCTTGGTCCACAGAGTCAAGCGCAGACCACGCGGGGCCCTTCTCGTCTTTCTGCGTCCCAGACAATGTGAGACGAATATATTCTCGGGACAGGCCCGTCACACCAAAGCCGTAGTTATCGCATAGATCCCATAGACCGTCAAATTGTCCAGCGGAGCCGGAAATTGAACTTTCAATTTGCTTGTATTGAGCGTCTGGGTCTGCAAAAGAGGAAATAGCGAGACTGAGAAGACTGGACTGCGAGATAATGTCTCCATGACTGGGTGGGTGGACATGCACAAGTTTCGAGAAGCACTGCAAGACACGTCGGCGCACCATAGTGGTATAATCCTGCAATTGCAGGGAAGGATAAAGTCGCTGTGAGATATCTTCCATAGATTTTGGCTTCGGCAGATCATCCAAGAATTCAACGGTATTCTGCAACATGGCAGCAATTCTTTTGGCGCCGTCTGCCGTGATCAATTTGCTGTTGAACTCCATGAAAACCAGCAAGGAGCTCAAAGCACACTCTCGCACATGGGCCAAGAAGCTAATCTCGAGGTTACCCGGTTGGGCAGCATTCTCCTTGCCAAGATGTTTTGGCAGTGCATTTTTCCAGAGAAGCATCAATTGAGAAAGATGAATCTTGACAAAGCTGGGGCCAAGAGGCATCAAACCTCCAATCAAAATCCATGCCACCTGGATTTGGATGCTGGCTACACGAAGCTCGGAAGTGCTGCTGGTCTTGAGGAGATCGGTTGCCTGCGTAAAAACGCGCGCGAATACATCTACTGCACCGTAGAGCGGCTGCAGACGGGAAGTGCTGAGCATTGCGGACAACCCATTTGCATAGCCAACACACCGTCGAGGTGATTGGCGCGGTGTACCGAGCTGCCCAATTTCTCTGTTGAGACTGTTCATGCAGATCGTAACACATGATAGCAGCTGATGGGGAGATGCAAGAACAAAGTTGCGCAAACAGTGCGCAGTATGGACTTGCACGGTATAGCTAGGATGGGGAAGGACTTGGAGAAGAGCATCGCGGCAGCCGTCTGCATGACCACTGAAGGCGGAACCAAGCGATTGGATCAATGAGGACAAGGCGCTGACTGAACTGGTCAATGTGTACTTGCTTGGCTCGCGGCGTTCCTGGATAACCTGGGGGTAGTCTTTCAAAATGTCATTGATCAACCATTTCGCCGCACTCAGCTGACTGTTTTCGCGCAGCAATTCACGTCCGATAGTATCTTCCAAGATGCTCTTGATAAACTTTCTGGTCATGAGTAGACGGTATCGGTTGTATGTGACCGTCGGATGGTTCAACAACTCGACCAACAAGTTAGTTGCAATTTGTCCATAGCGTTCTTCGATGATCTTATCCCCCAAATTGCGCACAATGTACTTGTAGCACATACATATCCCAGCACGCGTGCGATTCGAAGTAGTGCTCTTCAAGTATTGGGTTGAGAGTTGTCTCAGTAGATCTGGGAGAAGGAAATAGAGACGCGAATCGGCCTTTTTGGGGGCTGCCGACTCTGACATCTCTGCCTCTTCCTCGTCATCCAGCCCCGAAGTAGGCTTCTTGGACATCCGCTTCGTCTTCTTCGGCTTTGGCTTTGGGGCAGTCGTGATGTGCGCATCTGTCGCATGCAGTTTGACAAGTGCCCGACCAAGAACCGCAGCCACGGCATGTCGGACCGGTGCTGCGGGACTGTCAATGACCTTCCATACAAGTGTTTTGAGGTTCTCAAGGTCGGTTGCATTATCGAAGAAGGGTTCCATGGCAATCAATTGCTCCAAGCATCGGCAGGCGTGTACTTGAACAAAGGTAGATTTATCACTGATAGCAGCATTTCGGGCCTGTTTCCAAATGTCGCGCGCAGTGGCTTCATCAAGCGGGACACCGATTCCAACAATAATCTTGCGCAGCACGGCAAAGATAACACCACGAAGACCAGTATGATTGCTAGCAGACTTGAGGAGCTTTATCATGCCCGAGGTCGCAACATTCGACTGCATGAATGCACTTTCGCCAACCGTCGCAAAGACCTCCCCTAGACAATGCGCCGCTGCGAACTTGGTCTTCAATTCCGCTTCACTCTTGCTGGCATTTAAAATTCCCAGCAGGTCTGTGATTGTTTCGAAGAGGATCCCGCGATCCCCTTTGTCGAGTATTGCGCCGAAACATCTTCCTAGGTTGTTGCGGAGGACTCGAGTGATAGTCGGAGAGGGAAGGGCTAATATCTTGAACAATTCCTTCTTGAGATCTTTCTGTTGGGATGAGACCTCAGCTGATTCCAATCCGGAAATATACTGTACGAGGTCGGAGGTGAACGTGAGCATGTAGAGGTCCTGTTGTTCGGAGGGGAGCGCATGGAGCTTGGGGATGTCGAGCTCCGGAACAGCGCTTTTCGGAGGTGGCGCGGGGGTATTTTCGGAGGCAGACATTGGATAAAATTAGGGCAAGTGTAGCCCCATGTGAGAAATAGAACAGGGAGAAGAGAGGAGAGTGAAGTTCAGTTGCGTCAACATCTCCTTATCGTGTGGCCTCACCGTCCGCGGAGGTCGGACAAACAGTCGGCCCGTTGGGAATGTATACGCTCCGTATCGGAGTTCGAATTTCCTCCAAAGCACGATGGCTTTCAGATTCAGCAGGTTACTGCGACCGCTCCGGCGGCCAGAGTATATCTGTGAACCATGTCATTTTTTCAGTACATCCAGCATTGCGTTCTCCGGTCATAACAAATGGTCGACGATCAAGCACGACAAAGCACGGAATGACAAGGCGAAAAGCAAGGAACGTGCAATGGTTGGCAAGGAAATTGCCAGCGCTACGCAGAGTGCGTACATCATCCACCTATACAATATGCACATATCTAACTCTCTGTACTAGTGTGGGGCCCTGATCCGAAGTACAATCCTCGACTGACACTTGCGCTATCAAATGCGAAACGAGCCTCCATACCCAAGATTATCATCGAAGCCGCAATCCTACGGGGACAGGGATTGAGTGTGTCGGGACAAGCATTAGAGAACGTCACAATTGAGGCTATGCTACCGGGCTCTGTGGCCGCGGTCGTGGAGTGCCAAACTGACCAGAAGGCGCGCGTACTCCAAGATGTCCGCTATATGATCAAAGACAATGGAGGAATTGTGACACCGACTACATATCTCTTTGAGAAGAAGGGAAGGGTCACTATGGAGAAGAAGGACGGTACAAATCCAGACGACTATCTTGATCAGGCGATTGAGGCTGGCGCAGTGGACATTACCACAGACGACAAGGGCCGCCTAGTGGTGTTCACTGATCCCTCGGAGACGAAGAGTGTTGGTGAGACCTTTGCCAAGCTATCTTGTCTCAGCATTGAGGAGTTGGAAATCTTCTGGGACCCTAACAGGGATACCATGGTCGAGGTCCAGGATGAAGAGCAACTGAAGGCTCTTGAAGATCTCTTGAGCAGTCTGCGGGAAGAGCCCAGTGTTCAAGATATATACTTGAACTCTACGGAGAAGTTTTAGCATAGCCTGAGACTGTCTCACATCGAGGACGAGCAATGTACAAAATGTATATAGCGATAGATACCAAGCATTTAAATGGCGTTGTGCATCTTCATTCATTGGTTTATTGATACTCAGCCCGCTAAAGAGCAGAAAATATGGCTCTATAGACAATGCTCCTTGTGGGGCTAATGCTTGCAATTAAATAGATATCACTACTCCTTTCGCAAAGCTTTCATCGTACTCCTCATCAAAATACCGGTACCCCGACACCCAAGGGCATCTAACCAATCCAACATATGTACGCGATACTCCTGCCAAGTCATTTTAGCGCCACCATCCTTCTCAAGTGCAACAAGTGCTTTATGAGTAGCCGGCTTCCCTAATTTCGGACGATCACCCGTGACATCCTGATCTTCTTCAACATCCGCAAAACAAGCAGCAGACAAATTGCAGAATGCGGCGTGGTGACTGAGAGAGAATATCGAAGTAAGAGCAATATGGAATGCATTCTCACGGTCATAGTGCTTGGCAGCCTCGTTCACGTCGCGCACGTAGGTTGTCAGGGCAGTGACAGTCTTTGCTGGGATGAGGCAGCCTAGTGCGTTCGGGTCTTCTGTATTGAGGGCACGATTACGCCATAGTACGTTGCACATGTCCATGACATACCCGTTGAAACGGCCTACGAGGTCTGTTCCGTAGGCTGGGGTGCCTTGTGATTGGAGGACTTGTGAGCTGAGGGAGGCTTCGAATGCGGCTTTGTAGACGGCTAGGACAGACTCAAGGCTTGATATCACGGAGATATTTGGTATGAAAGCGAGAGTGTATACGGTCTGGGCGTAGGGGAGAGTGAGTCGGAATCGAGCGTCCTCGGGTGCGTGGGAGAAGAGGTCTGCTAGAGCCTTGTAGAACTCGAGCACGGAATCTGCTGCTGGCTTGGAGGGTTTTTGGTCTTCGTCCGCGGGAAACTCTAGGATGGAGGACGCTAGAAGTTCGACGTGTACAATCATCTGGCTCAGAGGATGTGATTGTTCTGGTGTTGCAGGTTCTGATCGTAGTCTCACGCCCCATTGGCTGATCAGTGCTGAGTAAAAGCCTAGTAATGCTGTTCTGGAACCAAGGTTTTCATCCAGTATAGTAGATTCCAGGGGTGACAGCAATTCACTGCGTAGAGAGTGGAAGGGTGTAATTGGGGTGTATCGAAGAAGCCGAAAGACGTGTTCACGATTATCTTTGCCATTCCATATTTGTAGATAGGACTTCAAAAATGCACGGATTGACGATGGGAGATCCTATGATTCAGTGAGTGCCTGGCATGATAATGACCTGACCTATCTGAAGAACATACCTTGGTGTAAGTGGCATATCCTACAACAAATTCCAACACATATGATAATGTTTCCGGGTCATCATCCTCATCTTCACGGATCATCTCAAGCTTATCCTCCAAGAAACTTCTCAGCCATTCATCGAGACGATGATATGCAGCTTCAGATTGGACCAGATGGAGATACTTCTGAGCCATTGCATCACCTAGGGTTGAAATAACCTGATCTGGTAGTTCAATCTTTTCAATCTTTTCCACAAAATGGCCGACATCACGAAGCTCCTCAAGTGATGTCTGCTTGTACGATACCCGTGAAGTTTGTAAAGTCGGAACAACCACCTCGATTCTGCTTCGTTTCACGGTCCCCCGATGAACAACTTGGAAATCCGACTGCTGACCTGCCTGCACTCTTTCTGCATTCTGGTCTTGGAGTACCTTCGCATGGCTTGACCATTCAGGGTCGGGATGTTTGAAGAAAAGGGCATTTCTCCTCGATCCGCCGAAATCACCCAAGATAATTTCGGGGTAGTAGTTCTTGAAGATCCGAAGGAGGCTGATCAACTCTCTGTCATCCCCACCCGAAACCTGGATCAGCTCCATCAGAGCTTGAATTCGGAAAGGCTTGACATGTTTTCGTCTCGTGATAATCGAAAGAAGATGACACAATGGCTTTCGTAAACTAAGCATATCTAAATGATTAAAAAGAACCGCATAGAGTTTTGCCAGATGCGACCTGTCCTCGAAAAGATCATATGAAAGAATCAACCAACGCAACAGTAAAGCCTGTGTCGCATGACTGGGTTTGCTCTTGCTGGGCCCAAGACAGCAAATGATTTGCGTGACATTTCTGGACGCAATTCTCTCTTGCGGGTACAGGTTTTTGACCAGGGATGTCACTGTGCCTTGGTCCAGGCTGTTTTTTGTGGTCAGAATCTTCAGGAGGCGGGCAAGCGCTGACTGAGGAATGCCGTTCTCGTACGCGTCTGAAGCAATTGTTTTGGCTAGTTGGCTAGCATCTGTGAATCTCTGCTTTGGCGGGATAAATGCAACTGCCATAAGCTGTTAGTAGCGTGTCCTGTCATCTCAGGGATGTGTGTTGGCCATACCGGCTTCCAAGTGCTCGACTGCATCAAGCAGACTGCTAGACTGGCTGTCTGGAAAATTGTCAGTCATCGTTTTGATTGGGAAAACGCAACATGGCCACAACTTACCTGCACCAGTATCCATTTGTACCAGCTTCGTCGCGATGATTTCCAATTATTGAGTTGTCTTACAGTCCTGGCATGCAGTTGCTTTGAGGTCTGGTGTTGGCGCGTAGCAGCAAGATGGCGCGCCTTGCCTTCAATTACACGCGTTGGAGGCCGCTAAAAGCACGAGACAATGTGCGAAATTATTTGTAATTAATCAAACAGCGAAACAGGAATTGATGCTTTGGCGCAGATCTCCATGGCAGTTGCATAGGGAAGTGAACGTGGGCGCGACGGGGAAACGCCCTAAACCTAATCGGGTAACCATCAACAACTCTGTAGATATCTATTCTTCTACTGTCCTAATGCTATATTTCCTTAAGCTACGATCAATATTGAAATTCATAATCTACACTTCTTATTGGAGAACCCCAAATCGGGATTTAACTATAAAGCATCGAGATAATGAGTGAGACTAGGATTCGATGGTTACCAACATCAAGCCAGCAATACATAAGGAGTTCAAGGTGAACCAACATCTATGCAAGCAAATTATAAGTTCATCGGCTCAGACACCGAAAAAATGTGCATCTAAAAAACCGTTCACTTTCTCTTGCGGGTGTCCGACTTGGGAGTAGCCTTGGAAGAAGACTTAGCGACCTCCTGCTCCTTCTTGTCCTCGACGGCAGGGGTGGGCTCCTCCTCCTCGTCGCTGTCACCTCCCTGGCCAAACTCGTTGACACGCTTGTAGTCAACCTTATACTTCCAGCCCTGGTAGAGCCAGATGAAGAAAATGACGTCGTCACGGAGAGTAGCCAGGCGGTGGAGCCAGGGCATCTTGACAGTGAAGGCGAACAGGTCATCGATGAAGGTATTGAGGAACTTGTAGGTCAGGGCCTTGCCGGGCATGTGGGCAACAGACTTCAGTCGGTAGTTGATGTACAGACTGGGGACCATCATGAGGAAGCCATAGGCGTAGACGCTACCCACGAGAGTCTGGATGATGTAAGAGTACCAAGACTTGTGGGTGTTGTAGACCAAGCTGTATCCGGCGTAGGCCAGCAGAAGGGGCACGGCTATGATGTAAAGGTAGCGGAAGGCAATCTCATCGTACTCCTTGGTCTTTTGCTCAGTCTCAGAGAGCTTATGCTTGTCCTCGAAGACGATCACATAGGGCAAGAAGGAGAACCAAGAGTTGGCCGGGGGAGGGCGCATGCGAACGTCGACGGTCTTGGTAATCTTCCAGAACTCCAGCAGGATACCGAATCCTTGACTGGCCAGAATCATCCAAGATGTGTTCTCGCTGTTGTCCATGAGGTACAGGAAAATAACAGCCTGCATGAAGACATTTGCCAAAATAGTTCGAACAGAGGTACCGACGATGTCCTTCTTCTTACGCCAGTGGGACTAAAAGGACGTCAGTGTTAGCAATCAGAGGCCACACATTGAAGAAAATCACTTACAATGTCGTTCTTGAAGGCCAGGGTCTCAAACAGCATGTGCAGGATGGTGACTACACCGGTGGTACCGAGGAGCCAGATGTTGGTGTCCAACAAGATCTCCTTGACCATCTCCCACTCAGTTCCATCGCCACCGCCGGGGGCAGAGCCACCGTATGCAGCCTGGCGAGAACTTTGCTTCGAGCCCTCGTCAACACTGGCGAGGATGCCGAACTTCCAGTTGGCCATGTTGTTCACAGTGATGCGCAACGGGAGGGTTTCAACGGTGGAGTTCAACTCGGTCATGTGGCTCTTCAATTGCCAGAACGTGTTGAAGAAGGCGATAGGGTAATACCATCCGTTCTTTCCAGTGGCATCGCGAGCACCAGTGCGCTCCAGCTGCAAGTACTGGCGAGCCGCGGGGTGCATCTGGCCCAACTTCAGAGTTCCAGAGTCTGGGATCAGAGACAAGGTGAAGTTGGGGTGGTAGTACGACATTGTCTGCACATCTGGAACATTGTCATCATCCTGCTGCTGTTCGGCCTCTTCGGCAGTAGCCAAGAGGTTCTTCAGCTTCTTGACCTTCTTTTGGGGTGGAATTGGTTCAGAGGGCGCAGGAAGTGGACGGCATCGGCGGTGTTGTAGTCCTTGGCAGCTGGGTCCAATTGGTAGCCAGTGCGGGCCAGGAAGAAGTGAGCCCAAAGAGTTCCATTCTGCTGAACCTGCTTCGGGACCTTGATGGTGGTGGCGATCTCGCGGGTGTCACTGTAGTTTCCAATGGTGAAGTTCTTCTCCTGCAGCACAAGCACGCTATCCGAGGACTTGAAGTTGGGCACGATTATAGAGGGTGTCACATAGATGCTGAGATCGACGGCGCTGTCGGACGGCCAGATAGGAGCGATGAGATCGGGGATGGCACTAGACTCGGCGATTTCGCTCGGATGCGGGCGATCTGCGAAAGCAGGAATACCACCGGAATTGGCACTGGGGGAAGCACTCTGCTTGTTGCTAAAGAATTGGCTAATAGCAAACTGTGCCAGCAGGAAGATTCCGAGGCCCTGGAGGGCACCCTTGAAGCCCGACTAGAGAGGGGTCAGTACAAAGATAAGATCGAAACCTTGGAACACATACGTGGGACTCCTCCTGTCTGCGAGGCCTCTGTTCAGGCATATTGTGGCAAAATACCTGAAAAGCTGAGATGAAGAGAGGAGGAAAAAGAGAAGAGGCCAGAAGACCAAACCATTAGTTCCAGGCCCGAGCCCCCAAGTAGCTACGGGAAGGGCCTTGGCATTCTCCAACTGCAACTCCGCATGTTGCAGTGAACGTCTTTCTTCTTTATGATCGCGCAATGGGTAGCGCATTTGACTGGCGTTGATTGACTCTATGGATCCCTCTTTCGATTCCCGTGCGCAATTTCCGTCGCATAATGAGCCTCGAGTATGGGTGATTACTGCGGGGGATTCACCCATCGGAATCTCCGTCGCGCGGCACGTCCTTGCGCACGGCGATTATGCGTTCCTCGGACTGGCGCACACGGCTTTGGAGCGCGATGAACGTCGTCGCGGGGAATTTGACGCTTTCCTCGCTGAGGTGGAGGGGCATCGCGCCGAAGGATGGGGAAGGCGCATGAAGACTGTTCCGTTGGATATCCGGTGCGCCTCTACATCCTACTACAGAGAATGATTTCCAATTGTGCGCAGTAGCTGACGGTTCTTATGACTCAGAATGATGGGTGAATGCCAGGCGGTTATCGCAGATGCAGTCGCAACTTTCGGACGGGTTGATATACTTCTGTGCTGTACAAGCCAAGGTGCGACACGCCAGTCTTCCCGGTATAGTCCATCAGGCCGCTAACTTCTTCAAAGCCCTCATTGGAACAGTTGAGGAGCTTTCGGCTTCAACCCAGACCATGAACCTCGTGCGAGACCAATTCGAAATCAACTATTTCGGTCCCCTCAATATCATTAAGGCAGTACTTCCTTATATGCGAAGAGAGCGTTCGGGGCATGTTATGATCTTATCAGGAATCAGTAAGATTTGCGTCTTTCCAGACAATGAAGGATTAGTTCTGACAATATACAGCGGCGCATATCGGCACACCCGGGTTAGGAATGTATTGCGCAGCAGGCTGGGCCCTCGAAGGATTCTGCGATGTCAGTTTCTCTATCCATGCTTTTTTGCCCAAAGTCAGAACTATACTAATCAACCCACAGAGTCTGGCGTACGAAATCGCCCCATTCAACATCAAACTCACCATCTTCCAATGCAGCATTGAAATCGGCATCCTCACGAACCTAGTCACGAGCGTTCCTCCAATCTTCCCCGCCTATTCTCCCGCCAACAACCAAGCCCCTCTCTTCCGCGGGATTCTAAATCATCTCGTTCCCCAGCTCCCCGACGCTGCCGGGTCCTATGGAAGTCCAGCCTCGCCCAGTGTAACACGGGATGAAAGTGCCCGAGTCAGCTCCATTGAGAATGGGCCATTCTCCGCTCCAGAGGTTGTCTCTATGCACCCGCCATTAAGCTCTGCCCACCTTGAAGTACTTGTATCAGAGACTGTATATGCTATCACGTCGATTGGTGGTCATGAAAACCCGCCTTCGCGGCATATTGTTGGACAGGAAGGGGTTGCGAGTGTCAAAGAGAAACTCAAAACTGTTAGTGAGGAGTTAGAAGATTTTATACAGGCTAGCTTTGCTGTTGATGTTGCTGCGGACTCGGATATTATGCCTGGGATGAATGAAGGGTCTTAGTATAGAGCATGTCAAACTCACATATCGCTATATAATCTAATACAGTATTCTCAACCCATTGTGTTGTCGGTTATTATGTTAAATTTTACTTCTACGGTCATGACTTGATAGGTTTATCGGAGGTTGAAATGGAAATATTCCATTGTTGGCAAGCTGCAAAAGCAAAATTGGAACCTATGGAGGTTGTTTCTGAAAATTAATTAAAGAGCAGAAAAAAAGGGTATTGTTATCCGAAATCACAGAAACTGGGAATAGCATTGGGTCCAATGCCAATGGTGTAAATTCTTAGCGGCTGAGCACGGGGGAATCAATTCTGAAAAAATGACGCCTATTTCTGTTCGTTCCGAACGAACCAAGCCTCTCGCACGTCGAAGAGACTTCCTATATCCTGGTTATTTCGGATGCACCGGATGTCCTTCCAGCCATTCGCAACACGGCCATTGGGCATGCGGCCATCGATCTGCAGGATCTTCACGGCGAGGCCGTTAGGCGACGTGATGTTCGGGACGAGGATGTCATCTAATTCATTGTCCGTGATTTGAGACGAAGTAGGATTTGAGTCTTGCTGCTGAGAGCTTGCAGGAGTATCGGTGTCGTGCTGCTCAGTCTCCGGGGATATCTCAGCCTTTGCTGTGGTAGTATCGGCCTTTTCCATAGGCTGTCCGGCTACCTCATCTTTGATCTCGACATTGATGGTTTCTTCTGCAGATGCAGAAAGGTCAGGGACAGATGTGATAGGGTCGACTGCCATGGTGTTTGAATCGGAAAGAAGAGCGGGTGCCGACTCGCCTTCTTCGCGTTCGGCACCTCCGGCGCGGGCTCAGGCTCAGGCTCAGGCTCAGGCTCAGGTACTTTAGTGGGGCTCTTGCGAGGTCTTCCTCGCTTGCGTTTCGCTGGGGGTTGAGATTCGGGCTGAGGAGTTGGGGTTGGGCGCTTGATTCTATTCGAATTCTTCTTGCCATCGGGGGTGACAATAATAACGCTGAAGTCTGGAGCCATTTCAGAACCCTCCTCATTGAAAGCTGCTGCGACAGTCTGCGACTCTGTCTCGGTATTGACTTGCGTCTCTTCGTTTTTCAAGTTTGGTGGGGCTGCGTTCAAGGGAGCTTCTGTGTCAACTTCCATGGCTGTACCGTTGAAAGCGGCAGGAACTGTGGGTGTCTCGGTATTGACCTTCGCATCATCGTTGTTGGAATCGACATTGGCCTCCTGTGGTGCCTGGACGTCTTTGGTCTCTTCGTTGGAGGCTGTTGTAGCTGTCTGTAGCTGTGTTTCGGTGTCGGGTTTTGTAGTTTTCTCTTCCTTTCCAGGAGTGGCGCATTTCCGGGCTTTGTCAGAAGCGCTGCGGAGAAATACCCGTTCACCAGGTGGAATCGCAAAGGTCATCTTTGCTCCATCAAATTTATGAATCTGTCCTAGTCACCAAGTGGTCAGGTTCGGAGTAAATAATTGACACATACCCGGGTCTCTTTTTGAATAAATATTCTGTCCGCGCCCTTGCCGTAGACATATTCGAACCTCCAGATATCACCCAGCTGGAAAGCACCCTCGTCAATAAGAGTCTTCATTTTCACCTGTGCCGTCTCTCCAGCAAATGCACGCATAGCTGCCTTTTGCTTTTGGCCCCAAAACTGCTCGAATTCACGCTCTTTGAAGTTGTCGAAGTCACCAGACTGACGCTTCCGTCGGGCATCCTCAGCCTGGCGCAGCCATTCAGGGTCGTAGCGGCCGTTTTGTAGATCAAGTTGAAATTGACGAACACCATCACGCCAGTTATTCGAGTAGCGAATGAAGTTGTCGGGGATGGGAGGTAGCTTGGCGTTCGGATCATCCGAGGTGGTCTCCGCATCGGGGTGAACACTTGCGGGGAGTAAAGCAAGGATCTCCCGCTTCTCGCTTTCTTGAAGGGAGTTCCATGCTTCGGGTTGCGCAAGCAGTTTCTAAGAAGATCGGCATTAGCTTGGATCTCCACAAGTAAGAAAAGTACTACTCATACCACAAGGTCAAAATCAATGAGGAGAGACTTGTCGCTAGTAAAGAGCTGCTCCTCACTCCATTTACCTCTCGCGGCAACTCTCCGGGGAGTCTTGGCTCGTGAGCCTTCAGTGGGAGTTGACATAGCAGAACCCAGTTGTTCTGCTACATTAGCAGAACTGGCAGCAGCACCACTAGGACATTATTATACAAGATCAGTAGGCTGAAGTCGGAAGAAACGCGGAGTTGCAGCTCACCTGGACCGTTCGGTACTGCCCCTCGCGACCGCCTTTCTCGGCGCCATGCTGGCTTCACTTCCACGGGGGCAAAACAACAGTGTGCTTTGCTTCGCAACGAAAGAGCAAAGTCGCAAAGATGGTCAGATCAACGCAGATTGCAAGGTTGGATGGTGAGTATGTCTTCTAAGAGGTTGAAGGAGGTTGTGTGCTGATGGTGAGGGAAAACAGGCCTTATGTTGGCTGCCTCGGTCGACGATGAGCAGGTAAGCACGATAACAGGTGATCGATATAATCACCAGCTTATATTGTTCGCAGGCCGAGTCGGAGCTCTCTGAGATTAAGGGCCAGGCTAAAATGATCTTCCGCCGCTTGAATCGCAATTCAGCGCCACAAGCCAGCATTGAATCCGGCCAATACAATCTCCAGTATGCTGCATTCACCGTCATAGACGGGACGTCCATGGAACCATGATAGGAACAATTCTGATTGTCTCACAGCTACACTATTCAAGACGATCTTTGCTTCCTCTGCATTTGCGACAAATCATACCCCCGCAAACTCGCCTTCACCTATCTTGCTGATCTGGCCACTGAATTCACAACTACTTACAGCTCGTCACAATACCTCTCCCCTACCCTCCGCCCATACGCCTTTGTCGAATTTGACACCTTCATCCAGCGCACAAAGAAGCTCTACCAAGACGGTCGCGCATCTCAGAACCTGGACAAGTTGAATGATGAGCTCCGTGATGTCACCAAAGTCATGACAAAGAACATTGAGGACCTCTTGTACCGTGGTGATAGCTTGGAGCGTATGGGGGAGTTATCGGGGGAGACTACGTGAGGACAGTAAGAAGTATCGAAAGGCGGCTGTGCGCATCAACTGGGAATTGTTGCTGAAGCAGGTGAGTCTATACTTGGCAACTGTGTTATCGCAACTGATTAGCTGACCATCTTGCAGTACGGGCCTTTTGCTGGTGTCGGGCTTGTCATTTTCATTCTTCTCTTCTGGCGATTCTTCTGATTTCGTTCCTTATCAAGGGCCTTGCTTTTGGGCCCTCCTTGTATGAATGTATGCATAGTTAATAACTCGGTGGTTGCGGGATACAATCCACCAATTCTAGAATGCAAAGATTTGTCAAAGCATGTATTGGATTCGATGTCTAGATCTCATCCTCTTCTTCGTCAAAGTCATCTTCTTCTCCCATGTCGTAAAGAATCCGACCACCTTCACCAGGCCCATTCCCTTGCTGTGCATCGAAGTATGGCAGCACCACACCCTCTCTATCCCGCCTTTGCCTGTCAGTAAGACCCAGCTCAAAGGTCGACGTGGGTTCCTCATCTTCGGGGCCAATGTGTCGCTCCATAGGAGGATTGTACAAAACATTGTCATCGAGCAGGGTCACCACTTCTTTCAGGTGCTGTGGCGAATAGCGCGAGGCGGGCGGGAGAAGATACCATTCCAAAACACCCCGACCACTCTTCCGCCTGTGCTCCAGCTCAATCACGATTCCCTCTGCTGCACCAGTCCCAGCCAATTTGTCCAATCGGCCCAGTAGAACGCCTTCCTGTTCTTCCTCCAGGCCGAAGACTGGTGGCGCTAGGCTGCGGTCTCGAGCAGCTTTCTGTGCTAGGATGTGCGAGAAAGAATGCAGAGTGATAATGCTCGTAGCAAGATACGTCAACACAGATATCGGCGACGGCGAATAAGGACTTTGCTGTAGAGGTTCGGGGACATCTTGATGATATGTCACAACGAGTGATGCGTCAACCTTCGCTGTTGGAGAAGTGGGTGCAATAAATGACCCAAGAAAAGAGGGTAGATGAAAGCTAGGGTCAGCTCTTCTTGAGCTCAATAGTGGGTTGATTGAATCAATCAGAATAAGGCGTCCTATGGAGCCAATCAGTAAAAGCGCATGGGCAGCTTGAATGAATGAGACTTACTGCGCGATGGGTTGGCAGATGCAATTGCACTGACTTCCTTAATAATATCGACGGGGGCCCTTGCGACGAGTTGACACAAAGGCATCGACCCCGTCTGGTTGTTTTAGGGTTTCAAAGGCAATAAGTGTGACGTGGACTTTGGACAGCTATTGAACTGGTCAGCCTGGCTGTCTCCTCGTACTTGGCTGATCTATGCTTCAGATTTCCAATATTTTTCTTTCAACTTACCTTGGCACGTCTTATGTATTCTTTATAGAGGGGCGTGGCCGGTTGCTCCAGCGAGTCCTGGACAAGGGTAAGGGGCGACGCCGTGTCCCGCGAGCTCAAGAGTTTCGAGATCAAGAGCAAATTATGCGTCCGTCTGTGGGAAAGGTTGACAGGTGCCATATTTAACCAAGATTCAATATGGTGATGCGCCGATAGGTTTCAGGAGGCGCAGGATGATAAACGCACAGGAAGTGGGGTTGCGCTGCAAAAATTTCGCGGTGGAATTTAAAGTTGAGGCTCAACGGGCCGGCCCGCGGACTGCATCGCTCCCTGTCTTTTGGGCTCATTCAGCATGGTCTTGGAAACGGAAAGACCTTGTTTGTTTGAAGCTTAGAAACAAAGTAGATACTGGGCTGTGGCTTGCTTAAGTATGATCATTCAATTACAGCTTGTTTCTTGTAACGACTCATAGATACCGACTTAGAATTGTTTCGAGTTAGTATGTCTCAGTTACTTTTTCATGTGGCTTATGAATATAGAGGGAATGTTTCTGTATGCAAGGGGAGGAGCTCAAGCTACATGTACTTAGTGGGCTGGAGTACCGGGTATCGGGTATCGGCCTACTTAGTACATGCATGGACTGTTTCACCAAATCCAGTTTCCTTAGATGCGATTACATCTTGTTCAAATGGTTTGTGCTCTAGTGGCCTGTCTCTTTGCTTCCATTTGAAGTATCTTTCAGTTTCGAAAACAAGTAGGGCTACTATCACTAGCTATCTGGGTATTCAAGAAGATCGCACTGGTCTATATATCTGAATTCTCATTCGGGGCCCAGTCAACATAAATTTAGTGGGTATATTTGTTTTAATAGAAGCCTCTTTACGTGGGAGCTGAAAAAACATCATATTCTGTGGGAAATCAGTCAGCAACACTGGTATATGCTCAGGCGTCTCACAGGTAAAATTTTCATATGAGTGAAAGTATAGTCAAGTGGCTTTGGGTTTTGTTATTAATTTGACGTCTTATCATATTTAACATTCTTTGATCGATGAACAGCGCATAAAAGAGCTATCTCCATCGATCATATCAGTCTAGGAAGGAATTCGTCCATCGGCCCAAAATATATATCGGAGGGCCTTGGGATTTTTTCATAACATCGGATAGTTTGACATCATGGTTCAAGCTTTCAGACTTAACGACAAGAACTCTTGAAAACAGATCATCCTAACCCACGGAAACCGAGCTTTTGAGTGGTTAAAAATAGAAATCCTGCAGATATACATCTGTCAATTCTGCCATGTCACAAACTGCGCGAGTGGTCTTTACCCGCCACCGGAATAAACTTCTCTTTGGACCCGAGACTTGGGCAGACTCACCATTGCGACAACTTGATACCCTCTACACGAATACCCATACGCCCATTGGCTTTCTTGCACTTGAGCTTGGATCTGATAACAAGCTCTCCTCGACCACGAAGCAGGGCCAATCCCTACCCGTTCCAGTCTACCACACTCACAGTACGGGGCACCGCCCAGACCTGACCGGGCCCTTTCCACGATGGCGGAGCCACCTGCAAAGCGCGCTCGTCGAGTCGACAGCGCGGCCATGTGGGATTCAAATGATAACCAGCCCCGCGGATCAGACCCGGAGTCAGCTCGCGACCGCAGAACTTCACCACCGCGAGACGATCGACGCGACAGCCGATATCGATCACGCTCACGAGAACGTAAGGACAGAAGGCGAGAACGGAGCTGGTCTCGGGATCGTCGCGATAGAGACCGGAGGGACGGAGACAGAGATGGGCGCGGGGCCCAGGATCGGAAGAGGAGCATCAGCCGGGAGCGCGATTATGACAGACGAGGTAGGCGAACTCTTTGATTACGTGGTCTACTAGCTTTTTGCTGACTTTGAACTCTCAGGAACTGTACCAAAAAGCGTCAAGTTCCGCGACCGCTCGCGTTCTCGATCCCCCGCTCGGTATGGCACACGGGTCCGTTCACCTCCTCGGGGCCCCAAGAGCGATCGCAGAGACCCTCGATCGCGAGAGGATCCTCGGAAAGCAAATGGCGCATCGGAAGCGCCTCGCCATGAAGATGAGATGGACGTGGACATCAACGAGGATGCGGACGAGGACGAGATCGAGGCGCAAATGCGCAAGGCCATGGGATTCACTCGATTCCGCACTACAAAGAACACCAAGATTCCCGGAAACGACATTTACGGTGTGCGGAAGGAGAAGAAGATTGAGTACAGACAGTACATGAACCGCCAGGGCGGTTTCAACCGGCCGCTCAGTCCCTCGCGATGAGTCTTTGGCTGTTCCCCAGATCTACTCCTTTCATTTCTCTGTATCCAGAACTCTCGGACATTCTTCTTTTTCTCTGGCACGATTTGCATTTGCGGAGCATGGTTTCTTGACATTTTACCCTACCTGCACAAGCCTTGGTGGAATTACCCTTTCGATACTCAAAATTATAGTAAAATAACAACCTCATCCAACAATTTGACCACTTTAACATGTAGCAAACCGGTCATGGTGGACCTGATAGTTGACACGAAATTTGACTGGACAAGCAACAGGTTGAGTGACGTAGGCCGTTTTATTCCCACGTATGTGTGCGCCGAACGAACCTGCACTTTCCAACTACCCACAAAGTGGCTGCCTCTCGATCTATAGTTCCAAAGATAGCGCCGAACTTGAGAATGTCGCCCACAGGAGATCGCCGTGAGATTGTTATTGTTGGTAAGTGTACACTGTTTGCGACTGTACCCCGCGCTTATTGCAACTCGCTGACCGGAGCACTCATAGGTGGCGGCATCATTGGATGCTGCTCTGCATACTATCTTACAAGACACCCCTCCTTCGATCCCGCCCGCCATAGAGTTACACTCATCGAGGCCTCTGAGATTGCTGGCGGAGCATCAGGAAAAGCAGGTGGTATGCTCGCGCAATGGGCCTACCCGAGCAATATCGTGGCCCTCAGCTACAGGCTTCACGCCGAGCTCGCAAAAGAGCATGATGGTATAAACAGATGGGGATACAGAGAAGTTAACTGTGGACAACTGGTCGTGAGAGGTCGCGCTCTCACCGAGAAGAAAGCCGAGGATGGGAGCTCGGAGTCCCTCCAGAAACGCAGCACAGCCGCTCTGTCCAAGCTGAAGTCTGCCAAAATCCCCCAGGATCTGGACTGGATTGAGCCTGAACTTCTACGGGCTTATGAGAGCATGAGCGGGCCTGGTGAAACGGCCCAAGTGCATCCTTACCAGTTTACTACTTCCATTGCAAAGCTGGCCGAGGAGAAGGGCGCAAATATTGTTCTTGGACAGGTCACAGATATCAATCGCTCAAAGAGCTCTGTGGAATCGGTGACATATACTGACAAGAAGTCCGGAGAAACACAGACCATCGCAGCTACCGATGTGCTTGTTGCTGCTGGTCCCTGGACCAATACCATTCTCCCAGAGGTCCCGATCTCAGCTATGCGGGCACACAGTGTGGTGATCGAGCCCAAGAAGCCGGTCAGTGCCTACTGCTTATTTACAAATATCGAGATCCCCGCAAACTTCAATCCAGAGAAGAAGTCTCGTCCAACAGTGGCCGCGCCAGAGATCTACGCGCGCCCTGATAGGACGGTGTATGCATGCGGTGAGGGAGACAGGATAGTCCCTCTACCGAAGCTTTCATCAGAAGTCGAGGTAGACCAGGAACGCTGCCAGGAAATTATCGACCAGGTGGGTAGTATTTCTGACAATCTGCGCGACGGTGAGGTTCGCTCGCGCCAGGCTTGCTATCTCCCCAACTGCGATTCTGGCGGTGGTCCGCTAGTCGGCCTGACTGGTGTCAAGGGTCTCTACCTCGCTGCTGGTCATACATGCTGGGGTATCCAAAATGCCCCGGGAACTGGCAAGCTTATGAGCGAGTTTGTGTTTGATGGACAGGCAAAGAGTGCGAAGATAGCATCGTTGGATCCGCGCGACCATTTCTGAGATAGACCATTGGTACAGTGTCAATAGCCATAAAATATAGTATATTAAGTGTCTCTGGCTGTCAAAATTGACTTTAGTGATTTATAGATGCCTGCAGAGGTGGAGCTCGGGCCACGTAATTGCGGAGAGGACAACAGCTCCGCGACCTGAAACTGACAACTATCCAATGTTCACCAATTGAGTGACGCTTTTTGCACAATGCGTCACCTCGGGATCTCATTTCTATTATCGTCGCTTCTCTCTGCGACTGGGATCGTTGCAAGTGAGGATCCCAGCGATGTGTCCGCCTTGATTAGAGAGTCTGGACGCGCCAGCAACCAGTCCCTGCTATGGGGACCCTACAAATCGAACCTCTACTTTGGAGTGCGTCCTCGCATTCCAAAGAGTTTGTCTGCGGGATTAATCTGGGGCAAGGTCGATGAGTACATGGGTGCTCAACAGAGTACGTTACTGATCCCTGATCCCTGTTTGCTTGCTTGTATTGCGTGGACTGGGAAGCTAACATCTTGAAGACTTTAGGCACACCTGCGAACAAAATGAAGGCATGGCCGGGTATGGCTGGGATGAGTACGATATCCGCAAGGGTGGACGGGAGACTATTCACGATGCCGGGAACAACTTGGACCTTACCATCGACTTCATTAAGGTCCCTGGTGGTCAGAACGGAGGTAGCTGGGGATTCCGCGTCAAGGGTGTGCCTCGCGAGGCTGCTAGCCCCGACCTACCCGTCTCGATGATCTTTTATACCACTCTTGAGGGACTGGGCCATGTGGGTGTTGAGACCGACACTAACGAGGAATCTTCTGGCATCGAGGGCAACGTGAAGCTCACTGGCTACTCCTCGGAGCTTGGTGACTTCTCTATTGATATCACTACTGGACCGGACAGCAACAAATATCCTCATTTTGACCACCCTAGCTCCACAAACCGGCCACTGACCAACAGCCTGGTGGGCAGTGTGTCTTTTCCCGAGGAACAGCTTTGGCAGGCAAAAGGGATTTATTTCACTCAATTGAAAAATGAGGTCGATAAAGCTCTCGAGGAATATGGACAGGAGAACATGCCGCCTCCTGCCCAGCTTTTCACCATCAAGCACAATCCTGGCCAGGGCAATGTACACTTTGTCCAAAAGGTCTTCACAGGCGCGTTCGAGTTCGACGTTCTGTTCTCCTCGGGCTCTGCACCTGAACCATTGACCTCGGAAACCCTGACCAAGGAGATCAAGGATGCCTCGGCCTCGTTTTCTGAAACATTCGACAAGGTTCTCCCACCACAGGCGCCGTTTGACTCGCCGAAGTACTCGGAATTCTCCAAGGCCATGCTTTCGAACCTTATCGGTGGCATCGGTTTCTTCCACGGAGACGACGTTGTGGACCGTTCCGCTAACCCTGCGTACGAGGAGGAGAACGAAGGTTTCTGGGAGGAGACTGCCGAGGCTAGAGCTGCGGCGCAGCCTGTTATTGAAGGACCCAAGGACCTTTTCACTTGTGTACCCTCTCGGCCGTTCTTCCCCCGAGGATTCCTTTGGGATGAAGGCTTCCACTTGATGCCCGTGATTGAATATGATACCGATCTTGCGTACGTCTACATCATTCGATCATGAATTTTGGCCCATACTGACTACTTTTACAGGCTTGAGATTATCAAGAGCTGGTTCAACCTTATGGACGAGGATGGATGGATTGCTCGGGAGCAAATTCTCGGCGCAGAGGCACGCAGCAAGGTTCCCGCTGAGTTTACCGTCCAGTACCCTCATTACGCCAACCCGCCCACCCTGTTCATGGCCCTCGAAGCCTTCATGGACAAGGTCAAGAGCAACAAGAGCATCCATGCTGAAACCCTGGATAACCAGGACGTGACCGCCAGCCTGCGCTCTGCTACTGTCCGCCACCCCGAGTTGTCTGAGGCATACCTTCGTTCATTCTACCCACTCTTGAAAAAGCACTACTTCTGGTACAGGAACACTCAGCGTGGCGACATCAAGTCTTACGACCGGGAAGCCTTCTCCACTAAGGAGGGTTACCGCTGGCGCGGACGTTCGGTGCAGCACATCCTCACTTCTGGAATTGATGACTATCCCAGACCTCAGCCACCTCACCCCGGCGAGCTGCACGTTGATCTGATCAGCTGGATGGGCATGATGACCCGCACTATTCGTCGCATTGCCGAGAGCCTCGGCGAGCAAGACGATGCCGAAGAGTTCGCCTACTACGAGACCGCTATCACTCGCAACATTGATGACCTACATTGGGATGAGCAGGAGCAAACATTCTGTGATGCGACAATCGACTCCTTCGAAGACAGCATTCATGTTTGCCACAAGGGTTACATCTCCATCTTCCCCTTCCTGACTGGCATGCTTGGCCCTGACAGTCCTCGCCTCAAGGCCGTGTTGGACTTGGTCAGTGACCCCGAAGAATTGTGGAGTGACTATGGTATTCGTAGCTTGAGCAAGAAGGACAAGTTCTACGACACCGATGAGAATTATTGGAGAAGCCCTGTCTGGATTAACATCAACTACTTGGTGTTGAAGAATCTCTATGTAAGTGATTCCATCTTGATTATATCCCGTCTAATGCTGACATTCTATTAAGGATATTGCATTGGCTTCTGGTGACCACCAGGAACAGGCGCGGGAGATGTACTCTCAGCTGCGCAAGAATTTGGTCGAGAATGTCTTCCGTGAGTGGAAGAAGACTGGCTTCGCTTGGGAGCAGTACAACCCTGATTCAGGTAATGGCCAGCGCACGCAGCACTTTACCGGCTGGACCAGTATGGTGGTGAACATGATGTCCATGCCGGATTTGGCCAAGACCGGAGAGACCGTCCATGACGAGTTGTGAGCTACTTTGGAGCTTGATGTGAAATACAGTGTGCCCTTAGATATCTTGATAGCCAGTAGAAATCTTACTGCCAGCCAGATTCTCGCTTTGTCCTTGCAGATATAGAATATGCGCATCGAAGATGTGAGACGGCGCAAACTTAGATCGGAGTGGAATGGAAATTATGGTAAAATGTTATGGATTGGTTATTCCTGTGCAAGATTGTACGCTCGTCACATAGATTAGATATATAGTGATCGTTGCGAGAGCCGGTTCATAATCGCCATGTGAAACAAGTCCTCCAACGCCAGGCTAATGTAGTCAATCTGTATCCCTTGTCGTAGCTCAATGTCGGCGATCACGATCGTCACGGTCCCTTCTGCGTTCGGGATGACGCCGGCGCTCAGCTGGAGAGTAGCTACGCTCCGCACGTCGACGTCTCTGGTGTTCTTCATCTTTGCGACCAGGTCGACTTCTAGAGCGGGACGCTGACCGGCGTCTGTGGTGATCTCTACCGCGAGATCGTGACCGGGATCTGTGTCGATGGCTGCGATGGTGGCGTTCTCTGTCATCGTGGTGTCGTCGGTGTCTGCGATCCTTTTCACGACCGTGGTCTTCACTGCGATCGTGTCTCCTTTCTCGTCGTGGGCTCCGGCTGCGATCATGTCTGTGTCTGCGACTCGAACGGTGCTCCTTCTCCCTCGCCCCGGCATCCGGCATTTCCTCATCCTTCAGTTGCGTATTTTTACTTCCGTCCCCTCCAAGAGGAACCATATTTGCGTTTTCAGAAGCTTTTGGGGGTACGGGAAGACCTAGGGCGACGGCCATAGCTTCCTCCTCGGCGTCCTTGACACGCTGGAGCTCCTCTCGCTCCTTTCTCAGTCGTTCCTCTTCATCTTCACCGTCACCTTTTGCGTACCATTGTAGGTCGCGGTTTTGCTGCCATCTGCCGACCGGGGCCATTACTGAATGGCCCAGGTAGTTCTCGCGATGGGCGGAGTCCTTGACATCGGACCATTTGAATTCATTGCGGCCGCCGCTTCGACATAAATCAGCGAAGTTCAAATAGTCTCACAGTTTTGTATCAACTTACCGGCTGCCCTCTTTGCGCACCCCAGCAACAAGGTCCATTGTGAATGACTTGAGAAAGAAAAGCGGAGGTGTAAGCTGAAGCCGTTTCGAGAGTGGCACGTGCCAAGGGCGGTGAACAGTGGATTTCATCATTGCCCGATCCACTTCTCCCCGCTGTCATCGAATGTTTCCAGCAACTTGACGATGTCCTGTCTACACAGTTTGACCACTTTCCCTTCTTCCTCTTTCACACCCTTGGAAATGACAGTACCACCACTTTCGCTTAAGCTTCCCGACTCTCACTGCTCATACCCGAGGAAGTACTCTTCTCTTCGCTCCGCAATTGCGGACAACCGCCCTTAGCCTGTCGCAATGGCTTCCCCTCATATCAAGGATCCAGGTCCCGCAAGCTTTCAACAACGCCTTGAACAGATAAGGCCTAATCTCAAGGCCCTGAATGTTGAAACCCAGGAGCAGCGAGTACGTTCCTTTGTCTGGAAGGACCTCACGTGAGAGCTATGAACTGACTTGCGCTAGTTTCCTAGGTTGGTGTTCTAGGATACATTGCGCCAATGATATTTAGCTAACTGGCACGAAGGAGAGGAGACAATCACGGTCCGGATATAGCTACATGGAGATGTAACTTGGTGAGTACCTACCAAGGCGCATGTTGATTTGATCTTCCCATTAACTTCGAACAGGCTGCACTCTCGCAACGTCGAAACCTGTTATTTGTGGCTTATGGCTGCGATATATACGTATGGATCCCGAAAGGATCCCGACAGCTTCTCGGTGTCCAACCAGAAATGATCATCCACCCAGTGATGAAGCAGCCCCAGGCGGCTGGCTACATTGACCCGTCGGCACCTCATATCATAAACCATATCATTGTGGATGATTTGGGAGTCGACGAAGTTTTGCTACTGGCGACGGACTCTGGCAACGTCACTGGCTACAACGTCGAGGCTATTTTTTCAGAAATTAATCAGTGCGCAGAATTCGGACAAAAAGACCGTTTGATGGGATAGGAATAAAACCTTTCTTCGCAGAGTATGTCCAGAAGAGTGCTTGGGGCTTGGCAACTCATAAGTTCGCCCGTCTGATTGCCGTGAGCTCAAACACCGGCAATATCACGGTTTTTGCTTTTGCCATGGTGGACCTTGCACCAGAGCGTGAAGATAGCGACCCAAGCCCTTCTCATAATATGGAATCGGGAGACGATGAAGGAGAAGAGCAAATCTGGGTCAAAGTCAACAAATTGGATCACCTCAATGCGATCAAACACCAAATGCCCAATCACCGCAAACGGAACTTGCGGATGAGCTACAAAGGTCATTTCGAAAACATTCCTTGCGTATCATTTGCCAACTTTGATTTGGACCCGAATGGCTTGTGGATGGTTAGCACTGACATTTTCAACCGGGTCGTTGTATGGAGGGTCTGGGACGACTTGAGCCCCATCCAGATGTCCTATCTTGGAAATCCGCACAACAACCCTCCGCAGAGGGGATGGTTTGTCTTGCCCATAGACCCGCGCAGAGTTCAACGACACAGTCTGAAAATTGATGCATGTGGATGTCAACCAATACCGAAAATGATGCGGAATCGGATGATACTCAATGTAACGACTGCAATGGACCAGATCAGCGAAATGTCAGTGGCCCTTGCTCTCAGGCTTTCTAGGTCTTCTGTGACTCACAGACCCCTGCCCGAGGATATATTCTCGCCCGATTGCTTTGTTGGGCCTGACTCTCGACCCCATTATTCAAGTTCACAGCAAGATCTCCCACAAGTTTGTGGAGACTCTCAAACTGACCTGGACAACACTACGCCCCGTGTATGGCTCCGTGCAACACCTCCTATTACCGATTTGATTGAAGAAGACAACAAAAATTCTGACGTCCACCCATTCGAACTTCTTGTGCCACCAGTTCTTGAGGAAAATGACCTACCGACTCTGGAGCGCATCCCCGTTCATCGTACGTCAAGAACGAGCATCCATGCACTTTCTAACCGTGCTGACCATGATCTTAGCATCTAAACCTCGATTCTTCCCCCTCCTACATTTCTCCGAGCGTGATATCTGTTTGGCTCCATACCCACTTGACGCCGAATTTCAAACGCTCTGCAAAGCACCTCTTTGGCAACGCTCCTACATGAATGAGGAGATTAACGCTGCCTGTGATCGCTTCAACATGGTCAAGTATGTCCCTGAACTTGGGATTGTTGTCGCTGCATCCCAAAAAGGCCGTGTTGCTATCATTACCATTACCTGGCAGGAGGAAATTGGCGTTTCCTTCCGCCTCGACTGGATTGTCCCTTTCTTTACACAGGAAATGGCCGATGAACGACCTATGGTTCCTCTTCTTGGCATCGCTGTGAGCCCTATGCCAGGATTCGAGATCCCGCCAGATGTACCCTGTATCCCTAGGGATGTCGATCCTAACGAATGGCTCGAATTCAACTACCGCATACTGAACCCTGATAACGATGATCAGTCAGGCGACGATTCAGCCACCACTACTTCCAAAGATGCTTCCTTCACCAAGTCTACACCTGCTGGCCAGAATGACTCCACACGAGAACAAGGATCTCAAACTAGCAATCGTGCTCGGAACATGTTCGATGGTCGTCCGAATCTCACACTTCCTGAAATCCATGCCCACGCCTCCGATGTGTATCAACCCCATGAGACCTGGCATGGATCGCACCCATCCCGACATTACAGGCTCCTTCTGATGTTCTGCGATCATACTGTCATGAGCTATGAGTTCTGGCATAACTGGAGGAAATGATCATAGTATTGGGAGACTGCTGATCGCATTGTAAAAGAACCGTTGTTTACATTGTTTACCGAAAACCGTCAGATCCACCTGTTGGCGCCCAATTGTACAATTGCATGTGTACTTAATCGAGCCATACGAAGTCTACATGTTAATTTGGTCCTTTGTGATGAATTATCAATGCTGCCGGAGGAAGACAATCATTCCCATCACGATTTCAACCTCAACTTGCGCATCTAATTGAGGCTCTAACAGTTTCAGCCTGATTGGCTCCTCACAAAGTTTTCCAACAACCTTATTATCACTCATCCCACCATGATCGAGTATTGGACGCTATAGCGAACACTATGGTGTTATCCTTTCAAACCATATCATCTGACCTTGAAGCGCAGGCTCCAAATCCAACCCAACCCGTCCTGCGATCCCGTACTCCGTGACCTGAAACCTCGCCCTAACAATTTCTTGATCGCGCGGATCCTGGTTCACAATTTCCAATTTCGCTATCCAGAACTCCCCAGTAGCATGAGTCATCCGAATCACCATGGAGACTTCATAAAGAAGCCGCGAGGCAACGAGTGCATTTCCACACAGCTCAAAGTCCATATCTCCATACCCAGCATGATGATATCGCCCAGCATAGGCCCAAAGCGAAAGCAAAGGCGGGTCTACCGGACAAGGTAAATCAGGATAGAGTCGACCCAACGCATTACCATTATCCACTCTCCTCCGATCCCGACGCTGCAGAAGCTCCGCCGACCAATCGATTCGGTCAGAGGCTGGCGTACTAAGAAGGTCGTCTAGCAGATGCATATACAAAGCAGTCTGCATGCAATTACTCGTACCAGTCGTGTTACCCATGAGAACCAATCCCCATTGGAGATTAGGTAGATACATCATCGTTGAGCCGTATCCAATCCAGCTTCCTGTATGCCAGACCACGCGCTGGCCCCGATAACTATCAATCCTCCACCCGAGGGCATAGGAATGCGGAGCCGTGAATGGATTTGTGGCCTGCTGTGGATAGTGGATGCGTGGTTCGATGAGTGTTGCGTGGTGGGCGGGACTTATTGGAGATGACTGGGTCATCATGCACCGCAGCCATTTCGTGTAATCGAGAACATTGCTGATTATTGCGCCGGCGCCTGATACGACTGGGAAGTCGGGGATTGGTTCTTCGGTGTATTTCTCTATTGATGCGTTCCATGCGTAGCCGTGGGCTAGGGTTGTTCCGGAGCTTGCTGCTGCTTTTGCTTCTTGTGGTGTCCAGTATGTGCGTGTCATATCTAGAGGAGACCATATTCTCTCTCTCATAAATTCCCCTAGTCTGGTACCTGTTATTTTTTCGATCGCATATGAGACTGCGGAGAACATGTAACTGCTGTATAGATACTTGGAACGCATCTCTGCGGCGAGCGGAAGGTGTCTGAGAGATCGAATGCCTTCTCGAAGAGATGTTGTCTTTGGCCTGAAGCTTTTGAGATGGTCTGGAAGACCGGTTCTGTTGCTCAAGGCATCTTCGAAGGTAACGTGGGATGTTGAATATTCATCATGTAAGACGAAGTCCTCTGGTACGACAGAGGAGATGGTCGCAGTCCATGAGAGACCTGACGGAATCTGCTCTGTAGATTGATTTAATGCGGCGTCATCTATCAGCAGTGATACGCTAGCAGCTGTGAATGATTTGGTTGTGCTAGCTGTAAAGAAGACTGTCTCAGGTGTAACCGGGACATCAGGAAGAACAGCCAGTCCATAGCCCTAGTAATGTCTAAGTACTGGTGCCGTGAGAGAGATATCGCGGCTTACCTTGGAATATGTAGAAGCACCATTAATCACTGCAATTGCAAGACCTGGGACATGCCATGTCTGCAACAATTCTTCGACCAATTTATCGAACTCGATGTTCAAAGGGGACTGAGACATTGCAGTGTTCATAAGTGTATCTATACGAGAATTGTAACAGAATCTGAAAGCTGAATTCCGTCTACAAAGTGAGCCCCTCATTTATATGATTTGCTGACGCGGAGTCCGATCGGAGATATTATATAGCAGCCTAGTTTAGTCTCATACGTTCGAGCAATAGCGTCCCTGAGCAGTCCGAAACTAACCCTAATCCTGTAGCGACATTTGGCGTGACATAGATGCAGCAATGAATGTGCCGGGTAATTCTGGAAGCCTTGAATCTCGTTTGTTTTCTCAAAATAAGGCGACGGAAACCCGAGCCCAGAGAGCTTGACAGGGGCTATTGAAGTAAGGGTCCTTCTGAAAGAAGTCCTCGACGAACTGATCAATGCATCTGATTGTACCTTTCTAGGCTTGGGAAATTTACCTGCAGACTACTATAGAACCCGTCACGGGACCTCGGGAGTATAATTTTGCTAAGAGTTCATTATTTCGGACGTATAAAATCTCTAAGTAAGTAGATAAATTGCTATTTTATAAACCAATATTAGATCGATACCGATCTAATAGCCGATCGATAGGAGAAGAAAGCGATTAAGAAGACTCCGCGTAGGCAAAATAGAAGAAACAAGGGCCAGCTAACTTGTTTCGCAAATGGGCACCATAGAAGTTTCGATAGTAGTGATCGAATCTCTTAAAGGCCCCCCTAGACATATTACGTTTAAGAAGAAGTGTATATCTCGTTCTCTATTTCCTTGAGAGTTTATGCACAGAGCAAAACAAAGAACTCGGGTCCCACGTCTGGCGCACTTGTTCAAGGCGTCGGGCATTGCGTGCACCCCAATACCACTCAGGCGAAGTATTGAAATCACTTTCGCCCAAGTATGAACCCACGGCATACTTCCTAATCCCAGCCATAGTACCCTCCACCCACGTCCTGCATTGCGGAGCCAGATCTTCGCTTTCAGCAATACTATACATTGAGAAGTAGTGGGTTGATGGCACGATCATTGTCATGTCTGAGACAACTCGTTCACTGTATGGATACATCGGAGACCAGAATGCCCACGATTTCCCAGGGGGGATACTGAGAAAGCCTTCTTCTAGCAACTCTGTCACTTTAGCTCCTTCACCAATGAAGGCATTGTCCGTGTAATAGTAAAGAGATTTCGGACTTGCCAATGCTTGGCCTTGATGGAGGTTCTCCAGACTTTCCTCTTGACACACCCACTCTGATAGTGTTCCAGGAGGGCGGCCGGTATGCAATTTCATCAGGGCAGCCTCGGCTTCTGCAATGCTACTTTTCATGGTGATGAAATGAACCTTAAAGCATACCTCGCGATCGGGTTCGGAATGGAATGCCACCATGACGATCTCGGTGTCTTGATCAGCGGTTGGAACAACAGATTGAACCCAGTCGAAGGCCTGGCGGTACATCTTGACCGGATAGATATATCCCGAGGATCGAAATCCAACAGGATATGGTAAAAGTTGCAAGTGGAATATAGTCGCGATTGCCGGGAAGAATGGCCCTGCTCCGCGGGCAGCCCAGTAGAGGTCTTGATGCTGTTCTTTATTGCAGAGCAACGACTCTCCCTGAGCTGTCACCACTTCCACGGCGAGTAGCTTCTCGGCAGCCCATCCCCAGTTCTAGGACCTATTAGTAACGCAGTGGATGGACAGAAGAAGAACGACATACTCGACAATTCCATCCCTGGCCTCCTTGAAGCATAAACCCTCCGAGTCCAACATCCGGACAATGCCCGGCAGGGAACATAAGGCCATGTTGCGTTTGTAGATATCGATTCAATTCTTGTCCTGTAACGCTTGTCGTCACTTTGGCTGTGTTTGACTTGGTGTCCACGATGATCTCTTTCCAGCTTCCCATGTTCAATAGGATCGAGTGTTCTTGTAGACTCCAGACAGGGGTTGAATGCCCTCCTGACCTCACAGCGAGTTGACACTCTTCCTGCTGTGCTATTTTCACCGCGGCAATTGCATCTTTTGCGCATGTTGCTGTGACTACAGCACGTGGAAAGTATTTAGGGCGATCAAGATTGAAGACATTCTTCACTCGTGCTTGTTCGTAGGTTTTGCTGTCACTGGAGTCTCGCCATATGATGTGCATGATGTAGGATGCGGGGTGGATTAAGATTGGGAATCAACTCAGATAGAGGTTATTAAGCGCCTGCCAATTTTGCACTCTTTGCACACGCACTTTGCTGCAAGATCCTGCAATGGTGCCTGATACGCTGCAACCTAATATTTGTATAGTCTTTCTTTTTCAATGTCTTGTCAGTGAACAACGAAGGGTAACATATCCGGGTACGTCATAGCACGCGGATTCTAGTATGTTGTAATTATGTATTGAAGATCCACATACACATATTTATGAGACGCGCAATACTAAAACTAATGGCCGAATAACACAGTGCGAGTTACAAAGCTGAGTGGAGAATGAAGACCTATTGCTAATTCCTGCGTTCTAACCGTCTCATGTGTAGGTCTACACGTAACCAACCAAGTCTGGAACAAAAAGTTGAAGATTGGGAAGCTAAATTCAAATAAACAAATGATAGATTGCGAATATACACTTGGTGTCATATGGAAACGTCGAACTATAAACATAATTTAATCAAGGACACATCGAGGAAGAAAGTATCTGTGCGGGAATCAAGGATGAATATGATGGCCAGATATAAGACACTAGAAGGATACACGAAGTGTGCTGAGAAGTAACGTTATGTAGGGTAAACGAAACCAAAAGAGGAAAATTGGGAGGCAGTAAATACCCCGAAGGTACGTAAAATAGCTAAATAGAGGAGTCAAAGAAAGGCATAATCGTCGTCACATGCATCAATCTCATTATGACGCTTTTTGGGAAATCCGCTGAACAGAATTTCCTTGTATCGTTGTGATGTAGCTTGTAAACATCGAATCGTAATTTCAAAAGTCATCGTTCAACTCATCGCTATCCCATTCATCCTCGCGGTCGTTTTGCACGAGAGCTAGAAAGCGCTGGAGGCCAGCACGAGCCTCGTCTTCCTGTCGTTGGCCAGGGTGGTTATTTTCCCATGCAATAGGCTCGTGTTCGTCATCAAGGGGCGGGCCGAGATAACCCAGAGGTCCTTGTGGATTTTGAGGAGCTGGAGGAATATCCGCCCATCGGACAGGCCTCCGGGGCTCGTCTCGGTTGTTGCGGTGTCTTACTTCGGCCATAGCGCGAGCTTGGGCTCGGCGTTCGGCTGCTGCGGCACGGGCCGCTGCATGATCGCGTCGACCGGGTCGTCGGCCACCGGCATTGACGCGGGGTGGGACTGGGGCTGGTGGAGGTGGATGCCGGTGGCCGTGCAGGTCGTCTTCATCGTTGTCGAATTCGAATGCAGGGCGATCCTCGTCGCTCTCTTCAGCCTCCTCATGGATGATTGCTGGTGGTGGATCGTCGAAAACTAGAAGCGCTTCGGGGATGCGGTGGAGTGCTTCGGCTCCGTCTGGATTGATACCATCGCCACCTTCCAAATCCCACAGCCGGTTGTAGCATTTGCTCTCTAAGGTGTTGAAGTGTTGATATGGATTGTCGGCGGACAGCCAGCTTGAGCATAGGTAACAGAAATGAGTATCGCACTGGAAACAACGCATATGGTTGCAGCCCATTTGTTTCTGGCAGGGCACATTGCAGGTGGGACAAGGAGAAGTGTATAGCCGCAAATACTCCTCGGTTGCCTTTTCTTCTTCTGTTTTCTCGCCTGCGCGCCGTGGGTAGCATCGTATTAGTTCTCCGTGCCAGCCTTTTTTGCAGACAGAGCAAAAGGCGTAGTTGCAGTCTTCACAGATGGCCACGCGTTCTGCCATTGGAGGCAGTTGGTCTTCGGGGCCGAGAGGATCAAATCCATCTTCATCATCGGAAACTTCCAAATCGTCGGTCATTGGGTCTTCCGGTTTTGGGTGACGCTTGGATCGTGCTGCTCCCTGGCACCATTCTCGAGGACAGTAGACGGTGTTCTTATCGGCTTCTATCTTCTTCTTGCGCTTGAGAAAAACGTATCGCTGAACTGCTTCCGGAGGCAACGGTATCTGAAGGAGCTCGCTAGGTCCAATACTAGGATCGCGCTTTTTGCGGGGTGGCGTCTGGCCGTCGCCCTGTGCTGGAAGTCTCTTGTTGTACTCGCAGTCCGGTGCCATGCATTTCACACTATCTACATCACCCTCCTGGATGCAGGTTCCGTAGAAGTCTTGCAGGCAACCGACGCAGAAAACGTGGGAGCAGCGCAGCAATCGATGGCAAAGCGCACCCTTCTTTGGTTCGAGGCAAACTCCGCATTCAAAAGTTCCCTGTTCAAACTTTTCTTGTTCCGCTTTTATATTGAAGTCCAATAGCGCCACTTTCAGATCCCGCGATAAGCACACTTCTCCCGATGCGGATTGAATATCGAATGTTGTCTCTGCCAGCTGTTGGAGGTGATCAATATAGGTATAAACGACGAGATCATTTCCACATTCTTCCCAGAGTCGGCGGCAGTCGTCAGATAAACGGTCGATAACCGAGGCAGGCAGCCATGATGAAACGGTCGTAAGATGGACGATTGGTGGTTTCTCGATAGGGTAGCCTTCGGGCAGTTCGATCTCGAGGCTGAGAGGAGGTAGATATGTTAGGATATGGACGTCCTTGACAGGCGGCTGGTCGAGTTCTCCTTTGGATTCATCCAAGGAAGTCGGAGGGGTAATGGTTGCGTTGAGTGCAGGATCGACTGGCTGTTGAAAACAGACCGAGATTGGCGACGATGGGACAACTGGCAGTTCAAGCGCGGCTTTAAAGGGTGACCCAGGTTGTATCTGAATTTCCGGGAAGATGGCGGCGATGGACGACAGCTCGACGGAGCGGTCATCCTCGGCGCACTCTAGTTCAGTCATTTTGGCCGGATGAAACCGATTCGCCGGGATTTCTGTCGACTTTAAGTTGGGATGTGGTGATATTCCGTTAAAGCTTTGTGTTTCAATTCGGAGACCGTATATGTCTCCCACAATATGTCTTAGCACAGGAAGGCCATGGCAGGCGGCGAAAAGAAATATTGTGTGGCGACAGATCGGAGTGAAGTGTCAGGGTCGGGCAGAAATGCGGAATCTCCTGCAGGAACACTTCGAATCAGCGATGCGACTGAGATCCAGTGGTAAACCAACCAGAGTAGTTCACGGCGCCCCGAGTATTTGAGGCCACTGTTCGGCAGAGCGGGAGGGGTCTAGTAAATGATGTAACAAGAAATCGGGAGAATATGGCGAGAGCAGCTGCGTCATGGTTTGAAAAATGAAATGCTATAAAGAACAGACAGAGAAAAGGAAGAGAAAAGAAAGTGGGATCCCACTCGATGCCTGAGAAAAGTCCCCGCCGTTGGGCTTTGTATCTCTTATCACGGACCGGATTTACCCTGTCCCAGACCCTGAACATCTCCCGGCTTCGACTGTACTTCACTTCTCTCTCTCTTTCCACTTCACTCTTTCTACTATATTTCCACCATGGGGGACACTCCACTCGCCTCTCTGTCCTTGACTCATGTCCATTACGTGTGTCTCCCCGCGTTAATCCCTATATTAGCCAATGCTAACATACCTAGAACCCCGAGGACCAGCTGTCCTTCGTTTCAGCCTGGTTGGCCTTGATCCCACAGGCATTATGTGTATCCTACGCAACATTGGTCTGGTCAACCAGAGAGGTAGAGGTGATTCTCATGTTTGCTGGCCAGATGGCCTGTGAAGCTCTCAACTTTGCCCTTAAGCGTTTCATTAAAGAAGAGCGACCGAAGGGTAAGTGGTGATGGCCGGGACCTCCGAGGACCTCAAACTGACTGACTGTTACAGAAATGTTTGGCAAGGGCTACGGCATGCCATCCTCGCACGCCCAGTTCATGACCTTCTTTTCCGTCTACCTGACCTTCTTCCTCCTCTTCCGTCATAGCCAAGCTTCCGCCAGCTCCTACCCCAACGTTGCCGTCCTCCTCCGCGTCCTAGTCATGCTAGCCCTTTGCATGGGCGCCGCCGGTGTCTCTGCCAGTCGTATCTACCTCAACTACCACACCCCGAGACAAGTCCTGGCTGGCTGTGCCGCCGGTTTCACCTGTGCTTGTGTCTGGTTCATGTTCACCAGCGTGCTACGAAGCTCCGGCTGGATTGAATGGGCCATGGAATTGACCGTGTCTCGGTTTGTGAGGATTCGTGATCTCGTGGTAAGTGAAGACCTGGCCGAGGCCGGCTGGCAACGATGGGAAGCTCGGAGATTGAAGCGTCGCGGTAGTGAAAAGAAGACGGCCTAAGGACAGAGCTCGATTCATCTTGTGTATACCCCGATTTTGTAGAAAGAACGCGCATCAGCCTGTACATTTGTCGCATTTGTCGCATACATAGCTATTAATTTAAATCCAATCTCGAAGTCCCAATGTTCGCGTGAGATGCAAGAGACGAGCAGGTGAAGTTACCGCCTTTCTCACCGCCACAAATTTGCCATTTTATAGAGGTGTTTCTAGGGATGTAGGGGGTTTCCTAAGGCGATTTATAGAATACTTCATAACTTGAACTTTCCAGAATTTCAAGCACGCGAGGGAGCATTCGAGCTCCTATGGAATCTCTCGTGGAGCGTCCGATAGTGCCTGTGGCGTGTAAACATTGCGCCAGGTCACGTGCCACCCTCCCAGAAATCAACACCGCAACTCAAATTCGCATCGCTTGCTTTGGACGTGACGAATTGGAATGTGTAATGATTTACTTGTATGAGGCGAGCTGAACTCTACACATATCACTCGTCACTGGCTTGGCTGATGCCTGGAGTGTAAATACACCCGATCTGGCGATCCACAAGAGTTGCCTTTCAGAAACCCAGAGTCGCCAGACCTCCCGGGATGGACGGCCCATCTGATACCCGTGACTCCACAATGGAAGAGCACCACATTGTCAAGGCCGATGAGATCGACCAAACTGGGACTGATATCTCGCCCGTCTCAGATGATCAGCTCATGGAGGAGGTGGCTGAGGGGCTTCGCCAGGAACAGGCGTCTCAGGCCGCACCCACCGCAGAGATGACGCCGTCTGCACCCGAAAAGCCCACGAAAAGGCCAGAACTCCGCCGTGAGAGCTCTGCTCCTCCGCCACCTTTGCAGCCACCACCTCCGGCTCCGGTTCAGGAGAACCCAGGCCAGCCCACGGACTCATTGAGTCTATCCCAGCTGCGCAGACTCGTGCATGATATGCCCAAGATTGAGCAGCCAGCTTATGCATTTGAATACGCCGATGCCCAGCCTTTTCCCGATGAACTGGAAGAGTGGTTCCAGTATAATGACTTCGATCGTGTCATGCTCATGGGGACCAAGGCCACCTTCAACCAGAAATGGAATGTCTTTCGTCAGCAAAGCAAGATAGCCACGCTGACATCTTGGCTTGACGTATCACAAGATGTTCGCCGCACATTTGTATCTCAGATACTCGGCGGCCTGCAGCATGACGATGTCGCAGTACGACTGGAAGCACTTGAAACCATCTGTTACCTGCTGACTGGAATTTGGGGCATCACTGGTGGAAAGGTGGCTCCGGGTTACCCATCACCGGAGAGATCTCACACGTCGACTGAAGCTCCTCCATGGAAATCTTTGCAGATCGATTGGATCGAAGACAATGTCTCCCTCCTCCAGCAATGTTCTGGAGTGACAGCCCTGATTGAATACATGTGTCGACTCTTCGACAAAACTCGCTCCAACCTTGGGACGGACGTCAATGGCATGGAGCACGAGCGACTCAATCCCGGTGACATCACTGCCCCGGAGCGTGAAGCAAATCTGCTCCTCACAAGTTTGTACTTTGTCGTGGAAGTGGGCCGCCGGCAAGAGGCGTGTTGCACTGGGTGCAGTCCCATTCGCGATACATTGATTGACTCAAACCCGAATCTGCTGGTCTCTATTGTTGAAATCATCGCCCGACTACGTTGGGATGAATCTGCCAATATCCCGCTTACCAGAATTCTTCTTTTGCTCTGGAAATCGCTCCTCCTTGTTTTCGGAGGGGTTGATGACCTAAAGCGAGCCAAAGACGTTCTGGAGCCTTTCCATTCAGCCAATAGAGATGATACCAAGCGCCGGACTCCATTCCTCCACGCCTCTCCCTTGGACTACCACGTCTTCCGCCAAGAAATCACATCGAAATACCCGGCTTACAACCCTCCCCCACTCGCGGTTCCTTTGGAATTGGACAACAACTCTATTCTCCCTCCTCTTCCACACAACGCGATCAAGATGAACTCATCGAATGGCATATTCTGTGGCGTTGGTCCATCAGTTGCTGGCGGCAATGGCTCTATTCTCCAGCAGTCTGTTCACATCGCAACCCCGGCACCATCCCCACCACCGTCGCCTGTCGGCCCAGGAGGCAAAGCCGGAAAGAAACAGAATTACCAAACCAACCAAAACTTCCCTTTTATGTACCCTCCATTGGATGACTCAAGTAACAGTATCGGCGGGAAAGGCACCACAGAACGTCAGGATACGTTGGTTGGCAAGCGTTGGGAAGGCAGTGATGTTCCTGCATCGATCATTGAAGCTGGAAGGCTCTTCTCCACGCACGTGAAGATGACTCGTGCTATCAGACAACTTTGGCAGGAACGCGAAAATTTCATGATATACGATCGTGGTTGGAATGCTGAGGATGCTGCCCACTTCCCTGACGCCGATCTATCGGATGATTTTGAACATTTGGATCTCTCAGAAGGCGAAGAGACGCCTGATGCTAAATCCGAGCAGAAGGAGACAGATGATCCTGATATCCAGCGGCGCCTGGATGCTGTTGAGCATTTCTACGTGCGTGATATTACCTGCTGAATATGACATGATCTAACAACATGCAGGGCCAAACCTTGTCCTATCTTCAATCTATCACGATAGTTTTCTTGAAGATTATTTTGACGAATGTCAGTTCGGTGGTCAGCCAAGCCGGCAGCTACAACAGCCAGAACATAAGGTGAGGTCGATGAACCCCAGCAGGGTTTGGATGGGATCTAACATACGATCCAGCAATGGAATGAACGGCTCACATGATCTCTTCTCTGACGCGTCTATCGATGAACTTGATAATATCAGACTTCGCGAGATCACCGGAAAGGCAGTCTCTGGAATTCTGGTGCTTCTTTTGAAGTGGTTCAAGAGATCTCGTGAGTTTCCTCGGCCTAATTGACTCCCAAACACATAACTGACCTCTAAAGATATTTTGAAATTCGAATATATGACCCAGCTTCTACTCGACTCCAACTATCTCCCTCTGATCCTCAAGATGTTCGCCCACCAAGACGTCGATCAGGTCGTTGCACAAAAGAATGATCGTGAAGACTTGTCGTAAGTTGCCCGATCACCATCAACCAGCGCGGCAGTCCCTAACATGTACCAGGTTCTTCCACTTCTGCGCGAGTAACACAGACGCCCAGGATAGCGATGATAACTCGGGCGGAGACACCGAGAGCGAAGACGAGGCCATGCCACCTCCAATCTCTCGGCATCGCCCCAACCTGATGCGCGGGCTGTCCGAGGAAGATTCAGTCGCCGATATATTCAATAGCCACACCCGCCCTGAAGTCGACGAACTCGGCTACCCAACAGCGCCTCCCCCAAGGAGCCAATCACGATCTTCTCCTTTCGCAATTTCTTCTCCTCCATCAACTATCTGCACGTGATGCAAAAGATCACACGCAATAAGGCACACCGCTGTCTCCTGCTTGTGCAGTACAAGTCCAGCAACATCCTCCGCAAGGGCCTCAAGATCCCAGACCCGCATCTCCGCAACTACACCCTCAAGCTGTTTAAATCACAGGTCCCGTACTGTGGCCGGAAATGGAGACAGGGTAACATGCGCGTCATCACCGCTATCTATCTCTACTGCCGCCCCGAGCTCCGCGACGACTGGCTCGCCGGTTCAGACGTCGATGCCGAGGTCGAAGAGGCATTACCCCTGGAACAAGCTTTGCGCGGTCTAACCCACTGGTGGCATCTGCGCCAGTACAAGGATGTCATGGGTGGCAATGAGGGTACATCGATGATGGAAGAAGAGCGCGATTTCTTCGTCCGAGAGCTTGAGTCTATGGGTTGGGGATTTGCTGATGACATGCTTGGTGGTTCTGGGGATGATCAGGATATGGCGGGTCAGTTTGTTAATGGGACTGAGTGGGAAGGTGTGCCTCTGCCCATGGAAGGATGGCCGTAGTCGGCTTTTTGGTAATGTCTCTGCATGAAGATGAGATCAATGAATTGCATATACCCGCAGTGTCGGTGTGCGTTTTGATGACAGTTCATAGTCCAATTGTACCTAGGCAGTCTATGTGTGCCCCAGCAACCAGACATAGACGGCGGTTGGAATACATTCATGTTGTGTCATGTGTTCTAGACTCTGAACAAACTTAGCTTTTGCGCCTATCCTTGCATAATTTGAATTGGTTTCTCAGTTCTTAATGGAGTCGTCCTCTATTTTAGGCACTTCTCTTGTCATCTTCTGGCCATAATATCTGACGTCTCGCAATCCCAAGTATGGTAGCACCGCCCACACCCAACCACATTGCGACTTGCAATACAGTCATAACGGACGAAACCCAGAGAATACCTTCAGACTGCAACACCTGCCCGATACTAATCGTCGCTATAATAAACCCTGTGTTGGGGAATACCATCGACCAATACACAACTGACGTGCCAGGGGCTCCCTCCCTCCAAAGATTCCAGCCGAGGCCAAAACACTAATAAGAGCGATACAAAAGTGAAAGAACGCCATAGTCCAAACAAAGATGGCGAAGAAAGAGGCAATCACCATGGCAATATCACCAGTGCTGACGGCGACACTCCCAACGGACTCAGGATCAGCGTAGGAAATGATATATCGTAAAGAGAAGATTTCCACCGCCTCCTTCGCCATTCCAATTAACGCAAGAGCAGTGAAGCTGCACGGCCCGACAGCAATGAACATCTGAGGTCGCTTGGACGGTTCTGGCAGACCATGCCTGGCGAGAAAGTACTGGTATTCCCCGTATATGAGCAGAGACATTATGAAGCCGAAGCCTTGTAATGTGACGCCGCCAATGAGAATTGGCAGTGCTTGTTCTCGTGGTTGACTGCCCGCAATAGACGATGCGATAGTGCCAGACAGCATGGCTGGGAAAGAGGGCAGTAGTTGCACTATTGGGAATGGTTGCTGCTTGGCCATGGCCAAATAGTATAAATACCAGTTGTGGAATATAGCGAGGAGTGTGGAGAGCGCGACGTAGATCCAAAAGACGATTCGTAGGGCTACTTGCAGCCAGGGGCCACAGGAGCTATTTCCGTAACTTTCGGCTCCAAGGATGATGGTTGCGATAGATAGTAGGCATGTCGGTGCAAAGTAGGTTTCATGACTGCTTTGGAATGACTGCTTCAGAGCGCTTGGCTTGGCCAGGAATCGGAGAATCATGCACGATGTGATCGCGAGAAAGAGGAAGAGGTTGAAAATATAGATAATTTTGCCGATGATCTCAAGTCCGGTAAATTGGTGAGGTGTCCGGTAGAGGAGGACAGCGATGCCTCCAGTAGCCATGGACAACGAGTACCACCCCCATGTGATCTGGCATACTCGGTCTTTGAGGGTGACTCTTCCATCAAGATTCATTTTGATGTTGGGAGGTGGGATGTGATCTTGTCGTGGGAAATGGAACAGAGTGATATCACATTGTGGGTCATTGTGCCTTGGACAAGTTTCGGATCTTCGATAGATCTTGGACAACACTCCGCGTATAAGACCCACAAGGTTTCAAGGCCTCTTTTGTTTCGGCATCCCGAGTGGAGAAACCGAGTGGATCTCGGAAAACAGGGCTGCGCGAAAATAAACGTTGCAACTCCACAGTCAAACCAGAACCTGTTTCTCGGATAATGTTCCTAAAGATCCCGTGCTTCATAGGGAAAAACGTCGTGTATCTGAACTAGGAGATTTTGAACCTCTTTTAATAATATATTTGTGCACTTGTTCGTCACATTTTGTAGAAATCTCAGTATAGTCTTGCGCAACCTCTTCTTTCACAGAGGAGCTGAGACAACTATTGACCGGAAATGAAATTCATTATAGTTCAAGCTTTCTTCCGGCTTTAATACCCATAATGTGACGTCACTGAATCTGTTACGGCCGAGTGCTCTGTACGGTTCAAGTCCTTCGTATACTGTAGTTACAAAGCACTCCTCGCCTGGCCCGCCCCTGTTTGATTTGATCATTGTCAGATAAAAGCCCAAGACGTCCAAAGAACCAGAAATCCCGAAATCTCCGACACATTTCGTATTCAATTCAGCCAGATACTGTATACCCCGGCGCCCTCTGTCATCCATCAAAAATGGATACACCAGCCAATCCCACACCATACACCTATGAAAATGGTATATACGCAGCAGGTCTGAACAATGAAAGGTCCCAAATCTCGTTCGATCCTACAAACTGGGAATCCCTCGCAAAAGAACGCCTCTCAGCTGATAGTTTCGGCTACGTCTGGGGCTCGGCTGGCACCCGCCAAACGGACGACAACAATAGAGAAGCATTCAAGAAATGGGGAATACTGCCCTCGCGCTTGGTGGAGGCTGATTTCCCAAACCTCAAGACAACCCTGTTCGGCGAAGAGTACGACTACCCCATTGCCATTGCACCAGTTGGGGTGCAGACGATCTTTCACCCTGACGGCGAGGTCGCTACCGCAAAGGCTGCTGACGCCGAAAATGTCACATATATCATGAGTACGGCTGCGTCAACGAGTATTGAGAATGTAGCGGATGCCAACGGTCCTGGGGCACGTTGGTATCAGCTCTATTGGCCTTCCAATGATCACATGGACATCACTGCTAGCTTGTTAAAGAGAGCCAAGGATTCTGGGTACAAGGTTCTTGTTGTGACGCTTGATACGTATATACTTGGGTGGCGACCCAGCGATCTTGATCACGGATATAACCCTTTCCTTCGCGCCGACAATATCGGGGTTGAGCTTGGTTTCTCGGATTCGGTCTTCCAGGAATATTTCCGGACCAAACACGGCATGTCAATTGAAGAGGATATCTCCAAGGCGGCAGCTGAATGGGCGCATATCATCTTCCCGGGCACTAGCCACGGATGGAAAGATATTCGATATTTGCGCAATCATTGGGATGGCCCGATTGTGTTAAAGGGTATTCAGACAGTTGCGGATGCGAAGAAGGCGCGTGAGTTTGGTGTTCAGGGTATCGTGGTTTCGAACCACGGGGGCCGTCAGCAGGATGGAGGTATTGGATCACTGGATGTGTTGCCCGACATTGCGAATGAGGTGGGAGACGATCTCGAGATTTTGTTTGATTCCGGAGTGAGATGCGGCGCGGATGTTGTAAATGCTTTGGCTCTGGGAGCCAAGATGGTTTTGCTTGGTCGACCATATGTGTATGGGTTGGCAATCGGTGGTGAGACTGGGGTCCGACACGTGTTGAAGAGTATCTTGGGAGATCTTCAGTTGACGTTGCATTTGTCAGGTATTGAAGATGTGACAAAAGTCCACCTGAACCAGTCAGTATTGCGACAGATTAGGAATTAGCCAAGATAATACAATTTTGAATAAAGATCTGCAGTTCTGGACAATCGAGAGTGGTGCGGCAATGGGAGCCAAATGTAGGAGTTCGTAAGCTGAGAATCCGTTGGTGGTCCATATAGTCAAAGATGAGGGAAATGAATAGAGACCTCGCACTCTGGCATTGTTTCCTATTTCTCTCTATTGGTACTAACCTGGGCATTAGTTGAAAAAGGCATATGGAAGGGAATGAAAGCAAGCCCATTACGGTCTCGTGAGAGGATGTTACCTTGTCAATCAATCAATCAATCAAGGTTCTATTAACCTGTTGGAGCCTAACTAGTATCGTAATGGCTATGCAGGCGCTTCTATCCGGTGAAGCAAGAACTCGTGTCCATACGCCTGATCATGCTCCAGTACAAAAAGTGAGGCTGATTCTCAAAGAGTGGAAGCACCAACCCATTACATGTGAATCAAACCCAGAACCCATAGAACCCGCAGTACAAATGAGAAATTCAATGCCAGCCGGCATTGAATGCAAAATGAGCGCGTGGATGTACCGTCCACCTCTCCAAGTCCTCTCTTCTCTCATAGTTCATGTAAACACCTCCCGATCCCGATGCTAGCCAATTCCTGCTGCAGCTAGATCAGACCCCGTTCTCCGACATCCTCACTTCAGCCTCGATTGCTGTTCATTGTTATTTTAGGCCGTTCAGGGATCGCCCAGTCCGGAAGCGTGTATTCGAATAGCTCATCGAGGTTCTCTCCACCCTCGCGACGGTGTTGGCAAGCGATGGTGAGTACCTAGCGTCTTCGGGACTCTGCTCCATAACCTCGAGGTCTTTGTGTGGTTCATCATCGGATTCTTCTTGCTCAGCATGTTGAAACTGGGCAAGTAGGCCGGTTCGATGCATGAATTGGGCAACGTAGCGGGTTGCCAGCGGGTCTAATACAATAGTGTTATAATCGCTCAGTTCTCTCACTCCAGCTTCATGCTGATGTTACCTTGTCAAGATTCTATTTTAGCGCTTTTCTTTTAACAAAACGACAAAAACATACAACAGTAAGGATTCGCTAGTGGTCACCCACCTAACTACTAACTTACCGGCGTGTGGCTTAAGTACGGCTGAGCGGACGGGAAGCCCTGTTCTCCACACCCTGTGGTCGTATGTACTACAGTTAGTGTGAAAGGGATATGTATCCTTTGATTAGGATAGCTAGTCTAGTTAGTATAGGCGAGAGCCGCTTTACAGTCGCGCGACCGAAGGTGAGAAGGGTGATGTGCTTCTTTTCCTTACCAAGCCGATCAGTTCACCGAAACATCATCTTCCTGTGATTCATAACGAGACTCGTATAGCCTTCACACAATGAGACTGACGTTGAAAGTGGAGGTACTCCAACTGCCCGCCTCCAACATGGCACAGAGCAGTATGTCCCTGCATTGGGCTTGCTCAATTGGCTATAAAAGGTCAATTTCTGTTTATATCAAGAGACACTCCCACCGCCACAAAGACCAGGTCTCTCCATCAAACATGGACAAATCTAGCAAGCCTGTTTCAATAGAACAGACGGAAGGGCGAGAGGCGCTGCCAGTTACACCCGACAGGGTCGATAATGAAAAAGACGCCACGCACAACATAGCGGAGACCACAGCATAGGTAAGAGCGCAATAGTCCGAATCGCGATCTCGCTGAAAAGAAGTTCGGGATGATGAGATAAAAAAATTATCGTGACCTCTCTGGGACTATGGCTAGTTTTCGCTTTTCCTGAAGTCTCCATTGAATACATTCCCATTTGGCAATCAAATTTCAAGTTGCCTGAGAGCTCTAATTATTAGTATTTGTGACAAGAGTATGAGATTTATTGAGCTGTGGGAGCTTCGACGTCACTTATAACAGCGGGAGGGATCGCGGTTGAAATTATCAGTACGGGGAAAAGTGGTCAGGGATAGGGTACATGTGAAGTATTCTCAGAGGTAGCCCTAGGAGAGTGCATCCCGTCGACAAATTTATTTATGTTTGTCCATTCATGTTAATTAATTCAGTGGTCTTCATGGATTTGTTGGTATGATAAGGTAGCGGGATTCTCTGGAGTATCCTGTCTCAAAATTGATGTCTGGTTACCTCGTTAGCGTTAGTGTAAGTTAAATCACACAGTAAAGACAATTAATTGCATGGGTAGAATTTGAGCATTTCTAGGTATAGATAAACCCGCCTGCATATCAATATGGGCATATACGCAAGCTGATTCCCATTTGTACCTGAATGGGTACATGTATTTGTGGGCACCAGAGCATAAAACATTGGAAAGTGACAGACCAGTCAAACATCATCATTCTGCGATGACAGCTCCACGGCTGTATCGAGCACAATAATGTACATTAGAAAGAGACGTGATGGTTTGATATAAAACATAAACCCATGTAAAGAACGCGAAGAGGATATATTCGTTGGCAAAATAGACAGATCATTAAGCATCCACCTATGTAAGAGGCAAACTATGCCAGTCATTCCACCATTTATTTGCCATCTTCTCAGGCCAAACGCGACGCCAGATGATTTCAAGCCACCTAGGGAACTCAGATGGCAATTCATCACTGGGCTCTTTTTCCACTACCAACTCATTCCGACAACCATTGCGAACACACCTTGTAACCCGCAGAGGCTGGCTCAGGCGTTCCAGGATCGGGCCCAATTCTGTCGGACATCCGACGTCCCCAAACTCTCCCACAGAGGTCGTCTTTATACACAGTTTCTCCAATGAGGCAGAGCCTTCAGGCTTGCCCGCTGAGATCGCACCGAAGATGGCGCGCCCAAGGGCTGAGTCAAGCGCGCAGTTAACAAGCCGCTCCCGAATTGCGCCATTGCACGCTTCAGAACCACCGGCGGCTCGGCGAACGGCCCATTGCACTTGTTGATCGAACTCATCGTCAAAGCGCGTGTCGACCAGATCGTCCGTTTCCCCGGGACCGTCTATGCAGTCCCAGGTCTTCGAAACGTGCAATGTCAAGGAGACACATTTTAGCTGTGGCAAGGCCCCTAGTATCCTGTACAGAGCGACTTCCTCGGAATCTCCTCCTGTGCGGTCCAAAGTCAGATCTAGGTATTGGAGCGAAGGGCAGTTTTGCGCAATTGCCGATAGGTGATTCTTCTTGATGGACCCGACCGATTCATAGCCCTGACTTTCTGCCAGCTTTAATTCAATTAAGCTGGCTCCGTGGGCATTCATGATGCCATCCAATACAGAGCTGACCATCCAACCCTTTAACTCCAAAGAAGACAATGGCCGCAGTCTCTGGAGGAAGATCTTGATTTGCTGGTACGCATTATTCTCAATCTCATTGGGAGTTAGGACCAGTGTTTTCAAACGCGCGAAATCGACTTCGGTGGCCAGATAGTGTAGAAGATCGGTTGTAACTGTTGATTTAAGCTTGAACACTTCTAGAGCTGAGAAGTCGGTACAAGCCGCCCAATGCTTGATATCGTCTTTCTTGATGAGAAGTGTATTATCGAGTTGAAGGTATCTTAAGGCGCCACGCTTTGAGTCTTTTGCTGGGTTCGTTTCCTTCTGACTAAATCCTCGCCAAGGTGGCAGAGGGGATTTTGCAGGCGTACCGCTACCGGGCGGGCGAAAGAGAGTGACCTCTTTCAGATTGGGAGCAAATCCAGACACCATGTGCATGATAGCTTCATTGAGGTAGGCACCATCTGGTAGAGGTTCTCGTAGTGGTAGCCTGCGTGGCTCTGGATAGCCTTCCCAAAAGGAATCTTCGTACTCCCCCTTTAGGCTGAAAAGGCATGGAGAAGTGGCTAATTGGAACTCGTATGGATGCAGTACAGGGCTCTTCAAACTCCGTAGAAAGAAGTTGTGGATGTGAAGCTTGCATTGTGGATGATGGCGGTGAAGTGCCTCCAGCAGACAAGAGGGAAATTGATGACGGCATAGAAAAATCAGATCCAGTAGCCTGGGCAGTCGTTGGATCAAATCGGTCAGGGGCTGCCAGGCGTCAATGTGTGGGGAATCTGCCTCCGGTGGATGTTGCGTCGCCGCCCACCGATAGAGACTCTTGCGGCTGTTAAAGCGATCCAGGGATCCATGCAGGTTGTTTCCAAAGACTGCAGTTCGATCCGGATCGGTGGGTTCTTCCACCTCTTCACCGTAACTTGCTGCTTCTCTCGATGTCGGCTCTCCGCCAACCACGAGTTGTTTCACGTATCGAAAGCTTGAATTTCGTTGAAGGATCTGAGCAATATATTCAACACGGTCCCCGAGTTCCTGGCTTTCAGGCGCGGGGATATTGAGAGTCTGATAGAGATAGGGCAAAGCCAGGGCATGACATATTCGACTGGCGCCAGCAAAGGCCCGGACACTGGGCTCATGTTCTTTGCACAGAGCCTGTAGAATTATTTGATGAACCTCCGGGGGTAAATTTTGAAAGCCGAGTAGCATAGTGAAAGCAGTGAATACGATAGAGAGATAAGGATGGAGGGAGAAGGAACGAAGAGAGAAGAGGCTATGGTTGATGCTTAAGGCACATGAAGCTGTCACAATGTCTTGGACTCTACTATGGTGACCGGAAAAAGTGCTTATCCTGTTATTTGTCTTGTTTGCATTATCTTGAACACATAAATTGTATTTTTCGCTAGTATTATAAAGAACCGAGTTGTCAATATTACTTATTGGTTGACGGAATGTTAGGACAATCCCATATGGGGGTATTAGGGATGGAGTCGATCCGCATTAGGGTTTTGCTGTTAACTATGGGAGAAAAAAGTGGTGACAGGCTGGGTCAAAGATTATTTACTCGAGGCCGGTCGCGATATTCAGTCTAGCCGGATAAGGTTTAAAATTCTACTAGTTATAATTCCAATCATTATTTACCCCCTATTTGTATCGGAGACACTATAGACTTAGGGGATTGATACAAACACAACCCTACAACCCTTTGGATGCTAACGTAATTCACTACCGAACCGCCACCACTAGCGAGCCGCCATCTCCAAAACGCATAGTACGATCATCGAGTGATATAAATACGCTCGACACGCATTACACTCCAGCATTTCTTATATAAGATCAATAAAGTGGAATCGGATAAATGCCCCTATAGAGAAGGCTTATCTTAGACGCCGAAGCACGTCTTGCTTTAATATAAGACCTTCGACGTATTAAGAAAACGTTATTTAACTAGTTAGATCGAGCAATTAGACCATTCGATATATCGAATTATGATAGCATTGTCTCAAACCCGTTAGCAACCCGCTACGTTGCTAAATTTATACACTAAACCGGTCTTCTTGCTCAGTTCTAACACGCTAACTAGGAAGAGTCCGATGATAAGGCCAGAGACCTAAATCTAGAGGTTACAGAGCAGAGTCCCGAAGACGCTAGGCACTACCCAATTCTTACTGACACGACTAAGGAAGGAGAGAGCCTTAGCTAGCTATTCGAATACACGTTGCCTAACTAGGTACTAAATAACATTGAATAGCAATCGAGGCTAAAGTGAGGATATTAGGGAACCGGGTCTGATCTTGCCTAGTGCTTACTAGGCAGGGTTTTTGATACGGAGGCGTATATATATCTTATGAGGAGAGGACTTAGAGAGGTGGACGGTGTATCCACGCATTCATTTTTGTATTCAATGGCTACGGGAATTGAACTTTCATTTGTACTAGGCTTTTTCGACGCATTTGCGGGTTTCATGGGCTTGGCTTATATGTACGGGCTGGTGCTTCCACTCTTTGAGAACCAACCTCACTTTTTGTACTAGAGCATAATTAGGCGTACGGGACACGAGTTCTTGCTTCACCGGATAGAAGCGCCTACATAGCCATTATGATACTAGTTGGGCTCCAACAGGTTAATAGAACTTTGATTGATTGATTGATTGACAGCCGGCCAAAAAGAAAGCCAAAGTCAAGAAGAAAGCCAATCAAGTAGGCTAAGTAAGTAGGCCCTTTAAAAAGAATGGCTGAGCAGTACTACTGTCTTTATTAATCTCAGTACTGGTGGTACCGTACTTACAGTCGTGAATCCCATTGAGGTTTGACTCCATTTTAACTTGAAAGATACTAAGCCTGCAAAATGGGGTTCTCTATTCATCTTTTGCTTGCTAGCATTTATATCCGCTTATATGAATGTCGGCATCTCCCCCACGTTCGTACAGAAACCTCACCACTTCAAGATAGACATTTAGTAATTCTTCGTAAAATGGTATCCTTCTATACCAACTTGCTTCTTCAATGTCACTTCCTAACCTTTACAAGATTTCCACAATTTCAAGGAGCCGTGCCTTGCAGCCAAATGTAGTGGCGAATCTCCTCTCTTGGTCCGAGTTTTGGCTCGTGAAGTCTTCGTCCAATATTTCATTTATTCCCTCTTGGAATTTCCTATAAGTGACCGTTTGGACTTGATTCGCAATGACTGAAACCCCAGCCACTTTTCCTCCTGATCTAGAGAGCATGCAGCTCTGCAATGACAGATGATGATGGGTTTGCTCTTTATAACTATGATCCGAGTGTCGCTGCAAGTGTGATTTTTGCACTAGACTTTGCCACTAGCGCAGCATTGCATATTTGGCACGCTTTTTATTTAAGGCTAAAGCCTGGTTTTTACCGCATTCATCATTGGCTCCATTGCCTTCTTCTCGGAGCCTGCTGACACGCATTCGTAGGTGACCGCCTTTAGGATATCCGTACGCGCTAGTACCCAAGGAACCAACTATGAGGTGATTGATTGATTGAACTAATAGACCAATAGGCCACTATTGAAAGGGTCTTCAATGGTGTTGTTTAAGTATATGACCTCGAGTACTTCGGGATCCAACTTTAGCCTGACCGCTTTCCATACCGCCCACCAACGAACTTTAGCCAAGAGAACAAGGGAGTTAACCGTGCTCTTCGTACATTGTAAGAATATCTCAAATTTAAGCCACATTCTCGTAATGCTTAGAGTCGCTGTTGTCCTTCTTCTCAGTGCGCGCCAAATCAGAAATAACCTCGGTCCGGGCAATCATGGTCGCCTCCGTCCAGCTAATCGCATTTCCCGAGTCATGCTTAATCTCAAAGAGCCGATCGATTTGCTCAAGTGAAAGGTTCGCAGTCTCAACATAGAAATACCAAATGATTGGCAGGAAACAGAAGTTGAAAATCGCAAAAAGCATGTAATACTTCCACTGGATGTTCGCGATGGCAGTAGGAGTAGCAACAACGATAACATATACGAACAACCAATTCGTAGTGGTGGCGAATGAAGTTCCAATATTTCGCATTTGCTGGGAGTTGATTTCCGCCGGATAGATGTAAGGGATCGATAGGAGCGACACGCCGTAGAAGACATAGTAGACGAAGATAAACACAACCGCCATGATGGACATACCCTTGTTGCTAGGCCCGCCGTACCGCAACCCAACAGCAACAAGCGCAAAGCAGAGACTGCTGCCCGCAGCTCCAAAAAGCATCAGTCTCTTTCGGCCGATTCGGTCGATAAGCAACGCTGCAACAGAGCCCCAGAACATCAGTGACATCGAGTCGACGGCTGAAAGAATCAAAGCCATTCTGTTATCCAACCCTACTGACCGCGTCAAAACCACAGGCAGATAGTATGCAATAACATTGGTCCCGCCGACCTGTTGGAAGAAGGCAGTCCCAGCTCCCAAAAGAATTCTGCGCATTGTCTGCTGCTTGCTCTTCCTCTTGAAGATCTCCTGAAAAGGCTTCGTTTGCTGGACTTCGTGCTCATGGTTCACAGCAATCTCCAATGTTTGTATTCCATCTACCACTTCCGAGTCATCGGTGGATTTTGCGAGGAGTCGGGCTAGGATTTCGCGGGCTTCATTGGCGCGGTGTTTCATGACAAGCCAACGCGGTGATTCCGGTGCGATAAGAACAAAGAGGATGGTAACGATTGCGAAGAAGCACTGGAAGCCGAGAGGGAATCGCCAGCTCACTGGGGAGTGAGGGATAAAGGTGAAGCCGTAGTTCATCCACTGCGCTAAATTAGTGTCGTTCTCAGATACCAGTGAATGCAACTCACGTTCGTGATGACGATGCCGAAAATATTTGTCACCAGCTGAGCAACGATCAACTTGCCCCGATCCTCCGCGCGTGCGGTCTCTGACTGCCAGATAGGAATCGCGATAGTATTCATTCCATTTCCAACGCCAGCAACAACACGGCCGACTATCATTTGCGCGAGGGAATATGAGGCTGTTTGTAGGATAGCACCAACAATGAGGATATAACAACCGATCAGAATTGACCGCCTGCGACCAAGCTTGTCTCCAGCGAACATAGACAACAGAGTGCCCATAATACAGCCGATATCATAGGTAGCAACAATCTGACCTTGGATGGTCACAGATGGATTTCCAAAGGTCTCTAGGAAGGGCTTATTGTCTAGAAGTCCCCCGAAAACACCTTGATCGTAGCCGAAGAGAAGAAAGCCGGCACCGCATGCTGCAGTAATTCTGTATTGAAGCCATTTGCCTTGTGCATTTTGAAAAAACATGTTGATTTAGTAGTGCTTCGGTAGTGCATCTACTACTGTAAAAGTTGTGAGGCAATATCAATTTGGACCACTCGTACAAGATACCGATATTTATATTGGATGAAATAGAGTTTCTCTCATAGGTGAAACCCACATTCCACCCCGTAAAATGATATGAACATCTGGGGTCTGGAGACAACGTGGGATATGCATCCATATCGGATGTCGTTTCCCGCAAGCTTTGGCTAGTCCCAATCGAAATAGACCCACTCAGGTAATGCCAGCGATTGGTTCATCCATAGAGCCTAAAATCACAATTGAACGGCATCTCTTTCGCCAACAAGGCTCCACCAGTACATTGCGCTATTTGGTGTCATTCCTCTGAATACATATACGGATCTTCTGCTCGGGCCCCATAAATTCAAATGCGCGCATTGATAGTGGCCCTTTTCAGTAGAACCAACAAATGACCGTGGATAGTTATAGTTCGGATTAAACATTTCCCTACCCCGCACTTAGACTTCGATATATCGGTAACAGGGACTTTGGTATTACAATAGCCTCATAGCAGTCTAGTAAGATAATGGGAGATATACCAAAGCCAAGTGTTCCAGCCAAGAGGAGACATCATACCTCAAATGGCATGTAGCGTGTCAGGAGAGTAAAGTCAAGCTAATTATCCAGGCCAGTGGGGAATGAAACGATGAGGCTACATAGAAGTCAAAATACACTACGGCCAGGCTTTCTCTAAATACCCAGATTCTCCCTTTCGGGCTTACACGATCTTTCTGTAGCACTTATCAATGATTTTCCTCTCCTATAGGTCGATTAATAAATACGAACTAGTCTCATCCGAAAACCGGTACGGACCCCAATTGCCGTGAACCAGAAAGATATAGATCCGTAATTATATTACAAAAGATATTCAGTATGACCAGCCTCCACAATTGTAGTTAATTTTCCAAGTACAGCAAATTCAAGTTTGAGTTTAATGCTGTAAATGGTGTCCTTCAACAAGACTTGCATATAATACAAGCCGATGAACTCGATCGCGACAACGAGGATATCCATGACGATGACAAGGATATTGATGGCCAACAGCTGGTACATGGTATTTTTTCGACGCTTGTTACTCGCAGGGTGAAGCTGGAGTAGCTTGATAGTCTCCCGGATGTAGAGCATGGAGATAACGAACTCTTGCACACAGAACCAGGTCACTTGCAGCCGCTCCACGACTTTATAACCTGCATTCCACGGGCCGGTCTGCTTGAAGGCTGAGCCGAATGACATAATCGTCACTAGGATGGCAAAGACGATACCGCTGAGGATCACTGCGCGGAGGAGAAAACGTAAGAGTCGCTGATTGAAAAGGACCAAGTGGAGTCGCGAGTATAGAACCACGGATTGGGCGGGAACCAGGAAGTAGAACCCTATATTAGATAGTGCAAGGGCCAAACTCAACGGCCCAATGTCGAAGAAGTGTAGAAGATTACCGATGCCACTGGCTATAAGCCCGACAGTCGCGGAAAGCGTCAGAGACCAAAAGTAGAGACCCTGGTAGCGACGAAATGTCATGAGGATGAGGACCGTGAGTTCGACTGCATTGTACAACACGATGGCAACCAAGACGCCCATGATCACCTTGATAACGGTGCTGTCCCCTTCGTAGCCCCCAACAAGCCCTTGTGGTACCTGACTCAAGGAGGAAGGTTCGGGGGCCATTGCAGAATCCTTTCTTTCCTGACACCAGTGAGATATACTAGCAACAGAGAATTATGGCTAGAGTCATCTGATGCTGCAGACCATAACGCCTTTGGAGACTTCCACGCAGTGGAGAGACCATCACATGTGCCTGGAAACCGAATCGGCGATGGTCAGGCTGCATTTTCAGAGAGGACCTCGAGTGAAGAAAAGGATATAATAGAAGAGAATACGGGGTACGGGGGAAAGGATTCTGGGGTTTTATTAGGTGCCAGAGCTCCAGTAGCTTTTTCGCCAAACTTTGGACTTCACTTCATGCTAACACGGGATCGCAAGCTCTGGGTGCAATAATGATCTTTCCTGGGGGTCCTATAGTTCGAATAATCCGTCTATCCACGAAGCCACACCACATTTGTGGGCTCCTGTCCATTCATGCTTTCCGTTCTGGGGTAATCTGGAATCCCTCTGTGGAGCGAGTTTTGAATCCCAGCGCCTGCTGCGAGGCCCCGAGATCGTTGACCAATCAAGAAAACGCCACCCCAAAAACATTAAATAGGCGGCCCTCCAATCAGCGCAACCCTAATAACGGGTGTAGATAAAGGGGCGTTCCGGGGCGGCAAAATGACGTACGTGGCAGTGCGGGGAACCCAAATACTTATCCGTCACCCCGTAACCAGCTCTTGTCTGTAATAATGTTAAATTAGGAAACGGCCTCTCACCGAGCCGGAAATACCTTCGTTGCGTGAAGTGGACCACCCATATGCAAGCCTCATGGTGCAGAAAGGATTTTGTCAATTCATCAAATGGGTTCATATTTGCAGTTCTTGACCAGTATAAGCAATTGAGTAACATGCTTGCTTTGGAATCACTAATACGCTTCGCATCGTGGGAGTTACCTTCAGGGTCTCATGGCCTCGTGAGCGCTGAAGCAAATTGTGCAAAAGAATAGTGTAGTGGTGGAACCCGTGACAGTAGCGTATTCGTGGCCTGAGGTATCACAAATGCTTCAGGAAGCTTTCTTGCAGTCTTCTCCTTCGAGGGAGAGCATCCTAGCATCATCAATATAACTACAGTTTTTCCACCAGGTTCTTCATTCATGATATAGCTTCAAGATCAGTACTTTAGTCGCTTCCTGAGACTCCTCTCTATGCCTACGGTGGGCATGGGAGTGGTTGGTTGTCTTCTTTCTATTGATATCGACCCGTCTGCTATATCAGACTGTCATCGAGCCATCCCCATTTCAATAGTTATTAATTTTGCCGAATAATAAGAGCATGGCATTCCATTTAACCCAAAACAGATCCATACTGCCAAACTGCCATCAATTTTGTTGATCATATCATCACCACATTTCTTCAACTTCCATTCCTGATGCCGATTCATGCTCAGTGCATGAAGCTTGACGACCACCCGCCGTTGAAGGTCGCGTTTGGCGTATTTTCTCCAGTATCACGGCTTACTCCTGTCGCTGTTCTACTCGTTTATCTCGTTGGCGTTCCAGATACGCTGTCAGCCAACAATCTCAATGCCTACGGCCACGGTCCGTCCGTAGTCTTCTGGATGCTTAACTGGGTCGGCATGGCATCGCTCGGGTTCCCATGCATGAATATGGCGATGATTCTAGAATTCCCATGGAGCTCGCTTTTCTTGACCTTCTGGGTTATCACCAACATCGCCACTGGTTCTGTGCTATCGATGTCGCCAATGGTTTCTATAGATGGGGGTATACATGGCAGTTGCACCGAAGTAAGTGATATTTCCGCTTTGTTGATTGTGAAGCTGATTCTAATAAAATATTGTAGGATCGAAAGAGATATGATACTAGATGCCAAAGTTGAGAATTGGTTGTGCATAACAAAACTATAGATGGTATATAGCATACTCCGTACACGATTTGTCATATTCCAAGGGCCCCAAATAATACACTGGTTTACCCGCTGCTGTGACCATCCAAACAACCACCAGTACCAGGCGCCATATCAAAGATATCCTGACGATAGCTTCCAGAAAGAGCTTCCACCTCTGTCCTAAGCATACAATCCAAATCAAGATTTACCTGCAAAGCCAGATCATGGGAAACAGGCACCATCCGATAAAGCCCGCTAGAAGTCTTCGACCGTTTCCGCGGAGTATACAATACCCCGTCAGCCCGCTGTGTCGGCTTATTGGACCCTGTCCGTAGATCCCATTGACGCTGTAAACCGAGTAGAAGATCTTTTGCTCTCTGGGCGCTTTTCCAAGAAAGAGTGAATTCATCCAAGGCTCTGAAACATGTCGTTAGATACAGTGAGATATTGCCTCGAGAGTAGGAGGGGTAATTCGAGACAGCGGCGAAAAGGAGGAAAAGAACGGCGGAGGATGTGATGGAGACTGCTTGTACGTTGATTCGGCGTAGCGTGTAGCGTGAATCATACATGTTGAGGATTTTGGAGATTGCGATCGCGGATTGGATGCACATTTCGCGCGCGTGTGTGTATCCGGGTCCTCTTGGTGGTTGCGGTTGTAGGTGGCTTTTAGATATCCATGGTCTGTGGGCGTAGATTATGTTCTGGTGGTATTGCATGCTTTGGTGCTATTAGATTGCGGGAAAGAGAAATATAGCAAGAAAGCAAGGTACGTACTGGAGAAGCAGCACATGCGGAAGGTATGGCGAGGTGTAGTCGTCAAGATTAATCTGTAAATTAAGCGGAAGGGTAGCTTTCCACTTGCGGAGCTCGGCGACAATTTTGGCATTGAGCTCTTGAAGAATCTCTTTCGAGATACTGGATGTACCGTATCTGTTTGAAATGTCAATCTGGGTAGGTCGTGATATCGGAAGAAGTTCGTTACAGGATATACCCGCATGGAGCCATCAGCTCACAGAGGGAAACTAGTTGTTGGCTGATTGCGTCTTTGCTGTCCAGCAAGCCAGAGTCGTGGCTGACAGAGGATGGCTCGTAGGGGGTCCATCGGCACTGCCCTCTGGGACCTGTACATTGTCGGGGCTTTCCAATGGTCACGTCCTCCATGCTGGTGCGAAAAGGCCTGCCTAGATGGAATCCTAATTGGCTACACAATAGTCAACCAACGACGTACTCAAAGTGCACGTAGGTGGGAAGGCGATGACAAACTGGTCAACAATGTATGCAGTCCAGAAGACAGTCCTGCGAAGTTCTGCATCACGCGTTGAGATGATTCCTGCGGACACATAGCTAGACATGTCAAGGTGCAAAGCAAGATCGAATGCCAACCTCAATGCCGATCCTTAAGCAGGAGGTAAGTCTGGAATGAAATCATTCAGTTTTCATGTTGGACTTACCGCTGTATAGCCACCCTCTCGCATTATTTCCGTTTCCAATCTCATGGCTACTCAGAATGACCATTGCTTGAATGGTTGCGACACAAGGGGAATCTAATTCCGTTTCAAGTATTGACTTCGCACGATCGCCAAAGAACTCAACAAGCGTTTTCGGGAAAGTGATAAAAGTTGGATGGTATCTAGATTCAAAAGCGCTACCAAGCGCACACCTTTTTGGAATTGTCAGGATGGATGCTCTGTATAGCATTGGCAATAGAAATGACTCACATTGCATTCCGCAGTGCCTCTGAGTAGTAAGGAGTTTCTTCCAGGTTGCCCCACTTTTCTTTTGCTTCTTCATAGATATCCCGATCAACGATATGGAATGACGGGTCCTGCCAGCTGAAATAAAGATTGAGAAGATGATCTTCTAGAGCCGTAGGAATATCTTCCTCCGATTCAGAATGATAGATGGGCTTTGGCTGATTGGCTTCATAATTATCTAAGAATGGCATTTCCGTCAAACAGAATGTGGATGTCGGGCCGTAAAAGCGTGTCTTTCCTCCAGGGCCAATTTTTAAGGTACCAACTCGGTCGGAGATTTCATCAACCAGGCCTTCAATGTCTGATGTGCTGGTCGGTTGCTTGAAAAGGGTAGAGCCACTTTCGGTATAAACAGGTTCGATGAATTCTACCTGGCCCGTTGGTGGCATAGCAAGTTCATCATTCGGCGAGGATCCCAAGAGGGGTTGTTGTTGTTGTTGTTGTTGTTGCATGTCGGATGCAGAGGGTGTAATGTGCGTACCGAAGTCTAGGTCAAAAATCCAGGAGTTGAGTATACTGCCTGGACTGTCTTCTGTCAAGACCGACTGATCACTTTCGAGCGCAACGATGGAAGAGTTATTATGTTGTGGAATTGACGACATGCCTGAAATGCCTGAATGTGGTAAACAGTGACCCTGCTCAGGTACAGGCAGACTGGTAGCATGTTGCTGGTCCAAGTTCCTGTCCCCGGATCCCTCTGAGATATCAAATGATGCTATAGTAGAAGCAGGTAAAGAATACTCACCATGCTTCACCATACTTGGAGGCTTCAGGGTTGCATTATTCGGAGGTGTTATTGGCCTGACTGCTTGCTCTGTCATTCCAAGGGTATCGAGAACTTTTTGCAGTGTAGCATCCATATCATCCGCCATTTTCGGGGGCTGAAGACCGTTTTCATGAATATATTGACACAATTGATCGACTCGGCAAGTCAGCAGCTCTATTGCGACGCGAAGAGGTAACCTTCATCATGGTGAAATCTTAGTCTCAAAATGGCCCCGTCATGATCGTAGGGTTAGTGTAAGTAATCTCACTTTCTCTTATCATAAACTTGATAGCGACATTCTTTGTTTTTGCTTGCGCAATGAGAGCAACATGGTACTTTGCCATCACACTGTTATCGTTTGATTTAATTTACCGAAGAGTAAAAGCTGTGGCAGGGAATACCTTTACTTTGCTCTCTCGACACGAGGCGCACGCCATGGTGGCATGTCGTCGCTTCACAGACTGTTTCATAGAGCTCATTATTTTGTTGTAACCTGTCAAGATGGAAACAGCGTGTGCATAACGTAAATGAAATCGAAAAATCCGGGGTATGCAGACTACCCCGTGATTGTGGAGTTCACCCATTCTGCAAATCCAATCGGTCATAATCCCGGCTCGGCCGCCCCAGCGTGGCAAAGACTTTCGGTGAATGGATTCCCGGGAAGTTTCTCTTTAGATTAAACTGCTTTCACACTTTTGCATCTCACCGGGCTAATATAAATCTAATATAAATTAAGTAGCCCGGCATTTGCTGGATTGACTTAGCCTAAACCCTAAGTAACAAGGAGTACATAGCTCTGCCAATTGTCCTTTCATTCCGATTTCTACATACCTCGGGTCTATTCCCCCGCTGAACTGGTATAGCTCAGGATTTTTGGAGCCAGGTACTCGTGATCAGTCTATTCGTAGCATTTAGATTCACATCGGACATCGAAATCCGAAATCTTTAGCTAAAGGTCCCACACCAGAACCCCGCCGGACAAGTGCGCTTCATTAAGTATATAGCCTTGACACCGTCCTCGCCGTTTCTATCCCCTCAAGCCATTGAGATACTTCCTTCGTCCTTGATTTTCTGTCTGCAATAATGGTCACCCAAAAACTGCGTGTCGGTATCGCAGGCCTTGGCCGAATGGGTACGCATCACCACCCTCGTGGGATTGGCAGTATATCTAATCATAAACAGGCAAGCGCCATGCGATCAACTTCCATGAGTTCACTGCTCGCGCAAACGTGGTGGCTGCGAGTACTCCTGATCACAACGAGCGTGAATGGGCAGCGGAGAACCTTCAAGGGGTGCAAATCTTCCAGGACTATGATGAAATGCTTGCAAAAGCTGATTTGGAAGCTGTCGTGATTGCGAGTATCACTGCCGTGCACGCAGAGCAAGCTCTGAAAGCAATCAAGAAAGGCCTTCATGTTCTTTGCGAGAAGCCATTGAGCATTGATATTGAAGTGGTATGTTGATTTGCCACTTATCCTTGTGAATATTTGATGTTGACATAATATGGAATAGGCCCAATCTGTGGTCTCCGCGTACGAGCAGTCCCTCAAAACGTACCCGCAGCAAATTGTGATGTGCGGCTTCTCTCGTCGTTTCGATGCGTCATATCGTGAAGCCCATGAAAAAGTGGAGAAGGGCGAATTGGGATCACCGGTACTTTTCCGATCTCAAACAGCAGATCTGCATGATTCATCTGGATTCTTCGTTGAGTACGCGAAGACAAGTGGTGGTATTTTCGTGGACTGTTCCATTCACGACATCGACCTCATGCTTTGGTTCCTGGGCGAGAACCGTGGGATCAAAAGCCTGCAGGCAGTTGGTGTTTGTGCCGTTCATCCAGGGCTAGAGGCAAGCAATGACCGGGACAATGCAATCGCGACTGTTGAGTTTGAAGGTGGAAAGATAGCGGCTTTGTACTGTTCGCGTATGATGGCCGCTGGACAAGAGGACACCTCGGAAATCATCTGCGAGAAAGGTTCTGTGAGGGTGAATATGCAAGTGAGAAAGAATCACGTCGAAATTCATGACTCACAGGGGGCCAGACGTGCGCTGCCACAACATTACTATGAGAGGTTCCGGGAAGCGTTCATCACCGAGGCTTACGAGTTCACGGCATGCTGCTTGGATAACATCCCACCTCCGATAAGCTTGCAAAGCTCCGTCAAAGCGGTTTCTATCGGGCAAGCGTTGCAGCAAAGTCTTATTAGCGGCGAGAAGATTTACTTTGACGGAAGAACCAGGAAAAACTAGATTGTACCTCTTCTTGTCCAATATAGACTTGACCTATGGATTTCATCAGGTGCACAGAGAGCACAGAAGAGTTCAGCTTTTTATCCGAGATAATTATGTCCTAGCGTAGAACCTCAAATTGCTTCATAATGTCGGTGTTTGAAAAGTTCAATCAGTCCATTGCCGAGAATCTTAGGTTGCAGGGTCGTCATAGACATCCTCAGTAGCATCTCGGGACTCCCTTGCCCTCGAGATGGCTTTTGTTGGTACGGTCAACAAATTGGAACTTGAATATTACTCAACGGTCAGGGCAGTGTTAAGGTCTCCGAACCGAGCGCCACTCATTGCGATATCGCCACTAGTACTTTTGCAGATCCACTGCTGCCCGCACTGATTATGATGCGCCTTTGAGGGTGCCTGCCAGGCATGTACTCTCACTGTGGGTGGCAGCCCAGTAACAAAGCCTAACCCTACAGCATGAGTAGTGCGTATCAGGGTGACAGAACGATACAACCGATAAAAATGCCCCAACAATAAGGACCTCGTATTCCGGTGCTATCCCCTATTGGGCCGCAACTGGGGCATATTCCCCACAGAAGTGGATAGGAGCCTATTTGATGCTGTATAGGCCAGTAGAATATGTTTCATTTCCCATCATGGCCACATTGCAGTCGCACAGGAATATAATTTCCGACGGCCCCTGCCGTACTTTGACATGCAAAAGCTTGGGGTAGTAGAGACAACCTTTTGAGTCAACTCACCATAAGATTTCATCACTTCGTCTTACCTAACAGACTACTGAATAGTCAATTGGGGCGTATTGAGAATTCCATGTGGTCCCAGAAGTTGATCTCTGCGTACTTGTAGTTTGCCAAATAGAGGTTAAGATGAAACGACCTCAGAAACAAATCTCTCCCCTCTAGCTCTTTTCCAATAGACGGGTGTTTTCTCGAAACTACAGAAACAACTCGTGAACATCGGGCAGTTACGGCTACTTTATCCTGTCTGATTGGTTTTCAAATGCTATATGAGAGCCAGAAACACCAGGGAGTGTTATCTATGAACAGTATACTGCCAAGAAAGATGATTGGTTCTAACGAGCGAACTAAAGGCACAAATGGGATGCCATGTTGGTCATTCCAGCGGCCACAATACTTTGTATCAATTTCATATACACATGAACACTCCAACCCTAGAAACAAGTCCATGGAGGGGACTATCACCATTTCAGAACCTTTGTTGGGAAATACTCATCAATGAGTTCAAGGTAGTAAGGCTAGAATCATGTTAGCAAACGCCTGTAGAAGGAGATATTATCTAGAAATGAAATCTCACCTTCAACTCTTCAACGTTTGGCACCTCATCACTTTTGGAGTACAAATCATAGGGATTGAAAGCCCGCACAGCTTCAAGCATCTTCTTATCATGCTCATTCATAAACTCATGATAGGCATTCTCGCGATGCCACGGATAAAACGAGTGGTACCGAATCATAGCGAGTCCCTCATCGGGAATGGTCGACTGATCCTTGACGATATGATAAAGGTATTCATCATGTCCCCAAGCGAGCATGACGTTATCAAGTCCACAGCCAGGAGAGTAGATGCCGAACTTGGTTCTGTAGATTTCATTCTCGAAATCCTCATTATTCTTGAAAGACTCAGTCCCGAAGATGATTCTATCATCGAACGCACAACCGACGGGGAAGGTGTCTCCCACAACATCCCATTGGCCCTGAGCACCGAAGAAGAAAAGGAGCTTGCCAAGATCATGGATCAACCCAACAAGTTGCATCCAGCGCGGCTTTCCTCTTTGCGGATAGCTTCAGCGGACTGGAGCAGGTGTGTCACTTGGGATTCTTGGGTGTCGGGGTCACATTCGTCAACGAATGTGTTCAATTTCTCCATTGCTTCCCAAACAGTCATGTGTGCGCGGGTTTTATTGTGGAAGTCATGACGGGCCTTCAAGTTGAAGGCCACAGTTTGCAGGGTGTGCTGCTGAGCATAGAAATTCTTGACTTGGTCGCAAGCATCGTTGAACTGGCGGAAAGTTGTCTTGTCCTTAGCTTTGTCAAATTCGGACTCATCGTACAGTTCCTTTGCAGCCTGCTTTGCGTTTGTCTTGAGGACATTGACGGCGTCGATATTGTCCGAAGTGGCTTCAATATTGGTTGAAGCTGAATGAAGGGCGGCGGATACCATCTTGAGAAGACTTGATTGCCAACAGAATATGGAACGAAGCTGGAGAGATAAGTGATGATTCAACGATAGAGCTCGCCTCGAACATTTCGCTGGATTTATAGGATCCATCATCCTTGAAAGTATAACAGGATGCGGAAAACGCTTTCCAGCAGCAACCATTTCAAGGTATTCTGAGTGGGTTTGAGAAGACTGCGTCATTTCTGACTTTCGGAAAATGCGATATAGTTCTGCGGTTGTGCTCACACCTCCGATGGAGACGGAGAATCGTGTCCGGGGAATAACAATCTCAATAGTTTCTGCTGACAAACGAATGAGAAATCCCAGGCCCGTGATTGAAATATCTGCAGCTCATCTCAATGACTATTATAGGACAACTCTACTCTGCGCATTAATGGGAAACCTCCAACGTGAGCAAAAGTGAAAGAACCTGTTTCATAATTTGCATTACCATACGTAGGAGAATACCTGTACCCTGTCAGATGAATATAACAAAATATTAGTCTTAATATTCACGTCTTATATGACTTCACTTTGAGAATCACGTAGTCGAAAGACCCGATAGTCTCGGTCTCATGTGGCGTGCGGAGAACGGAATCCGAATTCACCCCGCGTTCGCTCCTGTTATATATTGCATGAGCCTTTAACAAAAGCCCTGATTGCTTCTCCTATTTGGCCAGCCGAACTTTTGTCATTACTGCTGCCCAGACACCCACACCATGCTCTTGAATAAATTAGCTATCGCCAGCTTATCTCTGGGCCAACACCCTTCTCATCACCTGGACCACAAAATTCAGGCTGCGGCAGAAGCCGGATACGAAGGCATTGAAATTGTCTATTTCGAGTTGGAAGCGTTTTCTCAAGCTCTAAACATTTCGATTCTCGAGGGCGCTGAGAAGATCCGCGTGTTATGCCAAAACCTCAACTTGGACATTCTGTCTTTGGCACCTTTCGAGAATTACGAAGGAGACCGATCGCCTCTAAGTGACAGATTACAGAAGGCCAGGCATTGGATTGGTGTCGCTAGAGTCCTTCGCGCGTCATATTTGCAGATTCCGTCAAATTACAAACCAGACGCTATCGGCGACAAAGACGTGGTCATCAGTGAGCTAAAGCAGTTGGCTGATATCGGAAGCGCGGAGCAGCCGGTCGTATCAATTGCATATGAGTATCTGTCATGGGGTACACACTGTTCTACATGGGAAGTCGCTTTGCAATATGTCAATGATGTCGATCGACCAAACTTTGGTCTATGTTTAGACACTTTTCATGAAGCTACAAAGCTATGGGGTGACCTTTTCGCCGCGTCAGGTCGCTTCCCTGACTCCGATAAAGCCCTTCGCGAATCACTCAACCGCTTTGTTGCCGGTTGCCCCGTTGAGAAGATATTTTTTCTCCAGCTGTCTGATGGCGAAAGATTCGATCCTCCATTCTCCGAAGATCACCCGTGGTTTATCGAAGGGGAGGCGCCACAGTTTACTTGGTCCAAACATGCACGACCATTTCCTTTTGAGCACGACTATGGCGCCTATCTGCCTATCACCGAGATTTCCGAGGCTTGGATCCTTGCAATAGGTTTTGAAGGGTGGGTGTCGATGGAGATCTTTGACCGCGGTATGCGGGATAGCAGCAGTCAACCGGAGACTGCTGCAATGAGGGGAATTGAATCATGGAAGACTCTACGAAAAGAGCTTGAGACTGTATCAAAACATAGAATCGCACAAGAGCAATAGGTTCCGTGCAGTATCTATTCCTCGAGACCAAAGACTGCACACTGATAATCACAATCGTTCATGTGTACATAATTTCAATCTTCATTGTATAACCATTGAAGATATGAACTTGGAAAATCCCATACACTAGACAGCCACATACACAAACAACCTTCTTCAATACAAGTATACCTTCAGCTGGAGAAAGCTCTTCGACAAAAGGCTGTCCGCCACCGTCGGGTGTGTCATTTCTCCTTCGACTCATTCTCATAGTATCTCATGAAGCTGCGTAAACATACTATAAATTTTATCCACCATTTGGTAACATAAAAAAAGTGTGATACATTTGAGATCTAGTCGGTATTGAGCGGATAGATGGTAGCATGCTGTTTATTTCCAATATCTAGTTTTTGTCCAACTGTGGATATCTATCCCAAAGATTCGGTATGGTTTGTTCTCGCATAGCTCTTGAACTTAAGATCAAGATTTTTTGAGTACGAAAGAGAGTTGTCCTCTAACTTCTTCCCCGATTGAAAGAGCAGCAAGGGTGGTTCTTTGCGGTTTAGATCATACACACTGAGTCTGTTTGTACCAATCAAGTGCGTATTCAGGAATGATATGAGCGGGTGCCGGAGAAGCTTTTTTTGTTTCTGATACCTGTTCTCTAGATGGCTTCCCTACTAGGCATGAACTAAAAATATATATTTATAAAATGCATTTAAAGCGTAAGATTCAAGTGCGTATAGTAAAATAAAGACTGTTTAATGTCTAAATAAAAAGGTGATAAAAAGACGGTACTTTGGCAGGAACTTATAAAACCCTTGTAAGCTAAAGGACATTGCCGTCCTCTGTAAAAAACGATAACGGATTATTCTTCCAGAGATCTACATTGGCCAAGAAACTCCGAGAAACTACTATCGTTGACCTGTCGATTCCTTTGAACTTTTCTGGCAGCTTCTTGGGGGTTCATGATCCGGATGACGAATTAGTTTCTTTTGGCCTTTAGGGAGATAGAAGCCCATAAGCGTCGAAGAGACTTAACAAACTGATCGATTTAGTCTATATTGCCGGATTACATATGCTAAACATACCTCTGGTTCGGAAAGCACTGCGTGGATATTATCTTTTCGATTGTTCTCGGCGTCTGTGTAGGCTTTTTCGAGCGTGTCGAGGATCACTTTGCTCCCTTAGAGACCCATGGTATAGTAGACGAAGTGGAAAAGGGATCACGAACCTAGTTTTTGCTTTAACAGGAAGGGAAAGATTGTCATAGGGGCTGTTATATACTCTCCTTGTCGCCTTAGAGGATTGGTCGGGCTGTTACAGCTCACAGATACCGTAACTAGGATCCCCAGCCAATCATGTAGGATGCTAACGATAAATAGCGCCATCGCATTCAAGCAATAGGAATTAGCACTAGAATGACGACTTTGGTGAAAAATGGCGAGTATCCTGGTTTTATGATTGATACTACCTGTGTCACTTCTGTATGACTTGACTGCGGCATACCGTAAAAACAGGTTATTGTGGTGTCCCAGTGTCAACTCCGACTAGCAATGACTAAAGATCATCAGAACCTGTCGAGATCACGTGACCTGGTTGGTCACATGACCCTGGATGGTCCTGAGAGTAGTCAGATAGTCCCTGAGGGGTTGGAGCTTCTCTCCTTCCCCGTCCGTCTCTTAGTCAATAAAACCATCATTTATTGACCGTTTCTTTCCCCTGTCAAGAGAACCCCACCCAACGAAAGCTGGTTCGTGCATATGCTAAGAGACCGGTTGTTTCAGCTGAGGCGTTGTCAAAAGTACAATCTAGTGAGTCTATGATGATGTGATAGATTGTGCTTCGCCGACAAGAAGTGCTTTATATACGGCTGTCTCTCTCGACCCACTCTTCCGTTTCAGTCCCATATTGGTGACATCTTATTGGCTTTCTCTCCAGGCACTCTAGTCGTGGCCGACCCCCAGTCATAGTCGACCCCCCAGTCATGTTCGACGCCTCAGTCGCGCTCGACTCTTACAGTCGTGGTCGACCTCCTAATCGTGGCCTCACAACCTAGAAGGATGATGAGGGATAAGACGAGACGAAGGAAAATAATGCTAACCTTAAGTAGATGTTACGCAAGAATCATTTGATGAGCTTTTCAGGACGGAGCATTGTGTCGCGCTAGGGAAGAGGCTTACTGAGGAGGGCTTACTAGCGGGACCTTTGGATACCAAGAAGGTAAAGGAATTCGGGGGATTTCGGAGCCGATAGGACGAAAGAGAATAGATTTAGTAACAGACAAATAAATGATACACATGGTGGGAAGAGATGAATATTAGTTATTATACCTGTAATGCCGTCTCCAACCAAGCCCGAGTGAATTTCAAGGCATACTACCATTTAAGGCACTACCATCATATACCCGCAAACGTGATCGAGACATTATAAACAGTATGGTTAGTAGCAGATCGGTTGCTGTCAACGGCTATTACACTGTCGTCTTGGGACTGTTCAACCTCCATCTGGTTGAACCAATGCTGAGTGTTTCGAATTCATGGCTCAATTGTTTACAAAATGTTTACTTAACTACGAAGTAAACATAAATGGCACAAGAGATAGCCTCGGACAGAAAGCCGTAGATAACTAGTCCAGTTACTAATTAATTCCAAATTAAATGGTTCCAACACTGCATTCTGCATTTTTTTTACCTGCTTCTATCTCTCAGGCTATTACATGTAATAGTTCTTCGCATATTCATCATTCAGTACACAGCCCAACCACCGCTTGCATTAATTGTCTGCCCTGTAACCCACCTACTCTCCTTGCTTGCCAGCCACGCCACAATGTCCGCCACTTCCTCCGTAGTTCCGACACGATGCTCTATCGGCGTCGCCTTCTTCTGCGCCTCCACCAGCTCCTGCGGGATGTTATCCAGCATCTGAGATTGGACAGGCCCGGGGCTGACGGCGTTAACTGTCGTGCCATTGTGTCCGAGTTCGGCAGCCCAGCACCTCGTCAGCCCCTCGATCGCCGCTTTCGACGAACAGTATACAGAGAGGTTTGCGAACGCCGCCCGAGCGCCTACCGACGAGAGATTGATGATGCGGCCATTGGTCGTCAGGTAGGGCAAGACGGCCTGAGTCATGAGCAGCGTCCCGCGGACATTCACATCGTATACCGAGGCGAAATCCCTGGGTGTGATGTCGCCTAAGGACTTTGCAAGTTCCACACCTGCGTTGTTAACGAGGATATGGATCTTCTCCTCCTTCCCGTTTGCTCGGAGCCAGTTGATAGCCGTATCTACGATGGTACTCGGGGCCTGGAAGTCGCCGAGATCACCGCGGATGCAGAGGGCCATGGGATGGTGGCGGAGTGAGGTGATTCTCTCTGCGATACCTTGGGCTAAGTGTTCGCTGTTAGGAGCGGAGTATATGAGTATGACCTGGAGGTCTGTTAGGCTCGGATAGTAAATTGGGAAGATTCAAGATTGGAAAGAGCTTACATCTGCCCCGCGTCGTCCGAGTTCGATTGCAATTCCTGCGCCGATACCTCGAGAACCCCCTGTTACGATAGCTGTGCTACCCTGAAGAGGGAGATGAGAAGACTCGATGGTAGACATGACGGTTCAAGGACAGATAGTCAAAGAGGAATAGTTTTTGGGCCACTTTGGAATGACCGGTCGAAAGAGGTTTATGAAGAGTGGAAGCCAAACAGGTAACGCCGAATGATCGGATTTAGGATATAGCGGAACCAACCTTATTTTCGGCAATAATTTTAAATCCGACAATGTGTCTTTTTAACCTTTACGTGACTTTTGTAACGATGAATAGTTAGCATTTTCCTTCCGCAACATCGCGCGACTTGGGTGATTCTCACCCTGTCTATAGCACACTCACCCTTCTCACCCTCGGGCGCGCAATGCTAAAGCGGCTGTTACCCTAAACTCACCCAGGCGACATCAACCCGACTACTGGCCGCACATAAGCTGCACGCCGGAAGGAACGTAGCAAGGGTCTGCTCGCCTCACCGTCTTTATACTCCTTATACTCCTAGAGAGCCCAATGAATCCCGGAGGTGGCCTCTTCGGCCAGATAGCGTTTGTCTTAAGGTATTCCCGGCCAATATTATTGTGGCTTCGGCATGTAGATTGATGGTATATTAGTAACGAAACAATGATGACAAGTCTACGTCGTGATATAAATCTACTCTTGGAAAATCTCATTGACGTACCGTTGGATACCCCTAGATTCGAAGGGAGAGAGTATACAAAGACGAGAAGTGCTCTAAGAATATGGATTTTCAGTTTCTGGCTCCCTTCCGGCTTCGCGAGCAACTTTGATTAGCCTTTCTAGGCCTTAATTTGGTAGAATAGTGTACCTATAATAATGAAGATTTGCGACTAGTTATGATCTCCTCTATACTAACTTCCTTTCTTCCCTTAGTTTCACGAGTAAACGGTCTTCGTTAATTGACTATAGCTAACACTTTCTTTTATCGCGGGAACAGCCCCTAGTTACTTAGGTCTTTCTAATTCTAGTCGGTCTCTCGGAGTCACGAGAAGAACTTTAGATAGGATTCTATATTGTTTCTGAACTATGCCGTTACACTGTGATGCATTCAATGTCTCTTGCGTAATGCAAGGATATGGTGCTCTTCTAAGTCCATTTTTTAATTTCCTCAAACTTAGCATGATAGGACTCGTATCCCACCATTCCGAGACCCTGTAGCTCCTCGATGAAGGAATCCAGCACTGTCCGCCCTTCTCTATTATTTTTCCTGGAACACACTGTTTCTTTGTAAATTTCCTCCTCTCCGTTCGATTTCCAGTTTATAAACCACGCAATCCGTTTACAGCGTCGCCCTTTGTATTCGACTTCGCCAGACATAAAGGCGATGGCCTATGTCAAAACCGCGCCGATAGGGTCTTCTAATGCGCAAGGTAGAGATCGATAGTTAACTATCCTCAGAAATCTATAATAGGGGTCTGAATCCAAGATAGCAACGATATCCTCAGCCGGAAAATAGACCGTCTAGACCTCATAGACTATGTTAGGACGACTGGGTTTGGAAAAGCAATCTAGTATGAATTTCTGATCTGTATAAGAGTGCCTTGTCGTTAGGGCGGCTGCGGTTATTGCCCAGGGAACCGGGATCCGGTAAGAAGATGACTTCTTTTATGGTTTGTGTCATTGTAACTGACTAGCGGAACTCGTCTCGCTGAGTTCTTCGCCGCCAATCTTTGACTATCGCGTTAGACTTGTCTCATAGGGGGAGCCTATATCGTATCTTACGTATGGTAATCCATAGTCTCTGGTTATCTTCCACAGGAATTATCTATGTGATTTGGCGACAGCTATCGACTTTCCGCACCTCCTTGAGAATAAACTTCCAGTCGGTCTGTTTTAGGATTGAGTTGTCGGAATAGTCAAGATCAAGCTATTCAATAAACGGCCCTTTCGTCGATTATTCCTGTTCCACGCTCTTAGAGATCTCGCTATCCTCCTATGCTAAGCTCGGATCTTAGCTAACTAGGGCCTTCGATTGACTTCTTATGACTAGCATTTTAAGTTGATAGTTAATGAAGAAAGAAAACTAACAAGTCAGGCGTTTCGGTTTTGTCCTAAACGATAACTAATAGATGAAACTTGACTAGGTGAAAGAATCCGAGGTTAGTGTGATGTTCCCTATTCCCTGTGGACTCCACGGGCGATCCTTGCCCCGCGCACAAGTAATCCACATGTGTATTGAAATATATCATTGTGCTAATCTCAAAGAGGCCGCGCTAAACACAAAAGGTAAGTGATGGGTGAGGTCCACGCACGCGGCATCTAAAACCTTTGACAGAAACCAGGGTTTTACAGTCTATATGGATGCCTCAGGAATATATTTCTCTCTGCATTTTTAAACCCTCAATTCTGACATGTTTATAGTGGCCTAATGCTTTCTTAATGTGCCCGTTTGCCTAAGTGTGGCCTAAATTTGCTTGCTTAGGTTGTAGGGTTTTGTTATGATTTTATCCCTATAGGTATAAATCCCCTATTGCTTACCCTTTAACTTCTCTTTCCTTCACTATCTTCCATAATAATGACACGCCCTTACGTCACTATCATTTCCCTAGGGTTTCTCTAAGTTTTTGCTAGTGTATCTTTGTTAGGGCCCTGCGAGGTCCTAGTGTAGCAGCATGAGTAGGGGAAGTAGAGCCTATCGGTAAATGTATGTGTAGATGTTATAAGAGACTAATTGCTACCCTTCTATGCGAAGGGTAGCAGGAGTAATAAATATATGGTGCACTTAGCTAATGTACTAAGCGATAGTTATTTTGAACTCTGGAAAGCTTACCAATACTGCGACCAAGATGGCAATTAATATTGGCTGCAGAGTGAATGTCGTTATCGTAATATGTCGCAGTTCAATCTAACCTCCATGTGGCGACGTTTGGCGGAGAAGTATACGCTGAGCTAAGTGTACGCATGCGGGAACGTAGTTGGTCGGTTGATTTGGTGGTTGGGACCAGGCGTGCCGTTGGCCAGGGAAGTTGAACTTAGCTGCAATATCAAGAACCAAGTGGCTCATAATACTATCTTGTATTGAAATCTCATGTTGCAGCTGGTTTGATCTACATTCGGAAGTTACCTGGTAGGATCTAGCTTGGGACAGTTCATGCTTAACTGGAGATGGTCTGGTCTTATTTCGCTGTTATTATTTAAGCGTGGCGGGCAGACTTCATGGTTCGGTAAGGTGGGTGTGATTGTTGACGGGTCGCCATTATTCTGAAAAGTTCCAGGGAGCCTTCTTAAGCCCTAGTTGTACCTCGGAAGCCTCGACATAGGCAAAGAGATTGCTGTAAATGCTAAAGATCAGATGAATTGTGTAAAGGAAGGCTCGGTAATAGAAAGTAGATACTCGATTTGAAGCCATTCTCACTTCTCAAGCTTGAACTGGAGACATTGATGTGTTGCACAATATAAATCTAGGACAGATTGTAGTTTTTTTCCCGATTCAGCATTAAGGTGGATTTTCAGCGTGTGCGGACATCTTGGATGGGCATAAGCCTAGGCTCTTTAGGTTGAAGATCAAGGAAAGGTTCCTGCCGCTGCGGACTTGCATCAACGAAGACAGCTAGTTCTCGAACCTTAATATCGGATTTGTAAGTATTAGGTATAAGAAGAAAATAAGGAAATATCTTTGCCTTATTCAGGGGGGTATCCACGATCTCTCTTCTAGGTCGCCTTAAATGAAGTGAGTGTGTGTGTTCATCCGACCACTCACAATTCCACCTCCCATTCCAGAGGATGGAACTTCTTGGAATAGACACGGAGTACTCCCTCGTTATTGTCTTGGCCTGCGTTGCGAAAAATAACTTCCATCCATTAATTTCCATGTAAAACGCCATCATTCAAGCTTGGTGGGCTAGAGCCAGTAGAAGCGGACGGTCAATGGCTAGTTTTCTGGTATGTGGGTCCACCTCGAGACGGGATAGAATTGTGCCTGTCACATTTCCTACTTAATGCATAATGCAAATATCAGCCGCAATCATAGCTAACGGGAGGAGTGACGTACAAATTCTCCGAGACGGAAGCCTTAGTGGCGGTAGGGAGTTAAGGAAATAGTAGGTGGAATGTGGAATGTAACTAGCCCTTGATCGACAGTGACATATGTAAAATTTGGAATTCTTTACTGTAACTCAGCTCATTTCAGCATGCGTCGTCAGACAACCTAGAGGGTCAGTGCTAGCGCGTAGAAGTCAAACGCGCTCAGGGTAGGTATATTAACATACTGGGCCAACTATTAAATGAGGTGCACTTAACACGCGCAGGCCACCCGCTACGTGGCCAACTTTATGCACCGAACAGGTCTCCTCTAACAGTTCCAGTACCTAGGACTCTAGGACGACGACGACGAACCGACTGGCTAAGGGGCTATGGATGCAAGAGTGGAAGACGATGGGTATTAACCATTGAAGAAACACACCGAGCAACGAGAGGCTTAGTCAAAGTCGATAAGCATGCTTAACTAGCCAGATGAACAGCATCATGAATTGGAACTAAGGCAGTGGAGGATGCTGAAGTGAAATTTGAGAGAGTAGGATGATTGGAAGGAAGATAGCGGGTGCAATCTATGGCATTTATTAGTGATTTCCTATGTTCATGGATTTATGGGATTTGCAGGATCTATAGGAATGGGCCGAGTCCTCACTTCTTTTATAAATCAGCCTCTTTAAAAACATCATATAATCTCATCTCAGGCGTATGGCTTCGAGTTCTTGCTTAGTGCCTGTATAGTCATTAAGGCAACTATAACTATAAGCCTTTCGTGGTCGCTGTCGGTGCTAGGTCACTTCTAGACCTTACTAACAAGTATCATAACAGCTCATTGAATGAATATCAAGCTAACGGATGCATTTAGAAAGTAGTAGAATGAGTATAGTCTACATGACCAAAGCTACTTGGTTTTCATTGGGGGCTTAGGTCTCCGGAAGGGTGAAAATGCATGTAAAAATATTCTAGATACTACCTCCTATAGACTTGAAGGAATGAGAGTATTCCGTTGAAAGGTTCCTCGTTAGGCTATAAAAGGGTAGACAATCCTTGGGTGGAATGATTCATCCCACACATTTCTACCTCGTGAAAGAAGTTGTTTCCGACGCCATGTTATTTAAATTCTATGCTCTTGGGGCATTTGCCCTTGTGCCTGCAATTAGTGCTCTCCCCCTGACCGAGCATCCTGATGCACTTTCGCGCTCCACCGATGTGGCTGTCAATCATTACTGGAACCCAAAGCATGACGACAAGCACGGCTGGAACAACAAGCACGGCGATAAGCGCGACTGGGATCCCAAGTACGCCGATAAGAATGACGGCAAGAACGACGACGAGTACGCCGGCAAGTACGACGACAAGAACGATGGCAATCATGACGACAAGAACGACGGCAAGTACGACGACAAGTACGCCGGCAAGCATGACGACAAGAACGATGGCAATCATGACGACAAGAACGACGGCAAGTACGACGACAAGTACGCCGGCAAGCATGACGACAAGAACGACGGCAAGCACGACGACAAGTACGACGACAAGTACGCCGGCAAGCATGACGACAAGAACGACGGCAAGCACGACGACAAGAACGACGGCAAGTACGACGACAAGAACGACGACAAGAACGACGACAAGTACGACTAAATGTGTCGGTTCGCTGTTAAATTTAACCAGTCCCTCTATCATAGCCTGAAGAGGCTATCGTGGTCTGGTGTTATTGACTGTGTTGATGACCTCGGTTCAGGTTTTTGTCAGATGGAGCTATTTGTTTTCCCTGTGCCTTTATGTGAATGCAGAGGTTATTCGTGTTTTGCTACGAAATTGCAACGTCCAATTCTTAGGCCTAAATTCCTTGATGAACCTTGCCACTAATGTCATATAAGAGATATGGATATTCTGGAGAGGCGTGGGATGATTTCCGGGAGTGAAACTGTACGCGTCGCAAATTTATACAAGTAATCTCCTTAATATGGGCAAACTCAATTGGACGAGGTTTCTAGTGGAAATTCTAAAACAGGGACAGGTGCGATCCACGTCCAAGTATACCGTACTCTTGTGACGAAAGACATAGCTAGCGCATTTCAGAGCAATAACACCTAGTCCAAGGAAAAAGGAGACGCCTACGGAAGAGTTAGCCGGGGTTTCTAGTTGCAGTGGCACATTCCTCTAGTTAAGAAAACCGTTTGCTCCTTTCGCGGCTCTCGGCGGCCAGGTAATATCTAGCTCTGTGATTGGTTGCCACGAAATTTCATGCGGAAGCTCGGCGGGGGACAGTTCCTGGGCGTCGGCCATCCATCTTTGGAGGAGGGAAACGTCCAGCAAAGGCTTCCTTGGCCTTTACATGGCAGATACAACACATCAAATGAGCCTTGAATGATTTTTGGAATATCATGTTTCTGATAATTTCCAACCATAACGTTATTTCGGAAAGAATTGATTACATAACTTGATGGATATCTCTTCCCGACTCGAGGAACAGCAAAAGGTAATGTGACTTAGCCAAAATTGGACGCAAGTTCATCTCCTCATCCGACCTCGACCTTTTTTCTTAATAATAATGATAATAATAATAATAATAAAAAAACCCGAGACTAAAAGATTGTGATGGGAAAAATTATTTTGAATCTCACGCAAGACCCGTGAACCTTTCGGTGCTAGTATTAGAGAAGGTCGGGGGAGGTGGATCAAAAAGCGAAGGTTGGAGGCAAACGGTAGAGTTGTACAGTATTGCCACGAGGAACCATTGTAGCTTTGTTGCTCAATATGAAAATTGGTCTTCAAAAAGTACGATTCAGGACTAGCTTGTTATTTACTTAAGTGGGCCGGCCATGGCTTGCGTTAACACAATGAATTTTTGCTATTGAAGATTATAGTCGGTTGACAAACTATAATGTTTAAGCCGTCGAGTAAACTAGAGTGTATGTTGTTCTCCTCGTCAAGAAACGGATGACTACTTGCAAGCCTCCTCTTCAGCAGTGACAGCATGTTACTCTTTTTCAAGGACAACGATGAACAGAATACTCTTGCTACGGCACTGTGCACGGCACTGTGCACAATAAAGTCTATCTAGACAAAATGGCCCAGTAAATAGTCCGGGTCTGTATGCGTCGCGTTCGAACTGCTAGGAGTCTCTCGAGGCATCGCGGATGTAAACATTTCAGCAGGGCACGTGTTGAATTCCTTGGGCTGTGGGGGCTGCATAGTAAATAGCAGTACCTCAGATTCATGACCGCCAATTCTCGGGGCATTAACATTGCCAAGAATTGATGCATTTTTACAGTTTAATGCATTGGAAATACAATTACTGCATGAGACCTAATCGGGTTTAGTGAACGTAGGTAGGGTCCGAACGGTCAACGTGGGGGTCCTTTTGGTGACGCCCTTTATTAATAGACCACCCTAACCATTATATACTGGGATAATCGAGGTTATTCTATTCGCCTGTAGCACTGACGCATCGTACTAAAATTATTAGACAAATCAAATGTGCCTCCATCTCGGATCTATGAGAATAATAAGGTCGCCTATTCACTTTGTGCCAGCTAGAATTCAGGGCTACCTATAGCGAGGAAACCAGCGATAATAGAGATGGCGTAGGGACGTATATCAAAGACTTCTATATATAATTGCCCTAACCCTCATAATCCCGCCTAGGCCGGTCGGCGGAATGAAAAACCTCCAACGCTGCATGCGCACCATTGATGTTCACAGGCCCATCAATTTTGCTACATACTATTCATCCTTATCAAGGCTCTTGTAATATTTTGACTCTGTTACCATCTGTTTATCCGAAATAGGGTGTGAGATATAACAAGAAATCGCGACCAGAAACCAACCCAAAGACGAAAAGTGACTTACAAAAAGCAACATGATTCTTGATATCCGCCGCTGCACCGTAGGGTTCCCGGTAATACCACGCTGCATTTTCAAATGTCTGCCCGTCCACCCTTACATGCCAGTAAGAGGCGTAGCCTTTCCAAGAGCAAAAGGTCGAATGATCGGAGTCTTGCAAAATGGAATCATCGATGATTGCTGAGCGAGGAAACTATATTTGAAGTTAGCCAATATTGCGAATTAAATCTCGTAAAGCTTACATAGATGTTATTCTCCACAGTCTTCCAACTCGATGTCTCTGCGATGATGCGGTCGCCTACTTTGGCGAGAGCTCGGGGCATGGTGATAGTTCGGGAAACGGAAGGGACGCGAAGCCGATTTGCGTTTTGGATTATCGAGTGGCGGAATCTCGAATTCTCCTTTATTGTTGTTCTTGAATACAACTTGATAAAATGGATGTGAGCACCATCGGAGAGGGACAGTGCTCACACTAAAGAGCGGGCCAATGCGATTCCCTCGTTGGCGCCATTTCAACCCTCCGATTCAAAGCTCCGACGGCGGATAGGATGGGAACGATCTGCAGGTGCCTATCTTACAGTGCCTGGAGATCGAAAAGGCTTAAACTGGCAAATCTAGTACTCATATTGCGCGTTGATGGCGCCTTCTTCTCACAAGTCACTGTTTCAACTAGGATAACTTAATGGCGCTAAGACACGGAAGTTATCTAACGTTAAGCTAGACTTTTTCGATGGCGCTATTGTGTGCTTGTGCGCTGCTCCATGCGCGCGTCTGGGTGGTTAATATATTGCTTGATGGAAGACATATTCTGGAACCGTTGAACATGTTCTGAAAGGCTTAACTCTTTTTTAACACCTGTTACTCGCGAAAGCACAGGAAAACCATGCCAGGAACTGAAAAATCTGTCTTCTCGGAGCCAGCTCGCAAAGAAGCTACGAACTATGTCGTTGAATCCAAAGATGTGTTCGATAGTTCCGTCTTTGACCCCGTTTTGGCTAAAAAGCTGGCACTTATCAACACTGCCATCGACAAGATTGGCATGACTTCATTTCAATGGAAGCTATTCTTTCTGAACGGTTTTGGCTACACGGTCGACTCGGTAAGAGCCTTGCATTTATGGTCAGACAAAAAGACCACCGCTAACAATTTCTTTCAGCTCTTGGTAATATGTCAGTCCATAGCACTGCCCGCAGTTACCATGCAATACGGCAGCCCAGACAGAACCCTGAAGGGGATTGCTCTGGCATCTCAAATCGGTCTTCTGGCGGGCGCAGCTATTTGGGGCCTATCGGCAGATATCATTGGTCGCCGACTTGCTTTCAACTCTTCCTTGTTGCTGGCGGCAATATTTACAATTATCGCGGGTGGGATGCCCGGATACATTTCATTCGCGACACTGTTGGTTCTACCCTTCTTCAGGCGCCGTAATGGTCTGTTAATGTTATTCATAGGGTTGCTCTCTACTCTGCGGCAGTTGGCGGGAATTACATCCTGGACTCGGTTACTCTCCTGGAATTTCTGCCTGCGACTAAATCCTGGCTCGTTACCTTCATGTCCATTTGGTGGGCAGTGGGATATACCATTACAGGCCTGCTTGCATGGGCATTTATGAGCAACTACACTTGTTCCTCTTCTGCCGCGCCAGGGACATGTACCTACCAAGACAATATGGGATGGCGGTACTTGCATTTCACCATTGGTGGCGTTACGCTCGTGTTGAGCTTATTACGAGTCTTTCTAATTCGCATCGTGCAAACGCCCCGATGGCTCGTCTCTCAAAATCGCGATGAAGAGGTAATCCAGTTCTTGAGAGATTTGTCGGCAAAACATAACCGACAATTTGATCTCACTTTGGAAGAGCTCCGCGGCGAAGGGAATGTGAAGAACACAGAAAAATCAGCCTGGTCCGTTGTCCGGATCAAGGCACACTTCAGTGGTCTCTTTCAAACTAAGCGGTTGACTTGGTCGTTCCTGGTGATCATGCTCAACTGGTTCGTGATTGGGATTGTCAGTCCTTTGTACCATGTGTTCCTTCCATATTATCTCAAATCCCAGGGAGTGAAAGTCAGTAGCAGCTCCAACTATCTCACTTGGAGAAACTATGCGATAAATCAAGTCGTTGGCCTGGTTGGTCCTGTCATTGCTGGGGTTTTGGTTGAAACCAAACTGTTCGGCCGTCGAGGCACCATGGCTTTGGGCGCGCTCTTGACCATGGTTTTACAGTTTGGATATACACAAATCAAGACTCCAGCCCAAAATATCGGCGTGTCTGCTGCCATATCTGCTGCGATGTAAGTGATGAGCTCCTTTCTTCCTCTCATGATGTCTAACTAGCTGGTTACAGGAATATCTATTATGGAACTATGTATGCGTACACTCCGGAGATTTTGCCGTCGGCGCACCGCGCCACTGGGTATGCCATCTGTGTGATATTCAACCGCATCGGAGGCATTGTAGGAGTTATTGTGGGAAGCTACGCGAACGTTGAGACAACCACACCTCTATTTGTCTGTGCTGCCCTGTACGCACTTCTTATCATCCTCAGCGTGCTATTGCCTTTCGAAAGTCGCGGAAAGAGAGCACAATAGGCGGAGAAAGTGGAATTCCACGGAGGAAGATCTGAGAGGGTATATTGGTGATGGATGAAGGCTTGAGATTGCTTAGTATAAGATAGACGGTGATGCCTCACTCGATTTTCAGGGTCTGTGATAGATAACTAAGTTACGGAGAATAAGCGGAATATTCAACCTGGCCATTTTGAATCTAGATTGTTAGTGGAAACCAAGAAACCTCAACCAGGGGCAATCAAACATCGATCATAGTTGAATTTGAATTTGCGTTTCTCGTATTAAGCTGCAGAATGCCATGGGGGGTTATTATGGCGTCATTCGTATCTTGATATATCGTTTCAAGATAGGGCGCACATACCTCAACAGTTTCTACACATACCACTAACCTCTTTGTCCCTGGCCTATCGTATTAGCCTTGAGTTGAATCATGTTATCCAAGAAATAGACGAATCAGGGTCGATATATATCGCATCAATAACGCACTGTGTGATAAAAATACGATTTATCTTGATTTGAAAACCGTACCTGTTCAAGCACGACATTCTGTGCGGATAGACAAGCCACCTACATTTGATAATGTGGTCAAAGACCTCGTATCCTTTATAGCGTCGCAGGGTACCAATAATAAGAACTAAAAAAAAAGCCAAAGTCATATGCAACAAACTTCATTCTGGAGGTCCCTGATTATCTCTCTACCTCGAGATGAGCTCCTCGAAGCCCTCATTGCGAGCCGCGTGCGATAACTGCTACCAAGCCAAAGTAAAATGCGTTCCAACACCATCTGGATGCCAAAGATGTATTAGCTTATATTCTCCCTGTTTTCACAGTCCCCCCGGTCGACCGGGCCGAGTTCCAACTGTGAGGAATCCTTCATTCAACCCAGAAGCGTCAACCATGTCCACTCCAAGTCAGGGCAAAGACGACGATGAGCCTGGCGACTTACATTTATCATTAAAGGGCCTCACTGGCGACGGGGCTCTTCCTGAAACGGCAACACTCGATACACCATTGAACGGATGGGTCTCTATGGACCCTCCTTCAATCAGTGAGGCACTTCATGGAGAGTCCGTTATCGCGTTTCCGGAGTTCGCAACGAGATTGCCGCTCTCAACGCCCACCGATCGACAATTTGGCGAATTTGGCAATGATAAAAGATCTTGCGCATGCTTTGGGTCAACTTTACAAGCCTTGGAAAAGGCCCAGAGGACTGATCTACAATCCTTGGGCCTGGATGTCGCACTCCGACATAACAAAGATGCGTTGCTCACAGTATGCAACTCGATTAGATGCTCTACTGTGCACGACAGCACTACCCGACTCCTCATTCTAATACTTTTACGAAAATCCCTTAAGCTTTATCAATTACTCTTCCATCTGCGACTCAGTGCGAAGTCCATCAATACACCAGAAATGAATCTGGCGTCAGCCCCATATTCTATACACGTGGCCAATCCGACTTTATCGATTTCACCTACGTCGAGTGGTCAGTCCGATTATTTCAATCTCTTGGTCCATCCACAAGCAGAGAAGCACCTCGGAAGCCCACCACAGACTACTCGACTTACATTGGGCTCGTACCAGTTAGATGAAGCGGATGAAAGGTCGTTGAAAAAGCAAATCTTTCTCCTTGACGTTGGAAAGGTTCCCCGCTTGTTGGAAAGGCTCGATCAAAGAGCTTGCAACCTTGATGAGACGGACGGGTTGGACCTTTATAATATGATGCGGAGCTCATTGATAGCTGATTTTCGGGTTGTGATGACAGACATTCATTCATAGAATACTAGAGATAAGATTATAGAATCATAAAGCGATTTTCATGGAATTTCGTATTTTGTATAGGAACCAGAGGTACCAGGTACATTCTGCTATCTATATAATTTCCGTCTAAGACAATGTCGCAAAAGATATGTTGATCCCACATGTCGCTATCCAATACCGTCTAATTCAATTGCCCACAAAAGGATCCGATCTACCCACGTCTGTTCCCACAGTCTGCGGCTCGAAGCTCAGACTTTGCCTGACTTGAATCCATGCTTGAAGAAGCGAGTGGCATTCATAAACGCCCCGGTCGCGAGTAGTACAATACCTGTGAAGATGAGAGTCCCCGTAAAGTCCAAGCGCTCTTCTGGATGACTCTCGCTGGATAGAATGGCACCCGCAATGGGAGAGCCGATTAGCACACCCAATGACCCAACACTGAGAGCCATGCCAACTCGCACACCGATTTGACTAATTTCCGGTGTTAAACCAACGAGAACGGCTGGTGGTAGCGCCATCAAGCCTCCCGAGAAGAAGGAGTACAGGAAAGAAGTGGCGATGAGATTTGCTTGGCTTCTCACTGACACCCAGGCCAGCACGATAATACCAGATATATAGCCACACGGTACGATGACGTTCAAATTACCGATTCTATAACCGTTAGTTTCTTGCGGGTCACTCAAAGAGAAATAAAATCATACTTGTCTGCGATAGCATTGGGCAACATTCGTCCGATCATGCCTCCAGCATTCATGATGCTCAGGATATAGAATGACAGCTCGGAGTCCACTCCGATGTTGAGAGCATAGCTTTCCGCGTAGAAAAATGGAATGAAAAACGCGGTGAATCCCAAAGCCAACCCAACTACAAAGGTCGCGTAGGCGGGATCCTTGAACGCTGCAAAGTCTACCAGAGGGCCCGACCGACGAGGCGGCAATCGTGGTCTGAGCAAGGCAAGTCCAATTCCCAGAGTACCGAGCATGATAAATGCCATAGAACGAGCAGCCCAAGGGAATCCGACTTGCACAATTAGCCGGCGAACAATGATAGGATACAAAATTCCGCCAACGCTGCTCCCGCTGGCAGCGATTCCAGTTGCGAGACTACGTCGAGTCGAAAAGTAAGTGCCTACCAGCGATATGGCGGGCGTGAAAAGGCATCCAGATCCAAGACCAACGCAAAGGCCTTGAGCGAGGAAAATCTGATAGTACTTTGTGCTCAGTGAGGTCATCATCATCCCAAACACTTCAAGGAAGATACCCAGTGACACGACCGGGAAGAAGTACCCAGCGTCGAATGCACGTCCGCATAGAACTCCGATGAAAAGGAGTAAAAAGCCTTGAATGGAACCGATCCATGAAATGGCGGAGGGGGTGGACTGAGGTAGGAGTGTTGTTGTATAGTAGGCTTGGAAGACGCCGAATGAGTTTGCCAGTCCCCTAAATTATCAGCACAATTGGTTTTCAAGAACCTTAAAGAGGATATCTCTCTCACCAGGTATTCAAAATAAGCAAGAAGCTTCCTGCTACTTGCAACCATGCTTTACGCCCGCCATTGGGAGGAGGAGGGACCAATGGACCTTGTGGTGGAATTGGGCTGGCTTCTTTTTCTCCTTCTGCGTCAGATGGCTGGGTGCTGTTTGCCTCTGTATTAGGAATTTTAATCGATAGTTTGTCTTCCACAGAGTCGGCCATTTTTCCCTTCAATGCTGAATTGCTGTGTTCGGTCGGCGAGTTGAACAGGCGGGATGGGATAGTGAGTTGAACCACGACCCGAAGAAATATATCCAGAAAGGTCCCGCAATTACGTTTTCCAACGCAACAGGGAAATACGATGTCACAAATGATTTCATGAATGTTATCATCAGGGTCCATCGTCTGCATCAGGAAAAGCCCAAAATAGCATTTGCAGGGATCCCGATTAGAGGACATTCTATCTTGTGAATCGCGAGAGGCCAAAGCGAAGCGATCGTCCATTCATTCCTCCATGGGGAATTGTGGCGCTCGAGACGAACATGGCGACAATCACGGCAAAAGAAACAAACATAGTGTACTGAGTATACTGAGTATACATCAAGTGAATCCCCGATTAACATGAATTCAATTATACTGCAATTGTGATCAACATGGCTATCTTGAGAGATCCAACGGTTGGGACATTCCTTCAGAGCTCCTGGTCAATTTTATTATTGGTAACTGTCGCTATTACCATTGGCATCCGATTGATCCCTCCGCGGGCCAGTGTTCCTGTCTATAGTAGGTATTCGGGCTGGCGAGGTCGCTGGAAGGACTCGCTGCACTATGTTCATGACAGTGCTGGAACCTTGAGAGCTGGCTACGAAAAGGTAACCTCCCAAGGATTGTCTCAACAGGCTTATACTCACCAGCCATCAATTTAGTTCTCTCGTCACGGGCAATTCTTTCAACTTCGGACGCCCATCCGTTGGATTGTAGTTGTGCCGCCTAAACTTGTGGATGAAATTCGCACCGCACCGCCAACGCATTTGAGTGCTAAAGAGTCGGCAAACGATGTAAGCAGAGCCACTATTATGAGAGAAATTTATCTCATAAAAGTGTCAGGTGCTTCAAACTAGATACACAGTGTCTCCAATCGTCGAGACAGAGAAATTTCATTTCCACATTGTCAAGACACATCTCACGCCCAACCTGGAGAACAAAATCGATGATATTCGCGACGAAATAAAATTGTCATTTGGAGACGAGATAGGAAACCCAATCGGTGAGATTCCCAGACCCCGTCAACTTTGGTCCTTTCTCATCTTTGTGTAGACTGGACGGCGGTCGTGATGTCTAGAGCAGCTCATCGGATCGCAACCCGAACTGCCAATAGAGTACTCGTCGGGGCACCGTTGTGTCGAAATGAGGAGTATCTTGATATGTCTATTAAGTATACAATAGATGTATTCGGAGGAGCTGACAAGCTTCGCGCCTGGCCTAAGTTCCTTCGCTCAACGGTCACGCAATTTGTGACCAACGTTAAGGAACGGCAGAGGGTAGCTCGAAAACATCTCATCCCGTACATCAAAGCTCGTTTGCAGGAAGAAAGTGATGGATTAATTAAGAAGCCTCCCCTTGATTCCCTTCAATGGGTCATGGACGCGGCACCAAATTCCAGCGAGAGAGATCCGGAGCGGTTGATGTTTCGTCTACTGCACTTGAATGTGGCGGCAGTGCATACAACCAGCGTCACTTATCTCAACGCAATGTTGGACTTGGCCTTCCATACTGAAATTCACGAAGAGCTTCGAACCGAGATTGATAGCGCAGTCCAGGAGCACGGATGGTCGGGCCGAGCATTGAGTCAAATGCGAAAGCTCGACAGCTTTTTGACTGAAAGCCAGAGGCTTTCACCTCTTGCCAGCTGTGAGTTTCAAACTTCAGGATCAAACTTCACAGCTAACGGCTTATTTCATAGCCCAATTGACTCGCGCGGTGATTCAGGATTTCACATTCTCTGACGGCACAACTGTCCCCAAAGGCTCCTATGTTCTAGCACCAATGTATGCGATGTATTTGGATGACAATATCTATCCCAATGCGTCGACCTTTGATGCGTTCCGCTTTTCTAGGCTTCGAGAGCAGCCCGGTCACGAAAATCGACACCAGTTTGTGACTACATCTCCGACACATATCAACTTTGGACACGGCAAGGAGGCATGTCCTGGACGCTTCTTTGCAGCACAGGAGATAAAACTATTGTTGGCTCATGCTTTGCAGAGTTACGATATCCGGCTTGAAGATCCAACTAATTTGCCCAAGGGTTCTTGGTATGATCGTTCTCGAAAGCCTAACCAAACCGCGCGTGCTCTTTTCCGCAGGCGTTAAGATTTGTCACCCGATGCTGCTGGTCCTTTTGACGTTCTATGCCTTAGATTGATTTTCAGAGTTTTCCACTTCTAGAGAGATATTGTTTCAAGTTACAGCAAATTGCAAAACTATTTGTTCTGAGTCGCCATGCCATTGAGTAGTACGTAAATCCTAAATGGTTTCACGGGAAACCACTGGCCCCCACAACCCGTGTCTTGGTATGCAATCGATTGAGTATTTCTGTAGGCAGGGTACACCCCAATATAGAATAGGAAGACCATGCTTGCAGACCTTTGTGCAATAAACTCAAATATCGGCCCGAAGGCGACTTCCGAGAACGTACGGATGAGTCGAAACGGACGAAGAGTAGGTTCCGATAAAAATTAGACTTTCGGAGGATTTCAACGCCTCGTTTCATCTGTTTTTATTCACCCCATGCTATCCTCCGAACAAACTGCGGCACCTCCTCCAGACAGAGACAATGACACAAGCCAGGTGTAAGATCGTGCGACACGTGGATGAGGTGATAAGATCTACTTGGAACGAAAGCTCTGTCTCTGCAGATTGGCTTGACGGGTATTATAGAGCCCATTGTGAAGAAGGAGAGATTGCAATCGAGAGAGCGTATGGCGCAAGGTAGTACAATGCGCAGAATACGAGATTTCGACTCGACATGAAAATCGAAGCTAAGAGATAACGACGATAGTCGTGTCGATGGCTAAGGTTGCTGTTATTCCATTATAAAGCCGTGCGTATGACCTAGCATCAATTAGGAGCTTGAACTATCAGCATCAATACCCTCATCATATTTTGTACATTTTGCAGATATCATGCGCCGGCCAAATCAAACAGAAGAACGTCACCTAGTTCTCTTCGGGGACCAAGTGGGCAATGTTTCTTCGCTGGCGAAAAGACTATTGTTAGACGCTCCTCAGAGTGTTGCTCAGAGCGATTTTGCTCGAGATGTAAGTACCACGCTGAGCCTCTTGAGTGATCGACTTCGTCCGTTTCATCGGGAACACCTACCACGTTTTGACACTGTCCATAACCTCGCCACTATATATCATGAAAGCAATGGAGCTTGCCATCCTGCCATCTCCAGTACTCTTCTGGCGGTTGTTCAATTCTTGCAACTATTTCGATATTACGAAGCAAGGGCTCGTCAACCCGAAAATCACGACGAAATCTCAGTCGTTGGCCTCTGCACCGGATCCCTGGTTGCGGCAGCATACGCCTGCTGCTCATCTCTTGATGATCTCAAAGCTCTGGCTGTGCCTACAGTTTCCATCGCCTTTCAGATGGGGTTGCAGGTAGCAACTGCCAGCAGTATGCTGCACGAGCAGGGCGCAACATTGGAAAGCTGGTCAACTGCCATCTCGAAAATAAGCGAGGATGAAGTACTTTCGGCGCTTAAGATTTATGATGCTGGTGGTCTTTTGTCTCTCCGCCACCGATGTTTTATCAGTGCCATTGGCCTGAACGGTGTTACAGTCAGTGGATCACCACCTGCCTTGCGTCGGTTCGCGGAAAACTTGACCGAGTCCGATCCTAGCAAGAGGATGAGGGAGCTCCCGATCTACGGAGCATACCATGCTTCACATATACACGGAGTTTTGGATTTTCCCAGTTTCCTCAACCGAGCGGGTGTCAACCCGGAGTTTTTGGCTAGCTTTCCAACGCGGAAGACTCTCCTTTGTCCTCTGACGGGAAGGCCGGTCGATGCTCCAAACTCTCTTGGTTTATTTAAAAGTGTTGTACATCACACGTTGCAAGCACCATTGCGCTTCGACCTGGTGGTTGACGAGTTAGTCGCCCAAATTCAAGCAAACGGCACCGCCTCCATCGCGTTGCATGTGGTCGGACCAACTGCAGCGGCTGAGGGCCTTGCATCGGCACTTAGGTCGAGAACGGAGGCAGCCGTCGTCACTCAGGATTTGATCACTCTTGATTCTCGGAAGGACCAGTTCCAGCCATCAGGAGCATACAACAATGCCCCCCTTGCTATTGTTGGTGTGTCGGGTCGATTCCCTGGTGCAGAAAGTGTTGAAGAGCTGTGGAGTGTTTTGGAGGCCGGTCTTGACATGCATCGAGTGGTAAGCACAGCTCGCCGTCGGTCGCATTGATGAGGTGCTGATGAGTCAAATTAGATTCCTAAAGACCGCTTCGATGCTGAGAAGCATGTCGACCCGAACGGTAAGGCAAAGAACACCAGTTGGACACCATACGGCTGCTTCATTGACCGACCTGGAGACTTCGATCCTCGATTTTTCAACATGTCCCCGAAAGAAGCTCTGCAGACAGATCCCATGCAACGGCTGGCTCTTGTCACAGCTTATGAGGCATTGGAAATGTCCGGATATGTTCCCAACAGAACACGATCAACGGCTTTGAATCGCATTGGAACCTTCTACGGCCAAACTAGCGATGACTACCGTGATGTGAACTCATCGCAAGATATTGGAACTTATTTCATCACTGGTGGAATCCGCGCATTTGGACCTGTAGGTGTCCGAATATTTATTCCTTGCTTCTACATTTCAAGACGGCTCACTCTTTCAGGGACGAATCAATTACTATTTCAAATTCGAGGGCCCGAGCTTCAATGTCGATACTGCCTGTTCCTCCAGCTTGGCCGCAATTCAGCTTGGATGTACGTCTCTGTGGAGCGGTGATTGTGACACAGCAGTAGCCGGTGGATTGAGCGTGCTCACATCGCCCGACCTATTCTCTGGCTTGAGTCGAGGCCAGTTCCTCTCGAAGACCGGGTCATGCAAGACATTTGACAATGATGCCGACGGCTATTGTCGCGCAGATGGTGTCGGAACAGTTGTCATTAAACGGCTTTGTGATGCTGAGCTTGACAATGACAATGTTCTCGCCGTTATTCTTGGTGCTGCTACAAACCATTCGGCACAGGCAATTAGCATTACGCACCCACATGCCGAAACACAGTCTAACTTATATCGTGAGATTCTGCAGCATTCAGGTGTGGATCCCTTTGATGTTGGCTACGTTGAGATGCATGGCACTGGGACGCAGGCCGGTGATGGAACAGAGATGCGCTCAGTGACGGATGTATTTGCTCCTGCTCGTCCTTCCCGACCTGCTAATAATCCATTGTATGTGGGAGCTATCAAGGTGAGCCGATCCAATTTTCATCGTGGCGGTTCAATCTGATACTAACTCCGTAATTCAGGCAAACATAGGGCATGGAGAAGCTGTAAACACTGCGCTATTCTCTTATTTCTAGTTTGAGAAAAGCTAATTTGACTATAGTCATCTGGAGTCGCATCTTTGATAAAGTCCATACTGATGTTCAAGAAAGGGGTTATTCCACCCCATGTTGGGATCAAAAATGAGATCAACAAGGGCTTTCCAGATCTCGAAGCACGAAAGTGAGACTTCGATGACATATTAACATGGCCATCTCTGATATTTTCTGACAGTGTCCGAATCGCGACGGCCAAAACCCCTTTGCCAGCACCAAGAGGCCCGAAGCGAACGGTGCTCGTCAATAATTTCAGCGCCGCTGTAAGTTCTTCTACTGAGATTCAGAAAGAGTCACATTTGCTGACCACAAAACTAAAAAGGGTGGCAATACTGCGCTGTTGATCCAAGAGCCCCCTAAGCCCGGTGCCCGCGAGGAAGAGGACCTTCGTCCCTTGCACGCAGTCACGGTCTCCGGGCATACAGCGTTGGCATTGAAGAACAACCTGGAAAGAATGATTGCATATACCATCAGTAACCCAGATATTTCGCCAGGAGACTTGAGCTATACGACAACCGCTCGTCGAACCCATCATCCTTTTCGAGTAACAGTCGCCGAGCCGACAGTTGAACGGATCCGAGTGGCTCTGCAAAACAAACAGGGACTGGCGCCATATAACTCACTTCTGTCGAGCCACAAACGCTCAGTGATCTTTTCTTTCACCGGCCAGGGTGCAACCTATGCTGCCCTGGCTCAGGAACTGTACGCAAAATCGACTCAATTCCGCGCTGATATCTCGCTATTCGACGGGATTGCAAGGCAGCAAGGATACCCGTCTTTTATTCCCCTGGTTGATGGGACAGTCTCTGATATCAATCAGCTATCCGCTATTCAGACCCAGGTCGGACTAGTGTCCATTCAAATGGCCCTTTCTCGTTTGTGGCGCTCATGGGGAGTAAAGCCCACTGCAGTCATTGGTCACAGCCTCGGTGAGTACGCGGCTCTTCAAGTGGCTGGCGTCCTTTCTATCAGCGATGCCATTTTCCTCGTTGGCCACCGGGCGCGTCTGCTAGAGACTCACTGTCAGCCGTATACCCATTCTATGCTGGCCGTATCAGAATCATCTGCTGTTGTTGGGGAGCTGCTGTCTACCTTCCCCGAGGAAGTCGAAATTGCTTGCTCCAACAGTCCCCGGGAAACCGTCTTTGCTGGCAGAAGAGAGGTGATCGAGAAGCTGGAGGTGCATTTATCTGGAGCAAAGATTCGTTATACTAAGCTGCAAGTTTCTTTTGCGTTCCACACGGCCCAGGTCGATCCCATACTTGATAACCTAGGAGAGGTCGCCAAGGCGATTAATTTCGGTGCACCGCAAATTACTATCTTGAGCTCTTATTTTGGCCGTCCACTTGCTGCAGAGGAACGAATTGATGCAAATTATATTCGCCAGCACTGCCGGCACACGGTACAATTTGCCAATGCTGTGCAGTCAGCACAAGATCAGGGCCTGGTCAATGAAGCCTCGGTGTTCATTGAGATCGGCCCACATCCAATTTGTCTGGGCATGATTCAAGGCGTATTGGGCGACGCACATCTCAAGGTTCCAACATTGAAGCGGAAGGAGAAGCCATGGAAAGTGATCGTGAGCGGTCTAGCTTCTTTGCATGACCAGGGCTTCTCGATAAATTGGTCCGAGTATCACCGCGATTTCGACCACACACATCGGCTTCTCTCTCTTCCTTCCTATGCCTTTGACAACAAACGATACTGGCAGGAATACCGGAATGACTGGACGCTGGGCAAAGGGGATGCTTTACCCACCATTCAACCCTCCGACAGAGTTGAACTATCTGCGAAGAAGCTGACAAGCTCTGTCCACCGGGTCGTGGAAGAGAACTACAATGGTTCTAATCCGATCGCGGTTTTCGAAACGGATCTCTGGGATTCCCAAATCTATGCCGCCGTTAGTGGACATCGTGTTAATGGTTCCGCTCTTTGTCCATCGGTCAGCCCATCCTCGCTGTGAACACGACCTCAAACAAAATGGCAATTGCTAATACATATATATAGTCCATATACGCAGATGTTGCTCAGACCATCGCCCATCACATCCAGCAGCAGATTCATGCCGGTATCAAATTACCTGGTCTAAACGTCACTGGTATGGAGGTAACACAGCCATTGATTATAAAGTCTCCCAGACAGCACGAGAATCGCATCTTGCGGGTCATTGCGCACGTCGACAAAATCTCACAACAAGTACGTCTCGAATATAATTCTATTACACAAGGGCAAAAGGTAGCAACCAGGCATGCCAATTGTGTTGTCGAGTATGGCTCGCCAGAGAAGTGGCTTCGACGTTGGTCGCATAGCCTTCACTTGGTACAAGGACACATCAAGGAACTGGAAACCAAGGCAAATCTGGGAGAAATAAGTAAAATTACCAGTCGCTTGGTCTATCGACTTTTCAGCAGCCTGGTTGACTATGCGCCTGAGTACCAACGAATGAGGCAGGTTCTTCTAGCGAGCAATCTTTATGAGGCTTCCGCCACGGTCAGCCTGGATGAGCGAGGCGATGACGCCTCGTTCCAATGCAGTCCTTACTGGATTGATTCTTTGGCTCACCTGTCAGGCTTTGTCATGAATGGAAATGAGAACATCAACTACCAAGATGCCGTTTACATATCTCATGGATGGGAGAGTATGCGCTTCGCCAAGAATCTCGTTTCTGGTGGTCAATATCAAACCTACGTTCGAATGTTACCGGTTGATAAAACAATGTTTGGAGGTGACGTCTGGATTTTGCACGAGGGAGAAATTGTCGGTGTGATCGAAGATCTTCGATTCCAACGCGTTCCACGAAGCATTCTTGATATGCTTCTCCCGCCGGTTGGAGTAAATGCCGCCAAAGAGATCACCAAACAAGTCGCACCGAACAAGAAACATTCGCAACCTGTTATTCCAAAGGCTCAAGCGCCACCAACGCAGGTCAATAGCAACACAACCGAAGAAGTCAAACGACAATCTGAACAGTCAGCTAACTCCCTGCTCGACTTGATCGCGGAAGAGCTTGGTCTAGCGGCATCCGAAATATCTCCCAAAGATAACCTGAGTGAGCTCGGAGTTGACTCCCTCATGGCTTTGACACTGGTAAGCCGACTTCGCGAGGAGATGGACCTCGATAATACTCACAGCAACTTTCTTGAACTTTCTACCATTTCTCAACTTTTGGATTATTTGAATGAAGTGCCACATGCTGTCGCGAACGATATAGTGGGCGAGGGCCCCTTGAATGATCAAGCTGCTGCTCACTACAGCTCGTCTCCAAGTTCAGGGAATTCCTTTTTTGACGTCATCACACCAGATAGCTCAGCCGACGATGTCTTACATCTCGTGAGACATATCATCCTGGAGGAGACCGGTCTCGCTGAGGATGAGCTAGAAGTAACAGCAGACCTTGCCTCTTTGGGAGTCGATTCTTTGATGAGCTTGACTGTCCTGGGAAAGCTCCGAGAGCAGGGCGTTGAGCTCCCTATGGAATTTTTCATCCATCATACCACAATGGGCGAAGTTTCGCAAGCTCTGGTTAGCGGCAACAATGATCTACGACCCGAAGAGATTCTACCCTCCACTAAGGAGAGAGGTCGTGAAGCAAATTGTATCCTTCTCCAGAAACGGTCTAATCCAACAAGCAGCAAAACACTTTTTCTGTTTCCCGATGGCTCAGGGTCCCCGGCGTCCTATGCAGGGCTAAAACAGCTTCACGCGGACTTTGAGATTTGCGGTCTAGTCTGCCCCTTCGTCAATGACCCGGGTCGCTACACCGATGGTATCGAGGATGTCGTCAGAATATATCTGTCTGCAATCAAAAACCACAGTCCTTCAGGTCCGTATCATCTTGGCGGCTGGTCCGTTGGTGGTGTTCTTGCGTATGAAGCATCCAAACAGCTCATCGACGCCGGCGAGAAAGTACACGACCTGGTCCTGATCGATGCTCCATGTCCCGCAGTGCTGGCTCCCATGTCTTACTCTCTCATCGAGTTTTTGAACTCCATCGGCGTTATCGGCGGAACAAAAACCGATGGCTCCGCACTTCCAAATTTAAAGCGCCGGCTTCTGCTTGACCACTTTGACGCAACTGTCAAGAATTTAGGTGCCTACGATCCAGCCCCTTCTCCAATATCGGTTGGCTCATCACCCCGTACATCCATTATATGGGCTCAGGAAGGTGTGTGTGATGGATTGAATGACCCAAGGCGGAGGGCAAACCCTTCACTGGCCGCCGATGCCACTGCGAGCTGGATTCTAGACAAACGCACTGATTCCGGCCCCCGAGGATGGGAATCGCTTATATCGATCAACCATATTTTTCCTTTTCTGTCCCTGGAAATCATTTCAGCATAATGCAACCCTCAAATGCGAGTATCCGCCCTTTCCCAGTACTTATTTGGAGACTCTTTGTTATCTTCCCAATGCTGACTTGCGGTTTTGCAGATTGGAGAGCTCTCCAAGAAGCTGAAGTTTATTCTAGCTTCCGCCAAATAGCACATGCCGATCATCTGTTATTTCTAATAGATTGGATTATTTGGGGAACTTGGGTGTCAGAGATAGTTTGATTTTACTTGTCTATAGGTTTCGTTTTCTTGAATAGCGTCGCTATTTTACTTCAAATTCAGTCATTTCCTGTGGTCTGACTAGAAGTCTTTCTTGCGTTAACAAGCGAAGAATACACAATACTAGTATATTCGACACGTAATGTTACAATGTCTCGCCACAGACATATCTGTTTCTATGTTAATCTTAAACCCGATTGGAATTGAACTACATCAAGTACTCTGTGTCTGCTTTACCAGTTACCTGTAACAGGAAACGCAAGATCTGATTTTATTCATTGACCCAACCGCATCTACTTCTTCTTACTCCTCCCTTGCTTCACTCCTACTTCACCTTACTATTTCTTCACGTTCGACTTTCTTCTCACTCATCACCTCCTTCCGTCGAGTCCCACTTGTCCTCCCCCTCACACACCTTTCTCAACCTAACTTGATAACCTCACCGTCACGATGTCTCTCACCTCCTTACCCCCAGAGCTCGTCGTCATAATTGCATCAAACCTCCCTTGTGAATCAGACATCTTGTATCTGAGCTCCTCTCTCACGACCTCTACAAGCACAATGTTGACAAAGACCCAAACGGCGCAGCCATGATTTGGTGGGCAGACACCGGGTGTTCCAAAGGCATGCTCACTTTACTCTCCTGTGGGGTCGGTCCAGATAGATCTTCGTGGCTGAACCATAGCCACCGGCCCAGATGGACAACCGCACTCGAGCAAGCTGTGAGAAACGATCACCACGACGTCGTCAAAGTACTCTTGGATAATGGAGCATAGGTGGCAAAACTGAAGTTTGCGTGAGACGGTTCGCCAAAGGATGATAGCAAACGCCATCCAAAATATTACCTTAATGCCGCTACACTAGCTGGAAATTTGAGGGTAGCAAGACTTCATCTTGGGCATGGGGCGAAAATAGGAAAGTCCAGCATTCCCAATCTGATGCAGCATGTTGCGTTTATTCTCAAACCATGGTCATCAGAAAAGGCCGCAGATATCATCGAATTTCTGTCTGTTCTGGAGCTTCTGATACGTCATTGCGCTGGTTTGAATGCTCAAAAGTACATAGACCATACTCTGCATCAGGTAATGAGCTATGGCTATTGTCTATACCACAGTTTGAAAACGGGTATTCTCAACCTTATTTTGTTTTGTGGTGCTAATCCAAATTCCACGCCACCATATGGAGAAACGCCCCTTCGCCGTGCATTCGCCATTGTCTGGAGAAACGATCAAATCGATAGAAGACTTATTCAACTGCTACTGGACCATCCTCTGCCAGTATGAAGCCGAAAAGAGAACCAACCACCACATTGGTAAATTCCATCAGGTCTTGTGAACTATAGATAGTGAACACATAGCTACTGCGATTCTGCGCGACCGGGACTCACTCGACGTGTTAATGTGGCATTGCCGCTGACCCTATCCCCGAGCACCATAAGCTTGTACCAGTCCAATTTCACGGCCATCTTGCCAGTGTTTCAAATCTTTAGGCTCCGGGGTGATTCAGTGTTCAAGAACAGCCATGCCTCGAATCGGGGGCTAAGCAAGGTGAAGAAAGGGATATCGAGGCGAGACGGACAACCGAAATATCGTTGGGTGAAACTTTTCTTTTGATCCTCGCTGTATTGAAGAAAAGTGCAGTACTTTAAGCCATAGTCGATATCTCGGAGGCAGATGAGGTGTTTTGAGTGCTGAATCAAATGTAGCTTTTGATGTTGCTCGCGAACTTGAAATTGTCGGCCGATCAACTGTTTGCCTTTTTTCTAGCAGGGGATCGAGATATTCATCGTTGCCGAATAAAGTAGTCACCAATCAACAAAGCTTAGGCGTGGCTGTGGTTTCAAAGCCTGTGCTCGCTCATACCCAATTATATAGCTCTCCAATCTGGCTGGGCAGCCTGCGCAGTGATCGCGCCGGTCCGCAGGATTCTCGCCCAGATTCTCACCCTGTCTATAGCACACTCACCCTTCTCACCCCCAGTCGCGCGACCGTAAAGCGGCGCTCACCCATTTCTTACCCGGGCGACACCCACCGAACTATTGACCGCACATAAGCCACATTAAGTACGGCCGAGCGGACGGGAAGCCCTGTTCTCCACACGCTGTCGTCGTATGTACTTGTTTAAATATGGAAGGGATTTATATAGTAAATAGACTTACAAAGGCCTTAGATCAGACCTCACTACTCTATATGGTGTGTGGCTTATGTGCGTCCAGTAGTGGGCTCGGTGCCACCCTGTGAGTTTAGGGCGAGAGCCACTTTATCCTCGCGCGACCGGGGGTGAACATAGTTTGTGTCTACTTCATCAAACTTTTCATGACAAATATAATGGACGTATGGAACTCAAAGGAGCAAAGTAAGTAAATTGTATGGGAGTTGATATATTCGGCAGCACATGGACATGTAGATGACCTGCTTTGACATTCTATCCCCATAATTTCTGGCCGAGTTTCAAATCCAAAGATATCGACAAATTTTGAGCAACCAAGCAAGCCATATCAGACTTTCTCCCTAAATATTGAAGCGCAGCGATACATGCTTCACAATTATCCCGGAAGCACTCAGCTAGCACATCGTGCTCATCAGACACATCCAAACATTCTATAGAGATGTACCCCGCCTTGGCAAACGAATGAACAAGAACGACAGTCCATGGCTCAACTAAGAAAGCCACTTCGTTCACAGAATCATGGAAATGGCGGTTCATGGTGGATTCTTGTCCTCTAAGTGAGGAGCGAGCCAGTGCACCGACTGCAAGAGCATTATCTGTCCTGAGTTTAGACACGATGTCTGTAGCTTCGCGAGCCCGGCGCGCAGTGTCAGAGCCGAGTCTGCCGTTGTCAATGCTTTCTATCACATCTGCCAAAAGCATTGTAGCAAGATGCCAATGGCCATCAAGTATAATGTACCACGATTGGATGCGAGGAGGAAGTAGTTGGTGGCTAGCGACGCAATCTAGCATGAATGTCTGGTATGTATAATTCCAGTGCTGGTAGACCAGCATGGTCTTTTTGATCACGTCTTCTAGGCAATCGCTACTTGCCCCTCTATAGACCAGGGTTTGAAGTTGCGTGACTCGACGGTATAGCAAGACTTTGACAGGGGTTGCCTCTGAAAGTACAGAGGCCGCTTCTTCGTAAGAGCATGGCCACCTTGGCTGGGATTTGCTATACTCTCGACCGTCCACGGGATGACGGAGAAAGAAATCACCCCATACATCATGCTTGTGGCAAGCCTTACTTCCTGGAATATTCCAGCCGTCGAGATCGACCTTGTATTCGGTTTCAAGCGTGCTTGGCGATGCCGATGCAATTTGACTGTCCTCATCCGACACCACGAGGGGACGTTGATACATCGCCGCACTTAAGGTATCAAACATGACTCCTAGCCAGAACATAAGACCAAGCGTACTGCGGTGGTCATGACTAGTGAGAATCGGGTCGACCCTGGGAGACTGAGAAGGAGTGGTCAGTTCGAACATGTCGGTCATTGTTGATCCTATCGACCCTCTTCGAGACTCTCTCAAACATTGAGGGGCCTCTCGTTGAAGCCTCGTAAATTTATGGCGAAGAGTGAAAAGCTGGCGGTTCGCAGTTTCGAGGAATATCGGCGCAGGGTCATTCTCTAACAGCTTACCGAGTCGTGAGTCCTGCCCCTTGTCCAATGGACTTTGCGTCAAGGAGAAGATGATATTCGCGAAGATAATACGGAAAGAAGGTATTCCAGTTGATTGCTCCAAGGCTTGCCTTGCCTTATTCCAAACGTTCTCTCGAATGGCTCTTTCATCGTACTCGATTTGCGCTGGGACAGATAGACCTGTACCCTTCTGGGCATGTTGAGTCCACTGCGAGGCAAACGCCATGATTGCCAGATGCAGTGTTTTAAATGCGGTTTTGTCCTCTTCCGCGCTTAGAGCCCTACCGCGTATTGAGGACGAAGCACGATCCAAACGACAAACCCGAATACACATTCTGTTCGACCAACTCGGTCCCCACTCCTTCATCTCTCTGTAAGGCAGCACGACACCGGCCGAGTCGCTGTAAGGGCAATTGTGCTCCGTCAACCAGCATGATAATGCGTTTTCCATACTATCGTGATATATGCGAATCAAGTTGCGTGTCATCGTCGCACGAGCGTATTCCCCTAGCGGTACTGTCGGAAGCGGTACAAAAGCCAGATTGGAAACTTGGCTTTAATATTCCATTGGAAGAAGATGTTGAGGAATATCTGCTGTCATTAGGCTTGAGAATTGGGTTCGTGAACCCGGAAGAAGAGGAGCTGGAACCATCTTCAACCTCCTGGGCCAGGTCAAGGGTGCTACCAAAAGATATAGGTAAAGAGGCATTCCATGTTGCCTGGTATCCAATTCCTCCCATGGCCTTTTCTGACCCTTCACTCACTGCGCTGGTATTCCAATGATTAGGGCTTTCCATTATCCAAGGAAACGTTCCCGAGTGGCCATCAACTGGCCCGATAGGTTCCAACCCTTCTGGAATTGCTTCTTCGGGGACAATTGAGGACGGCGAGGTGGAAGCAAAACTAGAGGCCTCGGCCATATGCGCAGGGTTGACAGTATACCACTGTGAAGATCGCAGCGTCTCGTCTAGGATGGCACTACATGAACTCGTAATTGAAGAAACATCAGGATTCCGATGTGGACCCCCAGCGCCTGACTGTTTTCTTTTCCGGCCTCCGGTGTGGTCTGTATGCTTCAAGGCAATCCATTTGAATGTGCACTCTTTCTTCCATCGTTTGCAGTTCGAACAAGAGAAGCCGTTTTCCTTTCGCTTCTTCTAGAATATTGGAAGTCAACATCTTCCGATGCTAAGGTAGGGCAATCTTCACAAACCGGTGCATCACAGCCCCTCTTTCCCTTGCGGCATTGGTCGCAACTATGAAGCTGACGTCGACGGGAGTCCTCCATGGTGAAAAATGGAAGCCAACAACCGCGGTCTGTAACAGAAAGGAGACGATTGTTTTGGCTCCTCAGTATGCATCACCGTAAGGAGTAAGGCAGACATATTTAAGTTGACAAATTTGCCCGATTCCGGGGTACGCGAGTTTCGCAAATTTTTGCGGGGTTTGTGGGGCTGAAAGCGCGTGGCGCCGATGATAAGATTTCGGGTCAAAGGAACTAGAAGGGCATGCGCCTTCTACATGACCGTGGGTTTATGCCGGTTCGACAAGGCTGTAAGCTGCGATCATCAGAGCTCAGTCCCTTAGTCTGTGGGCCGCCCATTTACGTCCGTGAGGCAGCGCATGTAGAGAATACTGAGATTCCTGGGATCTGGGGGGAACCGAGACGATCTGGGGAAGGACTCGAAGATGGTGGAGTCAGTAAACCAATAATGACCCATCTTACGGAGAAACATCGGAGTGGATGTTTCAGTGCATGTCCATCATTGATGATCCATTGAAGATGATTGGCAGATCACAATATGTAGACGTATAGACAGGATAATGTCTGCCGGGTGTGGCCTTCCCTATCTGGACCGCCGCTTTATGAGAGCGCTCAGGCTCAGGATCAGTCAGCACCTCATTTGTGTCTACGATGACTAATCCACGTGCTTAGTGCGTGGTTATGGCTATCTCGTTTATCACACCCAGATTCATTAACGTAGCTGGAGGCTCATATTGGTCCATGGATTCTGAATATCTGCCGTCGTCAGCTTTTCATTAACAACCAGGATTCGCACCTCTCATGCTGAGCTAGAGGATAGAGACCCCACTGCGAGCTCTTTGTCTTAAACTTCCAATGGTTGATGTAGTTAGTGTTCATTGAGGTAGCCTACAGTATCCGCCAGGGAAAAGACCTTCTCTTCAACATAAGGCGACTCGATATAATGCGACTGTATTCAGACCAATGCTTATTAGGGGTGGGTCAGAAACGAAGTCCCTCTGAATTGCTTAGAACACGCGCCTTTTTCCACATGCTAGCTCTTACAATATTCTCTTTTCAATTCTGTGTACAATTTTTAAATGCGCAAATTCGATCCCCAATTCCGCCCCAATTCCTGCTCCTAGTAGGTAAAGTAGGTGAAACCCAAAGCAACCCACTAGTGATAACAGATCAGTGCGCCGTCTGTGAGTATATGAAAGTTTTGTTACGAAATAAAATGAAGAAAACTATCTCAATGTCCTTCCTGCGTTAGACCGTCCTGCTGTAGTGCATGCCACTTGCGAATCACCATGTTTTGTTCTTCGTTCGACGCTGCACACATCTCTTCAATGCCCTGTGTGATACGTAGTCGAATGATTTCTTTGGACTTGATTTTCGAGAGAGACCCGCGAACGCATTTGTGCAGGCCATCTAGCGGTAATCCTGCTAATCCAAACAGACCTAGGCACGTTCCGTTCAGAGTATGTTTGACGTTGTGAGACAATATCTTACCTGCAGTCGGCTTGAAAAAGACACCCCCCACGCCTTTCCCGATTCCCTTGACCATCCCTTTACCTCCCGATTGCCGAAAACCCCGGGAGGGCAGCGTGACAAGTCCAGTCAGACCATGATAGATCCCGTGGTAGAACTCCTGTGAAAAATGAGAAATCGGTTCTGGAAATAAAATTCATATATGAGCTTACCTTGCCGGCTGCTCTGAATCCACTCTTGATCCCGATCACTTTGGGCATCGATTCAACTGTATCGTCATGGTATAGTTTCGGTGCATTGTGAAACCCCTTTGACAGGCTGAGGGTAAAGTCGGTTGGAAGCACAAGCACAAAATTCAGTGCATGTTTTGCCGATTTTGCAGCGTAATAACGTGTTTCAGACAAAACTTTCCTTGCACGACGGCGTCTTTTGAAATAGCTTTTCTCTTCTCCCTTTTTCTTGGCAGTTTGTCTGCGAGTAAACTGCGCGCCGTCGACAGAATGAGATTCACTCAAATTTGCCACTGTTTCATTGGTTACAGCATTGGAGCTTTGAATTATTCCAGGATGTTCTCGAACGTATTCATCAGGACCAGGACTATAGAGTTCTCCGCTAGGAGTGCTGATGTCTGTGACGGTCTGAGAGTCCCTCCTGCGTTCTTGATTTGACAAACATTCCGCAAAATGTGACATAGCCCATTCTCTCCCTCTAAAATCTTGTTGCACTGTTCGTGGGTGAGATCCGGGGAAGATACTTACTAACTGTCCCGGAACACGAGCAATGCCAGTGATGAGATCTGTCATTAGGCCGTACAAAACTTCTGCGCTGGCTGAAAGAGGACCTCTGGGGTCGCGGTTCGTGTCATATTCTCGGACTCGATATCTAAAGTTGTCAGATTGGCTGCAATGGGAAAAAAGAATTTTGAGATGCATACAATGTTATATCTTGAGGCTTAATATGGCCCGTGTGCAATAGTATCGAAACTGCAAAAGCGCTTAGCTTGGTGTGCGAATTTCGGAGCCACCACACTGCCGGTCGATCGGGGCAAATGGTGCATCTTAATTTCTCAATGTTTAGATGCTGGTGAAAGCTGTGCACAGCTTTCTGTACTCCCTGTTCCGTGCGCATGTTCTCTCCGATTTGCTTGGCATTTTCCCGAGCCTGTTCTCCCAAGGCTACTTGAATCGCTGAAGCCAATTTTTCAGCTGTCAGTTCTTTGTATGGGATTGGCCGCGGGCCAGCGCCTGCTCGAGCAACAATGGAACCCCAAAATGGTTGGTCGCCAAAAAAGGGAACAATGACCGTTGGGCGGCCCAGAAGGAGACCAGCAGCAGTAGTTCCAGCACCACCATGGTGCACAACGCACGAGACTTGTCGGAAGAGCCAATCATGGGGACATGGTCCCAACAGAAATATACTGTCGGGAATGTCAGTTTCTCCAGAGCCGATATTACCCCACCCTTTTGAGATAAGTGCGCGATGGCCCGTTTGGCGAACAGCCTCAAATATCGTCCTTGTTAATTTTTTAGGGTTATCAACTACAATTGATCCGAATCCAATGTATATTGGCGGCTGTCCTGCTTTCAAGAAGGCGTCGAGCTCCTCCGGCGGTTCATACTCTGACTCGGTCGACAGGAACTGAAATCCACAGACATCAATATTGTTAGACCAGTCACGAGGTTTTGGAAGGAGAGATGGTGACCTTCTGGCGTTAGATGAAACTGACAGATATGAAGGACCTACTCACCACAGGTAAGTATATGGGATTTGCAGTCGGTGGATCATGCTAGGCGCCCGGATGGCATCCAATGGATCCAAGCCCAATTCCTTCTTGCGGAAATGGTTAATGAGGTCCCCGAGTCCTTCCCACATCATTACCTCCACTATCCCATATGAAGCAAAGTTCGCCACAGATGGCTTGGTTTTCTGTGAGCGGATGTTGGCCAGCGGGTGTGGGAAAGATTGCGTCGGGGACCAGGGCATCCTAAGATAGTCAGAATGTGTCTTAAGACTCAAGAAGTTTAACACGCGACTCACGTAAACATCATGTTCAAGGGAATCCCCAGCTTTTCGGCACAGCTAAAATGCACAAATCCCGGGGGATTCGCGATAATGACATCTGCGACAAATGGCCGTGTATAACGGTCGACAGCACCGCCCTGCGTATGTTCGGAGATTTGGTGCATTCCTGTCCCATCTCCAGTCTCATAGCAAGAGCGCCAGCATCCAGAAAAAATGGCTTTCATTTCCCGTCGGCGCTTCTGAATCTCGCCGCTGCGAATGGTGCGGATGCCCGGCAACAAACCAGGGTTCTTGACCATGAAGGCCATCAGTTCCTCTGGATTACCACCAATGTTGAAAAACTCGAGTCCCGCACCGTTCACATCCTTGCGAAAAGACATGTGTGTGGCTAGTCGAACTCGATGTCCATGTTTCTGAAGCTCCTTACCCAACGCGACGAATGGCTGAACGTCACCGCGGGATCCAACGACCTGTAACACAATGTTCAGGTTCAAAGAAAATTTGGCCTCTTCTTTGGGAACGATGTTTAATTCTTCCTGCTGTTCTGCAACCGGCCTAGTAGGTTTCTCCACATGGTTCATCAGGGTAGCAAGCCAGGGCTTGTGCTCTCGAAAATTGATATCTAACCTTCCATCTTCTGTTCTTGCTTGTGAGTCAATATACCACATGTGACTCTAGGATACTACACACCCTTCACTCGGACTCCAGTACTGAGTCCCTGTTCTCGAACAGTCGAAAAATCGTTATTGGTCGAGGCTTTAGAGCTAAGCTGCTCGCCCTGCCAATCTCCCGCTGAAATGGTATTTTGGCGGTGTGGGTCAGCCATCACTGCTATGCGTGGAAGTTAAAGAGAACGTCGGGAACAGAAATGTTTGCAAAATAGCATGCAAGCTTTGAAAATGCAGTTCCACTCGTTCAAACAGCACCTTTATATAATTGCCACACTGCGTCATTAGGGAGGGAAAATAGACCTCGGACTTGCGGAAGCTTCAACTCAGCTCGTGTAAAACAAAGTTATTGTGAAGGAGTACCCGCGGTTGTATGATATCACCAATGTTTGGTCTTACAATCAAAGAGAACCATGGACTCTGCAAACTGAAATAAGTCTAGACAATTCTACTGGAAATGGACCTCATTCAGGACAATGCATTCCTTTATTTTCTCGCCTTTAACCCGAAACCGAACGCTGAAACAGCCAAGTCGAGACCATGGTCACCTGATCTAGGAATAGAACTGAGCGTTAGATTTAGCGAGCTCGCGTGCTAAACTAACGGATACAACAGGATAGGCCGGGGACTTCGAGGGACGCTCAGAGTTTCTTTTATAATTAGAACCACATGGCCGTTGCCTCCATATAGCATTTCCTTATCAGACTAGCTCTAATCATGCAAAGAGAAAACATCAATGCCAAAGTTCTCCTCTCCAACTAACTTTTTCGTCTCACGCAACAAACCTTTTAGATCATCCGCCAATAGTGCACTTGCTACTTGTATGACGGCAAAAGCCGCGTAGCCCGGCTCACACACGTGCAGCGCACTGAGGATATCACAGTCAGTCTTCTTGAGCAGCTGATCCAGGCTGACTGGCTCTGGAGCTCTAAGGAACGAAGGTAATGGCCGGCCCGTTGATATAGCAGTAGCGATCAAAGAGAGAGTAGCAGAAACCTCCCGGGAACTTAGCTCTAGGGAGATCACAAGATTCTTGAAGTCTTTCAACCACGAATCTGAGGTTTTTTGAACCCCAGTGGAAGTTGGGAAATTTTGAAATGACTCGGCGACGTGAGATATCATGGTTGTGAAATGAACGATACTGGAAGTAGTCAGTCGCGAGAATGAGTTGAACCTGCATATGGGGTGAAACTGACTGCTGAGTATGATTAATGAGCCTGTCGTAGGATGCTTCTGGGAACTTCCCACCCAACCCGAGTTCCCATGTCGCGAATTTCTTGTGCTTCTTCATGCCTTCGAGGAGAATAATTTCTTTAGCGAAGAGTCGACTTCGAGCTTTCTGGAGTCTTCTTCCTGGACTTCTTTCGTCCCCCGGATCTCCTTCTGCTCCTCTTATCTTGAGTGATACTGTTTGATGCACAGAGCAATAGTAGTTGCCCAGCAGATAAAGAGAAGCTCCTAGGTCCTCTCGGAGCTGTCGCCGAACTGTAGTAACTGACGGAAAGTGCGTAAAGATGAATGCGACAGCCAGGCCACCAAGGACTGTAGCTAACCTGTACGGAGCAAGCTCGTACAGGGGATGGTAGACCTGGCCATTGGAAATCGAGATGGGAATACCGATTTTCTTAACTTGAAGTTCATATCCCACTATCAGGATAACCGTGACCATTCCTATCATTGGAATGACGAGGGTGTCAGGGTGTTTGATCAATGGGTAGTGGTAAAAGAACATTGTTATGCCGAGAAAGACGATAATGCCCGCCGTTCGCTGATCGACGATATACCAAATAACGTACGATGCGATCATCGCAAGTGCTGTTCCACCAAATCGTATGAATTGTCCATAGATGCCCGACCCTGCGGTTCTCGTCATGCTGATGGCGACCATGATCGAACCCCAGATCAAGCGCTGTTCAATGAAGAACTGCTGAGAATCCCTCAAGAAACAAACAATTGAAATCACCATGGTGGCTGTTGCAACTCGGAAGCCAAATGCTGACTCTGAAGAGCCGAAGATGTGAGAAATGATGCGGAATTTATCCGATATTTTTTCCCAGGCGGACACCGGGGGAAGGTGTTCAGGATCCTTTTTGGACTGCTCAATGTCGCTAAGGCGGACTATGACAGTACCAGATCGGGTACTATATTCCTGGTAATCCAAATTGCTGTCCTCGCGAGATACTGTGTCTCTGGCCCATTTCTTAAGTTGTTTCCAAGTTGGGAAGATAAGCCTGCTCCTTGCCATCGTTCCATCATTCACTTTGGATTTAGCATACTTAGCCAGATCTAAGATCGCTTGCGCAGTCATAATGCAAAAATAATCTAGCTTGGAAAAGATCAGCATCTTGTATTTTTACTATGGTAAGAATCAAAATGAAAAAGCTCACATCGAGTACCAGGTACAGCTGAGACAAGTGCCGTTGGTGTAAAGGATAGTCCTGTTGTGTCGCGTGGTTCTGTTGGAAAGAATCATCCATGCCCTTGGAAGCACACCAGTCTTCTATGGGGCCTTGTCTCTCTTTAAGAAATTGCTGTATCATTCCCTCACAGTGCGCGACCCAGTCCCTATTCTCAGGTGAACAATTGTGGCCATTCGCTTCGAGGTCAGTTCTGACAGAAGATGCGGGCCGCTTCCCGAGTCGCAGAGCATACAATGACTCGTCAAGGCCTATCGTCATCCCTTTCTGAAGCTGTTGGGCACGAGCACACAGCTGCCCACATATCCAGTGCCACTGCTGTCTTTCCCTATCCTGGAGGTGGGCATACTCAGTATCGGTCAGAGAATGAGCAGCCTTTAAACCGCTCACAGCCTCCCAACCACCACGTTTCTCGATGCGATTCGTGGCATGACTGAGGCACTCCATGCCTAAAAGGGGGAACAAAATTTTCCTTTCTAGGTGGCTTATGGTCTCCAAATCTTTTGCGTCTAACCTGCCCCATGTCGCCTCAACTTTTGCGTAGCGAAGTTCCGATTGTGACTTTGCTTGGAGTGTGGTAATACTGGTTAGGATCTTCTTCAAAACATCGGCCTCAGGCCAAGGGCTGGTCCTCGCGAGAGAATTGTAGTAGTCGTCTATTCCGCTATCATGATCGTTCGGAGCATATGCAGTACCGTACCAATCACGCGTGGGAAGTGACGCCATATATTGACTCTGCGCTTCCAAAGCGCCCTTGAACCCGTGGAGTTCTCGAGCCATTAGCATGGTGACAATATTTCGAGAGGTGAATGGAACAAGGAGGAGATTTGTGGCAGCTGAGATTCCAAATCCGACGAAAAAACTCTCCAGTAAATGAGTTACTGAAAGGTATTAATACGGTCCATTTTTTGCACTGGAAAGAAGACACAACCTAGGGATTCCGCTTCCTTCATAGTTGCAAATTGCGTTCCGTAGGTTGCCGTCACATTGATAAAAATTGAAAAAATAATGGAAGGCAGGAAATATTGAGGTCGATAGGCCCGGAATCTGTTCCAGTGGTTAATAGAGCGAGTGGTTTGGCTTGCGATAACTGACGTGTTAGCTAACCATACGTCGAAAAAAGCCAAACTCCCATATTAGCGCTGGCTGCTGTATTGTACGGACTAATAGTAGCACCAGCAACCGGACCATTAGAATTTGTTTCTCCGTTGAGGTGGGTCGTGTTTTCTCGAGCCTGAACCGCACACCACATCGCAAGTAGCGAGATTGCAGCTGCGAAACAAGTCAAAAGCTAGGAAAGCACTGCCGATTAGTTATCATATTTCCATAGATGTGTAATGGAGGCCCTACGCAGGTCACTACAAGATTCTGGCAAAATCGCGCCCGAGGCAGCACCGGAACGGTTAGGATGGACATTATTGGGATTAGATAGCCAATTGTCGAGAAATGTCTCGCAACGGAGTCGACCTGATATCTTTAGAGCATCAGCCTTTATCTCAAGTATATAGGAAGAAAATATACATAGCAACGCCAACGGTAGGCGCAACGGTTCCCCTGTGGTTGAGCTGTTAGCACTTTTTTTTTGCAATAGGACGCACGGAATTCCAGAAATTCCAGCAACTGCTGAGTCTTGAGCAGTTGTGGTTGATGCCTCTCGGTCCAGTTGAAGAGAACGGGTAAAAGGGCAAACCAAATGGAATAATATACTTAATCATCAATAGCACAAGCGGAGCGTCAATTCCATATTTAGCTGCTATCTTCTTCCATCTCGACGACCCATCTTGATGAGCAGTCGCGTGATTTCCAATCGACTCCTGGGGCATCTTTCAAAGTCGAAGTAAATAATTGGGAGCACTAAGACCTGATACTGTATTTAGTCAGCTTGCAGGCAGCTAACCTCCCCGAATATTGCACCGAAATCCCTCCTTCCACGATATACTCTCTGTGTTAACCCAGCACTCGGGAAGGGGCATACATGGATTTGATCCACCCGACAATGTTGGGAGGTTACCCCAGTAATCTCCGTATGTCCACCAAAGGTTGAACTGGTCACTAAAACACCTGCAAATGGAGATGTAAGTTGAAGCAACCTGAACGTGTAAGTGTCGAGTATGTCGAAAAAGCTCCAATGAATGCGGTAGGCAAGAATGGGTTGAACAGCAGCCGGAGAGGCAGGATAGTCAAAAGTTAAAGGGTGAAAATATGACCTCACCATGAAGCTTATATTTGAGGTTTATAAAATCTTATCGACCAAATTGTCGAGAGGAAAGCCGAGCGCTGAGTGGCGGAAGATCCATGGTTGACTGGCCATCCGCCCCTCAACCTAGATCCCCCAAAATCGCCTTATTCCGAAGACATAGGTGGGCAACTCAAGTTTTGAACTTCATGCTGTCTGTTCTTCACTGATGCTCCATGGATTGTTATTGTAGTAATAACAATTGTCTTGCTTAACAATCGAGTGCTATATCACAATCCAAAAGCTGAAGGCATCTATCAAGACAGTAACGGGGAGCGGTTTCGTGAGGTTGTGCGATCTGTTTGTAGTTCAGAGGAATGATCCTGATGAAATACAGCAGGCTATATTTACATGTAAACTCTAAGTTGATTGGAAATCAACTGTGCTTTTCACATAGACAAGGCAGGAATCATTTGCGATGTTGCGGCTTTTTTACTGATCCGCATCAGCCACATATTGTTGTTGCTATTATTATTATCAAATTCCTCGGGCTTTTCACGATCTCGGGTCGTATGCAGCCCCCAGCTGGTGTGCGCCACGTCGTTGAATATGTACCTCGGATATGTTCACCGTGACTTTTCCCATTGAATAGTACATTTCAGCACACTTCGTATTTTCTACAGGGAAATATGGAAACGAAGGGCCATCGTCCTAGATACGAGACAGCCCCCAACACTACCCCTGAATTGGCACAGTGGGCGTTAGGCACGTCTCCACTACTGTCCGTCGGACTTGACAAGCCGATGTCGACTTAGTTGACGCCGACCACGCAGTGGTACAAAGTCGGCTCAGTCCCCGCCTCATCTTCGCCGATCGCAAGAGTCGTGGTCCAGAACACACTGATGATTATCTGCGTCGTGACCCGCTTTATAATTGCGAACGGCCGTCCAATATGGGCTAATGATCGTGTCTATTCGCGTAGAGCAGTACTCCGATGCTGCGTGGTCAGTCTTCGACCTAGCTGTAGAGGCGAACAGCTACCGAGCTACGGGTTGTCGTAATCCGCCAGGCGTCTGAGAGCCAGGATAGGCTCCATTCCCTTGCCTACAGCCTTTCCGACGTGAGACTTGAATCGAAGGTTCTGGTCTGGTATTACGCCGAGAACCTTATCCTTTCATGCGCCGATATCTCAGCGGAGCCAGCAGTTCCATAAACTGTGGCATCGTGGATTTTTGCAATCTGTCCAGCCATAGTCCCAGTTGCTCCAGCAGCACCAGAAACCACCACAAAATCACCAGGTTTAACGCCAACAACTTCAATCATACCCCAGTATGCTGTGACACCTGTGAGACCAAGAATTCCCATACTGTCCGTCAAACGACCTGCGTGAACGGGATCTGGTGTGGATATCGCATTTAGACAGCTCTCGTTAACAACCGCCTTCTCAGTCCAGCCCATCATACCGACTGCATACGAGCCAACTGGGAAAGATTGTGATCTTGAGGCAATACACACGCCCTAAATCATGGCCACACATGATTTCGCCAAATGCGACTGGAGGGATGTACGATGGCCGATCATCCAGCCAGCGCGCATCGCTGGATCTAGCCTAAGATAAAGTGTTTCCAGAGGACCTCCCTATCTTGAAATTCCCACGAATGAGGAGTTGGATGCGTTCTTGTCGCGAACGTCTCCTGGAACAATAGTGGTCTCGGGACGCTTCGCAAGCTGGGTTGCCAAATATTCCGCAGACATGGTGAAAGAAGAGGAATGATAATCGTTCAAGGTGAGGAAGAAGACAGTGTTCTACCACCAATCTTGATCTGTCAGAATGTCTGCGAGCAAATTGAGTCGTATCTTGAGTCGTCATACCTTCTAGATGATGCAATGGACTGTAGATAAGAACACTTGGCCTTTTTCTGTGACAGCACATAAACAAAAGCCCAGGTTATAGTGAGGTCTGGGAGAAGTCCAAAGTAAGCCCTAGAACAACGGTTACGGTTGGATATCTTTGACCTGCAGCTAGAAAGACGAGGAAAGGCCAAGAAGCTCCTGTAACCCTTTATAAGCTGCCAAACACCAGCCAGGTTCGATGGCCGAGTTACCCGCGGATGTTTCGGCGTCCTCGGCTCCCCATATAATCGGTTAGTGGGTCCCTCCGAGAAATGGAAATATTTTGGAATGGACGCAATGGATGTATTATGAATGTATCATCACCACGCATAACTGGTCCTTGTTACAGATACCGCAAGGGAAAAGCAAGCTCGATTACAATAGCAGCTGCTATTAAGTTAAGCAGCACTAGATGTGAAAGATTACCTGTAGCTAAGATCCATTAAATACGTTGGCGGTAAATCGGGAACATATCATCAACCATTGATAGGGCCGCAAATAAAACCGCAGTAGGGCAACATGTGCACATATACGTAACACTTGCGATATTTTTGGTTCATCTTAATACTGCGGCCCTCGGTAACTTCATTATTTCCGATTGGCTGCATACTTCAATGGGACGAGTAGTTCTATTCGCCGCTATCCACCTTTCAGTTTTCCTTGGGACTGATTCCTCGGAGATATGAAATTAGCGCTATAGGGCGCGTTTGATGACGTGGGTTCCAGGATATTATTACGACGTACATCAGTTCCTAACGTTCCAAGAGCAATTTTAATGACCTTACTTATGATGAGTGCGGGGAGCGCCACGCGTAAAAATTCATCATGAATTTGTAGCTGGTTAATCTTATGAACATAAATTGCGCTGTGAAAGTGCTCATTGAGCAAATTTCACGCTCTTCAATAATAATCCATGAATAATATGGAGAAGGGGAGACAAAGCTTCAGTCGTAGATATGTGCCAGAGATTTAGCAGCGTTTGTATATTGAAAGGATAAATCCATTTTATGCTAAGAGTCCAACTGAGAAGCGGCAGTCGGCAGAAGTGCAAAGCGAGCCGAGGATGGCGATCAACATGGAACGGTATCCCGGTAATTGCCATTGCTCGGTTCGGAATGCCAGGGAGATACGATAAGGATTGGGAGGCGAAATGACGGACCGAGGTATTAACAAAACTATTGAAGTTGGCTGTTACAGTAAAAGGTCATAAATTTGCACAGCTATATGAAGTGACTAATGTTTTTCAGCTACCCATGTATAAATACACGTGGACTGGCCACATTCATTAACACGTACCACCTTCACCCTGTGTTCTGCCACTAGCTATATCGATTTAATCTTGATTATGCCTATTACTGCTACTGTCCTCCGGGGACCACTCGGTCCTTCGACCATTTCTTCGCATCCCATCCTCTCCTGGTATGCCAAATACGCTGTCGATTTCGATACTGCCAAGGTTACCACATCCCCTCTTAAGTACTATGCCTCTACGGCGACGCTTGTGAACCCTGATAATTCAGCGATCTCCGGCGCGCAGCAGATATGGGATTACTATATCGCTCTATATGGGCAGTTCGAGCGATGCGGTCACGAAGTCATTTCGGTGACAGTGTTGAGCAATGATCAAACCGAGAAGCACACACTTATCGTGGAGGTTACAACTCTACTGACTCCAAATGGTGGTACGGAGACGGTGCCTCTTCCTCAGGCATTTGTGTATGAGATTGCTGAGGCAGAGCAAGGCCACGGCACCGATGGACTACAAATCTGGAGCCTAAGATGCTACTTTGACAAAGGCGTTTTGCAGAACGCAGCTGGCGTATGATTTGTGAAATCTATCGTTCGAAGCGATACTGGCTTTTTATTTGCGAAACTTCAGATTACATTAGTCATCTATGTTAGTTATTTATGCCATGCTGCAAGTCTGTACCCTCAGTTCTTGTAGTTAACTTGTTATTTCCCGGAGTGAAAACAGTGACTACGTATATGAACAGCCACCCCCTTCCAAACACCTTTAACATCGAAGCCTACAAGACTAAAGACTTTGACTCCACGCAATGCATTGTGCATCTCTTCCACTGTTGCACCTTCTGCATGTCCCCGGCACCTCGGGATGACGGTTTAATTTATATCAGGTTGGTTCCGCAGTATACCAGCAGCGACCAACGGGTGTTAGATGGAGGGATAAGAGGAATACTGCTATTTGCGTTTTTTCAAAAATTATCCGGTATATAACAAGGTTCGCAATGACCCCAATTTATGAAAGTGAAGACCATACTAGCATATCAGTTATCTGGAAGGTGACCATTAAATGTTAGCGCTGTATAAAATATATGCAACTGGCACTCCAAAAAATTAGAATCGTTGACGGTGTTCAATTTCTAACACAAAACTAGGGGAACCCAATCACTACCTGGAGCAAAATATGGACTGAGGGGATAACCGAAAGCAAAAGCCCGACCTGCAGCACTGACACATCTGCCTAATCGCCTCCACGATCTGATATGTCGAGATATGTCGAAGTAGGAAATGCAAGAGACAAACGGCGAAAACCCCAAATCAGGAGGCTTAAGATTGAGATAAGCGCACGTGGACTGTTTTCACCTCTGTGTAGTTCTCAAGAGCATATGAACCCAGCTCTCGACCTACTCCTGATTCTTTGAAGCCACCAAAGGGCATCTGGTAGTGGAGAGTGTTGTAGTTGTTAACCCAAACGGTTCTGTTGCGAGCGGGTTGTCAACAAAATCCGAGAGCTACTAATATATAAACTAATATATAAGGAAAGCTCACCCTGCTTTGATCGCATTTGACACTCTGATGGCAGTATTGATGTTCGTGGTATGGACAGCCGCAGCTAGGCCTGCGATTAGTCGACATAGTCAGCTCAAGCTCTGATACAGTGGAAGGTCCTATAGCTTAGGGTCATTACCGTAGTTTGTGTCATTGGCCACGCGAATCGCTTCGTCTTCATCACGGACCTTTTGCACTGTGCAGACAGGTCCAAAGATCTCGTCTTTCACAATCGTCATTTTCTCATCAACATCGGCAAAAATCGTGGGTTGGATGTAGTATCCTTCCGCTCCATGCCGACCACCACCCGTGATGATACTGGCCCCTGCGCTTTTCCCATCGGCAATATAACTCATGATTCTATCATATTGCACTTGAGACACCTGAGGACCTTGGAAAGTGTCAGAATTGAACGGATCGCCGACCTTGTTCTGCTCGGCTCGCTTCTTGAAAAGCTCCAAAAATCGGTCATAAATAGACTCGTGGACAAGAATTCGAGAGCCCGCACAGCAGCATTGCCCATGGTTGAAGAAGATCCCCATGTTCACCCATCCGATTGCCTCCTCCAGATTTGCATCGGGAAGAATTATATTCGGCGACTTCCCTCCAAGTTCAAGAGTCACCTTCTTCAAATTGCTATTAGCAGCCTCTCGCATAATTTGGCGGCCGACTAAAGTTGACCCGGTGAATGCGACTTTGTCGATATCCATATGGGCCGCAATTGCCGCGCCTGCATCTTTTCCAAATCCTGAGATAACGTTGACTACTCCAGGAGGGAAGCCGGCTTCTTTAATTAGGGTGGCAGCATAGAGCGCTGAAAGTGGCGTTTGCTCCGCAGTTTTCAGGACAATCGTGTTGCCCGTCGCGAGAGCAGGCCCAATCTTCCATGCAAACATGAGGAGGGGGAAGTTCCATGGGATGATTTGGCCGCAGACGCCGACCGGTTCATGGCGGGTATACGTCAAGCTATTGGCGTCGGTATCGATTGTCTGGCCATAGATCTTGTCAGCCCAGCCACCATAGTAGCGTAAGCACCCGGCTGCAGCAGTGACATCGCCTTTAGCCATTGTCACAGCCTTGCCATTATCAAGGGCTTCAATAGCAGCGACTATATCGATATCTCGTTCTAGGAAGTCCGCGAGACGAGTGAGAAGGCGGCCACGCTCAGAGGGAGTGATCCGTTTCCACTCGCCCTCCAGCGCTTTACGGGCAGTTTTCACGGCAATATCCACGTCTTTTGCCGTGCCTTCGTGCACAGCTACAATCGGCTTCTCGTTATGAGGGTTGATTGTTTCAAAGGTTCTGCCTTCCACACCCTTGACAAATTCATTGTTGATGAACCTAACGTGGACTTGTGAGAAACGGTACCACCTCATGTTGGGTTTGCCTGACGGGAGCTTACAGTCCCAGGGGTTGTTCATATGTTACCACGGGGGTCTTGATTGTTTGAAACAGAGACATGATTGAAGAAGAGAAAGCTGGACGGTAAATGTTCACCTCAGGTATGACTGAAGAATGCGGTACTGAAACATAAAGTGTCTCAGCTGGGGTTGGAACCGCTTTAAATATCAACGCTGAGATAGATATCGGAGCCAAGGGGACGGAAATCACCGGCAACCTCGAGCGGGGGAAGATGAGTGATGGCCGGTTCGGGGGTTCTTGCTGTTTTCTTGCTGTTGAGCGAGGGTGTGTATTGAGTTCCAGTCAGTGTGCAGCGAGAAGGGTTCTAAGCGGAGAAATGGGTATGCTGACTTCGTTAGCCTGACAACAACTTGACAAGTACCTTGGGATCTGACATCAGAGATCTTGAAATGCCATAATAGGCAAAGCCGTGTTCTATCATCAGATGGGAACATTTCATAGATCGGCCATGCGGCTCCGCATGCGTGGGGAATCCCCGCAAACCCCGCAAGAACGTTGTTGCCCTGAGAGTTTCCGCGTCATCCCTGATCTACCTTGAGAGGCATTGGATGTCGTTGCTTTTTCACTCACCCGGTTGTCCGAAACATTTTGCCGCGATCGCACAAATTCCGAGAATTGAAGCGAGAGGCCCTGCCATTCTTCTCTTACCACAACGTCCTCCGCCAACAGCGTCAACTATAAAGTCTTCATCAACACCCTTAAAAGTCTTACCAATTAATCCAACAGTATTACATCCGTCTCAACCCGCTTTCAACACACGAGTTTTACCGATTCCACACCTCGAGCTACCTTGTCAAAATGACCATTTCTGAGATGACCATTCCTGAAATGCAGTGGGCCCAAGTTGCCGAAAAGGTCGGAGGCCCACTTGTCTACAAGCAGATTCCCGTACCCAAGCCGGGTCCCGATCAGATTCTAGTGAAGATTCGCTACTCCGGCGTATGCCACACTGATCTGCATGCGATGATGGGCCACTGGCCTATCCCAGTCAAGTTCCCACTGGTCGGTGGACACGAAGGTGCTGGAGTGGTCGTGGCCAAGGGTGCACTGGTTAATGGATTTGAAATCGGCGATCACGCCGGCATTAAGTGGATCAACGGGTCCTGCTCTGAATGTGAATTCTGTCGGCAATCGGACGACCCCTTGTGTGCCAATGCACAGCTTTCGGGATATACTGTTGACGGCACTTTCCAGCAATATGCCGTCGGCAAGGCTACTCATGCCTCGAATATTCCGAAAAATGTTCCTCTTGATGCAGCTGCCCCGGTTCTTTGCGCTGGTATCACTGTTTATAAGGGTTTGAAGGAATCTGGGGTCCGGCCTGGTCAGACAGTTGCTATCGTTGGAGCTGGTGGTGGCCTTGGTTCCCTTGCGCAGCAGTACGCTAAGGCTATGGGTGTCAGGGTTGTAGCTGTAGATGGAGGTGATGAGAAGAAAGCTATGTGTGAACAGCTCGGCACCGAGGTATGAAGATGAAGAGCCTAGACCCTGATATAAGCATGCATTCAAATCTAACAGGATCCAGGCTTATGTTGATTTCACTAAGTCGAAAGACTTGGTGGCCGATGTGAAAGCAGCGACTCCGGATGGTCTTGGCGCGCATGCCGTTATTTTGTTGGCGGTGTCTGAAAAGCCTTTCCAACAGGCCACGGAATATGTTCGCTCCCGAGGGACAATTATCGCCATCGGTTTGCCTCCAGATGCGTTCCTTAAGGCGCCGGTTCTTAATACAGTGGTCCGCATGATTAGTATCAAGGGCAGTTACGTTGGAAACCGACAGGATGGCGTGGAAGCTCTCGATTTCTTTGCTCGAGGATTGATCAAAGCGCCGTTCAAGCTTGCTCCTTTGAAGGATCTTCCAAAGATCTTCGATCTCATGGGTTCGTCACTCCCTTCTTTAGTTGCTGGCATGATTACTGACCCAACACAGAGCAAGGCAAAATTGCTGGCCGCTATGTGCTTGAGATGCCAGAGTAGTAGGTCGATTATCAGGGCTTTGAGGATAAATTATGCGAATGGAGTTGAGATATAAGTTATTTCGGTGGAGAACTTTGCGAAGAGAATGCACATAAGTACAAATTGAAGTTCCTAAGTTATTGAACCACCAAGAAATGTTACACTTGAAAACTACTGTTGAAGCCAACCTCTTTATTACAGCATTCAACATCAAAATTGAGGTTGATCTTTGTTTATCAGTTATCCATTCCGAGCGGCTCCGCAACATTCCTCGCATCATGTTGTGCCCGTGGCCCAATGCTGTCCAAGATATGTGTATGTAGCTAGTCTCATCAGTCAAGATGTGTTCTTTGCCGCCGTCAATATCATGACAATCTGGGCTTTTGCTCTATGGGTAAAACCTGGATCGATTTATCGGGTAAGGCGGACTATCCCGAGGTTGCAAAGTGGAGAAAGGAAACAAGTCTCTCCCCTTATTGAAAGTCAGATCAATCTTAATACAAGGCTTATTTTTCCATAACTACACATTGGCATTGAAAAATGTAGCTTCATATTGTTAAAGGCAGAGACTCCTACCTCCCGTGTCAATAAGGATGATAATATTGAACATGGCTGTGAGCTCCTCTTCAAACGTAATCACTAGAGCAGCCAATTTTCTGATTTTCTTTTCCTCCTTTTGTAAGGCGCTCAAAAATAACCAAATTTACACCTTGCATTTCTCCCAGCTATGTTCGTTGGTTCTTTGCGCTCTTAATCCACTTCAAACGGAAGTATTGTACTTACCCAACCGCTACTAATAGTGAATCCATAGCTTGGTTCACTACATTGGCGATTTTTGATTCTATGCCCGCCGTAGCTATTCACGCAAGTATATTGCGACTCAAGTCCTTCAGGCTTCAATTGCTCTGCTGGAACGTCTCCGAATCTATTTTCTGGGGTTTCGTGCGGCTCTTCCAGAGTGTGGAGCAAACTTGGATCGATGAACTCAGGAAGGCTTTCTCCCAGGGGGTTTCCATTGCGAACATGTACCTCTGCTTTTAGAGTAGTGTCTTTCCTGTGCCGGATATTAGTGAGGTGATACATACGGGGCGACTGCGGGATTACCGATAATGTGCGACATCGGAATCATCCTTTCCGTGACGCTCGGTTACTTGTAAAAGCGGAACAATGTGGTGCAAGTCAGCCGTAGTCTTCTCACTTGTAAAGTGACGAAGGTATTTGGGTGGTTTCCGATAGCCATCGACACATGTATTTGGTATTCCACGCCTGATACATTCCTCACATGGCCGTTTATTTCCTATTTGGCGTCGTCAGTGAATTATCCTGGTTATAGGGCGGTAAAGATAACTGATAGAAAACCTAAGTTCTCCTAAGCTCACCGCATGTTTTGTGTCCTCGCTGACAATTCAAGCAGGATCTTCTAGCCTTTTCCCGGCGGCGGGACACCATACTTGACCTTGAGGTACTCGAAGGTTGCGTTCTTTCTGCAGAAAGAGCTGCGCTACCGACGTTCAAGCTCATTGCATAGAGAATGACACTTCTTAGCTTGTTAATTGACTATTTAATAGCAGATGTCTTTTACGAAGTTGAGACACGAAAGTGTTCCAAATAATACGTCGTGCTGCAAACGCCGAGCCCTGTGTTTCCAATGGTTATGCACGATTTGTCTTGGTATTCACTTATCCCGGTCCCCTTCCGCACGCGACGCCACATAACTCAGCATCCCCGCATATTGTCTCCATGCGGATCCGCACGAAAATCGGAGCCGCATACCGCGATCCACACCGACCATCCAATTTTAGTTTACTGGGAAATGCAAAATGCATTGATCAATTTCAATACATCAAATCTAGGTAGGCCAGTCGACAGGCGTACACTGTTTCTGTCACCAATACCCCAGCGTTCCCCGCGTTTGAAGTATGACTTGCTCCACTTCCGTTCCGCCGCAGCGGACGAAGTAGGGCTTAGACTTACACTAGCAAAATGTTACTGCTCGTTTCTATCACATTGAACTACTAATCTATAAGAAAAATAATTGCTATAATCGTATCAAAAGGCAACTTGTCCACCCGATGAAGATCATAGAATTTTATTCTTAAGGTCTCGGTACCCTCCATCGTCAATATATTTCTCTTCCCTCCTAGGTTTATACCCCGGACAAAACTAGCTCAAGGACAAAAAGATGGACAGTTCTACCAGTCAAAATAGCGAAACAAAGCTCTCTTACGAGAGGAAGGAGAGCACAATGCAGGGTCTTACCACGGTCCCTACGTCGGTGACTCTATCTGCCGAGCAATTTGAAAGGTTGTACTTGACTCCAATGACGCGCCATCAGCCTGCATTAGCCAAGCAAGTGGGAAATCCGACACCCCTGTGAGTCTTCATATAACTCTTCATAAAGTGCAAAGTGAAGTTCTTATTTAACCGCTTGCTCCGATCTCCAGAGCACTAGGAGGATTCGTTATCACCACTACCCCACTTTCGTGTTGCCTGATGGCCTGGAGAGGTGCTAGTGGAAATGGAGTCGCACTCATGTAAGAGAGGGAAGAAAATATCACAGATTGGTTCATGATTGACGCGAGACTAGTGGCCCTATCGTGTTCCTTGGTGGTCTTTTACTTCTTATCACAAGTATTCTTGAGTTTGTGCTCGGAAACACGTTCCCCTGCGTTGTATTTGGTACTATTGGTAAGTCCCACGTCACGGTGAGAAAATTATACTCTGCTTTTGTTCTCTAATATCTCCATAGGAGGATTTTGGTTTGCATTTGCAGCTACAATGATCCCATCTTTCAATGCAGCCGGTTAGTTCATACATATGACTCATTTCATTTATCTAGAATATGGAGCATCCTCACACATAGACAGCTCCTTATTCCTCGACGGCCAACGATACAGCTGCCGGCTTGTCTGGCACTGGCTTCCTGAATACCTACGGTGAGTGTCAAATGTTCACGAAAGTCCGGGCCGACAATATTGACCAGTGACACCAGCATTTCTATTTATAACTATGGCTGTTCTAATGTTGATCTTTATGATTTGCGCAACACGCACCAATGTTGTTTATACCCTCATTTTTCTATCGCTACTGATTGTTTTTCTTCTCTTGTCATCCGCATATTGGTTACTGGGTGAAGGAAATGCCGCCACGGGTGACCGATGTGTAAAGGTAATAACTATGTCCTAGCTCTGAGCATGCCAGGTACATAGAACGTCTAACTGACTTTGGATTCCGTTTTTAGGGGGCCGGGGCTTCACTCTTTGTTGCTAGTCTGCTTGGCTTTTACCTACTGATTGTTCAGCTGTTCGAGGCCCTGGAGTTCCCATTCCATTTGCCGGTTGGAGATTTAGGGATGCTTTGGACCATTACTCCACAAAAGTAAGTGGCGCCGCTGAAAGCAAGAGAATACTTTATACTAACTGCAAACAAGGGGGAAGCGACACGATATCGAAGAATGTGCTGCCGTTGGTCATAATTGATATCCCTTTACCTAGGGCCTTCTTGTTACTGTCCGTTATATTATTGTGAAAAAGACAAAATGGATTGATTCAAGACTAGGAAAAAAAAAAAAAAACCATACAACAGCATGTCGAAGGTCGTGGTCACCTAGCGCCTACGGTTCGGGTATAGGCGGCTCGCCCAAGGCACAATTAGAACCCCCTTCGCAAAGGCGATTGTCTAGAAATAGTGCAGGGTGAATGTATCTCGATTTGTAGTACTTTCACAATTGACCGACCGATTAGTATGCTCGGCGACAGATCCGCAGATTGCGCTCGAGGGATTGCAGAGACTTGACAAGTCGCGCCAGGGACAACGAGGGTGGCGGAGCTCGGTGATCCGGAATAATAGCAAAAACACCTCACCTGCATAGCACAGACACGGACGAGGAGAAAGGAAAAGCGGGCGGGCGAAACACAGCGAGAAGCTGAAGGGGGCATGGGAGGGCTTATATAGAACCACGTACAGGGACACACAAGGACAAAGAGAGCTAAACCACAAGTGGACAAACTAAACTAAAAAGCGTAATTCATCGTACACGTCCGATATGGTGTACGATGTATCCCGCCACCGACGTTGGATGTTGCCTGCGATCACTTGTTGGAAAATCCCGGTCTTCACCTCGGTAAGATTGCGGTGTTACCCTTGGACATTTGGCACACATGCAGCAACCTCCAGTGTCAGTAGAGCGCTGATCTCTAAGAAATACCCAAAGACTGCTCAATGGAAATCGAGGGAATAATCACCGATCCTCGAGATTGTCCTATAAACCCTGTCCGAATTCTATTCGTATCATTTAGTGCATCAGTAGGTCAGATCGATACATGAACTGATTCTTGAAGAGAAAAACGAGATAAATTTATGTACGGTCCTTCCAACCCGTTCTATTCGTTGAGGGCTTGGTGCCTTATCTGCAACAACCCGTGTTGTCGTATCTGCGAATTCTCACCCCCTTAAAGACGGGATCTGTAGATCGGCGAATAAGGAGTATTGATAAGAACTATTTTCTTTTGGCGGCGGGCTTCTGTCCAGCTTAGATGAACTGGCCTATACGAAATAAGCTGGTAAGCTGCAGAAATCAACCCCAACAATAATAGTCCACTTTACAATTGACGAGAAACAAGTCAGCAATCATATGCCTGCTAATTAAGAAGGGAAGAGTCAGGGTGAAGGACTCACACCAGTACCATCTCATAAAACCAGAGAAACGAGACAACTTCACATACCGTCCACCTCTTCCTGGGGTCAGGCAGTAATTCATACATGGTCGGTGTGCCGGCGGGAACATCATTAGAGTCTGCCCACTCATAATCATTTTTGCATGATGTTAGAGGCCGGGGTAGATATCGAGATTTTAAGACGATAGACAAGATGAGCAGGATAAGATCGATCAGGCGCACGATGAAAACAACAAGCCACCAGGTCTTTTTGTATCCCACAATCCACTGTGGAATAAAAGAGGCCACGGTCCAAAATAAGAAAACGGATCCCTAGAACAATGTATATCAGCAACTAGTACGCCCTCGATATATCTATTTAGATCTGATGGAATGAAAAAGGCATACCGCTAAAACAGGCAGAAAGCTTCCAGACCAGATATAGGGGCTGTATGGAGGGTTGAGAATCTTCGGGGTGTTTTCCACGTCCGCCAAAAAGCACCCCGAGTAATAGAGCAATGTGAAAAATAATGTGAAAGCTACAATTGGAAAGAAAGCATATTCAAAGTGCCAGACAGCGGAAATATACCAATTCCAGCAGGATCCTGGCTTGACCGGATCCTGAGAATTCGCAGCGGTGGGCATACTGGAACCAAGTTGGGGGTGTGAGGTCAACGTAATAGATCCTGCAAAAACGATAGAGGGCCGGCCTTGATCACTTTTTATATGAATAACGTGTCTGTCATGTCGCCATGTGGCTTAGCATAGGCGCTAAGATCGTCCGACAATACGAGGCGAGTGGTTTGTAAACGAGCATGGCCAAGATAAAGTGGAACTGAGAGGGGGCTATGTGCTAAAGCCAAATACAGCCACGATCGTCGAGGTGATCGACAAAGGAGGCAAGCCAACAGCCAACCAAATCTTAATATAGGACGCCCAACATGCCGGAGAAAGTTGCCGCATAACGTTGTTTGGAGAACCCTATCTTATTAAGAGCACTGCCACACTTTTTAGACTGATTGTATTAACAAATCCCAAAGCATAGAAGATACGTAGTTCAATTTAAAAAGCCTTGAGACCTCCATATATTGACCGCTATCGTTATAACGTATTTCAAGATCCCTCTCCTATCCACCAATTGGTTTCCGTCGAAAAATCAAGTCGAATGGGATCACCAGAGGATCACAGCTGACTTTGACATGTTCGTCATCACTTTTCAGGATAATTATCTGTGTGTTCTCAATCCCTCTCGATTGCATAGAATGTCTTGTGACGCGCTCTCTGGTCTTTGCCAGTTGTTTAGGATAGTTACAGGCTTTGTTGGGTCTATCTGAAGCGTCAGTGTCACATTGGCGCCCTCTTCCCCGGGATTTAGCCAAGACTTCACATCAGATTCCAGCTTCTTCGCTGATTCTGAATATGCCACTTGTAACAGTGGCTTGGCGGGGCAGCCGATCGGTGGGTAATATAGACCCCATCCATGGTCTGCAACTTTCCCTCAGCTCTAATGTATGAGCGTGTGTATTGAGTACAATCACAGACGGGAGTCCACAGGTTGCATTTAATATATTCAGCACTAGAAAAACCCGTGAATTATTATAGTACATCTAATGAGTATCTTACAACTTCATTTCGGTGCTGTCCGCCTCAGCTGCCGCACCACGTCGTAGAACACCCTCCTCGATATTATGTTAATAGAGGATTCCATAAAGCCGTAGCTAAGCTCCCTAGTAAGGGCAAGACCTTCTTACGAGACAACCTTCCGCTTAGTGACTCGATCACGCATATTAGCGATAAGAGTTACCGGAGATGGTCCGAAAGACCCCAAATCGTTCGATATCGTGCTATATGATAATCCTTGGTAATTTGGTGACCCCGATGATATAGTCTCCTTGAGCCACCGGATGTGCCGGTGGAAGTTTTAGTATATAGGCGATTGGCGAGCGCAACTTAACGCTATATACCAAAACGAAGCCATCCCTAAACTTTATCCATCGATCTCTCAGTGCTGTGTATTCTTCCAGGCCCACAAGATTAAGTAGCTCGAGTATACGCGACTGTCCATAGATTTTGACTTGCTTACGGAATAAATCTTCCATAGTCAGGTAGGTAGGTCTTAACGAAATTGTGTTCAGCAAACTACGGATGGTGTTAGACACGCAGCCATTACGATTCTGCCCAGCCGGGACTCACTCGACACGTCAATGCGGCTTTATCGCTAACCCTATCTCCGAGCACCAAAAGTTCATACCAGTCCAATTTCTCTGCCATCTTGCTAGTTTTTCAAATTGCTAAGCTCTAGGGTGATTCAGTGTTTAAGAATAGGCAGGCCGTAAATCGGGGGCTGGGAGAGGTGAAGAGAGGGATATAGAGGGATATAGAGGCGAGACGGACAATCGAAGTATCGTTAGGTGAAACTAGATTTCGATCTTTCCTATATAGAAGATAAGGTGCAGTACTTTAAGCCATAGTCGTTACCTCGGGAGGAAGCTTAGGTGCTTTGAGTGCTCCATCTACAATAGGCTTTTTTGCAGTGGGGAATGGAGGTATTCATCGTTGCCTAATAAAGTCACCAATCAACAAAGCTTAGGCGTCGCTAGGTGTAAATGCCAAGAATCCAATGTTTCAAGGCCGTGCGACACCCACCGAACAACTAACCCACTCGCCGGTGAGTTAGTGCTAGGGTGGGTGACCTCTAGCGGAATTATATTCAATAACTAGTTTGATTCTCCTAGGCGGCCCTTCTTCTTTTTCTTTCCTACTGTCATTTGAATCCAAGGAGGACATATACCAACCGGTAGAAACTAGTACCAGAGAATTATGATCAAAATAACGCGCCTGAGAAAAAGTAGCATGGGAGGGGAAGGACACGTCAGCGGTTTAGGGACATGCAGGATATTCAGGTGTAGAATAGTGGTGTTCAGGGCATTCAGGTGAGTGGGCTGAAGGGGCTGAAGAGTAGGGCGGCAAGAGGGACTTTCCTAACGAAAGGAAAAAAAAATTGATGAATGGGGACATACAACAGTAAGGATTCGCTAGTGGTCACCCACCTAACTACTAACTTACCGGCGTGTGGCTTAAGTACGGCTGAGCGGACGGGAAGCCCTGTTCTCCACACCCTGTGGTCGTATGTACTGGATTTTCGTAAAATTCTACTAATGTACAGCGTTTCATCCTTACGGCCTGTAATAAAATGAAGCTCAGTTCCACTGTTCCACTGTTATCCAGTAGATCCTCCACATCCGAGACACCCCCACGCATGTCTAACCTACAGTATTAGGTAAACGTCGCGCTAATGATCTCTTCTTTTAATGTTCGAGTTTATCAGTTTATAGTGAAAACCCTGGATCGCCCCGGAAGAATCCCGCTCCGGGCTCAATCGGCTCTAGCGCGGAAATTCTCAACAAATATATTCGGCCCGCGCCAACGTCCCGTTTCTCCTTTCTCTTTTCTCCCCATCTACAGTTTACATTTCGATGTAAATCAATTGGGGCTCCACAATGTGGCTTGCTGAAGGTTACTCGATGGCTTCGGCCTTCATGGGTTTCTTTCCGTTCCCGGCCCTGGAGAGTAATGTCGCTTCTCTTTCCTAAACACTCTCTACGCTGGTGGTTCCCCCTCCGGGAAGGCCTACGGTGTTGTCTGGTGAGAAGGCGTACAGAATATTTTAACTTCTCGACGTATTCTAGTGGTTATATAAAACCAATCGACCCACTCTATTCATGCCACTTTTGGTTCCAGTACGTCTCTGTCTCAACGGATGCAGTCTTCGAGGCCTCTTCGTAAGCATGATTCTCAACAGCTTCCATTAATGTACCGGCTGCCTATGCCTAGAGTTCTCGATAAATAGCAAAGTAGGGCGAAGCGTGATTCCGCCTGATTTGCTTGTTTGGGAATGGGAGATGCGCTTCTCTCGCTTAGGGGGTTCATCTGGGCATATACTCTCCAATGACCTTCTTGTCTATTTCCTACTTGCGTCGCGCTGAAAGGCCATTTCATACGTTTTATGTTGATATCCCACGCTACAGCTGAACGTCCAGGTCGTTTGAGGGTGTTTATAAAATGGCCATACAGGATATGTGACTTGAGTACGGGTAGGCAGACGTGAAATCATAAAGTCGTTTGCTTTTTCCGACAACAAGCCGACTTATCTACGATTTTGTCGTTAACGTTATTTTCAGGTCCTACACATTGTCTTTCCGTCAAGTTCAATTTACGGGAAATTTGATACATGATAGGCCAAAACGACAAGGACCAGTCAGAGGGATTTTGTTATCACTCACCGTGTGTGGTAAAGCCTCTTAACCGCCCGCATCAGTCCGAACGATTAAAGTTCCTGAAGGCCCTCACGTATTGGCGCAAATTCATCTCCGATTGCACAAGAAGACGTACTGCCTGGTTTCCGATTTCAATGATTTTGAATTGGCAGCAGGAAAGAGATATGTTCAGGTAGATGATTTTGAGAGGACAAGCAAGTGATTAATACATCCCATTCAGTAGGAAGGAAATTAACGCGACTTCAATCATAATACTTCGCTACCACTCCACCAATAATGGGCTGCTCTCCAACTTCACTTCGTGCCACACCTTTGTCGACTCCCTTGGCAACTCTAGCCTTCACCCACTCGCCAGCAGTAATGCCAACCGCACTTTGATCGGCCGCTTGATCATATCCCAAACGGTGCAGTACTTCACTCACCACCGGACGCAGCTCAAGATTATCCTCCGGTCGAACAAAGTACAAAACACCTAGACGGTCGATGTCCCTCTGATCTGGCGGGGGTGCGACGACTCGGTGTATGCTACTTTTCAGAAATCCATTGGTGAGGAACTGGAGCGAGTCGGCAAGATTTACGGTGATGCTCCCTGGGTAGGGCTTCACCCACTTCCACTCGCCCTCAGGGGTGCGAACCTGCAGCGCAGCAACTGGCTGTCGGAATAGCAATGTCAGGCTGCCGAAGTCGGTGTGGCCTTTGGACCAGATACCGGCGGCCTTCTCATTCTCCTCCTCGCTCCGACGGTGGTACTTCATGTACCGCAGGTGACAGTCGCTCAATTTATCGTACCGGTGCACCTTAAGGAAATAGTCTTCGGGGAGCTCGAGGATGATAGCCAAGAGTATGAGAAGCTTGCGCACAACTTCTTCATGGATGTGGCGTGCAAAGCCCTCAATAATTGGACGGTTTTGGTTCACAATATCTGGCTGCGGACGTTCAAGGGCGGGGATGAATTTTGGAATATTGAAGATTTCCGTCTTGTCAAAGACTCCTGGACTAATTTCCTTATCGTGAGGTCAGAGGTTGCTGTCTTCACACGGCGTTGTTGGTTTTTTTCCCGCTTACCCGAAGACCCATTGGCTTGTAGCCATTGTAGCCACCTTTCTCTAGCTCCGCGCGAAACTTGAGCTTCTCCTCTATTGGAAGCTTGAATATCTGTTCACCAATAGAAAATTGTTGGTCGACATCTTCCTGCGACAAGCCGAAGTTGGTGATATAAAAGAAGCCTAAAGACTATAAGCATTAAAAGCACTACAAGGTAACATTTGCACTACTGACCAATATTTTGAATAGCGTCGAAAAGCTGCGTGGCTAAGAGCTTCTTACCACCAGGCTGGTCAAACTGAGATAGATCCAACGTGGCAAGGTCCGCCCAGTCCACTACATTCAATTGACTCATTAATCATTACCAGTATACTTCGGGCCGTGTTTGCCCATTAGCGAACAATATGTAAACTTACAGTCGAACGAGGTCTCCTGGACCTGGTGATACGTTGGAATTCCACTGCCTGTCGCAGTTAGAGTCGGGGTTTGAGCCGACGCTGCCATGGCGAAATATCAGAACAAATTCACAAGAGAAGATATTATAACAATCAAATTGAGGAAGACAGTTTTATTGTAGAGAAAGTGCCTTGCATTAAATTCGGGTCTATGAGAGATGCGGGTTTTTATCAAAGCTTCAGTGCTGATGGCTTGGCAGTAAACTCAGGATTGACAAATGATTTTCTTCAAGAGCCTACTCCAATCGGGCAATTTTTGGCTGCTCATAAAAGAACCCTCGTGGTTGATGTGCAAACCCACTTCGAGCTTTGGCGTATTTCTCGGCGTATCTCCGCTTCCGCAGCGTGGAGTCAATATCTCATCATGTTATCCTCCGTTTGCGTGATCGACAACTGTAAGCACTGTCCAACCGACGACTTCACAGACCACCCCCTTGCAAAATCACAGAATTGTCAGTATTATTTTGCCTGCTGACCAACAGAGAAATGTATCCAGCAAGCAGATTTAAGTGGCTCACCGCTGCTAGAGAGATTTAAATGAAGGCGACCCAGCGATAGTTAAAAGATATATAGATGCTCACAATTTTATAAGGTGCGATACCAATTGAACGTACTTTTCACAAACATCGCATGCCTATGTGAAGGTTGAGATAAGGTTGTTTGTATACGTATCAGGTAATGTAGTATCATCTAGGCCATAGTATGCGCAATCTATGGCCTAGATGATACAATGTGTCTGAGGCTACGACCTTTTAACTTGGCATTGACTTTTATATTATTTTCGGAAGGTTTCCGGACTATCCAAATAGAAATAGAGACCCGCATATCTCGGAATGACTGCTGCATTCCAACACGGTCTGTCAACAAGAATTTCTTAATACATTGACCATGTCAGACAAAGCGCCCGAGCCGGTTATATCCAAAGAGTTTGGTAGGACAACCGCGACTGATCTTGTCTCGACCACTGACAGTGGCATCGGTCATGAACTTCATTTTGTCAGACGCGGCGAGGCTCTCGCAGAAGCTTCATCGAGCCAAGAAAGTATCGATGGCTACGACCCGGATCTGATGAGTGGCAGGACACTGCTCACAGCACAAGAAGAGAAGAAGCTGCTGCAGAAAATTGACTGGCGATTGATGACACTCTGCTCACTTATTTTCATGTTTAAAAATTTGGACGGCAACAATGTGCGTATTGTCATTCGTCTCCTCATTTCGGTACAATGTGACTTACCGCTTGACAGACGTCCAACGCTCGGATCATGAATAAGGGAACAGACCAGAATATTATGACACAGCTCGGAATCACATCTAACGAGTACAATCTTGTGACAGTTCTCTACTATGTACATTGACCCAGACCCGACCAATGTGCCACGACCTTGTGCTAATAATGGACGTCTCAGGTCCCATATATTGTGTTAGAAGCACCCTCAAACCTCCTACTAAAGAGATTCTCTCCTTCAAAATGGCAGTCCAGGATTATGATTAGCTGGGGTATCGCTCTGATGTGCAATGCTGCCGTGAAAAACAAAGGAGGATTATACACTACACGATTCTTGCTGGGCCTGGTACGTCTCCATGAGTGGGAGCAAGCGTCAAGATTTCAAGCAGATTTCAAGACATGATCTTAAGTCCAGCTGTGATCTTTACTGACACCAATATAGGCCGAAGCTGGACAGTTCCCCGGTGTTATTCTCCAGATGACATATTGGTATCGACCAGATGAGATGTCCTTGCGACTGCTCTATTTTTGTAAGACACCAATACTCAGCGGTGGTACCTGGAATCCTACTAACGCTAAATAAACAGACATTTGCGGAAACATCTCAGGTATCTTCGGCGGTCTTCTTGCCTACGGGTTTGACACCGTGTCTGGCGCAGCAGGACTTTCCGGATGGCAATGGTAACCCATTAGTACAGCCCCTATGCTTGGATTGATGCTAAACATCTTCAGGTTGTTTCTCACGGAGGGTATTGCGACCGTGATCTTTGGTGTTGCCATCGCCTTCCTCCTCCCTGACTGTAAGGACCCTTTGTTGCACTCACAATGCGCAACCTTTTACCTGCGACCTCAATATTAATATGAGAAATTACAATTTAGTTCCTGAGACAGCGAAATGGTTGACTGAGAGAGAGAAGAAGTTCATCCAAGCTCGACTGCCAGCTAATGCTCCTCGCGCCAACGAGCAAAACTTCAAATTCCGTGAAGTCATCGAGTCAGTGAAGGATGTGAGATTGTGGCTATTTACATTGATTTGGGCTACCTTCACAGTTGGAACTAACGGTGTGACTTTCTACCAATCGACTGTGATCGCGAATCTTGGTTACACGTAAGTGCTATAGTTACCGGACCGTTGAAAGGGTAACGGCGACTTCAACGAGCATGGCTGACTATGTCGCAGGACCGTTGCTCAAGCACAGCTCCTCAATATCCCAATTACAGTTTGTGGACTCTTATTCATTGCGGTCACAGGCATCGCAGCAGACCGCAGTCGTATACCCCGACCATTGTACCCACTTTCTTTCCTTGTCGTGATCATAATCTGTTACGGCGTCTTTGTGGCATATCCGAGTACCGGCGCTGTGTACGCCGTGACGCTGGTTGGAAATGCCCTACATGCTGGATGGTTCCCAGTGATGTGGTTCGTTATTTCTAGCTTCACCGGCTCCGGGTCTTCATGCATAGCTGACAATGTTGAATTAGGCCATGGCGCGTGCAAACCACTTCACGAGCGACGGGATCTGCGTTTTCTATTGGGTTCGTGAACAGCTACGGCCAAATTGGAGGTGCCATCGGTCCGCAGTTGTTCAACAGCAAATACGCACCACACTATACAGTGCCTTTCTCCGTGGCCATGGGTCTAGTAGGTCTTTGCTCGATTTTGACGTTGATAACATGGTGGGTAACTTGGGACACGGAGCGTGATACTAGACGCCTAAAGCTTGCCAAAATTGCGGCAGAGAAAAGGGGCGAGACGATTCTGGAAGATGTTGTGGACCATGACTTGAAGACTCATTGAGGTAGAGTGGGGGCTAGAGCCTTGCGATAGAGCTATTTTTACATACTTAGCCCCGTATCTACTCCTTTTTCTAAACTATCACATGTAGTCAACGCGATCTAACGTTAGCTGTAACGGATTCGTCTTTAGTACTTGAACAATATATTATGGCGACGTTGGCTTGTTTAGCTTCAATTCTCATTTTGATATATTCTTGCTTGTCCAGCCATCTCCCAGTCACCCGAGTGTCCCTGATCCAGCTCTAAATGAGAAATTCGCGATCATTTTTCACTCTTTCTCAATTGTTGATCCTTACCTGAACGTTAAATATCCGACATTGCCAAAAAAAAGGTCCGAGGGACCAATCAAATCACGCAATCCTCACGGCCCTATTGGAAACCATCCGAGTCCATAGAAACCACCAGATGTTGGGCGTTACTCATGTGACTTCTGGTATTCGACATCCCTTTCGCATATTAGGAACACAAAATTTTTGATATCCTCGGCACTCGGCTGATATAGCTCCAAAGATGGACTCTGCTGAACCTCAACCGCCCGCACGAGCTTCCAGCGACCCCTACTTCGATCTGGGAACATTGACTCGCAAGGTAACCACCAGTTCCCACGAGGCTCAGATATGGTTCGACCGAGCGCTTGTCTGGACATATTGCTTCAACCATGATGAAGCAATTACTTGCTACCGGCAGGCAATTGCGCACGATGAGAACTGCGCGATGGCCTATTGGGGGGTATCCTTCTGCTCCGGCTCCAACTACAACAAAACATGGGCATTGTTTGACGAAAGGGACCGGATAAATGCGATCAAGCAGTGTTATATATTTTCGCAAGAGGCTCTGAAGCGGGTAAACCATGCATCGGATTGGGAGCAGGCACTCATCGAAGCTCTCACGAAACGATACCCCAACGATGACCCGAGTAGGGATCTGGGCGCATGTAACAAAGCATACGCCGAGTCCATGAGAGATGTATACTTAACACTCGGTCGCGACGATTTCGACATTATCACACTCTTCGCTGATGCATTGATGAATTGCGCCCCACGAAAGCTTTACGACGCCCCCACGGGGCTCCCGATAGCCTCGTCCCCGGTATTTGAAGTGAAAGATTTGCTTGAACAGGCTCTGAAAATGCCAGGGGTTGAACGGCATCCAGGGCCCGCGCACATGTACATCCACCTGATGGAAATGTCGGCAACCCCTGAGGCTGCTTTGCCTGCGGCAGAAATGATCCGCGAAATATTCCCCGACACCGGCCATACATTCCACATGCCAGCCCATATCGATGTTCTCGTGGGCGATTATCGTCGCGCAGTCGAATACAATTTAAAGGCGACTATCGCAGATGATAAATTCTTTAAACAGAATGGGGGCTTGACATTTTATAGCTACTATCGACTTCATGACTACCATTCTCTCATTTATGCCGCCATGCTAGGTGGGAAATCCAAGGCAGCCTTGTCGGCGGCAGACCGAATGGAAGCCACTATCACGGAAGAGATTCTTCGGGTAGAAACGCCTGCGCTCGCAAACTGGATGGAGTTCTTCAAGGCTGTTAGAGTTCATGTACTCATTCGCTTTGGAATGTGGGAGGACCTCAAAAAGCTCGACCCCCTTGATGACAAGCACTTGTATTGTGTCACAAATGTCATGAGACACTATGGAAAGGCCATTGCGTACGCCGCCACATCGCAGCTTGAAGAAGCCGACAAAGAGCGGGACCTTTTCAAAGCCGCTTCCAAGCTTGTCCCACCTACGCGCCTCGATTTCCCGAACAAAATCATTGACATTCTCAAGGTAGCATCTGCTATGCTGGATGGCGAAATCGAATACAGGCGAGGCAATTATGAGACAGCGTTTCGCAGCCTATGGGAAGCAATTACTTTGGAAGATGAACTCCCCTTTGCGGAGCCATGGGGATGGATGCTTCCAGCAAGGCATGCATACGCAGCTCTCTCGCTGGAGCAGGGGAAAGTTGAACGGGCTGCACAAGCATATGCTGAAGATTTGGGACTTTTCCCAACACCTAAACGTGCCCACCAACACCCAAATAACGTCTGGGCTCTCCATGGTTATCACGAATGCCTTGAACTTTTGGGTCGTTATGCGGAGGCAACCATTATCAAGAAACAACTTGCTCTCGCTCTTGTGGAGGCGGATGTTGAAATCACATCTTCATGTTTCTGTAGGCTTGGGAATATTCCCTCACCTAGTGGAAAGCCTAAAGCGAATGGCTGTCATAGTATGGCATCGAAGTGTCAGTGCTAGATTTATTAAATACTTCGATTAATAGATATTGCTCGAAAGAGATCCATGCTTTAGATGGGGATTAGTTCCAGAATCATAGAATAATTTTTCACGCCCTGCAAAATGCACAAAATAGACAGTAGCTCAAGCTATGCACTTCAGGATCACTTGTAGATAACAAGTCATAATATGGGTATCACACAAGGGCTTCTGCAACATGCTTTATCATCCCTCGAACCTCCTCAACAATACGAAAGCACGGCACCAATTTCCGTGCCACGGGATCTTGCGGACAGAGGTCGAGCGGATCGTAGTTCAGCGCATCCTCTTTCTTCCGACAACCACCTTCGAGACCGGGGCAAGTTTCGTGGCCAACCAAATGACGATTGCGTTGCCGCAGAGCAAACTTTTCTCCCAGCGCTAGAAGTCGTTTCGCATCAGTCTGAAGGCCATGGATAACGAGCTCGTGGAATTTCTCGCCGTTGATTTGTAAAATTGGGCCTGAAGAAAGTCCAAGCCCGGTTCCAAGACTGACGGCTTCAGTTTCATTCCTCATACTCAGCTCAGAACAATATTCCTTCAACCAGCGCAGGTATTTCTGGTAGCCGGCTGTTACGCCGAACATGAGTTGACCGACGAGGAGCACATTCTGAACGGTCAGTCGAGGCGGCTTTGACACGTCGTAACAGATAAGGCAGGTAAGTATCCTATCTGCGAGAGACAATCCCGTGCGAAGCATATGAAGGATATCGTGCGATATATTCGCGCGACTCAGGTTCCGGACTATGTCCGAAACCTCTTCGTCGCATTTACATGATTGTGAGAGCGACACCGGAGATGCATATGCACCGAGGGCTATTGGGATTTCAGGGTCACTTATTTCGTTCTGTTGTAGAGTCTGCCATGACTCCAATGGCGTTGAAAATATGTTGCCGTTCTCGAGCATCTCCCAATGGAAGGAATCAAATCCGCAGTTTCCGGACATCTCGTATGGTAAGGATTGGAAGTCATCGGCACCCATCAGCAGGTTGACTGCTTGTTGGGGGGATACGGCTGGTCGAGGTATGTGAGGCGAGAGACTTGAGGAACTTGGCGATTCTGTTCGCTGGTCTCCATTCGGAGAAGGGCCGTCTTGATGCTCTTGCCGCACGCGCTTCCTCGGCCTTCCAGGGACTCCTTTGTCTTTGAATCTACAAGCCATTGATAAGCCTCTGCAACGAGAGCAGCCGCTCTTTTCGCCTGAGCATCTGAGCTTTCGAGCCCCTATCCATCATTAGCTATCTATCGCATACTTCGGGAAATAAACCTACGGCACGCTTCACAGGAGTTTCGCTGTCTGGAATTCATACTATGTTGAGAATGTCTGGAATATGTAACAAACCGGAGCTGATGTGGAATTCCGAGATCGCTCATTCTTTGCTGAGATGGCGAGCTTCGAGCGGGGTTGTACAGCTAGCGGGAGATGCCTCTTGGGTAAAACATTGTGGCTTGTTGTCTATAGGAGAATCAGAATCACTGGATCTGCCATTAGAGATAGGATAGCAGTTATATAAATATCGCTCATGCTCTATAATGCTTATACGTCAAAAGTGAACACGTCATGCACAATGTCAGGAGTATAGAAGCAACATTTGGACTCCGCCAGTACATAGACAATGCCTCCAATTTGAATTTTCCCCACGATACTTTTTCTTAAGTCAACTGGGCGCATTTTTAGAGATATACCAAGATATAACAAGAAGTGGCCAGTCCAAACCCCTAAATGCGAGCTGCCAGGTCTTGCGGGGCCACGACAAAAACGTCCGAATAGCCCCGAAAAAAAACATCCGAGTGGACATTGTTCAGCTTCACTTTGAACGTCTTTGCCTATTCGCATTATCCGATTTGAAATTCAGAATTCAAATCTCCAGCCATTGAAGTGTCCTATTCCGGGATCCGAACCTCTAAATGACGAGATATACAAACCCACATGATGTGCGCCATGCCTGGGTGATGAAACAGGAAATTGCTCTCCTCGATGTTCGCGAAGAAGGCCCATATGCCGAGTCGCATCCTCTCTTCGCAGTGAGCGTGCCAGTATCAGAGATCGAGAGCAAGCTGCCAGCATTGGTTCCTCGACTGGCTGCCCCGATTGTTGTCTATGACAATGGCGAAGGCTATGATATGCGGGCTGTATCCCGGATCTCAACGATGGGGTATACAAATGTATCCATCCTCGAAGGTGGGCTTTCTGCCTATGCTCTTGTTGGCGACGTGTATCGCGATGTCGGTGTGCCGTCCAAAGCATTTGGCGAGCTTGTCGAATCCATCAATCACACTCCATCCGTTTCTGCGCGGGAGTTAAAGGAGGCTTTGGAGAGTCAAAAAGATCTTGTTATTTTAGATGCCAGGCGGTTGGAGGAGTTTAATACCATGAGCATCCCTGGTGGCCGGAGCTGTCCCGGAGGAGAACTGCTGTATCGCTTCTTCGAGACTGTACCTTCTCCCAAAACAACAGTTGTGGTCAATTGTGCGGGTAGAACACGCAGTATCATTGGTGCGCAGTCTTTGATCAATGCCAAAGTCCCCAACAAGGTGGTTGCCCTCCGAAATGGGACTATCGGGTGGACGTTGGAGGGTTTCAAGCTGGACACCAAGAAGACGGACCGGGCTCCGCAGCCTTCAGCTAAAGCATTGCGTAAGGCGGTTCGACACGCGAACTGCTGGTTCCGTCAGCTTGGCATTGTTAATATCGGTATGACCGAACTTGGTAATCTTGCTAGGTTGGCGGAAGACCGGACTGTCTACCTGCTCGACGTGAGAGATCCCGAGGAGTATGCCCTCCGTCACCTGGACGGGTTCACTAATGCTCCTGGTGGTCAACTGGTACAGGCCACCGACGAATGGATTGGTGTTCGAGGAGCTCTCGTTATTGTATACGATACGGACACTGTTCGAGCACGGATGACAGCCAGTTGGCTCCTTCAACTGGGATGGGAGGTGAATGTACTTTCTCTTCCAGACTCCCAGTATCCCGATGAGCTTGAAGTGCCAAGGGCACCTTCATTCCGTTTTTCGAAGCGTCATGGTATTACGGTCGACGCCCTTCGAGACCTTCAAGGAGCGACTGTGGTCGATGTTGCTCGCAGTCCTACCTACCGCAAAGGTCATATCCCCGGAGCATGGTTTGCTTCTGGACCCGAACTTGTCCGAGATTTAAAACAGATTAGGGGTGATGACCCTATTGTGCTCACTTCTCCAGATGGCTTTGTTGCAGCCATGAACCTTGAGGATGCACGGCATTCGGTCAGACAACGAGTCTTGTATTTGGAAGGAGGAACGGAGGCTTGGGCGGCATCTGGCCATCCCCTCGAGACCGAGTCGCGGTGGCTTTCCGAGCCAATCGATGTCTATAAAAGACCATACGAGGGTACAGGCAACGCTCGCGAGAATATGCAAGGGTATCTTGACTGGGAGTACGGGCTTGTCGCTCAACTGGCAAACGACGGGGTCGCTGGTTTCCGCGTTGCACGGGGCCCGCGTCCGTCTGCTGGGTGCGATGATTGTCCTCGCTGTAATCAGTTCGATGAGTCTGACGGATCTGACTGATTGCTCTCACCAGTAAATGGCACAAACAGGATCCTATTGTAAGGAGTATCAAGCCTGCCATTCTATTTGACCTTCAGGGTGCTGAACAAAAATGGAAGGAGATATGTATTTACGCAGACACATACCAGTAGACGCTGTTTGATATTCAGTCCATTCAACCAAAATGTACTATCTGGCGGTTTAGTAACCGCCAAGGAAAGAAAGTCTGGAGCTAAACAAGTCAACTTAAGTATAGCCAATCGGAATTGATACTAATACCACTTGCTTTTCACCGTTACTTCCATCCTTTACCTTTCTGTTTTTCCCCTTTGGAAATAAAGGAGGGTCTGTTCGCCGGTTTCACAAGCTAGCGCAGCGGTTGATGGGAGGCCTGGTGGCCCCAGCGTTCAAGATCCAATGACGGAGGTAAATACATAGTCGCAGCAATGCAAAATCTGAAGTCATAGTTGTCATAATTCATTAATCCTGAAAATACTCAGGTACTATGTGCAGTAGTACGTGTATTTACAAGCGTCGACTCGGATCCCACTGCAGCCAATGACACCTCCAAGGGATGTCCTGGACAAGAGAAACCCAAGCCAGACGCGTCATCCATTTCATACTCCTCACCCCGGCTATCTTCCGAGGCCTTTTCATCATAGTCAAGAGCCACCCTCCCCGTTCCACCACCCTCACCCGAAGAACCGAATTGTCCATACCGGAACCGCCGTCCAAGTGCGTCAAGATGATCGCGCTGTTCGGTTTCGCTCCAGTTCACAGTACCCCGAATATCAGATAGCATGCGACTGTGTGCAATCCATGGCATCAGAGAGCCGATCGAGCGAGGGACAGGCGGTCCGTTGTAGTATTTGCGTCGTAGCCAGAAGACGGCTATGAGAACGGCGAAGTCGAAGGATAGAATGATTATCATGATGACAATTGTCGTGTCCGAGGGTGGGATTCCCCATACTGCTGCCGTGACAGTGGCATTCACTGGGTTTACGCGTGGTTCGCTTGGCAGAGCATCAAGATACAGATCACGCCAAAGTGATGTGTGCATGCTGAAAGTTGATTGGTAGACGAGCTTGGTGGCACCCAGCAGAGCGGTCTGGTCTTGAGATGCGAAGTGTAGTTTCGAGGTTTCGTATATTTCATTCGTTACGAGTGTTGATCCGTGGTGGTGTCGCGTGAAGCCCTGCGTGAACGCCGCCAGACTATCTGACGCGTTTTGGAACATCAATCCTTCGGTTATCATGCTGCCAGATATTGGCGAATAAGATTTGATCAAACCCTCGGCGCCGAAATTGATATCAAAGTCTTGGATCTGGATCTCTGGCTCGCAGTGAAATGCGGTTGGATTTGCGGAGAGACTTGTATCCATGGCTGTTGCTGCTCCATAGCTCACGAGCACGAAAGACTTCTGGCATGATAGATCTGAGTCTTTCGGTGCAACCAAAAAGATTGATTCATTGGATGAATGACGGTGATGCCTAGTTGGTTGGAGCTCCACTTTGCAGTTCGTATCAACGGAACTCTGAGAGAGAGTATAGGTCCAGGTTCTATTTTCGGAAGCGATGTGTGAGTTGCTGGAAGAGATTTCCGCGCATTGAAGGTTGACGCCAATACCACGTGTTCGGGCTGTGTACATCTTCCAATCCAGGTACTCGTCGTCTTGTCGAATTTCAAAGGGAAAATAAGAGGTATTGGTGGTTGTCCACGCCAATATAGAATGGTTGGTGGACAAAGTATCTTTGATCAGGTTATAACCGTGAAAATCCACCCTGACGTCAGGGCTAAAGAAGTGAGAGTGGTTATATCGGGGCGTCAAGTCCGTCGTAAGTTCAAACCAGTGATAGACTGTTGGTTCGAACATTCCACTGCTGACAACGGTCAAGAAAAAATCTACCAAACAGACCGAGGACAGCAAGACTAAAACAGGAGGTGCGTTTGAGCGAAACTGTTTCCAGATCGTGATAGGTGTTTTGGAGCCATAGTTCACAGTCAGAGATTTTCGTGCTGAGGCCATGCCCTCCTTCAGTTGGACCCAAGGCTCCAAGTTACTCAAATGACGATGGACTGAGATGAAGAGGGAGCTGATAATTGAGGCTATGACGGTGGGTCCGTATATCAAATATAGATAGAGGATTGTCGCCCCAGTGGTAGGTAAGTCGAGCTTGTCCAGATGAATGAATTGGAAAGACGCTCCGAATGCAGCAAGAACCCCCGCTATTGTTATGCATTCGAGTAAGAACCACGGCGTCTTCACGAAATGAGGCTTCGCATTAGCCCTTGGTCGCCGTGCTGGCCTTGCTGGACGTTGAGCTCGAGCAAGTCCTCGTAGCCGAGAAGTACGTGGATTCGAAGATGCAACATCCCCTTGGTGCGGGATGATGTCTATCTGTCTTCCCTCTGGCCCATCAGTCCATCGGCACCATAGCGATCTGGCAAATCGGCGGAGCTGTCGCGGGGTAGCCGTGTGAAAGTCGATATCGGATTTGATCACTGGGTTTGTCGAAGTAAACATGTCTGTGATGATGGCGCATTGCGCCCCGATAGAGCCGGGGTCGGCTTGCAGGAAATTGGGTCGACGTTGGTACATGAAGGACATGAAAATGAGCAAGACACACGATGCCAGAAGAATGGATTCCGCGACTATGGCAGAATGAGAGCTCACGCTATAAACAATCCTACGGGTGGTTTGCTTTGCCTTGATCTGCATCGGGGAAGCTGTGGTGTTGAAGAATTTATTCATCGAGATAGTGAAATGTCGGTTCCAAAGGTGGCGAATCTCTTGCTGATAGTCGCCAATTGTCAGGGGCTTCAGCAGGCTGATCAACGTGCCATTCAGGTCAGTCGATCCAGTCAAGTCAGAACTGGAATGTTGGTACCCGGGACCCAACAATCGAAGATTTCCACGCCGGTATCTCGTAAAAAAATTGTTTTCGAGGGCAGTTATGCTGATATCTGATGAGGTCATGTTGGTCTTCGTTTTAGAAACGTTTGTAATAGTGGCGACAGAGGTATTTGCGGGGAGCGAGATCTCCGCCATCGCGTGCATATATGCGCTCCGACATCCGAAAACCGTAGCATTGGATACTAAACCCTCCGATGATATAGTGTTTAGATTGATAGCGAGGCCTATCAGTGAAAACGACTCGCACCCGGTGAGATTCAAGGTCGATGTTGAGTTGGTAGTATTATCAGGATCAAGAGGCTCCCAGTGTCGCAGCTGGAACGATCCTTTATGATCTGGAAAGGAGCTATTCAGGGAAACATCCAATTTGCACTCGGGAGCATTTTCGAGTTGAACGTTGCGTATGTTCCAGGTCAAGGCTGCTGCTGAGCCGTCCTTGGAAGCAGCATTGGTCGAGTTGGATATATTCCACGTATGAGGAACAATGTCTTCCAACGTTACCTCCGTACAGCTCAAATTGGCCCAGTAAGCTGGCTGATTCAATTGCCAAGTCGAACGATATTCCCAATCTACTGGCCTCGAGATGGGTGGTGTGGCGTATTCGAGAGTTCGATAAAAGAAAAAGGTGTCTGCGTGAAACTCCGTTCGGTTTCTGGAATGATGTCTGTCTTCTGCCAGCCAATCATTCTGGTTTTCCAGGTTGACCAAACTGGGCCAGGTATAAACAGGCTGTAAGGAAACCATGTCATTCTCCTCAAGGGCCACAAGCCCTGACATTAGGGACGGCAGAACCATTCTTAGTATCATCGCAGTAGATGAGACGAAGACCACAATCCAATGACGATTTCGCATCGCCGTTATCGGAGCCAAAATGCCGAAGAAATAGCAATAGTTGGTGAACAGCACTGTCCCGGGGGCTCCCTTCGGGTTGGCCAATTGAAAGTACGGCTCCAGCCGCAGCACGTCGAGGGAACATATGTTCCATAGTGTCATTGCTAGCACAGCGAATGCTGTTGGCAAGTACGTGGGGAGCCTTGTGGAGAAATTGGCCAGTTCCGTGTAAGAGAAGAGACGAACGAGACCCTGGTGACGATTGGAATATTGGCGAATGGCTTCGATCGCAATTGACATGGACAAGAAGAGAGCAGCAACGGTGAAAAGATATGGACGCCGCAACGAGGTTGGGACCCAATACTTCTTTTCTTGCGTTGGTGGAATGCTTGAATTCTCCGAGCCATCTCGTGGCTCGGTCATTTTCCCTTCCCCAGTGGACGAGTTAGGCCCAGAGATCGACAGGGCAACCCAGAAGCATCGTAATCGGTTTCTGAGTCGTCCTGTATATTAAACTCGGACTCAGACAAGTGACAACTCAGAAGAGGCGCGTTTCAAGTTTGCGTTGTATAAGGTTTGCAGGGTTTGCACACTTGGCGTGGCGCAGCTTCGGATAGGCCGAACACTCAAATCGCCCACGTTTCCGTCACAACCCCCTTATAAGTTGGGGTTCTCATGTCAACACGCGATATTGAGGCATTGACTTGCAGTTGCTTGCCTATGCTGACAGCTGACAGCCGATCTCGCTCGTCTTGGGGATCACGTGCACGCTCGCCACCACTGTAGAAGGCACTCTATGGAGCCTCGCCCATGGTCGCCCGCTTTTTGCTGGGACGTCTGGCACTAATTTTGTCTTGGAAAGGTGACTCTAATCTGGTATCTGAAACCTGACCTATTGATCAACTTCACGGTGAAGCAATTTAGCATGTGGGGGCGGCTAAACGGCTTTGGGACGATGCTTAGCCCCTTTTCCAGAGCCATACTGTACTACATACCGTGGCACTTCAAGCTAGACTAATGGTATAGCTTGATACGTTCCGTAGTGCAATGGAGACTTGCATTTTCTTGTTTGCATTTTTCAAAAACAGTAAAGTGTCATCTGTGGGTTAATTATCTCCAATGGCCACATGAACGGGGGACTCAAACTGTAGAGCAGGATTCGTACTAGCGCCGGAGTGAATTTGCAACCACGCAGAACTCTAAGCAAACTACTGTATCAGTCATCTTTCAATCAGCCGCAAAAACGTGGGAAGAATCTATACCCTTCATATACACTTACGTGTGATATCTCTTATACTTTATAAATTTCTGTTGCTGACGTTATGTATAATGATTTTCCAACATATTTCCAACACCCAGTTCACTGATATCACTCACACTTCAAAGCAATCAAGCGTCAGCCAAACTTCCAGCATACTCCCTAAACAAAACCTCCAAACGTTTACCCTCCTCATCCGCAACCTCGCCATGAGTCTTAGCGCTGCCGATCGGATGATACGGGAATGGTCTGAGAACGGTTAACATCAACACAATATCATCTAGAAATCCACTCACCCATATTCCGGAACAAAAATAAGTCTCGAATCCGGACCAGAGTCTTTGGCCCGAGTCTGGATAACTTGTTTCCAGATTCTCTCGAAGCATTCCCTCTCTTCTTTAAAGACGGGGTTGGTAGGCTCCGGGCATTGCGATGCTTGTGTTGTTCCGATTCGTGCGTGGATGTGGTACACCTAACCTATTGTTAGCGTGTTTTATTGTTATTGCCTTTGTGGTTTCCTACGTGTGGAATGATTGCGTTCATCATTATCTTGTCGCCCTCGCTGACATCTAGGACTCTCTCACATCCAACCATCCAGTGGGAGAAATCGGCGTTAATTCGGAGCCTGTCTTGTCAGTTAGCAATTTGCTTCATCTGTAAGTTAATGGTTGCAGTTAAGTATTCGCATACTCCGGAACAGCTTCTAGGATGCGCCGTGTGGCATACGGTGTGAAAAGGGATCGGTTGCGGTGTGTTTCATGCCACACTCGACCGAAGACTCCGAGCTCCTTGTCAATATCTAGCGTGCCCTTGTAGAATTTAATAGACTCTTCCACATCCCAAAGATCCCTAGATTGAGGTGTGAGAGATGCGACATCCATGCTTGAATAAAGTGCATACTCACTCTCCAGATTGGAAGTTCATATACGAGGGCTTCAATTGTTGGACCAATTGGAGGAGGTTTCGGTAGTTTGTCAGATGGTGGTCTGCTTTTGTGTTTGCCGGGCGAGGACCGAGATATTGGAACCAGGACGAGTGAATCCTGTTCAGCGCTAATTAGTCACACTCTTCTTGTGTGACATCTTGAATTTAGATACTCACATCAACCCAATTTCAAGGCCAGTCTGGTCACAAATTTCCTTCAGTCGCGGGAAGTCCCTGCTTGGTTCCAGTGGGTGGATATCTACTTCAACGCCACCTTTGTTAATCACGTATCGTTAGTTCAAAGTCCTACTGTAATGATCCCAGTCAGGTTCTGGGTGCCAATTGACATACTGTATCCATGCGCTTTCAATTGCGGGAAAATCTGAGCCCAATTGTCCAAGTTAGACCCCGGGGCAATTCCCCAGGCGGAGCGAAAACGGTCAATTCTCATGGTTGCGTAGGAAATAGCGTGGCTGAACAGCTGAGAATTGATTTTGGAGCTAAGGTCGAACAGGATTATGGAATACTATATATTTTTCATGATTGCTTGTACGCTTGCGCCATAGCTTCTCCGCATCGAAGATCAGTTCCGCTGCGACCAAAATAGGGAATGTTCCCCGTCCCCGTGTGGCCCACCCAAATCGACAACTGGACATGCTTATTGGCTCACACTTCGGGGGCGATCTCCATTAAAGAGTGCCTATGCCAAGCTTGATCAATTTGCGGCGAAGAATGCTCTTTAGGGATAGGCCCCCACGAAGTCTGCTGGAGATGCGGGGATGGTGTTGTTGAACATCCCACTGGGCTCGCATTATGATTGTTGACTTGTTAATGAAGGAGGGATGAATGTGAATGATTTCGTCATGTCTTTGTTTGTATCGGAGTTGTTCCGACCTTTTTCTGACACATTGTATGAGGGGGACTTGGGAGTTTCGCGTGCGCATCGCCGGCCACCTTTAGCTTTATCTTTCGAATGTATGTGTGTATGTGTGTGTGTGTGGGCGTGCCTTTCAACTTCTACAATATGGAGGGCAGCTTCAGTCGCAAAGTCAAATCTTCCTAGTCGACGCTACGTGTTCGTTTACGCCAGTGAGTGTAGAGGCATGGGAGTCATATGTCTGATCATATTCCAGGCGAAGGCAACCACAAATCAATTTTTATTATGGCGGTATATAAGGATTTACTTATGACAGATCAAAATCCACCGTTGGGGTGAATGATGACCTTCGTGTATCCATCTTCCCTTTTGTCGAACTTCTCATAGGCGGTCTCAGCGTCAGCAAGTGCAATCTCGTGTGAAATCACGAAGCTTGGCTTGGCCTTGCCGGCAATGATCATATCCCGGAGGTATCGGTTATAAGCCTTCACATTGCACTGTCCAGTGCCGAGGGATAAACCCTGTGTATAAAATGTTAGTAATTTGAGGGGATTGAAGTCAGACAAACAGGTACCTTTTCGAACAGCTTTCCGAAGCTCAGACTAATCATTCCATTTGCAGTGGCAGCATCAGAAGCACCGGGATCGCTGGAAGTGGGGAATATTGTTAGAGCATTGCAGCGATATACGTTTGTGATAATACCATACCTAGGAACGTAGAGTCCAGGAATGCCCATGCCTCCACAGGCTCTCGTCACGCGAATCATGTTTTCAAGAACAATGTTCGCCTTCTCGGCAGATCCGTTGGAGTCGACAGCCTGGTATCCAACAGCATCCACCGATCGATCAACCATTCCCCCGTTGTGAGCGATGATCTGGTCGACGGCATCTCCTTTTGTGAAATCGATGGGAATAGCACCGATGTTCTTGGCTGCGTCCAGCCGTTCGGCCACACGATCGACGACGTAGATGTTGGACGCTCCCCTCAACGCAGCCGAGTAAGCTGCCATGAGTCCGACTGGTCCAGCCCCAAAGACTGCAATACTCTCTCCTGCTTGAAAGCCAGAGATTTCGACACCGTGCCAGCCTATAGAGTGTGTATTAGAGGGGGATCAGCTGAAAGGAAATGGTGGGGTCACGCGTACCGGTGGGGAAGATATCTAAGATAATTGTTAGTAAAAGGAACTCGAAGCGGTAGCGCATAAGAGAGGTCGGTACTCGCCTGCAAGAAGAACGAAGTCCGCCTCATGCTCCTTACCCGGAGGTAGCTTGAGGGCGTTGAAGTCTGCATAGGGAACTCGAATGTATTGTGCTTGCCCTGTAAAAAAAAAAACAAAAGATCAGATCAGCATTCCAGGCGCATCGTCTGAAGTTTGTGGAAAGCGCATACCTCCTCGGTAAGGACCCATCGCGACGTAACCTGCGAGTGTTTAGCCTAGGAACACACCATTATATCCACATATCCTACCATAAGCTCCGCCAGCAAAACCAGGGTTCACACCAGTACAGAAAGCGGTTCTTCCCTCCTCGCAGTTGCGACACCGACCATCGGCGACGTTGAAGGGCATAACAACGCGATCACCTTTCTTCAACAACGTCACACCTTCACCCAACTCCTCAACAATTCCCATGTTCTCGTGGCCTGACTCCTGTTCAGTAATTCTCATGACCCTTCGGCTTAACCAGATCTTACCGAAAGTGATTCCTGGCTCAGCAGCTGTTCGTCCTTCATACATGCTATTGCTCGGTTAATTTCACGCGACATGATCATATTATTCTCGTGCAGTGACATTGCTTACTGCAAGTCGGAGCCACAAATCGCAGCCTCAAATTCAAGTCAGTTTATTTCGCGTCTCAATTTCAGCTTGGTCGAGGACTGACTGTGGTAACCTTGACAATAATATCGTCAGGATGTTCCATCTTCGGCTTCTCAACATCTTCTACCCGCACCTGGTAAGGTCCGAGGTAGTTCAGTGCCTTCATAGTAGTAGCTGAAGCCATTGTGTATTAATTTGGATATGAGATGACAATTAGATTTCAGCGGAGGTCAGCGGGGCACTGGTGTATTTGTAGAAAATTGGCGCAACCCTGTCTCGCTCTTGCTCCATTGGACCCAAGGCCATTGTCGCGCTCAAATCAACTCAAAACACTGTAATTCTGCCCCTCACGGAACATCGCAAAGGCCAAATTGAGGGGGAGCTGCATGATCCCCCGCATCCGCTCGCGGGGAATATTTCTCTTTGTAGCTTCAGTCGCCGCACTTACCGAAATGAGGGCGGTGGAGTCGGAACTTATTACTACATATTTGACAGCTTTCTATAGAATGCCTCTGGTTCGGCTTCTGGTTCGGTCATTGTCCTTCCATGTAGGAACTACTATGCCGGTGGACCGCTTGTGGCTTGCAGCTTGAGCCTCAGGCACCAAGACCTTTATTTTCCTTGATCTGAGAGTATGTCGGAGTTGTTGAAGAGAACCTCCCTCGAGGCGATTGAAACCTAGTCTTAACATTTAACTGTCAGAATCGCGCTTGTTCCCGTTAGAGAAATACACTAAGTTAAGTCTAGGCCTGCTAAGAGCAGTTCTACCAGTGCGCTTATAATATAAGTAGCAAGCACCTTAAATTGTATTTTTTTATACATAGAAATAAGAATATTTATTACTAACCGTTGATTGGCCCCTTGACAGTGATTAAGCTATAGTGAAGAAAACAGCGGAGAAATAGCTTGGCACAATTCTAACAGAGAAGCTGCGCCATCATAAGCCCCCTCAGACCCGCACCGAACAAAAGAATCTTGGATCCCATGCGTGGTGCAAGTCTGTCCAGACCGTGTGCCGCACAAGACCCAGGTTCTATCAGAGTGGCCTCGCGTCGATTAAGTTCTTGAACTTAAACAATCGATCCGCAGGATATTTGGTATATTATGCAAAGACTCCATCAACCACGACGCCATGGGCAATGAAATTCTCACAGAGCAGCTCCTTGCGCCGATGGCAGTAGTGGCAGCGGCCCACATAGCTCGGAGTTCTCGCCGACAATGTGATCCCATCTTGTGAAGTCTTGGACGGTATTACCAAATGCCGCAACTTCACTAGCAGTCTCGTAGCCAGGTACGAGAGGGAACTGTATAGTTCTGGTGAAAATTGATTCTGAGGCTAAGACCTGTCCAGGCATCACACCTACAACGTGTCATGACAGATAGAGTGGGAGAAACGCAATCCACATTACTTAGGACCAATATGTTCCCAACGAGAAACAGCCAGCTGGCGATCTCAGCAAGCCTTTGGGACCTTTCGGCCTTCACCAACTCCTGTAGTCGCCTAGGAATCCAAGCGCGGAGACTCAGAAACAGAGTGTCTATTAGCGTTGGCGCATTTCTATTTCTTTTCGCTTAGAGTATTTGAAATGCGTCAATTTGGCAATGGACCTAATAATGCCAGCAAAACCTAGTCCATTTCCTCGCCAAAAGTTTCTTTCCCGCATAAATATACCGTAGGAGCAAGATCAAGAAATCTCGCTCATTGACCCAGGGCTTTTCACATGCAAACTGCTTTGTAAATTGTATCGACGGACAATATAATAGTAAATGCAGATCATGAAACAATAATACCTGTGTTTCTATAGATTGATCTCCTCCTACTAGTGATAGGACCTCGATACCCTGTCCCGATCTATCACTTTAAATCGAAATTCGTCCTTTTTCCTAGAGAATTGAACTGCGCGGCTGAGGAACTTGAAGACTTCAATTACAGTCTGCTCCCGGGAAGGAGTTTTCAGTGGTAAATTTTTCAAGTACATAAAGAGGGGCGGGGTGATGTGAAGGTTTCTATACCAAACGGTGGGCCAGAAGTCCCAATTTTACTATGTAAAAGGAGATTGTTCTTGAATACGACGAAACTTGAATTCCTTAAACGAATGTGTTGCTAGAACTAGGCTCACTGCCAGCGTAAAACTTCATCCGTTTTATATTCTCACCCACAAGAATGGCTAGCAGCTTGTGAGTCGTGATAGCAATATGCCTTCACGATGAGGATAAGATCACCCTATTCATCCGGCTGCCCGGATGATTGACCTCCCTTTCGGCCTGCTTCCTTGGCTCTCTCGTCTCCAGGCTGGAAGCTTCCACTTGAAGCGTGACCGCCTTCCGAGGCAATGTTCCTCTTTAAACAAGTGTTAGCGGTAGTGTGTTATATAATGAACACTTTTACACTTTTACTAACCTGCTTGTTGGGATCCATCGAAGCAAATCCGCCCTGGTGGCTAGACTGCCCACCCTTCCGAGCAATATTCTCGACCTCCTCCTGAGGTCGGTTGGCGAAATTACCAGGGTTGGGGTTATCGGACATGGTGATATGTATAAAGTATGTAGTGTAGTAAATAGTATGGAGCGTTATGTGATTGACTTGATTAAATTGGAATACTGCCGGGAAGATTCACTGCGTATTTATGTGCGACGCCAAGCTCGACCTGTTTCATGAGTAAGTCTTACTGAAGCCCCCTTGACGTCGATTTGATGTCTTCGGCAAAATATCAATGAATTCATAATGATCATGCTCTGACAAGCTGCAGAGCAGTATGATCAGCTCTTGTTGAGGCAATATCAGTGCCAAGTTTTCTGGTCTCGTGTTTATGCTCTAGACCAGAACGGCTCGTCCCGTGTAGGTCCGTTACGTCACTGTGACTTTTATGCAGTTCGTGCTGAAGCTTTCCATAGGCCGACCGGTGGCCAAAAAAAAGGGGGCAGAAAATAATCTTGAAAGAAATAGGCAGAATACGCATGAATATTACGACTGAACTGGCTTTTTGTTGTTGTTTCCCGGTAACTAATTCATAGGCCGACATTCACGGCCAGTCCAACTGTGTGCAGGTGAAAGTGGTCAATGGCCCAATACGGGGCCCGACCGGCTTCTGGACGATGGCATGGCTTTGTCGCCACTATTAGGTGGCCAAGATCTGTGAGCAGAAAGGACAAATCGGTCAATATCGGTATGTCAGTTCGCGCAGCCCGGTGGTCATTATTGCACTAATGGCGAGCAGATTGTCAATCGACCGAAGCACTAGCCTAGAGGCCAGAATTGATACGATATCCAAAGCCCTGCTTGCCTACCTGAAGTAGGAACCCCATTAGTAAAGCCCTCCATTTCCCATGGCTAGGCATACGGAGTGCAGCTGCTTAAAGCTCCTTCGTTCACAATCCCAGTAGAAGATGCACCCGAAATTGACAGGCACCTAGCCCCCAATCTCTTCTGCGGGGAGCAGGAATATCTAAATGAAACGCTGGTAAGCCTGGAGTATATGTAATCTGCATGAATATTCCATAATTTTGTTTATGTATAAGTGCATATATATTTTCAGGTCGTATAGCCATCCTTGTCAATTTTCTTGACGATATTTTGTTAGCAGAGGCCATCGGATAGAGGTGCCACTTATTACATTGACCTTTCCAGAAGCTTTGCGCTAGCACGCCAGGTTTCTAGTGGTTTGTCGAACCTTACTTGAACTACCGGTCCTATTTAGCGCAAATCAAGTTCCCACCGCTGCACAACGTCCATGACCATTCTGTACGAAGTATGAAGCAATAGTGACAATAGAGATAGATGCGTTATAATATTTACGTAGCCGATCCATGGTACAAGCAACCCTACGACTTGAAGATCAATTTTAACCAGGACCACTGGGCGGCAATATGTTAATCGCCACCCTAAGCAAGGAAGTTAATGAGAGTGAGTGACTGCTAAAGGTCAGTTCTTTTAGCGAACTTTGCCAAAAGATTTCACAAGTTGGTCTTTTTAATCTTAATAAAATTCCACAAATTACGCGTTTCACTCAATAAGCCGATCTTAATACTGCCTCTAGATGACCTTAAAACCATATTCTCTACGGGGCTCCAGTAAAGCACAAATTTGAGCTTTTAATGTTATTTGTTAAGTTTTATCAAAAAAGGCAGTTCGGGTTTTGGTGTCCAGTAAAGACTGATAGGAAAAGAACGATTGCGAATCATTCTTCGGCCGGCAAATCATCCTCCTCTGGCCCCTCATTGTACTTGTTCGAAGTTCGAGGCTTTGCATGGCGGAGGCGGTCTCCCCTCAAGATGTTGGACTTATCGATCGCCTCGTTTTCGTCCTCCTCTATGTTTTGTTAATGGCCGAATACTAGAATGTTGATGAAGAATAACCTAGACTTACCTAACTGCTGATCAGTATTAGAGTATGGAGGTTGAATGGGATCTTCATATCGCTCATTGTCTCCCTGGACGGGAACCTGACCTTTCAGGTTTGAGCGATTCTCTTTATATGAGTTATCTGTGAAAGTTCCGGTCACAGGCGAAGCATCATTCTTTCTCTCATAATCATCCTCTGCGATTCTTTCGGCACGGTTCGACATTTCGATTTTAGTTTAGTAATTTGTGAATATGGGTAAAGAGTTTCAAGTCGTGTTGCCATGAAGGGGGAGAGGAGTCCGGTATATATACCCGCTGGAAGTGATCCTGGACCGGTTATTCAGACAAGTCATACATAGTCAAAGCTTGGACGCGCTACTTGTTGTATCACCTTTCTGACGCATGAAGTGCGTAATCAAAGCCGGTGGCAACCACGTATTGTGACGACCGGTTATTCAAGATATTGGTCTAGAACTAAGCTCGACATGTGAAGTCATAAGCACGAGCTATCGAGGAATGCGAGGAAAAAATTGATTGCACTTTGATTATCTTCATATCATTGCTTCAATATCCAGACATATGTCATAAAGGTAGGATCTCATTTGAAGCTATTTATAAATGCATGTTTGAGATCGTACCTTCTATCAAGTTGGCATCCTGTAGTCAAGTTAAGAGAGGGAGAAACATTAAAATCAATTGATTACTAGACCTCAATGGAGGATCCATATTTAAGATATCCATACCTCAAGGTTTTAGATACATGAGGATATCGGTCAGGAATCGGGAGTAATTATGACGACAAGTAGAAGGTTCGATTGTACGTTTCACGACATCATGGATACTATGGCTCGAAGGCCATGACCAATGCATGATTCGGTATGGTACCCGTTATAGTTGGTCTGCGAGGTATGACAAATTCCGAGTGCAGAAAATCGTACGAATGGAAAGCCGGCTAGAAAGCCACAAACTGATATATGAAGACGTGCTATTTAGGCTTTTCTGTAATTTAAGGTCTTATCGACTATTCTACTTGGTCCCTATCCCCCTCCCTAGCCTATCAGATCTATATTTCCTAGCTCTAGCAGCTCAATCCAGTCCTAGAGCAAACAACGTCGAAAACTATTGAGAAACCTCATACAGCCGAGTCTAGGCAGACAATGGAGGTGTCAAAAAGAGCAAATGATTTGGATGTATTGCTTAGCGGTTAATACTTTGGTAAATCTTCCTACGAAATTGACTTTTGTTAAGCGTGGTTGGGTCAAAAATAGAATCATAATCCAAGCCGGCCTTATCGGAGCTTCTATATCCTGTGAGAATGGCGGGAAAATCCAACGAAGCGTGCGATAAAATGCCGCTTTCTTTACGAAACTCGAAGAGCGGAAAATTATAGTAAATTCCAACTCACAGAAGATTACCTTGAAGTACTCGCACTTTGCTACTTTTCGATCACCGAGTAAAGTCAAGCACGCCTGAGAGCACACCAACCGTCTCACTAATAAGCACAATATTCGTAGAAATGACCTGATCAACACCTAAGCGCTATACATACAAATCTATTGCTGGTTTCCTGATCAAAATGAGAAACTAGCTGAGAAGACACCGCATACCTCTCCGTCCGCGTGACCTAATCTCACCAGCCACGGGATTCAGGTTGTGATAAATTTGTCACCTGGAGTAGAAGCGGTCCAGCTGGAATAGGCACTACAGAACCCCAGCCGATACAATCATTAGGCTTATTATGATAAATTCATCACAACCCAACAAACCTTAGTCATCAATCTTGAGAGCTGTATTAACACAAGTATTGTTCTTTGTTACCGTGACGTCATTTCCACGTAGGATTATATAGTAGCCAAAGTCCTGCGGTGCTTGCGTCTGTACAATACATACCTCAATAATCTAATACGATGCAAAGCATTTCTATTGATCCACGAAAGAAGCATGCTCCAACCCGTGACATGCTAATCCCGACTTTCTCTGCTCAACTTCCTCCAGCCAAAGAGATCAAGGTTCATCCATCCAACGCAGGAGAGGAGAATGCTTCCCTTTTCTTCGTAGGGACCGCTACAACAATTATGTATGTTGAGAATAACTCAATCCGTTGGCAGAAGCTGATAGATACAGCGAATGGGCCGGTATCCGGTTGATGACTGACGTCAGCTCTTCATAAGATTTCTAACGCTCATCGACTGACATTGTTAGCCTAATTTCCTCCACGCGGGCGACCATGTCCATCTCGGACCAGGTGTGACGAGTGAACGCCTGACTAATCCAGCTGTCGACCTCCACGACCTCCCTCGAATCGACTTAATACTTCTCTCCCACTATCATGAGTGAGCCTCTATATAGGTGATTTGGCAGAGACCTAAGATTAACTGTGTCAGGGATCACTTTGATAAGGAGGTTGAGGCCTCTTTGAGGCGAGATCTTCCCATTATCACCACGCCACATGCAAAAGCGCACCTCGAGTGTAGGAATGAGGACCCATTTACTAGTGTGTTTTCGGTCGACCATTTTGAGAAGATCGGAGTCGGTATCGAGGGAGCGAACGGTTCAAAGCAACCCCAACTGCGTGTCATTGGGATGCCGGGCAAACATGTGCCTCCCAATGGAATTATGGAGAAATTTAATGATATAGTCAGAGCCGTAAGTATACACATATCCTCTTCTTTGCTTTTACTTTCTTTATGTCTTATCGAGACTGAACTATCAAAACAACAGATTCCCCCAACCAATGGTTGGATGCTCGAACTAGGTCACGGCGAACCGAATATGTCAGACTTTTCCTGCGGTTATCGTATCTACATATCGGGGGATACACTCATGGTGGACGAGCTCAAGGAAATCCCAAAACGATACGCAGGCCACAAGATTGACCTGATGCTCGCCCACCTTGGGGGCACTACTATTCCCTCCCCGTCTGTTGGGAGACTTATAAAGCCGCTAGCATTGATGGTTACCATGGACGCAGAACAAGGTTTGCAATTGATTCGGCTGATACAGCCAGACCTCACGATTCCGATTCACTACGACGACTACGATGTGTTTGCGAGTCCACTAGAAGATTTCCTTCGTGCCGTCGAGGCGGCGGGTTTAACGCATAAAGTAGTGTTTCTAGATCGCCATGACCAGTATCGTTTTCAGGTCAGGGGATAGGAGAGCTCGTCACAAAAGTACTGGGTACAAAAATGTCTCGCTTAGCTACCCGTGTCTGTTTGAACCGGTCACGCTCAGCCTTGAGCGTGTTGTTTGGGGGCCTGAAAAATACCATCGTGGAAAGCTAATAATATTAGTGGACTATACTCGGGTAGGTTGTCTAAAACACATGTTTAACAGTGAATTATTGATCCCTGGGTCACTGTGCATGTAGCCTCACAGCTATAGATGAGCTGGCACGTTCAACATTCTAAATATAGGGTAGATGGCGAATGCAGAGCTGTATGCTTCGCAAACGATATATCTTCTGGCCATTGTTTGACATGTTTGCATCAGAATGTTTTGATTTCAGCCGCGGGTGGCATTTCCAATTACACACACCACACCAGTCTATTTAAACTGATACAAGTCTTATAAAGTTATCTTCGGTGCCTCAAAGCCCGTAGTCTATCATTTCATACCACTATACATCCTGCATTTGCCGTTCTTATCTCCACCCCCAGCTTGACCAATCTGACTACGAGCGTCGCATTTCAATATGAAACCGAGGAAGTTGGGTTCTGAGGATATTCAAATGAACAGTCATCTCCTTCCCTCCCCATACAATCAATCACAACCAGCAACGTGGCTGGAACGTGTGGTCCAAACACTCTGTTACGCCTTACTTGGGGCACCTAAGCATCCTGCGCCAGAGAAGCCATCGACAACCCCACTTGCTCTTCAAAATGATGCGAATGATCTCCCTCCACTCCGCATAATATGCGTCTCCGACACGCACAATGCAACCCCTGCTCTTCCACCCGGTGAAATATTAATCCATGCAGGTGACCTGACGGCACATGGCACCTTCGACGAAGTACAAGCGCAGCTTAATTGGCTATCGTTACAGCCACATACCCATAAGATTGTCATTGCAGGTAATCATGACATTCTTCTCGATGAGGCGAGCGATATGAAGTTTGTTACGCGCACAGGGGACAGTGTCACCGAGCGGAAGAAATTAGATTGGCGCGGACTTCAGTATTTGCAAGATGAAGCTGTTACTTTGGAACTGCCGGTTCCCGATTCCGAAGAGCAACGGATTCGTAGGGTCAAGATTTACGGATCTCCACAAACGCCGGAGTTCGGCCTTTGGGCTTTTCAATATCCTCCCATTCGTGACGTGTGGACCGGTCGGGTCCCTGATGATACTGATATCCTTGTGGTTCACGGTCCCCCGGCTCTATATGGAGACTGGGATGGCGACAGTGGGGCGACAGAGGAAGATAAGGTGAAAGGGGATGGATACCTGTTGCACGAGATACGAAGGGTACAGCCTAAAATGGTTGTCTGTGGTCATATCCATGGGGCGTTTGGTCTCGCTATCATAAAACATGATGGAATCCAAGAGAGCATTAACGACTTACAAATGCGATGGGGAGGATGTGGTTTACTCAAAGCTTTCAGGCATACTCTTTGGGGCAAAATAACCACGAAAAGCAACGCCGATTGCGCAAAAGAAACCCTTGTCGTCAACGCCGCTATTGCGCCGAGTGCTTCAAGAAGCGAGTACGAAGACGCGATCGCCATCGACTTTCGCTGATGTAAACATATATTGAAAAAAGTTACCCTCACGACGTGACCCGCACGAAGAGAAAGGCCACACGATGCATTTTCTAAATGAAGTGGATATGTGGTTGCCAATGCAAAATATTCTTCGCCGCCAGCTGAGGACTAGCCCTTACGTCTTCGAACGACTCAATTACCTCGTCGTTCTCATGCGGGATCACCAAGGTCTCTTCTAGCGGTGCGACGTGCTTCGTCCAATCTGGGACTGATTCGAAGATCATTTCCTCCTTCTGGTACTGCTCTATCTCTTCTCGCGTCATGATGGGATCTGCTTTCCGTGGCAGACCCAGCTCAATACGCTGATTGAATGCTTCAACGAACAAGGCTGGAATAGCAGAAAGAACTGCATAACGTGAAGCACAGGGATCCTTCGGATCAGGAATTGAGTCAACTGGCCACTTCGCGTACCAGAAATATTCTATCTCGTTCCGCAGGCCGATATTATCATTCAAAACTAACCGCTCATAGAATCGGTATAGCGAAAATAAGGGCGTGTCTTCCTTGCCTTTGGGGGTTCGATATCGGAGTCGGGAGACGCGTTCGCGGTGGTCATCGGAGTGAGCAAGGAGTTCTTCGGGCGTCGGCGGAGGAAAGACGGGGTACGCAGGATCCGAAGACCTGCACCAGAGGCTTCTCAGGATTCGAGAAATCAACCACATACTGGCTTCTAGTTCGAGTGATTCAATGTTTTTGATGCTGTTACAACACAAGAAACGTGGATGGAGTTCATCGGGGTGGACCTACGGCCCGAGCCCCTCTTGGTTACATAATACTATGATCTGGGCCTGGAACACTTTAGCCAAACAGCTGCAAACTAGTTACAGCCTATGATTTATGTGATTGAAAGATATATACAGTCTTCGGTCGTCTTGCGCTGACTATTTTCGAAATTAGTATATCTAGGGCAGTGTAGGAGGCTGTAGATCCTATCGCAAGCTGTTTTAGCCCATTAAGCGCCGAAAGGATGTAGACCCGAAATGAAGATCGACGAACAGTGAGCGTCTCATATTTTTAGATCATAGGGCACAGCACTTTAGGTGAATAGTAGGCGCTTATTCAGACTGCCAATGTTTCGAGATATGCAGCTTCCTCCCTCCCCTAACGGCCTAGGTAGTGTTTGGAGGCTCAGCGCGAACTTTTTAAAAGTCTATCTCATGGATATAAATACCAAGCCTGATATTGGGGAGAGGTTTGCTCAGTATCTGGACTTCCTCGCTATTGTACATTTGGGCACATTATATGTATTTCAACTAGGATGGGAAACAACACTTCCAAGCCATCGCGAAAGCCTCAACGTCGCCAACATGGAAGAAAAGCGCAAAGTGTACAGATTTCGGGCCCATCTGGCGGCCTACAAATGATTCCAACGCCTCAGCGGGATGGATCCGGCCGGCCGCTTGTCCACGGATCGTTTGAGATGAATCGTGATCAGCTTCTCATTGCTTTCCAATACATGGCGGAATACCTTCACCGGCAAGGAGTCAATTTGTGCATATATGTGGCCGGTGGAGCAGTTAACACTATTTATCTTCGTTCTCGACACACCACCGGCGACGTCGACTTTTTTGGCGCAAATGATAAAAGTCGTCATTTGAGGGACGCATCCAAATACGCCCAACAGCGTTCCACGTGCCAACTCGGCGCGAACTGGTTCAATAATTCTATGTCACTATTCCTGACTCGTACTATTGAGCAAGACCTCATAGCGGCAGCTCGACGCCAGAATGCGGTACTCTTTAGCAAACCTGGACTGGCAGTCTATGCCGTTCCTTGGGAGTATGCACTCTGTGGCAAGACAGACCGCCTGACGAAATCAGACAGGCGTCCATACGATACTTCCGATGCTGTGGCTTATCTTAGTCAATGTATCAAAGGAAATAGAGGACGCGCGATTCAAGCACAGCAGGTGGAAGCATGGGCGCGGAAATACAATAAGGCTGTGTCACGCAGCGTGTTGATAGAGATCGACGCCGCGTATAAAAGGAGCCACGGTGAACACGGGATAATGTTCTAAACTCGCTGATGAGCTCTTTTTCTTTTTGGTTGTGTAAATTGAAATGTTGCGGTGTTTCATTTCCTTGGCGGTATTCAGTTTCTTCATATAGTCAACTTGACATCAGCTAATAACTACTCAAGGCTTTCTTTTCCCAGCAATATCTTAGAAGTATCGGCAAATTGCTTGAACGCGGAGATCAGGAAGCAACCTTGTAGGCTGGCACCAACGTGAATTTTCGGATAAGAATGACAAGAGCAATGAAATAGAAGCTTCCGACATCGAAAGCAAAAACAATTTGACTTAAGGGTACATGAGCAGTTCAAGTATGGCTCATTTCTATCAGGCTTGTTATCAACTTGTCATCTACAACAACCAAGTTTGTAAATTTGTGACTGCAGTTCTTGAAAACCTTTCTACAATACCGTATACTACGCTTTTCGGTAGCTAAAATGTCAGAGAAGACCCGCCGCTATACGGTATCTCGATATAGGTATATTTATTCATTGTAAACCAGTACAACAACCAACTCGCTTTATCCATGGAGGTAGTCTATCGCATTAGGAATTACCTTCTCCAAATCAACCATGCTGTGACACGCGGCATATATAAATCGATCGAGACGGACAAGTACAAACTTATTCCCTTCCAGCGCTTTTCCAAGGTAGAGAGGGTCATAGTATTGCGGTTCCGGCCGACCGCGACACAAAGATGACTGCGCGAACTCTTCATCGGTAGCTAGGCGGTACACCGATGATACATCTTTCGTTGCCTCGATAGACCTTGCCCTTGTGTCCCCAATGAGGTATGTGGCCTCCGAAGAACAAATCTCTCCCTTGGAGATCTCCTCGATCCGAGATACCGACTCTCGGGCGGCATCCAAGTCATCAGCAGTGCCAAGATAAACCAGCAGTTGGAAAAGGCTCTTCTTCTCTTTTGAAAAGATCACATCATCTGAGAACAGCATCTCGCCACTCCAAAGTCGCTTGCAGTACACCTGTGGAAGGCAAAGACCTCCTCTGTGATTGGGATCAAACGGCAAGCCTGGTGAATAGTTATATTTCACCAGGCCTTCTTTCCGGTGCCCAAGCCTGAGATCTCGTCTCCAACTTGGGACAAGGTGCATGAAGAATAGAGACCAATCACGCAGGAAGATTTTGATAGGGTTGCTTTCTGTAACAAATTCGCCATTTTTGATCGTTGCAGCTAGCGATCGTTCTAGTTGCTGTTTCCGCTCAATGTACCAGCCCGACAGAACTCCTTCGTGATTACTTATGGCCGTTGGCGGTCGTCGGCAGAGCAGGACGAGTCGCCAGGCTAGGGAGACGGCGTCGCGAAAGCCGGAGGCGATGCCTTGGCCACCAACTGGTATAAAATATTAGACTTCGCAAGGTCACCGGTGTCTCGTCATCAGACTTACATGGAGGGAAAACATGTGCAGCATCACCGCAAAGAACCACTCGGCCATGGGACCACTTATTGCAGCTCCTTGCAGAGAATCGGAAAGGCCGCGAGCGAAGGACACGTATGCAATCCTCTGGAAATTGGACTTCTTGCATGAGACTGCCAATGGTAAGCGTGATATTCCTCTCTTGTGAAAACTTCCGTCTTACCCGTATCGACTACCCGGGTGAGTGATATATGGAAAGACCACTTTTTTGATATTCTCAGAATTGGACATCTGTTCTCCATCCTCGCCGGCGAGTACAACAAACTCAAATCGCCACAGTCTGTCAGATGGCAATCCGAAACGACCGCACACAGCTGGTCGCTCTGGATTGCAAACGAAGCGGAAGCTCACGGGGAAGAATAAATCATAGACTTGCTCGGGGCTGTATCCAAGTCTCCACAAGGGGAACTCAGGGTGTGTCTTCTCGCTGGGAAGGCTAATTTCCCAATTAAGTGCTACCCAAGTTTCGTCGTAGAATGCTCTAGATTCACGAGTCAGTACGTTCGAAATCCAGTCCTATCGCGGGTTTATGCGCTCACTGATGTGCCTGTTCCATCTGAATACCAAGCGGCTCAAGGAAATTCTTCCGAGTAAAACCAGTTTTGCCATCGGCACCAACGAGGAATCGAGATCTTATGCTATGGGCATTTCCATGGGCATCATTATAGCGACAGTAGATATAGTTCCCTTCTTCGCGAATATTAAACACACTGGCGTTGGTGCGCAGCTGACAAAACTTGGATATCATGGCGTTTCTTAGGTGTTTCTCGAGTGTTGGTTGTTTGTGACAAATAAACCCAACATGCCCTGTTCCACCTTCGGTCTTCAGGCAGTCAGTAAGAAGTTCCAATACTGATAGGGTAGATACACGAACCGTTCCGTAGTCCATTTCCAGGAAAGGCTTCTTGTCTAGAGTTGTTTCGGTGCCTCCAATAAATTTGAACTTTGACATGCCTTCATGATATTTGAGTAAATAAAACAAGACATGTCAAACACTTTTGACTCACACGTTCCAATTTCAGAATAAATCTGATCATAAATTCCAATCCCCTGGAGCATCCGAATCCCATCCTCATCCAGCGCAATACCACGAGGATCGGTCGTGATTTCTGGTTCCTTTTCTATAACAATATGAGGAATGGACATCCGTCCGAGATAGGCAGACAACATCGCCCCAGTAGGCCCGCAGCCACAAATAACTACGTCGGTAATTTCATACTCTTCTTTCGCCATGTTGATATCGAGAAGGAAATCTGATCGAGGAAGCCATGGGGAATGGCAAGTGACGTGTTAAAAGGTCTGCGACTTGAACACCATGTCTGTGCCCTCTGCCCCCTGTATGCAGTGCAACCCCTAGTGTGGGACAGTGCATAGATGTACACGTAAACATCCGTATTTCCGTCCATATCCGAATGCGGAGATGAACTCAATCGGTCCCGCATTCCCGTGGGGCTCGACGGGACGTGGGGTTTGGCTCCATGTGGCGCATATAGTTCCCTCAGATCTCAAACCATGTGTTTCTGAGAATTGCTGCAACTCCATATTCTCAAGATGGTATGTCTGTTCAAGTCCGAACTCTAGAGAAGTCTTTACTAATTCCATCCTCAGGCAATCCAAGCAAACCACGGCGCCTCAGTCGCTGACATCATCGCAATCGGACCTGAGTCGGAGAGTGTTCAGGCGTGGCGTGAGCGATGCGGAATTAAAACCGAATCTCAGATCCGCTTGGTGAAGTTGGCTCATATGCGCTATCAGCATCCCGATCTAGAGGAAATTACTATTTTCCTTCAAGGCAAGTATTCGCGTCTCTCTATCTCAAATCATTCCACTAACTTGGACTCAGATTTTGGTATGACAATAGCCAAGCAAACAGATGATGAGGTTTGGTATCGGGGGTACGGAGCAGACCCCTACGTGTATTACGCCAAGAAAGGTCCAAAGCAGTTCCTTGGTGGTGCATTTGAAGTCGAATCATACCGAGATCTAGAGAGGTTGGTAGCCCTAGCGGTGTATTAACGATACGAATGCTAACAGAAGGCAGAGCGACGCAGCTACCCACGGCTGGAAAGATCGAGGATCTTACTGGTGCCCCTGGTGGAGGATATATGGTCACATTGACGGACCCTGAAGGGTTTCCGATGAATTTACTCTTCGGACAGACACCAGCCACTCCTGGCACATATCCCGAGAAGCTTGAACTCAACTATGAGACTGAAAAGCCACGAGTTCGCAGATTCCTCCGTTTCCAGCCCGGACCGGCCGCAGTCCATAAGGTTAGTTATTGCCGCGCTTCCAAAGTTGGCGTCTGAATTTGCCATTGTGTAATAGTATTTGAGCACAGCTGCTAATAAAAAACAAGCTTGGTCATTACGGTGTATGCACCACAAACTTCGAAGGCCTTGTCGAGTTCTACACAAAGAACTTCAACATCGTCCCAACAGACTTCCTGTACATCGAAAAAGAACAAACCAAGACAAATGTCGCGCTATTCGCCCACATCGATCGTGGCGACAAGCATGTCGATCATCATTCCTTCTTTATGAGTTCAAATCCGACAAGCCACGTTCACCACTGCTCTTTCGAAGTCCATGATTTCGACACGCAGAAACTCGGACATCAGTGGCTAGCCAAGAAGGAGTACAAGTCTGTCTGGGGAGTCGGTCGGCACATTCTTGGGTCTCAGATTTTTGATTACTGGTGGGATACAACAGGGAACATGATTGAGCATTATGCAGATGGGGACTTGGTAAATGACCAGACACCTATTGGTTATGGTCCTGCTGGCGATGAGTCTTTGGCTGTTTGGGGCCCTGAAGTTCCATCTTGGTTTTTGCAGTGAGTGTGTGTGTTTCAAGTAGCATCTATGAAACAAATATTTGTGTTAGCAGCCACGTCCACATTTTTCGTAATGATCTCTCTCAATAACAGACCTCAAATACAACAATTTCAGTACGATATTCCTGAACATAATTATTTGAGGGCCCGCGTTTTATTCTACAATGACCTTTAATCTAGCAATGATAACCTCGGGCGCCCATTCTGGGTACTTAGATTGTATCTAGGTCTATTAGTTTCACTTAATTCCTGGTTCTCCTGGCTTCGATATGCTCATAAAAAAGCCTGGCGTTTTGGGTCACTGGAATCGAGTAAAAGGATAGAAATGATTACATGCATATTTTATGAATCATGAAGTAGTCATCGAAAGACAATGAGCTTCAATATTTATTCTTCTAATCGACGACTTCGAAAAGTATATCAATCGGCATTATTTCTTGCTCTTACGCCTTAGCGACTCTCATACCGCACCTTATTGACCAAAGTTCCAATCTGATCAATCTTAACACAAATTTCATCGCCATCACGAAGCACAACTCTAGGTTCGCGGAAGAATCCAATGCCGGCAGGAGTTCCAGTAAGAAAGAGAGTTCCAGCCTCGAGAGTCGTACCCTGTGACAGGTATGAGATCTGTTTCTTGATGTTGAAGATCATATCTTTGGTGTGTCCGTCTTGAACAACTGCACCGTTGTGGATAGCCTTGATGGAAAGAGTCTGCGGGTCTTTGATTGCTGATGGGGCCACAAGGACTGGTCCTGTCGTAAAAGTAATATTAGCAACCATTATACTATGCAACTCTTTGATCCTTACCAATTGGACAGCTCCCGTCAAGTCCCTTCGAGAAAGACCATTGTGCAGTGATCATCTGCATTGTTCGCGCAGAGACATCGTTCGAGGCAGTATAACCGAGTACATAGTCCAATGCCTCATCCTCAGGAATATCCCGACCGGACTTGCCAATAACCAGGCACAGCTCGGCTTCATAGTCACTAGTATCATCCTGGGCACATTTGGGGATATTGATGGCAGCAGGATATGGACCGGTGAGGGCAGTGCGAGGCTTGGTGAAAAGTATGGGCGCTTTAGGAAGAGGGAAGTTGCCTTCTTTGGCATGATCCATGTAGTTCAAACCCAGGCAGCGGATATAGCTGCATTGTTCTTGTGTCACTGGGGATAGAAGCTAACAGGGCCTTTTGTTAACAAAACTGTACACAAGACCATTCGCGCTTTGAAAATCTAACCTGCTTCACGTGCATAACCTCGTCGGTAACGCGGCCATCGAAGATTGTCCCCTCAATCACCTTCACAGCGATCTCCACTCCGTCAACACTGTCGCGCCCAACATCTCGAGTTGTATCGAGCAGTTGGCCGAGGTGAACCTGGCAGTCCTCAACAGCGATAAAACGAACAAGGTGGGTCCAGGATGGCATTTTGAACAATTTGAAATAGAGCTAAGGGCGTCTCCCAAATTAGAAAGCAGAAGATTAGTAGTTCAAATAGGCCTGGAAGATGAGGAGGGCTCGGGGCCATGTGGGGCGTGGGGTTGCGGGACGGTGGGACATTTTTATACTTCACTTAGGGCTACGCTGGACCTGTATGTCCCACATCCACGTATATCCGGTATGTCAGTCATCTGATAGAAGGCGGGAAGCAGATCGAATTCACTTAGGCGGAGAATACAGTACCGATTGATACATCCAAAGCTGCCATTCTGTAGCAACGTCCTTGGTTTACTTACAGTCCACAGAAAAAAGAAAGCAAAAAAGAAAGCAAAAGCCTACAACGAAGACCTGTATATAAAGGCCTCGCTTATCCAATATTTCCTATGCGAAGCGTTTTGTCTAATCATAATTCGAATTTCGATTCTCTTGTTATATGACCGTAACATAATCGTCTTCAACGCTCATAACCTTTGATACCTCTCGTCATCCTTAACATCTGGAACAAGCAAGTTCAATATCAAAACAAAAAGCCGAGAGATACCCCAATGCCCAACGCGAGGCAAAATATGAACCAAACCACAGAACGTACTCGACTCTGAAATAGTAGGTCGCAATACCTTAAATCCATTCGCCTCGAAATTCAACCGCTGACAATTGATCCCGATCTTCTGCAATTCAGGAAATTCAACACTCTGATGACGATTGCTTGTCGTGTCGACGCCAAATTCGGTGTAACAGAACCAAACAAGTGCAGCTCGGAATATTATTCGAGGGACGTGTATTGGAGGCTCTGCTCCAATTGAACTTCCCTCTAGTTCGCGGAGGATGAGTGTAGCGTGGAGTGCGCATCTTTGTCCATCTGGTGACGAGGCCCATTCTCGTATGTATTCTCTGTGCAGTTGGGATTCGGTGAGACCTTCTTTTCCGATTGCCAGTTCTATGCGGTTAATGTCTGCATATAACGAGATAAATGCAGAATGCCATAGCACCGCCAGAGAGTATTTTGCTCCATTTTGACATCCGTTGGGGGCGATGTTGGTTTCGTAAAACCTCATCAAAGCGCCCTCGTAGGAAGACTGCTGTGTTGAGTTATTTGTGCTTCTGGCTTCCATTGCTGAAGCTGCGAGACTCTCCAGCTCCAAGTAAGTATAGAAACCGTTGGTCAGATTGGTTGGTTGTGACAAGCTCAGCTCGTCAGCAATACTTGCTGATGGTCGTAAGCTGCTAGCATATGAAATTGATCCAGAAAGGTGTGAAATCATTTTTTGTGACCATTCTTTGGATGTCTTTGCTAGCCAGAGGTCATCGGCCGACAAGGCTGGTAGTTTGGATGGATAATGTCGGAAGTATGGATCTGCGATGAAAAGTTCCGATATCTCCACATCGTGAACATGGATACCCGCGAGAAGTCTTAAAAGCTATTAGGACTTCAGTCGGCCCATGGTGCACTAAGCTCACCTGTTTCTTTCTTCTGCTTCAATCCATGTCTTCCATGCTTTATCTGGTGCGTGTGAAATGTCACTTAGGCTGATATAGTCCGATGCTTTCTTCATCATCTGAGCCCCAGTTGCTCTTTTTGTCCACTAGAAGTAAAGTAAATTAGTTTTTTGTCAAATTAATCGGACACTATTTAACTCACCACGACAAGAGTGCCGTGAAATGTCTGCGCGATAAGCAAATCCTTCTGTCTCTGTTTGCCATGGTCAGTTGCTAAGCTGAGATGATTCAAATATTTGTCTTACCCCGGATAGAAGCCCAAATGTTTGCCCTATAAGAGCTGCCTGGATCATGGCTATGGTTTCCAGTCCTTGTCGTGAGAAATATCCCTCCCACTACGTCAAGTCAGCCAGCGATCATCAACTCAATCATAGGGTCTATTGCTTACCGATGATAAAATCGCTTTGTTTAGTGTTTCAAATATCTTTGTCCCTTGGGATGTAGCATAGGAAGATCCCACAAAAAGGCTCCCAATGGAGCATATGGATAGTAGCAGTAAAGAGCTTTTAGAAGATGGGCGAAAAGTGGGTGCATGAACAATCGGAAAGACAGGGTGGAATTTTGTGAAATACATTTGGATACATAGATTCTAGGTTGGTTAGAAGGTACCACACATATCAAGCCGTGAAGCTAGACTTACCAAGAAGTCCGTCGATGGAAGAGGCAAAAATGGTATGTCTGGTTGAAGTTTGACAGCCAAGCTAGCTCGATAGGCTTCGTCCACTTGTGATTGCTCGGGTATCATCTCCGGGGTGATATGGCCAGTTCTGGATAAGCCTTGCCATGTAGGACCCAGGTAGGTGTGCCAGTGCGTGCGAATCAGCTCTTCACGTGATGGGTTGTTGCCTTCATCATGGGGCTGGATAGTGTGGCCAGTCGGTTCATTCTGAGAATGCGATAGATGACCTGGAAGCCAATTTGTAGTTGACATCATAATCTCGGAATTTAAAGCGTTCAAATCAAAATCTTCGTGTGCAAACCATGGTGGTAGTTGGATATTCGAGTTTTCAAATAGCCATGATCCATGTTGGCTGAGATCAGTGAAAGACGAATCGAGAGTTGGCAGATGAGACTGAGATCCCGGCGTTGGAAATCCCGACACATTTTCTCTTTGTTCCCCTTGCTGTATTGGGGCGGCTTCTTCAAAAGTGGACGGGGTTGTGCCTTGATCGTTGGCAAATGAATAGGATGCCGACCGAGTATTTGTTCCGCCCGGGTACTCGGCTCCAACTGCAGGCGATTGAGGAGGAGGTGTTGGAGGCTTCCGAAAGCCGGACGATAGTCCATATGAAGATATTTGATGGTCGTGGCATTTCTGAGATGCATCGTTCGTGTTGCCCAACGCGGCTCTCGCCTCTAGGTCCTCGTGTAGAGCACTGGAAGGATGGCACCTCATATGTCGCAGTAGCGAGTCACTATATTACAAGTCAGTATATTCCCTCGTCACGTCGCGACATGCAGCATGAAATAAAACATACTGACGACTGAACGACTTTCTGCAAATCGGGCAGATGAAGGGCTTCTCCCTGGTATGGGTTCTCACATGGCGCGCCAGGTGTTCATCCTTTGTGAAGGACTTCGAACACCAAGAACACAAGCGCTCACGTTTATTCCGTAGGCGTTCGCTGGGCATATTGTGTGTTGTCTCTCGGGGGTGAGAATGAGAAAGGTAGACGTGGCGAAGCCAGTCTGGGGACGTGGCGGTGCAAACCTGGGTTTCGCCAAATGCTGCCTATTGCCCTGTAGGAGGACACATTGGCACCTGATGAATTCACACGCTTATGCAGAGGTAATCCAAGCTGATTCGCGTGTGTATGACGTGTTGCTTTGAATGCGAGTTCACGTTCCGCAGGGTCCCGCATGTCCCACCAAAACGCGGGACGGAAGGCGAACATCTTCACAACAAATCAGAACATGCAGGTTAAGCTATGGTTGTGTGGGATCCCCCGCATTATCAAGTCTGGGGTATACGGGGAAAGCTAACCCTACAATGGATATTATGTGACGTGGCCCCTTGACTGGGAATCAGTGTTCCTTATTTGATTGACTTCCTACTGTATAAGTATTGATACCTACTTACCAGTATGACCATCATGTCTCAAGGTTCTTCTTCCAGACAGGCTACCAACACTGTCGAGACAGATATTATCCCTGGAACGGAGTGGATGAGAGAGAGTGAAGGCATCCATTTAACTCACGGATCCAATCACGATATACAGTGAGTAATTTGAAGTATGCTCTCATTGGATTAATACTTATTGCATTGCAGGCTCATCCCTTGTCCATCGGAAGATCCGACTGATCCCCTGAATTGGTCCAAGCCATGGAAGTGTGAGTATACAATACAGTTGGCAACATGTTAGCAGCAATAGCTGACTATTCTCAACAACCAGATCTAGTGATTACAACTCAATTCCTATTCCTCTTTGTCTCTGTGGAATCAGCTTTATCGATGGGACCAATGTTCCCCTTATTTGCAGCCGAGTTCCAGCTCAACGACACCCAACTTAGTCTTTTGACAGGTGCATGTGTACTAGCTCTCGGATTTGCCAACTTCATTATCGTTCCTTGCTCCAATATCTTTGGTCGACGTCTTACGAGTCTTGTCTTCTGTTTGTTAGGCATTGCTTCGTGTATATGGCAAGCTTTGTCTGTGTCTTATAGCAGCATGCTGGCTGCACGTATTGTGAATGGAATCGCTACTGCCACTAGTGAAACGCTTCTGGTGCAAGTTGTGGCAGATATGCTCTTCCTTCATGAGAGGGGTCTCTGGACCGGGGTCTATTTGTGAGTTATTTGGACTGTTAACGAATTTATTAGCTAATATTCCAAAGCATGGGGTACTTTCTAGGACTATTTATTGGTCCTATCATTTCGGGCAACATTGGGCAAAGGTAAATATCTGTATTCCAAAAGCTACGACATTGTTATATTAACAAGTCCTATATAGATATGGCTGGCGAAGTTTCTTCTGGCTCTCCCTAGCTCTCACCAGTTTCAACTTTATCACGCTCTTGTGCTGCTTCCCAGAGACCAGGTTTCGTAGAGACACGCAATCCGAAGGTTCTCGGCTGGAAATTGAAGGCCCGGAAGCCCACAATATCAGCAAAAAAGTAGAAACAGAGCAGCTCGAAAGCATCGAACAACGCAGCAATGTCCTAGGCACCGGCCGGCCATCCAAATCCCAGTTCAAACTCTGGCAAGCCCCAGAACCAGCATGGAAGTCATTCTTGCTACGAGATATCATCTCACCATTCCGCCTCTTTATATTTCCAATCATCCTCTGGGCAGGCCTCAATGTAGCCGGTCCAGCGAACATTCTCCTATTCTGGAATTTGACCGAATCCGCCGTCTTAAGTGCACCTCCATACAACTTCTCCCCATCGAGCGTGGGATACTCCAACTTCGCCTTTGTTGTTGGTGGTTTGATTGGCCTTGCTACTGCAGGGCCATTCTCTGACTGGATCGCTGTGCGAGCTACAGAAAGGAATAACGGTATACGAGAAGCGGAGATGCGACTTCCAGCTTTGATTCCCTATTTCATGTTTACTGTTGTTGGTATTGTGGTCGGTGGACTGGGCTATGATCGACTTTGGGACTGGCCTGTTGTTCTAGTCGTTGGTTATGGCTTCAGTGGACTTTGTGTGACGACCGTTCCTACAATAGCCATTGCATACGCTGTTGATTGCTACAAACCTATCTCAGGAGAGATTATGGTTGTTGCTACTGTGATTAAAAATACTTGCGGGTTTGTAATGAGTTACTGGGTTATGCCTCTGGCAGCACGGAGGGGTTTCATGGTGCCTGCTATGGTGGAATTTGCGCTGACGATCGGGCCAATGGCTTTGGGACTTCCGATATATTTCTTTGGCAAGCGTCTGCGGATATTGACTCGCAATTCCAGTGTACATGGGTATGCAGGGTGATTTGCAGACGTTAGGCAGTATAAATGAACTCTGGTATATGGTTTGAGGGCATGGCTTCTTAACAGACTACGTAGAGCGAGGAAGACATGGTGTATAAGAGTAAGTGGTTCACTAGAGTAACTAAATACTGGCGATTCGAGAATCCAAGTCCAGAGGATCGTGGACGGATTCAGTCGACTTATTGCAAAGAAACTGTCAGGATTGCAGAGGATGCGCTTAACCGGTGTGGATATATTGATAGAAAGTGGGTCCTGTTGATCCTAGCAACAAGGTGAAAGATGTGTTACCGCTAATTATACTCTAGGTGAGCTCTGCAACTGAGATATCGAAGAAATTATGACCATAATAGTAGTATAGTAGCTTATTTGTCCCATATAAACCGCATCTCTGCTGGTAGTAAGAAAAGTGAGTTCCTCCAGTGACGTTGCGCCTATCGATAAGCACCTCACGTGACCCGCAACTTTTTTTCTCCCATCAACATCTGCAACACCTGGACTACAGTCACCACTCCACTGTCGCCCATCATGTCCGACGAAATTGTGTGGCAGGTTATTAACCAGCAATTCTGTTCCTACAAGCTCAAGTGAGTTCTGCTTTCCACAGAATTGCCTATCGGATTTGCATTTGCATTTGCATTGGCCGTGAGGACAAAAATCAGGAACAGCCACTAACGATCGACTTTTTCTCTATAGGACGACGAAAGATCAAAATTTCTGTCGCAATGAATACAACGTCAGCGGTCTCTGCAACCGCCAGTCCTGTCCGCTAGCCAACTCGCGCTATGCGACAGTGCGAACCGACCCCGAAACAGGCGTGATGTACCTGTACATGAAGACGGTTGAACGCGCCCATATGCCGAGCAAATGGTGGGAGCGGGTACGCCTCTCGTCCAACTACGCCAAGGCCCTGGAACAGCTTGACGAGCGGCTGATCTACTGGCCCAAGTTCCTGGTTCACAAGTGCAAGCAGCGTCTCACCCGCCTGACGCAGGTCAACATCCGCATGAAGAACATTGCCAAGGAGGATGAGCGTCTTGGAGAGAAGGTTGTGCCTAAGCTTGCTCCTAAGATCCGTCGGCGTGAGGAGACCCGTGAGCGCAAGGCTATGTCTGCTGCTAAGGTTGAGCGGGCTATTGAGCGTGAGCTTATTGAGCGTCTGCGCAGTGGTGCTTATGGTGACCGGCCGCTCAATGTTGAGGAGGGGATCTGGAAGAAGGTCCTCCGTGGTCTTGAGCGGGCTGGTGAGGGTGAGCGTGATCTGGATATGGATGATGGCGAGATTGAGGAGGAGGAAGAGGGTGTTGGTGAGGTCGAGTACGTCAGTGATCTCGACGAGGAGGAGGATCTTGAGGATATGGAGGATTGGCTGGGCGGCGACTCCGCTGATTCCAGCGACTACGATGACGATGAGGATGAGAGCGATGAGGACAGTGAGGATGAGCCTAGCGAGGATGAGAAGAAGCCTAAGCCCAGTGCTAAGCGGAAGGCTACTGCTCCCCAGGCGAAGCCTCGCAAGAAGGGTCCTCGCATTGAGATTGAGTATGAGACCGAGGGTGCTGGCAAGGAGCTGGCGTGAGGAGGAAAAAGTTCACCTGTGCATGGCGTTTGGGTTCCGTGTTTAATATTTTGTTAGTGATCGGGATACCCTATTGCATCCATTTTACGATCCAAGTCCAATGTTGTCTTGTACAAAAAAATAATTTTCTTCAACTTCAACTTCAACTTCGACTTTGTCAACTTCCTCTTGTTAAGCTGAAACACCGATCACGTGCCACTTGCCGCCAATGTCCATGGGTGTCTCATCTTCCTTTGAACTTTCATCAGGAGGGATCCTTCTGGTAATAAAACGAGAATCCACAATCCACCTTCGTTCATCTCCAATTCATTAACCTATATCGCCTCCATCAACTCCATCACCTGCATCGCATTGGGTCTCCGCCTGTCAAGCTCGCTCGTCCCCGCCCCGCATCGAAGCTCATCTCCAAACAACCAACCACCAACCACCACACACCATGAGCTCATACTTCTCCTCCCTGACCACCTCTTCGGCCATTTCAGGGCTGGGATCCCGCCTGACCAACCTCCGCCGCGCCATCACACTAGGCGACGAAGGCGATGACCCGGAGAACGAAGACTGCTCCCACATCTCCAACGCCCTCCGCGCCTACTACAACGAAAAAGGCCGACCCTTCCCACCATGGCTCCCCCAAGACCCCAAAGCCCCAACCCCAACACCCTCACGCACAATCGCAACAACCCAACTCTCCAGTGGGCAACAGCCCAGCTACGGCCGCAGCGGCGGACTAGGCGATCTTTGGGGTGATTCCGCGCCCCAGGCCCAAACCCAGAACCCACAGACCGCCAGTCTACGTCGTGGCCGGGGAGGCAACGCACCACCTCTCGTCGCCGCCAACAGCGCACCGCCTGGCCCCGTCCCTTCCGGCACCCCACCCGTCACCCTGTCTCAGTCCAATTCCCCGAGCAAATTCCACCCTGCAGGAGCGCGACCCTTGCCCAGCCAGCGTGCTGGATCGCATCAGTCGGCCCAGGCCCGGGTTAACCTCGACCGTACTGGCTCGGGTGGTGGCTCGGCGCAGGATCGGCTGCGGGCTAGGCTGCAAGGTGGCCGGTCTCCTAGTCCGAATGTCGATCCCAGTGTGAGGAAACCGGTTGGTGGAATGGGAAGACGCTGAGTGGGGATATTACAGTAAATGCATTGCATTGCGAGCATGGCGTCGGGAGTTTTCTGTTTTCTATACATAGCTCAATGGAGCAGATTCGCACATAAAGTGACACCTCTACCAAGTACAGTGCATGTGCCCGTTTTACATGTACCTTCGGAAGTACTCCGTAGACCACCAGTCAGACAGTCAGACCACATACGAGGTATGCGACTGACTTAGTCAAGGCTTTCACCAGAAACAACAAGGAACATCTTAGCAAGCCACCAACAGCCACCAACAGTCACCAGCGAATGAACATCTCGGCTCGACATGGGGAACATCCCGCATTTTGCCCCGAATATCCCGTGTGAGGGGCCGTGATGTCTCGTAACATATACTCTCACTACAGTATATCCGTGGATACTCATATGCTTGTATATTCGGAAAGTGAGTTCCATAGATGGCGCTATTTACGCCACCTCATTGGCCCCAACCTCGTTATTCTCTCCAGATTCCATCTTTTTTTTTGTCGAAGTGTCGCCTTATAACGCAGTTCTCTCCATGGGAACCCCAAGTTCCCATACTACATGCTTAGCGTCTTACTTACACCCCTAGTTCTTCCTGAACAGATTTCTCCCTCGTGGGATGTCGCCGGCATTGTCTTCATCCGCTTTTCTTTTCTATACTCCCGTTATACTATGATGCCGAACGCGAAGCCGCGAATCTTCTAGAATAGATACTACATACCTGCGTTCGTATGGTATGGCCACTACCGACGCAAGCTTGTTCCTGTGCTCGTTTATTGTTACTTATAACTTCAGCCGCATGATGGAGTCCATGACCCGCATTGGTTTGACGCTTGGGTTCTACGGTGGTATTGCTGTTCTCGGTTGGATTTATCAAATCGTCTTCATGTCTGAGACTAAGAACAAGTCTCGAGAGGAAATTGATGAGCTCTTCTCGTTGCCGACTTCTGTTATTGTTAAGCGCAACATGAAGCAGACTGCTCAGGTTATTCGGGATTTGTCACGTTTCCGCTTGAAGAAGGTCTTCTCGCCAGAGCCTTACAAATAGTGTGGTGCTATGTCCTGTGTTTAATTTGGTGTGAGGGGTTGTTATTTGCTTTTGTTCGGCTCTTGCTTCGTGGTTCACGATGTAATATAGTTATGATTTACCTTGATCTTTGATCCACTATTTCTCTACACTTTCATGCTTAATGTATCCATAGACAAGGCTGAATATGCCTTACATCTCATCTCACTTGATTATCCGATATCGCAGCGTGCCCCTCACCTGTATTTCATGCAAGGTCAACCTTCCATCCCTATCCGCCCCACACTTATCTGATCTATCAGAAATAGATCTACAATGCATGAAAGAAATCCCATAAATCATTCTACAAGGGAGTACAGGATTGAAAGAAATAACCACCAAGCCACATCACACCCCCTTCCACAATCTCCATCTCCATTGTCGTATCCATCTAACCCTCAACCCAGAATGCCAACGCCCCTAAAACAAGGCACGACAGTCTACAAATGGTTCCTCCCTCTATACGACCTGTGGGTGCTAGGAGTATGCAACAAACACGCCTGGTCCTGTCCAACAGAATCCACCCTCCTCCCCTTCTACAAACGCAACCTCCGAACCCGCCATCTAGATATCGGTCCTGGAACAGGGTACTACCTGGCCAACAGTGCCGTGTCCCCCGAAACGCAAATCACTCTGTTGGATCTGAATCCGAAGTCTCTGGCTCATGCTGCGAATCGGCTTGGTAGAGGGGATAGGACTGGGAATGTGCATATTGTACAGGCGGATATTATGGGCCCGTTGCCCTTGACTGGTGTCTTTGATTCGATTTCACTTTTCTTCCTGTTGCATTGTTTGCCTGGGACTGTGCAGGAGAAAATGGAGTTGTTTAAGAAGCTGGGGGGAATCCTTGCGCCAGGCGGTGTGGTTTATGGGTCTACGGTTCTTGGGAAGGGGGTTAGGTATAATCTTTTCGGGGGTTTCTTATGAAGTATTTGAATTCTGGGGGTGTTTTTTGCAATCTTCGTGATGGAGAGGTGGAGATTAGACAGGCTTTAGAAAAGGAGTTTATGAGGGTTGAGACTTGGGTTGTTGGATGTGTTCTTTTGTTTGAGGCTGAAGGGCCGCGGAAGAGCTAGGGTATATCTCTTCTCTGGTTATGGCTTATGGTTGTCTGTCTGCTATGTTAGCGAACCTGTGGTTTATCTTATTTCTTGATTTATTTCTTAAGTATGTTGATTCATCTTTTGAGTTTTCTCTTCGCTTGCTTCGATATAAACCGAAAAACCCCTCCCTAGACGGGCTTGATTGTTGACAGCAGCAGACCGCCATGGGGTATTATATCACAAGAGTAATATTCCTCCATTGGACTGTGATCATGCTTTTTAGGTAGGCCTGATATGCTTAGGTCAACTAGAGTAGATTGACTATTAAGATAGGATGGTAAGCAACGCTAGATGCACTTCCAAGATATGATGCTCAAGATGATATACAAGCCAAATAGGAATCAGTGGCAGCTAAGGTAACAAAAAGAAAACAAAGTCTAAGCCAGAGAAGAAAACCGAGTATTCTCTATAATTCGGGTTATCCACGGACCTTCCGGTAACTTGGCGGGTGCCATGACTGCTTGATCATTTTACCGGCCCAGACTGGGACCAAGGCGACGGCTAGTACGGCAACTACACGCCATAACCAATCGAGGGTGATCACGTAGCTGAGGTCAAAGTACTCGCCTAGGAATGGGACACTGCCCGCGTATACAAGTAATGTGCCAACCAGACAGAAGATCATGACCGGGTGCCAGGTTGTGACTGCGATAGCAACCATGCCCAGCTCGTTGAGTACCAGGGCCGTGAAGGAAATACTGATAAGCTGTGGGCCAGTGATAGTGTCCAAGAGGATCTGTGAAAGTCCTTGGATGACTGCACCCTGGTAGACTGAGATCATAACCCAGCCAAAGAACGAGCGGTAGCTCAAACTTTTGCCCGTCTTCAACTCTTTGTACAATTCGGGGTAAAGATTGGCAAGACGCTCGTCCACATCGCGATCGAAGGCGAGAGAGAAGACCGGCGCATTGGTGTAGACTGTTGCGTAGCCGACCATGAGCCAATTGATGAAGAGACCCTTGGGGTCAAAATGACTGGCAATGCTGTACATGGTCTGGCAGACACTGATGATCAAACCACGATGCATGATGAATTGTGCTAGCTTCGCAGACCGCTTGTATGAGTTGCGGCCATGCCATACGAGAAGCTTGGTGATATGGTGGAACTGGGTGATACTGAAATCAGCGGCAAGAGATGCCTGGCGACCTTCTTTACCCACAATACCAATGCCCACGTCGGCAGCTTGAATCATGGAGACATCATTGCCACCATCGCCGACGCAGCAGACACGTTTCTTAGTGTGTTGGCGGATCAACTCCGCAATCTCGGCCTTCTGAGTGGGAGAGCATCGGCATGCGATCACAGCAGGAAGTAGCACCGCAACGGAAATAAACGGTGTTCGGAATTGTCCAAGCATGAGAGTAAGAGACTCGCCATCGATCAACAGGCAGCAGTCAGTCTTGTTGCGCAAAAAATCAAGGACTTCCTGGGCAGTTGATTTGTCCGCAACTTTGGTCACGGTGTGGATGTATTGGCCTCGGGAAACCAGCTTCGCTGAAATAGCAACACATCGGGCGGTTTCAACTTTGTCACCTGTCAACATCCAAATCTTGATGCCTGCATTGCGCATAAGCTCAAGGGATGACTTGACATCGCGCTGAAGCCGATCCTCCACACCCGTCACTCCGGAAAGCTCCAGGTCTTGCTCAAGATATTCACTCACGACTTTGGCCATTCCCGCATCTCGTCCTTGTAGTGACAGTGATGCCTGTCTATACTTGGCAGAGAAGTCTTGGTACTGCTGCGACGAAAGACGCTTGCGTCCTACAACCAAAGTTCGCAGACCTTCTCGAGCCATGTTTGCCGTCTCTTCATCTAGCCAGTCATTTGTCGCCACAATAGACGACATAACAGTGTCTGCACCCCTTTTGATAAAACCAAATCTCGCTGTCGTCTTGACCGGGTGTCTCAAGCACTCTGTTATCTTGCTGAAATTGCACGATAATACCCATCCGCTTGCTGTCAGAAGTGAACGGGAAGATGTCCAGAATGCGAACGCGAACGACGACTTGCTTGGAGTCGGTAGATTCCAGGACAATACTTTGTCTGTCTCGATAAGACAACTTGAGTCCAACCTCTTCAGTGTACCGGACGATGGCAATTTCATCTGGGGACGACGCTTGGTAACTTGTTACTTTCTGGCCATCTTCCTCCTCGGTGGTTGGTGTGACGTTGTGACACAGAGCAAGGGCTAGAATGATATCCCGCACGCGGGAGCCGATCTCCCGCCTTGTGCGCGGAGCCGTGGCCTGGCCTGTTTGAGTTCCATACGGCGTTGACGGGGTAGTCAAGCCATTGCCCGCAAAGCTTTGACGAATAAATGAAGCCACTTCATCCATGGCCTCATTGGCGTATGATACAGTGCCGACGTGTATTTTCTTCAGCTCCATCTCATTTTGCGTCAACGTTCCCGTTTTATCAGAGAGGAGGTATTCAATTCTCCCTAAATCCTCGGGGATTGTGCTGGTACGGACCACTGTACCCGGGATGTCTTTGTCCTTTTGGATAAATCGCCCGTAAACCGACTTGGCCATATCCAGGTTGACCCGCAAGCTCATGGGTATGATAGTTGAGAAGAGGATGAGATATATCATGATAGCGACATACCATTTCTTGTCGTTTGTAGGCTGGAAACCTTCCAGGCCGACAAGAACGATAGAAAGTGTGAGTGTGAGGACGCAAAGGATCTTAGTGAGGTTGTTGATCTCGTATTCTAACAAACCGACCTTCGAACGGGAAGCAGAAGTTGATAGGGCGGCGCGGGTTTGTGATCCCGTGTAGATAATCACAGCGTAGGTGGTGGTGTTGGAAGCAAGAACGGTATTAGCCCAAGCAGTGTTGTCAATAGTCAAAGGCGCTGAAGGGACGGATTGACTCTCGCCAGGCGTCCTTCCGTCGTTTGGTTGAGGGCCAGATGACTTATCAACATGAGCATCGTAAAAGCCAGTGGGTGAGCCCAACTCGATGGTACCAACGAATTCGTTAACCCTCTTGTCGGGAGCGCTAGCCGTGATTTGCAAACGAGAGAAGTCGCTCAAAGGTAGTGATTGGGACAGAACGGAAGGTAGTCGAAGCTTCCAATCGGTTTCACCATCCAACTGATCAGTACGGATAAAAGTATCACCAGCAGACGAGTTGTCCGCAGCGTTGGGGGCTGGCTCAGATGGCCCCTGGTCAGATTCAAGCAAGTCCGTCGACGCTTCGGGCATGGGTTCTGCTGATAGAGATTGGCGCGGAGTACCAGAGTCATTCGAGACGCTCTTCAGAATCACCACATCGGCAGGCAAGCGTTGGTTCTTCCGAACTTTGAGTACATCGCCAACTTTCAGGTCACGAGACTTTTTTGTGACTTCCATTGGGTTGGATCTCCCAAGCGAAACGGTGCAATATTCTTCGGCATTAGCCTCGGCATCTCTTCGACGCCGTCCAATGTCATCAAGTGCCTCTTTACCCAGTGATATTGACACCACAAAGGCCAAAGGAGCAATATAAGAAGACATGTAACCAATTCGCAGAACTGGAATAACCTGAGACAGGGCCACCAGGAGGAAATATATGTTAAAGAAGAAGGAGAATTCGTTGTAGAGGGTTCGTGGTAGGAAACTCCAGGGGGTATATTTGGCGTTGGAGACGACGTTTGCGGGGTATTTGGCAGCTTGGTATTGCCCAACAAGCACTTCACGGGGAGGTTGATTTGACAAGTCGTTCGTGTTCGATCCAAGCTTAACGGATTTTCCCTGAAGGAAGCCAGGTGTCTTAAAACCGGAGAAGCCCAGGAAGCCGCCCTTCTTGGGGGTTTCGTCGTCATTGAAGATACGGGTTGAGCTTCTCCGGTCCAAAAGGGGTGCATCATCTTCTGTTAGATTTCTCGAGCTCGCATGTGAGCCCCTTAAGCCCTCCTCTTCGCGGTTCTCTAGCAAGGCGTCCGTGTCTTCCTCAAAATCTCCCTGCCCAGACGCGCTGCGTCTCCACCGGCTTCCCACCCCGACACGCAAGTTCCGCAGAGCAATACCTGGTCCATAACTTCGTTTGCGGCCAGTATAGTCTCGAGACTCGCGGGATGTATGAGGTTGTGCTGTGTCCGGGTCAAGCTCCTCCAGATCCAAATCATCGTCCGAGTCTGAGAAGTCGTCTGGCGCGTTTTCCGAAGGATGTAGATAGTCGGCTGACGACGGCATTGTCGGAAGGGTTGTGAAATCGAAGCTAATTGATCGGTGGCTGAATGTAGCGTTGTGCTGGTCCTCGCATCAAAGGATGTTCATCTCAAGTCACGGCATTGGTTAATGGTTGGTCTGGATCATGGTGAAGGAGTGTGAGGACGATATCAAAGGAGCGCCAGTTCGCGATAAATGAAGCCAGAATCAAAGAACATATACAAAGACAAATAAATGTTCGTGACTGCCTTGTCGGGGCCACGCAATCACATGAGCGCATAATCCGTTATGTCATTGATGACATAACCATAGTTTAAGGTTGGCATAAATCGGATTAAATTATCTTCCGAGGTCGACCGTCTGCAAGTACAGAAATATATATTGATGGATCTTAGCATTTGGCTGTATATTGTATATTTATGTGATTATGATGTGCTTTCTTTCTGCCTGTGGCATTGGGAGACATAGGATAGACATTATGAAGTATTTGTATGTAATAGGTAAGTTAATCCCGATGGGCCTAACGGCCCTGGCAGATAGGCTGCTACACATATATATGCAAGTAACCTACTCCGTAGTTTTCTTACGTTGGACAGATTTTGAAGTAATTTTTGAACCAATTATAGGATAGCTCGAACGAGCACTTAAACGAGTATTCAAATAAGCGATTGAATACGTATAGGAACAAGTATTAAAACGAATAATTGAACGAGTGTCGGGAGTCACTTTGGGCGGTATTATCGCGGAGATGGAACATCTATTCCCCCGAAAGGTTTGGATTTTGCCTAATCGGGCGACCTGGAAGCTGACTCAGCACCATCACCCCCGACAGGATCCAAGGTTAGGTCGTCGCATATCATTGCTTGGTTTTTTTGTTGCCAACTGATGACTACTTGCTTTCTTTGACTTTGTTCTGTTTATATTTATAACATTTAATGTCTCCCTGAGTCCTCGATTTTACTACGATTGTTGATCTCCTGAGGCGTCATTAGAGACGTGTCAGGTTGATCCCTCCGGACTGCGACCCCATCTCCAGTCACGTTGGCAATCGAGTACCACGCCGCTAACATGGCACTCCAACCCCCGCAAACGACACGGACTCGTGGAATCCGGCGTTATTGCCCGAGGACAGTCAAGGCACTTATGCGAACGCCTTGCCCGAGGGTGGCTTAGCCATCGCGAACGATTCGAAAGAGACGGCTCTGACTGACGCGAAATCGCCACAAAGCGACGAAGACTTTTCTGCTTGGGATATGTCGGATGAGGTAGGCACCGCACAGCCTCAATACACAAGCATGGACGGCCTGGTGAACACCACGTCACCAAGGGTGGACGCGGCCCCATCTTCGGATGTTCCTCCCATCGAAACACAATCATCGGATACCGCAACCCCTCTTGCAGCTGAACCGGAAACTTTTTCGGAATCAGCCTTCATGAGAGGCGCAACCCCTTCTACGAATAAGGAGACTGTCGAGTTTGTCCCTGAGTCGGTATCTGCTGAAAGTAATGACAACAACGAGGAGACCTCCCTGGAGGAAATTCCACCACCAAACGAAGCGCCTAATGTGGCATCCGAGGATTCCTGGGGCTTGATGGAGGCGGACAACGGTAATGTGTTATCCGGGGTCGCTCCTTCGACTGAAATCCCGCTTGCGAGTTCTGAGCCTACGATCGCCGCTCAACTTGAGGATAGTCATGAACCGACCTTTGTTGCGGACCCTGTAATTCGAACCCACGAGCAGACCGTAGTTCCTGAGCCCACATTTGAGGCGAGTGACGACGTCTTGCCCACCACCGAAAACCTGCCATTGTCCGAGAATCCGCAAACCAGCATTCAATCCGAGACTGTCGACCACCCAACCTCTTCCCCCAATGACACCCATATGTCTCAACAGGCAGCCAACCCAGAGACTCCCACTGATACTCAAAGCCCGTGGGCCCAGGACATGAGCCGCGATGTTGACTCCGAGGACGATAGTTTCTTTAACCAACTCAACACTCAGACAAAGCCAATCTTCTCTCCCCCGCAGGCAGAGTCGAGGTTTGAGGAAGGCCTTCCGTTATTGGATCAGTCGCCAGTCTCACCTGAACCCGTGCAGGTAGACAAACATATTGCGGACGTGTTTTCGAATGATGGCGACGGAGAAGATTTCTTCGGTTCTTTGAGGTCTCAAGAGAACTCCCAAAAAGCGCTCCATGGAAACACCCAGGAAAGCCTCCAAGAGAACTTGCAAGAGAACCTTCAACAAAGCTTCCAACAAACTCCTCAGGAAAGTCTTTTAGGAAGTCTCCAGGGAACTTCCCAGGACGACCCTCATCTAACCAGGAAGAGCACGCCTCAGGTGCTGGAGTCAGTCGGATTCGATATTGACTCTCCAGCCAGCGACGCCTCAGCAGCCGCTCAGTTTGATGACATTATTAAGGCTGCATCGTCTGAACCACCAGCCCCAGCCGAACCTTCGGAGGAAGAGATAGCCGCCAGGTGGGAAGCCGAGTTGGGTGATTCACCAGATGATGATCTGGCAGCTCGTTGGGAGGCGGAATTGGATGATGACGATATACTGCTTGAAAACGATTCTACTCGGCCTGTCTCTGAAGCACCCACGGAACAAATTCCAGTTCAACCGGTCAGCAATGGAGTTCCGGCTGGCTTAAACAGTTCGTTCCAGACTCCTCATGCCTATTCTCAACCAAGGCCTGTGCCTGGCGTATATACGCCTCATCAACCGTCCACAGCGGATCTTTTGCAAGGAATGCCTGGGACTGCACCACCAACTAGTGCGGCTATGCCGTCATATTTCTCCCAACAGCCCCAGAACCCAGTGACAACCAGAGGAGAGAGTTTTGCTGAACGATCAAAGGAGGGTTACAAGTCTCCCTACGACCTCCCAGATGACATCTCTCGACCTCGAAAGCCCGTTGTCACTCATCGACCTGTTCCTCCAACTGTGACCAGCATGCCCCCGCCTCCGCCGCCGGCTGCTCCTGGTATGCCGATGCCAGCAGCAACTACTTTCCCGCCTACAGCTGCTCCGCCCGCCGCCGCGGCTCCTCCACCGGCTCCGAAAAATTTCTATGAGGAGCTTCCATTGGCACCACCGAGGACTAGGCCTGCCAGCTCTGGGAGGTATACTCCTAACCCGCAGGTGGCTCCAACGACTGGCCCATCTCTTCCCCCGCCGTCCCAGTACGCCCCTTCTGCACCCGCGGTCCCACAGCCTGTCCCGCAGCCTATCGCTACCCCAATGCAAGCTTCACTCCAACCCCCGAACAGCTGGATCCGTATGCCAGCTTGGCCTCAAGTGCTCCTGCCGGCCCTCCTCCTGCGTCGCGGTATTCGCCTCAGCCGGCTGGCCTGCAAGCGCCATCGAAACCACCCTCGCTGCCGCGATACTCCCCTGCGCCTCCTTCCAGCTCTTCCGCTCGCAATCGTTACGCCTCTCAGCCATTGAATGTTCCTGGACATGGTCTGCCCTTCCAACCACGAACTTCAAGTCCTCTCGCACACCATGAGAAGGTATCATACGTTCCCGACCCGTCACAGAAGCCCCCGTCATTGGAGCCCGCGATCAATCTTTCGCCGCCACGGCCTCAAAGTTCTGGGTTCGGGAATGCGCCTCCTAGTGTTCCCCAGTACATGAGCGGACCTGCCGGTGTAGCTCGCAGGGAAAGTGCAGGGTCATCTGTTCAAGCGTCTCCCCCGCAAAGTCGCTATGCTCCACAGGAGTACATCAATGAATTCGCCCAACGCATAGCCCCCCTACAAACTATACACCTGCTCCACCTGCTCCACCTGCTATGACCACGCAGACCGCTCCGCCACCCAGTGACTTCCAGCCAGGTCCTCCTCATAGGTCTCAGACGCAGTCACCGGGCCGTGGTATGATAAGTCCGCGTTCTTCCGTACAAACCATTGATACCCTTCCACGCCCCGCTTCTGTGCATGGATCTGGTTCACCAACTAAAACTGTGAATCCATATGCTGCTGTGCAAGCACCTTCGCAAACCCGCGCTGTGACTCAGCACCTTGAGTTCATTGCTCCCATGGACGGGCAGGAACAGGATCCTTTGGAGCGGTGGAAAGGTGCTCCAATCTTCAAATTTGGCTTTGGTGGCTCCGTGTTATCTTCTTTCCCCAAGCACATTCCCCGTTACTCTGCTGGCCAGGTGGCACCAATGATCAAACCCAGCCCCGGAGAAATCAAGACCTCCCAGCTGAATGAATTCCTTCCTTCTACCGACACTATTGTTCAGCACCCTGGACCTCTGAAGGCAAAGTCCAAGAAGAAGGATCTGGTTGCCTGGATTTCTAGCAAGATTGCGGCCTTCGAAAACCTAGGTATCCCGGCTCATGATCAGGTTCATTCCGATACACACAAGCGTCACGAGGAAAGGATCCTGCTCTGGAAAGTCGTCAGGCTTCTGGTCGAGAACGACGGTAATCTGGAAGGTTCTGCGGAGGTTCAAAGGTCTCTCCGCCAGGCTATCTTCCCTCACTTGGCGGCCCCTGAAGCCGATGGGTCATATGGTAGTGCTTTTGCTGCTTTGGCTGGCTTTTCACCCATGGAACTTTCCTCGCAGCCTGATTCTGTTGACTCTCAGTCCTTGGAAGAGCTTCGCTCCAGCTTGATTGCTGGTGACCGGGAAAAGGCCGTCTGGGGCGCAGTTGATCGCCGTTTATGGGGTCATGCGATGATCATTGCATCCACTATGGACAAGTCGATCTGGAAACAGGTCACGCAGGAGTTTGTCCGGCGGGAGGTTAGGTCCAAGGCCGGCAACACCGAATCACTGGCAGCCCTGTACGAGATCTTCGCTGGCAACATTGAAGAAAGCATCGATGAGCTGGTGCCTCCATCTGCCCGGGCAGGCCTGCAGTTGATCAGCAAAGCCGATGGTCACAGCTCTACCAAGAATGTCCTGGAGGGTTTGGACAAGTGGAAGGATACTCTGGGATTGGTGCTGAGCAACCGCAGTTCCGAGGACCATCAAGCTCTCCTTGCCCTTGGTCGTCTGCTTACCTCTTATGGACGAACAGAAGCCGCTCATGTTTGTTTCATCTTCTCGCGGGCTGCGGTGTTTGGTGGACCGGATGACCCCCAAGCAAACATCGTTCTGCTTGGCGCTGATCACCAGCGTTGTGCCTCATCCCTTATGGATGAAGATGCTATCTTGCTGACCGAGGCATACGAGTATGCTACCTCCGTTCTTGGCAACTCTCCTCTAGCTAGTTTCCCACATCTATTGGCATTCAAGATGCTGAATGCCAGATGTCTTGTCGATCGGGGCCGTAACTCTGAGGCTCAGAGCTACTGTGATGCAGTCGCAGCAGCGTTGAAGGCAACCACCAGGCCCTCCCCATACCATCATAACCGTCTCTACGCGGAGGTGGAAGAGCTATCCATGCGCCTCCGTCAAACTAGCAGTGACAATGGTTCCTGGATCTCTAGACCCAGCATGGAAAAGGTGTCTGGTTCCATGTGGGCACGTTTCAATAGCTTTGTTGCAGGTGATGAAAGTGATGCTGCCTCGACTGGATCTGGAAAGGCCGGCGAAGCTACGGATTTCGGGCCATTTGCCAACGTAGCTGGAACACCTACCATTAGCCGTTCCCCATCTGTGTCTGACATCTACGGCTCCTATCCCGGAGCAGGCGCCCAGCCTATTCCCACGGGTGGCAACTCGAAGTATCACCCGTCCAGTCAAAGTCAATATGCCCCCAACGCATCGCCGGAGCAATTCAAAGGTCGGTCGTCGATGGATTCGCAACGATCGAATCCCTATTTCCCGCCTGCGGGACGTCGAACCTCCCAGGAATTCTCGCCATCGCTTGATTCGCAGATGTCTCAAGGGCCTGTATATGGATCCCCAAATATGTCTGGATATCAGCCGACCCCGCCTCAGTCGTCCTATGTTCCTCTCGCTCCGGTGGAGGAGGCTTTGTCCCCTGCTGAGGCTGCTCCAGTCACTCAATCCGTGGTAAATGGCCTGTTCTATCAACCCCCAGGTCATGCAGGTGGTTCGGCCAGTGAATCCCCCTACTACCAAGGGCCTCCTGGTATGCCAGACTCAGAGTCACCCTACGCACCCCCCGTTGGAAGTTCATCCTATGAGCCGCTGGGTGGTCCCATGGACATGAGCTCTCTCCAGACGGAGGACCAGATGGCTCCTGAGGAACAGCCAAAGCAGAAGGCATTCATGGACGATGACGATGACGATGATCTCGCTGCGCGGGCAGCAGCTATGCAGAAGGCAGAGAATGATCGCAAGGCAAATGAAGCTTTCCAGAAGGCAGCGGAGGAAGATGGTATGTATCTTCAATCCCAATTGTTGACTCTCGCTAACCCCAATCCAACAGCTAAACGAGATGCTGCCCAGCAGTCCGGCAAGAAGGGGTGGTTCGGCGGTTGGTTCGGCGGTGGCAAAAAGGAGGAAGCCCAAACTGGTGGTCCGATCAAGGCCAAACTTGGCGAGGAGAGCTCCTTCTACTACGACAAGGACTTGAAGAAATGGGTCAACAAGAAAGATCCCGACAGCAGCGCCCCAGTCCGTGCCACACCCCCTCCTCCGCGAGGCTCGGCCCCTCCCAGTCGGACCGCTAGCTCAGGCAGTATGCCTCCAAACGGTGCTCCGATGGCCGCTGGCAGCAGACCCCCCTCCTCCTCGAGTGCCGCCCCGCCTCCGTTCTCTTCAAGCCCAGGTATCTCTGGACTTGCAGCTCCTCCCCTGCCTCGCTCTGTGTCTACCGGAGCGGCTGTGCCAACCCCGCCTGGTAGTTCCAGTGGGCCACCTCCACGACCTTCATCTTCCCTGACTCATGCCAGCTCGATCGATGATCTGCTCGGTGCACCCACAGCCCGCAAGGGCAACACGGTCCGCGGCAAGAAGAAGGGTCGCTATGTCGACGTCATGGCCCAATAATGATAGGAAACGCTAGAGTTTCCTATGATATAGTCCTTCCCAGTACATTGCTGGGTAGGTCATGTCCATTTCTTTTGTTCATTATGTTTCTTATCCTTATGTCTTTATTTTGTCACCCTATGATCTGTTTGACGAACACCCCTACACCGAATAATATTTCCCCCTTCCCCCCATTTGCTGTATTTGTCATTGCCTCAGCATCTTGCATGTGTCTCATCTCGTTCCCCCGAACAGACACACCATCACCTGGCGTTCTCGCTCACTGAACCTCAAAAGCATTGCTTTTGCACATAGCTTGATATTCGTTGTTCTTTGCGACCTCGTCTACAGAGGCGAGCGCCTTTCCTGGCATTATGTACATCACCTTCCCCTGTTGTCTACGGTTTCGTGTTCTGGAACTTTGTCTGATCTGGAGGTTTTTTCTTGCATGCCTTGACATGCAATTGTCTTAATAATGATTAATTGATTCGCACTTTGAATGCCTTGATCATCATCCTTTGGATATAGATATTGTAGTTCATCGCATTAAACTCGGATATCTATGCTCAATCGGCTGCGGAAAAAGTCTGCCTTGGACGCCAGTTTAAGCTCCTACTGTCACTTGCGCGCTGTATACATTTGCTCACTAAGCTAGGCGCAATATTGAAATAGTCTCCTTCTGATTATGTCCCAGATTCTTTACTGGTGAGTGTGGATGTGACCATATGGCTTAAGTTATTCCGGGAGGAGTATCTGCACAACGGCACGAATGTTGCGGTTTCTCGCGCCGCATCCCATTCGGTGCCGCCTTCTCCATCTTCTCCGGTGCCTCTCATCAAGTTGTCCAAGACAGCCAAGTCCAAATCCAGAAATGCATCATCCTCAATCCTAGCTGTCGTCCCAGTAGTGGCAAACTGCTGCATAGGATCATCCGAGAGAACCTCCGAGAGTAGCGGCGCAAAGAGAGCTTTACGCTATTGTCGGTGACGTTGTCGTTACTTTTATTACCATCATTGCCACCTTGGCGCTTTGGATTGTCTTGACGATTTCGTTCGTGGTCGTCGAGTGGTTCCAGAGTGAGTACGCCATCATGCGCCTGAGAGTGTTGGCGGGCTGTATTACGTTGTCCAATCTCTTATATGCATTTATGTGAGTATTATTCTTAATTAGCTTTGCCTGGAAGAAAACTTGTTTGCTTTGACGTGAAGTTATTTTGAGATTACGTTCTCCAGCTAACTCTCAGGTAAACCAATCGCAGATTCACTCATAGAATGCGGTCAAAGAGCGTACCAAAGGTGCTTTAGATATATAGATCAAGATTCTATTGACTTGAAGACCAACGCAGATCACGTCGTAAAAGAGTTGATATAATACTATATGCATCCCGTTAGAAACTTCAGTCGTCAAGCGCGGGACCAAACTCACTGTTAGACAAGATTCCTCCCCATTCCAGCTGCCTGGCAAATAAACATAGAGCACCAAAGCCATCTCATTGATAAAACCTGTCCACGACTCGAGTCAGTACTGCCGAGCCATGTCTCACCCCAACTCTATTATATAAAACTCACAAGCGACAACCTTCGGACTAAGTCGCCCAATACTAAGCACCCGACTCCAATCTCTCCCATCAATCCGCACCTTAGCCCATCCCTCCTCATCTCCGTCGGCATCCCGCATCCGATTCCGCTCACTAGGAAGCTGAGATATCTCCTCCTGCGTCATCTGCCCAGCCGCTAGCGGAGGGTTAACAAGATCAGACCAGACACTTGCAATACGGATCTCATCCGTGGCTATGGCTAGCCGAAGCGAGCCGTGCATATTAGCTGATAATTCTAGTTTTGGCGCGTTGTTCGTGGATAATGTCGTCGCGCTGGTTTTGTCGTTTTCGCCGCCGAAGGAGGTTGTGTGCATCCCCGGTGCCTCTGCTGCCATCACGCCGGGTTGGTGGCTCTTGGAATCTGATGAGGCCAATTTGGTGAAGCGGTCTGAGATGCTTTTTAGGTGGGATAGGTTTGGGAGGATGATATGGACTTCTGGGTCTGGGCAGTGTGGCTCGTGGAGACCTTCAACTGCGACTTCGTGGAGGATCTTGATAGGGATTTCCTGGGTTATGTATGTTTGTCGTTCTCGTGGTCCTCTTTCGCCTATTGTTTCGCTTGGGGTCTGAAGTGGTCGATCTGGGTCACCTTCGGCTTCATCGGTTGTGGTTAAGGCCATGTTTCCTTCTGTCCACTCGGAAGAGAGGACTGTTAGTGCTAAGATTGGAGTTTTGTCTTTCTTTGTTAGGCGCAGTTGGGAGGTTGATGCGCCCCATGCTGAGCGTAAGGCGCGGTTGAGTACGCTGACGTTGATTTCTAGGTTGATTGCGTCGGAATTGGATTCGAGCTCGTATGTTGAGTCGTCGAATATTGTTCCCTGGACAATTAATGACATTAATGTCTGTATTCAATTGGCTAGGTAGATATCGTACAACTGGGATTGTTGCCCACACTTGCGTGCCTTGGTCGGGGATGATGGTGAAGCGGATCACCTCATATTCCAGGCGCATCCAGCATACCTTGCCCAACGACGACAAGGAAGCGGTGAGTTCTGATGTTGTCAGCTATTGTGATGTCTGCGAATGACTTGGACTTACTGGAGAATACTCTGGTATCTCTCAATTGGGCTCGAAACCGCATTGTGTCAGTTGTTGACGGAGGAAGAAGTTCTTATCGCTATCACTTCTCTCTACAGCAACACTTTACTTCTTCTCTCCGCACTCTCCATTATTCTTGACTTCGTAATAGCTGATTCTATTCTATTCTTTCTATTCTTTTCTTTCTATTCTTTTGGCATATCACAACTCCCCCAGTTCGTGCTCACCAAGTGTGAAACTCACAACCAGAGCTGCTCCCACGCCCGTCTTCCGCCGCGTTGAGCGCGACCAACTCCACCCCGCCCGGCGGCCAATCCAGGATCTCACGAAGAGCCTGCGAAGCCCGACCCTTGAACATGCTATATTTATTGAATACTGAGCCATTTATCCCGACGTGGCACTGGCGGGTATTCTTCTTCTTGCAGATGGCCGCTATGCCGCAGGCGTAGAGACGCGCCGCACGCGTCGCGATGAGCCCGATAAGATAACGACAGCTCTTCAGCTCTCCCAGCGTCGGTTGCAACTTGAGGTTCCCTTGAAATTCCTCTTTCAGGTCGATCAGCTCGTCGGAGATGTCCGTTTCGGCGATCGACAGAAAGGAGGCTTCCAGTGCGTTCTCGGTTCGGAGGCGCGTCCGTCACATCTTGGCCTTTGAAGTCTACCTTCTTCGTGTAAGGTTAGCAGGATCAGGCGCAGCATCTCTCCTATGTACAGCCCCGCGACCATCTTCTTATAGATCTGTGTACCGGGTCGAACGGACTGCTTGTCTATTTGATGGTCAATGTTGTCAATGGGAGCACTTGGCGCTCGTCAAATGCGCCATACTCGGTGTTGATGATTACACTTGCGTCTTCCGGCAGACCTGAGCCACGGAGTTTGGGGATGAAGCGGCATTCTTCCATGTATGCCGCGTTGCAGCCCGTGCTGAAGATGCTGCCGATCGTTAACTGGGGAGCCCGGTAATGTGGTGCAACGAGTGTCCCCGTCGTGTCGTTGATCAGGGCAACCACTTTCAATGGAACGTTCTGTTCAAATCAGGTGCCACTCTTTTGATGGCGGGCCAGTGCTTACCTTTCTTTTTAATGCAGCCTCTAGCTGCGGCACTACATCATTGGCTTCCACTCCAGGCACGTTGAAGTTCTTGGTCCAGCGCTGCAAAATGCCACTCCGAATAGACCTTTGGTCCACTGGGAATGAAAAGGTACACGCCATTGGAAGTGGCTTTGATGACATCCTGCCGGCATGAGGATCCTCGAGAAACGATGCCAATTTCTCGGCAATGAAGTCCCACAACGTTTCCTTTGTGCAGGTCTCGGCGTCATCCGGAAGCTTGTATTTCCGCTGGATCTGTTCAAACTCTCGTTTCCCGACCCCGAGAGACACTTCACATACTCTCACATTTGTTTCTCCCATGTCGACAGTCAGAATGTGTCCTTTCTCGTGCCCGTTGGGCAGTTTGCTGACCCAAGTGACGTTCATTGGCTATGCGCGTCAACATGCAAGTCAGCATACTGAAGTATTCCCACCGTTCCCGTCCACATAGTTCTGACAATAGATCCGCCCTCGATGGAAAGACCCTTCGCTAGCTCATCAACAAAATGTGCGGTGATCTCCTTCAATTTGTCGCCATCCACTATGAACCAATCCTCATATTGCTTCAGAGATTGGGTAAGCTGCTCGGGCACATCCTGCAGTATCTCTGGCTGGTGGCGGAACCCTTGCATGATGGGCTTGAAAGCAGACGCCGATTGCCTGCAGTGATTCTTGGGGATCTGAAGAAACGATATACTTTCGCTCCTTGTTTTGTTCCGACAACGCCACGATGACCGCATTATGATCGATTTGGCTCCTAGATGATATATACAGTATCAAATATATCGACTATTTGTTATATAATTGCTATTAATTTACTATTGAAGTTTTATATTTGTATTTTATAGAAGATCTTTTCTATATCCCTTGCATTCGGCTATCAAATCGGCGAGATGTGATATATCGGTTTCCAGGAAGTTGGAACTTGGAAGTTGCAAGTTGCAAGGAAGTTGCCAGAGCAACTTTGCCTGCAAGAAATAATTACTACGTAGGCCCAGGAAGAGAAAGGAAGGAAGTAAACATGGATATCGTGTCGAACTGAAGCGCGAACGGGATCGCCGGGACGTGCTCCACCCCCTGATCTCCAGATATCTCCAAAATAATTTCAGCTTCACTTAATCCTCCGAAAGGGATATTCACTGTCTTTTCTCTATATTTCTGTGTCTGCGCCTCTTCTGATCTTCTTTCTGCCTTCTGTTTTCCCTGATACTCCCGCCTCTGCTTTTCTTGGCTGCAGAGCTCCCACCTGCCACTCAAGCTCACAGCTTGCTCCTTCACCGTGCCAACGCGCGTCTCAGCATGCGGGTTCGACAATCCTGTCTCTCACTCAGACCCCGTCACTTCTATGCCATCCTCCAGCCCGTCGATGCTTATTTCGCCCAAGACCTAGGCTGAACATTCGGAATGGCAGCCAGTCGAATAAACCCCAATCGCCCACTCATCCGCCTCTCCCCCGTCCACTCCCGCAATAACTCTCGTTCAACCTCGCCTGAACGACCTGCTCCTCTTTACCAGAAACTTGACCCTCTCCTCAGCAACCTCTCCCCCGAATCAACCCTCCACGCCCTCACCTCTACCGATGCTGTACCCTCCAACGAGAAAGGCGCCCATGACATCCTGTCCCAGAGTATCTCCCAGGTTTCGCCTGCGGAGCGCGCCCTGGGTATACGCGCAGCTGTAGCCGCTCAGAATTTGGACCTGTGGCACAAGGAGGTGCAGTCGTGGGAATGGCCGAGCCAGCAGGACTCAAAGCTTGGAAAGGGCTTTATTCCTCCAGAGGCATCTACTCAGCCTAGCGACTCCCCTTCCACCGTGCCTCCTAGTAACCTGGACGGTGATTACTATGGAAGCTTGCCAGCCAGCGGGGTGGAGCGATATGAAAGGAGAATCGAGGAGATTCGCGATGGAATGGACGATCTCAACGTGGAGGAATTGAAGGAACACGTTTTGAATGCCCACATTCCTTCCAGGTCTCGGCCCTCGTCTGCCACGAGTTGCGTGTCTGCGCCCCCGCCGCTCAGCTATGTGCAGCTCAGTGACTTTACGGCTGTTATCACTGCGACCATCCTCCGTGCTCTGCCTTTCCTTTCTCGACTCAATGCTCTGCTTAGTACCTGGGATGTCCGTCTGCTTGTTCTACGCCAGATTCCTGGTTTGCTCAGGGAGCTGAGCATTACCCGGTCCGCCCTTGATTCCTCCCTTGACTCATTGCGGTCCCCGCAGTCTTCAGCTGATCCGAGTCTATACTCCGACGCATCCTTGATTACTGATCATGTTAGATTGGAGTCCGCGGTTGTTGCTGTTGGACGGCGGATGGATCGCGTTCTTGATGCTCTGGAGGGTCGCCCGGATTCCTTGCCTGAACATTGGATTGATGATCTAGAACGTATTGAGTCGGACTTCGCTGCTTGGGTGGTCGAGGCTGAAAAGTACAAGGTTCACAACCAGTGGTTGCGTGCTAAGCAGGAATTGAAGGTTGAGACACCGACACTCTCCCAGCCTGAACCCGAGAAGCCATTGGAGGAAACACAGCAGGATCCAGTTTCCATTGGAGCTCTCTCGGAGCCAGTGAGTAATGAAGAGAAATCTGTCGAAATCAAGTTTCAGGTTCAATGTGGCCTCGAAGGTCCATTCCATAAGACTCTCAACCTTACACAACCATCTGTGGAACATACAACGGGTCCGGTGGACAAGACATCTCCTCCGGCTTCTATCCATGAACAATCACCCGAACCCAAGACCTCGGCATATGCGGCGACATCCCCAACCCAAGACAAACAAGAGATCCCGGCCCCTGTGGCTGTAGCTGAGGATCTCACAACCCCAACACAGGCGGAATTCCCATTGGGTATTTTGTCAATCCATGCACAACTCTCGGCAGGCTTGACACCTCGTGCAAATGGATCTGTTTCGGAAAACAAAGAGAACATCCCTCCTTCCATTTCCCAGACCGACGGATCTTGGTCGCCTCCTCGGACTTTGACAATAGCAGGTGCATTAACTGAACACAAGGATGTATTTGAAGACCCATTCGCTCGACCTTCCACAGCTGAAGCCAACACCCAGCTCCCAGCAGTCACCGTCTCTACCGATGTTTTACCTGTTGAAGATGCGAATGTTTCTGCTAGTGGCAACGGTCTGCGATCTGAGATTTCAACTGGTACCGAGGCAGAGCAAGTGCATGTTCCCCGGTCCGTTACCGAAACCAGTCCCAAGTCTCATCTCGTCAATCGATCTATTGCGCAAGACTCTCAAACACCCGAGGGCGTTCCAAATGAGCGTGACGTACAGACAGCTGGAATATTCTCCCCCGACCTGCCTTCGGGTCCATCGTATATACGCATGCCTCGTGTCAGGTCTTCTGTCAAGAACTCTTCCCAAACCACTGTGGCTGTAGACTCTGCTTCTCGCCCCAATTCTGCAGGATTGAAATCCCAGATCCCTAATCCAGCGAGGACAGCAGACACCCCCCACACAGTTCGGAAACCGCTACAAAGTCCTATCAAGCTCTCCAAAAATCGATCAGGAAGGTTAAGCCTTGACAAGGAGCCCCAGCTGTCACCGAAGATCACCCGCCGTCGCCGGACCTCTACTGGATCTGTGCGTTCCTTGCTCTCGGACCACTCTTCCCTCATCTCCAGCCCTGACGCTCCGGGGTTGCGGACTGCTTCCTCGAATGAAACACCTATTAGCGCCCCATCTCATCCCAAATCGGCACACCCTCCAACTTCACATGGTGACCATACCTTGAGAGAGGATCGTCTACGTCGCTTGGAGAATCTCAAGCCCGATCCCCGGATCTCCTTCCAGCAGAATCGCACTGTCAGTCTGCCTCTTGAGCGCTTTATCAACGAGCGATTGGAGATGGGCCTAGGAGGCGAGCCAGCAGATGTTTCTTCGAGGCAGCCAATCAAAGCCTCTACCACATCTGTTGGCTTGCCTAAACTTGCCAAGGTGAGTACAGTTGGATACAATTTCCTCGTAACTATCTGCTGATGACTGACCCATTATCTTAGTCTCGAAGCAAGAACACAGATCAGGATTCCGTTGTGTCTTCGCAGGGACCACGTATCCCGACGCGTCGTCCCCAACTTTCTCGGGGCAAGTCTGCATCTGATTTGCGCACCCAGAATGAAAAGCTGAAGGCTGCCGAACACAACCGAAACGCATTCGCAAGGAACTCTGCTCACCGAGTCATCGAACCTCAGACTCAGCCCAAGTCTCTCCGATTGCGACAGCGACTGACTGCTCATCCGAGTCTTGAAAGCCTGGGCATGAAGAGACAAGAGCTGTCTTATGTAGAGGAGCATGAATCGGAGCTCACTGATTTCGGATCCCGCGCCTCCTCGCCGACAAAGCATATGAGACAGCCCCGAGACCAAATGGACGAACGGATCAGCTCCATTCTCAATACGCTGCCTGGTCGTATTCAATTGGTCGATTCTAACCACGAAGCAGACACGTCTTCATCATCGTCTTCTGCGGATCGAAGAATGCGATACCGGTCAGAATCACCTACTGGTCCTCCAACTCGTAGCACTACACCTGCCCCATCTCTGATGTTGATGCCTGCTGCCCGAAGACGTTCCCATGCCTTCAAGACAGAAGATAGCTGCGTCAAGCTCTATCACCTCCATCACGGAGGCCAATCGGCGCCGACCAAACTGTTCGTTCGCACCGTCGGCGAAGCCGGCCAACGAGTCATGGTTCGCGTCGGTGGTGGATGGGCTGACTTGGGTGAATACCTTCGCGAATACGTTATCCACCACGGCCGTCGCAAGGTGTCTGAGACTCCTCGTGTCGAAGTGCAAGGCATCCGAACTCGCTCCTCTCCATCTTACTCCTCGCCGGGTACCATGCTCACCCCGAACACTTCATCATATCTCACCTCCGGCCGGGCCACCCCTTCCCGGCCCCAGTCTGTGCTCAGTGCCAGACCCCCTTCATCGCTTACCGTCCGCAAGACGCGACGAAGCTCCAATGCATCTGATGTCACCGGTACTCGTGCAGTCACCACCGGCCATCTGCATTCTTTTACCTCGCCTCCACCTCCCGTCCCCCCTCTTCCCGCCTCCGGCGGCAGACGCCTCTCAGTCTCTTCGGGCTATTCAATCGCAGAATCACATTCACCTGCCAACAATGTTATCCCCTCAATACCCCATGAATCCCGCGCCACTCCGCTGGGCTTGGCTGGCCCAAGGCCGCGTGCACGATATGAATCCATGAGCCCGGAGGGTGAAGCGTGGGTCGAAGATGTTCTTCAGAAAACCCGTCGCTCCAGCTCGCACAACCCACAACCGGTCGGACTTGGTCTGATAGAGCACGATGACAACCGATCTGAGATTGGAGATGCTGGGATTAGGTACTCCCTACCTAAAGTCCGCAGTATTGACGAGATCGGATCTATTGGCACGAGTCGACGCGTCGTGTTGAAAGGGCTCGGGAGTCGCAGGTCGTAATTTGACCCTGAACTGCCTTTAACCCTGTCCCATTTGGAATTTTTGTCTTCATTCTTGACTGCCCTGTTATGGGCCAGTATTTCTTCACATTTCATGGGTCTGATAGTCCCACTGGCAACATACGATAGATGCCACCTTTTTGTTCGATTTCGGGTTTGATATTATTTGCATCAGCGTGGCGAAGTTCTAAATTGGTGTTTGTGTTTGTGTTTCTTTTACATGGACGGAGTTAGCACTACAATACCCATAGTGATCTTGATAGAATGATATTGCATGTACTCCAACAGGCTCCAGTTGCCTAGTTCTTCATCTAGGCATCCTCCTTCCCAACAACCTTCGTAACAGCAACCCCATCCTTCCCAAACTGAGTCTCAAACTCCGTCACCTCAGTCACATAAACCAACCCAGCATCTCCCTCCTCTCCCTCCCCCTTCAACCCCTTCTTAACATCACAACTAGCCTGAACCCACTCCAAATACTCCGGCGCACCAGGGAAAATAACATTATCAGCAATAACAACAGACCCAATATCCACAGCACCAAGCCCCTCCAACAACTTCAAATCAGGCAAATATACATCCTGCCAATGATCCAAGAACACCATCGGAATCACTCCCCCTCGCCCAAGGCCACCCCGGGCAACAAGTCCTCGCAACGACTCGGCCGCAGTACCAACAATCACAGAAACCGTATCCCCCAACCCAGCCAGGGAAATAAGCTGGTTCGCCACGGCTGCCATCTCCGGGTTCATTTCTAGACTTATATACTTGCCCCCGTGGTTGCGCATTGCGGCGCCGAATAAGATCGCTGAGTAGCCGATGTACCCGCCTAGTTCGATCATTAGGCGTGGTTTGTGAGTTTTTATGAGGCTTTCGATGAAGGCGCCTTTTGTTGCGCCGATGTTCATTAGTGGGTTGGTGGTTGTGCTGTAGGTGTCTATTTGCGATAGGAGGGCGCGTGGGTTGTTGGTTAGGGTTTGCAGGTCTTGTTTGTAGATGTAGTGGAGGAGGTCGGTTTCGCGGCCGTCCTGGTTATGGGTTAGATGTGTTCTTTGTTTGTTCTTTTTGTTGTTTGGTGATGGTAGTGGTGACTTACCAGGGCGAACTTGGTTGGCTTAGGGCTGAATGGCTTGCTCATTTTGGCGTTTACTGGAGAGAATAAAGAAGTTGGGGCTTTAGATAGTGCTCTGAGGCTGAACATGATGCATTGGAGATGCGAACTTGCTTCTTATAAAGGTTTAATGGCTTTCCCCACAGAGAAAGCCGAGTCCACTCGGCTCCGAGATGGAGTTAACGTTCGGTGATTCTGCGCCAAACAGGGCATTGCTAACTCCGATCGGCTGTGGCCTGAGCTGAGCTTATTCAGGGTCCGAACTCCACTTGCATGAGGCTTCGAATGTATTGGGTCTCGGGGATAGTCGACATCTATAGATTTTCAATCTACTAACATTTCAAGATACTTCAGTAATGATCGTATTTGAGGCTAAGAGCCAACGCTGCAGATTCATGTAAAAAGTGAATGAACGCCTTAATCCGATGACCCTATTCCGCAACCAAATCGTGAAAGAAACATGAAGGATACACATCATAAATCGTAGGTAGAACCAGCCAGCAATTGGAAAGTGAGAGCAAAAGTCAGTCCACTGGCACTGATCAAAGTGCACTTCTTTTCCACGGGATATCTTTACGTAGTAGCTGTCGGAGTTCCGGGGAGATCACCTTTGGCTTATCGGCGTTCATTGCCTTTTGAAGACTTGAGGGGCCAGCGCTAACTCCGCTGCTGGATCCAGCAGGTCCCGGTGATTTACCTTTATCACCCGAACCCTGATCTCCGGGCCGGCGCTGGTGGGCGGTCGGGGCAGCGGGGAAGTTGTCCTTTTTATCGATAGCTTGGACGGAGCGTTCGAAGCGGTGGAAAAGAGATTCCGCACGGGTGAGAAGAGGGACCAGTTCCATCGTGTTTGAGAGTTCGTTGACTGCGACGGTTAGCAATTGAACATCAATGTTGTCAAGTGTCTACATACTATATTTGAGAACCTCGTCAAAGTGCTTGAGATGATCCATGATCACGTCACGGTGCTTCTCAAGTATTGCCAACGCAATGAAGAGATGGAAGCTGCTGGAGAAGTAGTCGGTCCATAATGTCTCCCATAGACGTAGCACGTCGGACCAATCAAACTCTCGTTTGTACCAGACCAAGAGCATACGGAAGAAGAAAAAGAAGTTGGTACTGTCGGCCGACTGCAGATGCAGGTAAAGCTGCGGGTCCATAAGTTGGACGAGGTTATCCAGAGCCAATAACTGGCCTCGCATTCCGGACTGGTCTCGGAGGAAGTTGTGTTCCTGGAACTGTCAATAATGAGACAATATCGAGCAGCGAATAGCTTACCATTCGATCCATGAATCCTACGAAGGCCCAGAAGGCGACAGCATCATCTTGCATAACCGCGTAGATTGGCGCCAATAGATCACTCATTCCCTGCACATAGCCGAGATCTGGGTTGAATTCGTTGTACGTCAAGAGCATATCCTTCATTTGCTCTAGATGCACGTTGGTGCCGGTCTCGGCAAAAGGAGAATCGGGATCGGGGTGAGGGATGTCCTCACCCGCGAACAGAGGAATGGTCCGATCGGTTCGGTGAACATCCTTCTCTACATAATGTATTAGTGACTGGCACATCCCCATTGAAAAGATCCTTACCTATCCGATTCCGTTGCTCTTTCCAGTGATCGAACTGCTCGACTGTCGAGTTGCCTTCGACCATCCGCTCCCACCAGCCTGCTTTGAGTCTGATATACTCATCGCGCTTCGAATTCATCAAAGCTTGTCGCTCTTCCCGGCTGCTGTCCCAAGGGTATACCTCGAGAAGGAAGAGCCAGGCCTCTTTTCTAACGCCATCATTTGGATCCAACCCACCGTGGAAGATCCGTTCCTTGACTTCGTCCACTGTCACTTGAAGTCTTCCCGATGATGAGTCGAAGAAGCCCTCCCATTCTTCTAACTTGAGGACTCTGCGTCGCTCTTGAAGGGCGAGATTCCCCGTCTCCAACTCGAGAATCTCAAAGTCTCCAACTGAGCTATTCTCCATCTCCAGCATATCCTGTGCAGTCCATATACGCTGGTTGCGGTCTTTCTCGCTCTGATCGGCTACACTCATCGCCCAGCGGGCCAGATAGACTCTGGCACTGTCAAACTCATCTTGCAACGTCTGGATTTCTGGGTTCTTCATGAGACGGCGCATCTGAGGTGGAATCCGAGGATTCTCCGCAATATCATTGGCAGTTCGGCGTGTGAATGTTGTGATCTTGCTGAGCTGCTCCAACACCTTCCACCGAGTCTCCTTGAGGGTCTTCATGAAGGGGTCCATGCTTGCATCGGGCGGGCCGGCTTGGCTGGGCCCTGCGGCCGCAGCTTCTGGTTGGGCCTTTCCTGGCAGAGACGCATCGCCGTGGGTGGCCGACCGTCCAAACGACAGCTGATCCTCGTCCGACGGGTTGACGAGGTAGACGTTGCGGTCCACTGATGAACGCTCCACCTCCACATATCTCCGGAGCCAGCGCAGAACCTCATCACCACCCCAGAATAAGCTCCCTTCTTTGTCGAAGGGGTCAAAGTTCTCTCGTACCCTCTTCTTCTTCTGCAAGATGGTCGACTCGCACTCGTCGTCATGGAAGAAGAGTGCCGGGAAGCCGTCACCTGCCCGCGTATTGATCACCAAACTTCCGAACCACCATCCTAGACTCGGCGGTCGTACGAGAAGTGAGTATATCTCTGATAGCGGGATTGCAAATGCATACAGCCCGATGGGGTCTTTGTAGGTGGTGGTGGTCGGAAGCGGCGGAACGAGGTACTTCTGGCGCGGTGGCGACGAGTCGTCAGAGAGGTCTACTTTCACATATGTATCGTAGGCCTCCCCCAGGGAGGATTCTGGGACCCATGCGAGAAGGTAGGAGGGCGCATCGGGATGCTTGGATTGTGAGGCATGTGATGCGGGGGTTGGTTTTTGCTGAATGAGGGCGATGAAACCAGCGATATTGTCTTTGGCGGAGGAAGTGGGATGAACATAGACCTATACACTGGTCAGTTGGGAGCGCAGCTGAAGGTGGGGAGGTCTTACTTTGCTTTTGGAGAAGAGCAACTTGACCCCTCTCCTCGAGGAGGCCTGGGCGATGGTATTGTACTCATCCTCGTCGTCGTCACTCATAGCGTAACAAGAAGCAGGTGGTGACGGTGTAGGAGGAGGAGTGTATTTGGGGCCCATGATGTTGAAGAGAAGAGAGGAGTTGAGAGCCCAGGTGAGGTGAGCTTGGAAGAACGACGTAATGCCGATAAGATAGCGGCCCTCTATAAGATATTTGGCTGTTTAGAATATACTTCTTCTTTGTATGGCACTTGATTGCATTTATATTCTTTTAGATCCATTTGCGTATTCTTTTACTTGTCACCTTGTCACTTAGTTTCTGTTCCACTTATCTCTTTTGATTTCTCCTTACGGTCGCCACTCGGCCTGCAGGCAACCAAATTCATTCTCAACTTATCAAGCTATAGAATGAGTCAGAATATATAGAGCGCTTCTATGCTCAGGTGTAACGAATAAGTTGAATCAATATTGTTCACATTAGATAGGGGTTGTGACTATCAACTACCTAGGTACGCTAAGTGTATAGAATATATAGCAGGCGTAGAAGTAAAGCGTAATAAAACACAACCATCTTCTGCATTCTACAGCTACCTTTTATTCTCTATCCCGCTGATATCGATAATTCTTTATTCAAATATCGATATCTGCCTGCTCACATCTTATGTACAGCCAACTGGGCCCGGAGCAAATCTGTGGTTACATAAGCACAAATTTGGTCTGCGCGAGAGCACATAAAAAGAGTCGAGTTTTGGAACATCAAGTGGAAGTCAACATATCATTTTGGTTCAATCTGGAATTGAATCAATCATTCATTGGATCCCATTTTGTCTTTGATTATTGCGCACCCTCGAACTGGCCATTTTCAACTACCCCAAGTACTCCGGCATTTCATACGAGTTCGATATTGGCAACCTCTGCCTCCAAGTGTTCAGAATGGCCTCTAAAGAACCATGCATTCTTCCAGCAGACATTATGGAGTCTCAATTAGCCACTATTGACCTCCTAACAGCCATGTTCCCGGCTCCAGGCGAGCTGGAAATCCCTGAATCCACAACGCAGTGTGTCGAGAAACTGCGAGACTGGTGCGAGGAACCGGCATCCAAGCCCTCCAATATTCCTTCAAGTATATATCTGCTTGTCTGTCTACCAATAGCAGACGGAGATAGAACCATCCAAGTCAACGTCTCCATCCCACTACAATGCGAGGACCCGGAGACAATTGACCAACCTCCACCATTGGGATATTCGCTTCGACAGCCGGAATGGATGTCTAAAGCTGAGGTAGCGGAAGTGGCCAGTTCAATACCTGAAGGGGATGCTCTAGAGGCATTCGAATACTTCCAGACAGAAGCCAGCCGCTTTCTTGAAATCAAGCAGAATCAGGCTGTGTCTTCAGAAGATAGGGGTTCTGGGGGTCCGGTCGTGCGAGTCTGGTTTTATTTCCCATCCTTATCAACTCGCAAGAAGAGAGACGATATGGTCAACCTTGCGCCAGGATATTCTCTCACGGGCTTTGTGCTGGCCGGAAAGCCGGGCGTGTTATGTCTTGAGGGTGCATCCTCTGATATTGATTCATACATGAGCTTTATCAAGACACATTCTTGGGGTGATATTCCCAGTCACCAGAAGAAAGTCAGTGAGAGGTTTCGCGAGACTGAGGGAACACAAAGAGTGTTTTCCGGGATGGAGGAGATTACAAACTCGCTAGGGGAACGAGGTGGGCAGCGAGCCAATCGGGGTGATATGCAAGCACTGGAGGCGTGGTTAGGGTCTAAGGGGCTACAAGAGGCATTTGAAAAGGTCATCTTTTAGGTGCTCAGGGAGGGGACATTAATGTAATTATAGCTGGAGATGGATTAAGCCGCACGAGAGAACATATTTATCATAGCACGAGAACTGAAAAGATATTATTATGCTATCAGTGGTTCGCAATCCGGTGCATGGTTCTTGGAATGTCTCCAAAATCTATGTAACTTCATACACTTTCTGTGCAGATCTATCTCAAAATATGATCCTATTTCCGTTATCTAGGGAGATCTTTTAGCCAAATAATTCCTGACAGGTTCGGCCTCCACAAAGGTGCATCTATTCGTCAGCTGCTCAGGGCACCGAGTCAGGTGTGCGTGACATCAACTACGGGATTCTTTAACTCTTTCGGGAAACGATATACCGCAACCCCCAGGTCATACTAGGTTTCGCAAACAACAGAGTGTCACCAGTAGATACATGTTCATTAAGTAAAGACAAAGAGATACAGTCTGGTGATATAAAGGTGACTGTCTTGTTCCATCGCGATTCAGACCCCCAACTGTATCTGTTTGATATCTGAAGACAACCAACTACTACACCATGTCTGAGCTCACTCGTACTTTGCCGGCTTCTTGGTACTGCAGTGACTCTCTCTACCAGTTGGAGCGGCGGGCAGTCTTTCTCAAAGTATGAATATGCGGTGTGTCGCATTCCTCTGTCAAAGCTAAACACGATATAGTCCTGGTACTTGCTCGGCCCGGTTACGAGATTCCAGAAAGTGGGCGAACATGTCCCGTATGAAGTCGCGCAGCAGTCTATCTCTGCTGTTCGCACTTCCGGTGATAGTTTGAATCCGACTCCCGAGGAGCTGAAGGTGGTCCTCGTGAAGACGGTATGCAGCATCCAAACAAAATGTGATATTGACGACTTCATCGTGCTAACATGATTATACAGGGTGAGGAAGTCCGTAGTCATGTCACTCCAACCGGACTGTTGTTTTCAACTATATCCGAGGACGCACCCAGTTTCCATGAGTTCTTCCCAGAGCTTGAAGAACTCCTTGGTAAAGTCGATTTTACCAAATTGCCGCATCGTCGCAGCATCAGCTACGAGGGTCGCTTCAACTGGAAAACAATGTAAGCTACCATTTTGAGTTTCCCGACGGCATTATGATTAATCTTGTGTAGGGTGGACGGATATCAAGAGTGCCTGCACTGCCAGTACACCCATCCGTCTTTCTCGATTTACTACCCGCCAACTTTCTATAGTGTGCACAACAAGCACAACTTCTCCCAGCACATTGCAGACCCAAAGAAGCCAGATGATGGCCTGTTCTTGTACTTCTTCCCAAACTGTACGCTGAACGTCTACGGTGGTGGCATGTCTTCGTTCAGGGTCTGTCCGACCGCCGATCCGCACGTCACCCGGATGGAATTTGACTATTATCATCTTGCCGAGGGGGAGAAGTTTGAAGAGTATTTCAAGTTTGTGCGCCAGGTTGCTATGGAAGATTTTGAGCTCTGCGAGAAGGCTCAGGATAACCTGGCCAAGGGGGTTTATCATGAAGGAATTCTTAACCCTGAAAAGGAGAATGGCGTGTCTTGTGAGTGATTCACTTTTTGGCTTGCCTAAAGTGGTACTAATATCTTCTAGACTACCAGCGACGAGTGTTTGATATGGTGTGTGAGCAGCATGCTGCTGATAGAGCTGCTAAGACAATCAAGGAGTCTGGAGCAGAGGAACATGTGGCATCTCCAATGGTCCAAATGACAGCGTACTAGATGCTAGCTTCTAAATCGTAATCAAATTTTGATATGTCCATTTAATGCAACCTTTCTTTCTATCTGCTCTAGGGGGGTAGGTGGAGTCGAGTACCTGATTAGCATAAGATATTGAAGAAACCAAGCAGCCACTTATTGACCTTTGATATCTAAACCAGACAGGGATGACTAACTATCCGCAAAATCTCACTCTCAGGATAAAACAACCGAATCGGGTAGTACAGTCAGAGGGGTCTGCATTAAGGGCGGCAAGGATATGAAGTGTATAATGTGGGGTGGGGACTTGGACCTCCCAGAGAAGTATATCAGCTTGGGGAGTTCACGAAGCAAATTAACATCATCGGCTCTTTTTCGTGGTTGAACTTTGCTCTTCATGGAGTATACTCAGTCCTACTTTTCAATCTCTCCTGGCTCCGCCCTCGTGGCCTTGGTGACAGTCGTGTTTCTACTTTATCGGGCATGGCCTCATTTATACCATCATAAGGAGACCAGTAAGCTCGCTGATCCTATCGCGACGCAACAAGAATCTGGCTTGGTCGTTTCAAAGGAGCCTGAAGTTCCAGAAGGATGGTGGTCCGGCCGGGATGTGTTTGAGCTCGAACGCCGCGCACTCTTCAGCCAAGTAAGAATGCTAAATTCGGTTGATATTAATACAGCTAACAAACAGATATAGGCCTGGATCTATCTTGCGCACATATCCCAGTTCAACAAGCCTGGCGCCTATCAATCTTTTGACCTTGCAGGGTATCCTATCTTTCTGATTCGAGGCAAGGATGATAAGATCCGCGCTTTTCATAACGTGTGTCGCCATCGTGCCTACACTATCACCAGGAAAGAAAGTGGCGCATCGACTGTTCTTGGCTGTCGGTATCATGGATGGAGCTACGATACTACCGGCCGCCTAGTTAAGGCTCCTCAGTTCGATGATGTGCCTGGATTTGATAAGTCGCAGAATAGTCTCTTTGAGATTCATGCGCGTAGCACAAACCATGGTCTTGTCTTCGTTAATCTCAATGCCGGGGAGCCGGAGCCATTTGATGAGATGATTATATCGAGTTTGTATACATTTTCCTACACTTCTGGTTTGGAGGCGAACTCCAGTTGGGTGAGTGGACAAACTTTGACCGGGGAGTTTAATTGGAAAGTAGGAAGTGAGTGGCATATTACAGATTTCAGGGTTACGCCATTGAATTGCTGACAACTTTCAAAGCGGGAAAACGTCAGCTCAATACGTTTACCAGAGAATTGGGCCGTCAGGTATCAGAATTATCTGGTCCTTCGCCTGTCCTGAAGGCTATCAGAACCCTCATGCAGAAGAGCACACGCACAGAGACATCTTTGTTTCCAAGCACATTTCTTTGTTCATTTGAACATACTGGTCTATGTCTGGCTCTATCCATCTTTCCAGTTTCGGAGAAGAGGTCCAACATCCGATACGATCTTTTCGCCCGTTCTGCTGTAAGCAAGACAGAGGTAGAAACCCTGTCCAAGGCTTCGTACGATGTCACAGAGAAGCTGGTCCGAGAATTTGAGGGCGAATATCAGGCTATTTTGACAAAGCATGGGTTTGTCTCTCGTCAATCCTTATATCCTGATTTTCTCCACTAACACACCCTTTCATAGAAATTCGATTGATGCGGATTTAAGCAAGACAGGTAAACTTAGACCTTGAATGTACCTTTCATTGCTAACAGTTATGCAGACACTCGCCAGATTTTGAGTCGGCTTCAGGAGCATACAAAACTTGAAAAGATCCAAGGTAGTCAGATTCTACCAGCTACACGCAAACCCAAGGGTAGCACTTTGTTTCAACAGGCTGAACAATGTGAGTTCATCCAATTTCCAAAATTATCACATATATTGATTTTGTATAGTGTGTAAAGAGCTAGATTGCGTTAGTCGTGGATCGCAGGATGGCAGTGCGTCGAATTCACTGGATTGGTAATCGTTTTCGAGGTGATAGATAGTTTTCTTTGCATCTCACTATATCTGAGATATGATTTATATGCTCAACTAATTGTGCCAGTTATACAGCATGGATCGAAATCAGTTTCATCATTTACTCGCAGAGATTCTTTCTCGAACCCTCTTTTGAAACACGCTATATAGATTACGGTTACCCTGCCTCTGAACCCTTTCTTAGCAGTATTTCAGTATAGTCGTAAATAATACGTCTTAGCTTCTGCATTAGACTCGTACATATTATCTTTCGGTATGATTCGATTTAGAAACCGAGCCAAGCCAGAAATGGATGGGTGTGCTTCGCGATAGAGTTCGAGAAAGATTCTATGAGAGCAAAGTGGTGAAGCTGATTCCGATCCATCCGTGTGTGACGATCAACTTTAGGAATCGAATAATTCAGGCTTCATGCTTCTATATAACACACGTTAGTCTATATGGAGCACTCGTATCTTCTATTTACGGCCCAATTCCCTGGCCCGCTCGCCGGCAGCCCCAAGAGCAGAGGCGAATGCAGACCGCACCCCTTGTCGCTCAAGCTCCAACAGGCCCTGGATGGTGCTTCCTCCTGGCGAGGAAACTTCCTCTCGCAAGGCAGCAGGGTGGTTCCCTGCTTCCAGCAGCTTGGCAAGGCCCAACAGCGTCTGCGTGATCACTTGTAAGCCCTCGGAGCGTTTGAACCCGCCTGCAACGCATTGATCGAGCAATCCATCGATCGCCACTGTGAACATGGCACTAGTGCACCCGGCTAAGGATCCGATCAGATCAAACTGAGATTCTGGGATTTCCTGGGTCTTTCCGACATGATTGAACAGCCACTGTGTGACTCGGACGGCATCCCGATCTGATTCGCGTGCAGGCGATGCAACAACCGTTATTGATGCGCCCTCTCTCGCGGCAATATTTGGCATTGCCCGAACCACATGTACTTGGGACTCAGGATGCTCTGCTGGATTGCCGTTGGCAAGGATCGCGTCTTGTGTGGACTTTGTGTCCATACCCGCCAAGATACTGATTAGGATTTTGCTTTCCAGTGCTTCTCGCATTCCCGTTTCACTAAGGATCGTATGCATCAGAGCGGGTTTGCATCCCAGAATCACAACATGTGAGTTCCGGACAGTGGCTAGGTTGTCCGACTGGTAGATTGTAACGCGGGGCAAGTGCTGGGAGAGCAAATTGCGAAGCCGGTCAACAGACGAGGCGGATTGGACCGAGATGAAGATATGATTAACCGTCCAACCTGGCTGGTCTTCCTGTCGACGTTCCACCTCGCCATTGAGGATCCCACTTAATATGGAAGTCCCCATCTGGCCGCACCCGACGATGCCCAGATTGAATCTTTGTGGCAGCGACATTTTATCCGCGGGGTGGTATTCATAGAGTGGCGAGGAAAGATTTGGAAACAAAGGGAGGAAAAACAAAAAGCGAACAAGCCTGGCTGGCCCTGTCAGCGGCCCTTTCTCCTTTTCGCGTGTACTGGTCGGGACCAATGGATGAGTCATCCGTTATGATACTGTAATCCTCCATGGAATCTCGTAAAATCGATTGGCAGTTCGGCGATCTGGCATGATCGCCAGACTGCTTCCCGCCTGTCCTGTTATGACCTCCCCCACATGCGTCGCAGCCTTCAAAACACGCCCGCTAGTCATAATACGGAAACCTGCGCTTATGTTGGAGAGAAATTACCATGATAGGCAAAGCCATGCTCTATTTCCATGGCTTGTATTAACGTTACATATCGCGGCTTTCATTTGTTCCCAGGCTCTCGGAAAAAATGGTTCCCAATTAGCTAGCTGGGTGTTCCAAGGATTGCGATTGCTTTGTTTACCTTATACCACATCGACAACATTTCCTAATGAAGCATGGGAGCAGATTACGGTCTACGCACCGACGCCTGGTTGCTCTCTGTTTCAAGGGCTTTTCCGTTGAGCGTACTTGAGAATGAATCCGAGCCAACAAGTAAACCTGGCCCACGTCCTTTCAGGTTCTTTAGTTACCTGAGTGGGAAGAAGGAAAGCCGATGACGAGGACTCGCCCATCTGTATCCACTATCATATAGAGCACTGAGTGACAATCAACAATCGAGAGGTGATGTTGGTGGGACGAACATTGGCGTATAGTGACACCAAGGTCCATTAAAGGCCAGAACTTGGAGCGGGTCGGAAGACTAGAGCGGGTCGGAGAACTAGGGCGGGTCGGGAGACGGGACCGGGGAGGATGAGAAATTACACCAATAAGCCTTTTGCTCTTCGAGAAATGTACACATATAAGATCCCCCCACCCTCGTAGCGCAGGGCTCTTGAAGCTGCTATTGAACAGATTGTCAGCATATATTTGATCTCTCTACTCATTAAGGCTTTCTTGAGAGACCTTGTAAGCATCCATCCTCTGTTTCATCTACTTGTCACAATTACTCGCTAAGCCTTAACGTGATGATCAATATCGGGGTCTTAATTCTGACACCTATCAGCCTAGGTGCGATTTTCAACGTCCATTCCGTCATCAAATTGTGACAGCCTGCACCTCGCAAGTTTTATTCAATACGTCGAGCCAGGATTGCCTAGTGCTGCCCCTCGCCTTCGAGGTTTTGGGCAAAATGTCAGACAACATACCTTCTTATTTCCAAAGCAGCCCCGACGCTGAAGGATATTTTGGTCGGTTTGGCGGTAACCACTATCCACCAGAACTTCGATCTGCGCTGCTGGAGCTGGCCAGCAGCTATCAGGAGCTCCATCAATCGCCGGAATTCCATCGCGAACTGAACAAGGTGCGGGTCGGACTTCAAGGACGGCCGACCCCAATTCATTACCTCGAAAATATTTCGAAGCAAGTCGGAGGCGCTCAAATTTTCATTAAACGGGAGGATTTGAATCACACGGGTGCACACAAAATCAACCACTGCGTTGGCTTTGCACTTCTCGCCAAACGAATGGGTAAGAAGAAGCTAATTGCCGAGACGGGGGCCGGCCAGCATGGCGTCGCACTGGCAACTGCAGCTGCCTATTTCGGCCTCGAATGCGAAATTCACATGGGAGAAGTTGATATTGCTAAACAGAGCTCTAATGTTGGCAGCATGCAATTACTCGGCGCGCGCGTGGTGCCAGTAGCGACTGGCCAGTCTGCTCTGAAAGATGCTAGCGATTCTGCGTTCAACGCGTACATCGAGCAGCACACACACGCACTTTATGCGATCGGCTCAGCTATCGGCCCGCACCCCTTCCCAATGATTGTTCGAGACTTCCAGGGTGTAGTTGGTCGAGAAGCGCGCGAGCAATTCCTTTCCATCACAGATGGAAGCTTGCCCGAGCATGTGGTTGCCTGCGTTGCTGGTGGCTCCAATGCGATGGGTATATATACGGGCTTTATTGATGACCCGGAGGTTATTCTACATGCAGTGGAGCCTCTTGGCAAGTCTGATGAGCTAGGCCAACACGCGGCAACGTTATCATATGGAAGACCGGGCACATTGCATGGTGCTCGATCGATTGTGCTTCAGCAAGATGACGATACACCTGCCAGTGTCTCATCTATAGCATCAGGGCTCGCATACCCTGGAGTTGGCCCGGAGATTGCGATGCTCTATGAAGCCGGTCGGCTATCAGTCGCAGCAATTTCGGACGAGGAAGTCATCAATACATTCCTCCGGATGGCAAAATTCGAGGGAATAATTCCTGCTTTGGAAAGCGCACATGCACTAGCGTTCGCGATCCGATTGGCGTCCCAGCGCCCTTCATCCGAAAGAATACTGGTCAATCTTTCGGGGCGCGGCGACAAGGACGTTGGATACGTGCTTGAAAATTACAGGCTAGGTGGTCAACCAGATCTTTCATAAAAAGCAGTTCATCATGGTTGCTCGCTTGCGGCATGTCGAAACGAGATATAACGTATTCTGCAAGCGAGTGGCCCATGCAAGCGAGTGGCCATTTGGAACACCACCTTCGCGCGAGATTTGATGACTTTGTATATCGACAACCACACCGTTTTTTACTCAACTATTGAAACTGGTGTCTTCATGGAGCAATAATATATAGCTATAAGAGTTTCAATAAAATAAAATCATCGGGTAATCTTTCTCGTTGGGATATCGTTCCGTTACTTGATAGCTCCTCCTCCACTGGCTCCGACCTCGATTGCTATATCGTCAAACCAAAACACAGCCAAAGCTTGCCATATACACGAAGCAATGCCAAACAAACAGAAGACAAGACTCGTAAGACGTCGACCAAAGAAATTGGAACAAGGAACGATAATGAAGTTGGCAAATCAGAGAGCTAGTACACATGCACCTGTCAAAAGACTAAGTTGGGTCGTATGCAGTTGTCGATACCATGGTGGAAGGGACTTGAGAACTTAATTGTTGAGGTTGATTGGATCATGCTGGGCATTGGATGTGATCTTGTATGTTGAGTTAACTGCCAAGAGTAACAGTTCTGTTTCCGTTGTCCAGTGAAGTAGATACTGAGCAAACCATGCTCGCACAGTGACCTGGGTGACACTTGCGGTAGGGTGCTGCGAAAGGTATCTCTCCAAGTAGTGAACCGCGTCATCTTGATTATAGAGTTGTACGGTGCTAATTCCACTACCAGATAGACGATGTACCTTGGCACAAAATAGATATTCCCAAGGGGCGGCCAAAATTGTGAGTCGAGAGAATGAATAGAACGGTATGGTTGTTGAGCCATCCTTGCCCGAGAATGCGGTTTCCTTTTGAATGCTAGTTTGGTTGCCTTCGAGAGGGACTTGACCTCAGCAGGTGTAAGATTGTCGTTAAAAAAGTGCACATCGTGGGTGTTTGGGCGACTCCGAAGTAACATTGTATTGACGGTGTCACCAACGACAATGAGAGTAATATCTTGATTCTTGGAGGTAATGTACGCTGCAACAGTTTGTAGCGCATTGATGAGGGTCTCGCGGGAGAGATTCGGGGGCGCACTCGGGGTTGGATGAGCAGCAAAGCCCCGGAGAGTGCGAGCGCTGCGGCGTCGACGTAGATTGGACAATGGCTGACCCATCATGCTCGAAGTTGGAGTTTGTAGTATGGAATTGTCAAGATGAATAGCTTTGCCTTGACTTGTGGATCTCTAATTACTCGTGGATAATCAAATTAGTTTGTCAGGTGCGCATGGATCTGCTTTGGGAAGGCAGCATTCAGCCTCAGGCAGCGTCGTCCTATAACGCACGTAAGCAACACGCATTACATGACTACACATATCGAGCCCAGGTATGCAACACCACTGTAGAGACCCATCATTCGATTATAGATGCCAGCTATACCCTCGCGAGTGACCTCCAAAGACTTCAATGGCGAGGCAGTGGAGCCACTATAGAGGAATTTAGAATTCAAAGAAAGTATGACTCAATTCAGTTAGTCAACAAGATTACAACATCAAATAAAGACTTTGACGGGTTGCCTCCGTTCATTGTCCCGCAAGCCCCCAACGATGGATGGATTTACGAGTAAACATTTTGCTTCCACGGCCGGACGGAGACATGCCGTTGCTAATTCCCACGCCGTAAGCAAAAGATTTCTAAAGCCCCCTCTAGCAGCGACAGTGCGCTCGTACGCCTCCTGGAGTCCATTAAACAACATTAAGTCGGTTCCTGAACCCTCATGCACATGACCAAAGACATGCAGCCTGGGTCGAACTCTCCATAGCGTCAGTAGAAGATGAGGACAACCCATGAGTAGATCAAGATGAGCAAGTGGCGGACCATGAGTAATAAGCACGTCAATTCCATCTGGTACTAAGCCAGCCCATACATCCTGATTTCGAGGGTATTGAAAGGCCCAATTGCCGTGCTGGGTAGAGTAAGGACTCCCGTAGACCCTAAGTTGACGACCATTCGGGCAGGAAATTGTTACTTCATCATTTTCCAGGTAGATAATATCGCCCCAGTCGAGCTGAGTTCGCTCAGAGGCTGCTCGACCTAATGAATCATCCCATGCTGAATCAAGTAATAGCTCATGATTGCCAGCAATCACGATTTTGATAGGATGAGGCAGGGCGCGTAGCCAGTCGAGCGCGTCCTGGAGTTCCTGGAAAGACCCAGATTGTGTGAGATCACCAGCATGTATAAGGATATCTCCATCTGGAACGCCGGTTTGGGTGTTATGAGTATCGGAGATACAGACAATTGCAACAGAACTTGTGAGAGGCATGGCTGGAAGAGGTTCATGCCAACTGTAAAGCATTCGTGCGAGAAAGACGTAAGGCTGGGCCCGGAATTTTTGCCATGGTCCTGGTCGCTGTCGATGAACGAGTTCGTGAAGACTGGACATGATTGGAGAGTAGAAACCCAAGGATTTATCTGTAGTAACAAGTGAGCACATAAAACACTGGTCTGTTTGGAATTCACGATGTCAGGATCTTGCCTCGTTCTTCCGGATCTGAGACATGTGAAGACTGCTAGAGTTGACGTCGCCGTCGGATTATATAATCCTTCTTTTGCACCACACAGCAGGTTAACTATGTAATAGCCGTATCACATAACGTATTTCCCGGTCGAGCTGCGCACCCCAACCAAAGGCGTCATTTCATTATACCTTCCTGCTTCAACCACCCACTATGCGACCAATTCCTACTCAATCCTCTCAAAAACGTACGGATCAGGAGGGTAGGATCTTATTAGCTATTCAAGCTATTCAGAAGCAAGAGATTATATCTATACCCGAATCGACCTTTCGTACGCGTCTTCGAGGCACTAAAAAACCGCGCTGAAACCCGCGCTAATGGCTATAAATTGACAAAAATTGAAGAAGACCCGCTTCGAATGGATACTCTTAATGGATTCTCGCGGAGGAGCACCTCGACCCGCTACCGTACGAGAAATGGCAGGCTTACTACTCGCGGCGCGTGGATCTACCCTTCCTCTTTTGGTCGGCAAAAATTGGGTTATTGTCGAGATCACGTGACGTGCTCCTAGTAGTAGAACTGAGCCTTAGTTAGCTAGCTCTCTCTCCCCTTCCTCTCTCCTACGTCCTTGATCAGTCCTTGTCCCTAGAGCAACTCGTTAGATCCCTCGAGTCCAATCTACGCAGCTTTCGCTCGCCCGGCCCCGTTTAACCTTAGCTTTTACTATGTTATAATTACGCATAAGATGATAAGGCATATCTGTCCTTGGTCTGCTACGCCGACTGGCAAATTTATTGCCTCGTAGACCAATCGTGTAAAGTATGGAGTTCTAGGGCAGAATAGAGCATGTCAACTAGGTAAGGTGGAGAAGTCTCCCGAAACAAGTGACATTGTAGTACTGGGTGTACAGAGACTGATTCTTAGGAGACTCACAGGTCTCTGGGAATATACTATTTAACATCGAGGAGAGCGACGAGGCGACACTGACGTGTCGCTAGCAATACACTGACAGGACGCGAGGTATTACTTGTACTTGATACATCTCATTCCCCAGATGAGTCCGTGACAAGCGAGTAGTCGCCGAAAACGCCGTCGGTGCGCTTAAATCCTACTCGATAACCGCCTAGTCTTATGCGTAGGAAAGTGCAAACGACACTAGTAAGTATTCTATAAGGAAACTATAGCATGCCTCTTATAGCAGAAGATCAACAATACGCAACTTTTCTGACAGCGACGGCATCTCCAATAAGCCTAGACGATCCGAACGCTTAAACAAAAGGGCTAGACAATAGAATTGATTTGTTGTGATTTACATAATTAGAAATTCCAGTCTCCAGAGCTTTATTTAACATCTTTATAGAAATTGTAATGACAATTTGCGGTATGATCTTGGATAAAGTGGATAAGCAGGCTAGTAATTTTCACAAACGTGACCCGCCATCTCGAACAAAGGTCACTGTGCACATTTGAAGACTATCGCCAATAATAGCTACATGCTTGCATTCGTTAGCTGATGCCTACAGGTTCCAAGTCCACCCGATATTCAAACATCTAAATGGGCCCTTAAGTAGATTGGTAAAGGAATGTGCGGTCGAATGGAAAGAAGGCCCACAGTTGAACGCCCCGATGCTTTTTTCTAGGGACGTCCCTAAGTATTATGGGATAAGCTAGTGAAAATTTTCAACTATATATAGTGGGTAGATACTATACGCTAAGAAGCCACTTTCGGCCTTCCGCTCGCTATCTTATTATATACCGTAATAACTAATAGGACGATAACCACGTAATTATACTGTATAAGTAGTAGAAAGCTCGATAGTCTATAAGTAGAACGGTTCTACTATTCTACTTTCTACTCATAGTGGTTGGAAAGATTGCAAACCTGGGAGGGGCTTGAATCGAGCCCTTTGCTATCTTTGATGCCCTTGCTCGCAGAGCCTGTTCTGCGAGGCGCAACGCGTCTCCAGACAAGCAAACATTCTCCGGTGTACGAGTGTGTGAATACCTTCCTTGAAGGCAATTGGCAACCGCGACGGGATTTCTTTCGTTCAGGTTACGCCCGATTTTACCAGGAGATTTATTGAGTTCACGAGTCGCAAAGGTTACAGCGTGTGATTTGAGTTGGCACGAAGTTGTCCACCAAAGACCTCTTCTCTCTTCATGGCCTGTAAAGCCTGATTTGAGATATTAGTATCACCTCGGCAATTTCCTATTGCGAACACAATCATTTATCACGTTTAGTACTTGGACGTAGTCAGGCGTTCGTTTTGATCGAGTCCACACACTGTGCTATTTTATTCTTGTCTAGCTACCACTCTATACAATATTGATTATATCATACTTGCGTTCGTTTGAAAAATGATTTCGAAAACGATAAAGACTAACGTTGAAACAACGGAACATAAGCTCTCTGCATGTAATACAGACGAAGTCAGCTTTAAATCGGCGATCTGTTGCTATTTTTAGCAACATATCCCCGTTGGATGCATGGTGGAGGCGCAGACGTAGCTATCGGCAAACACCCTCGTGTTTCGCATCCATTCTTTGCTTTATATGCTATTTCTTTCAATTATGCCGCCCTATTAGTGTTTTCTTGGGAATACAGTGGTTGTCTATAGTTTGAGTTATAATTAGTATCAGCCGCCATAGAATGCATGGGACGATTGTGGCTTAGTCGGCCCTCGTATCAGCTAGTTGGGGCATCTTCAATTTCGCCGGGTAAGTATGGCAGTTCCTCACTAATTTAACCTTGCTGCGAAAATAGAAGTTGTTATGTACAGGACGTTTAATGCCGAATTCTTACCACCCGTGCTCTCTCTTACTCATGTAGTAGCATCCTCTTCGTCACAACTTTTAGAATCCTGCGCGGGGTATATGACACAATCTTATGGGCCAAGGCAAATGATGTCAATCCTATCTTATGCGTGTTGGTGTCAACATTTGGACCCCAAGGCGTGGGGGCTAGTCAGGGTGTTCCAACGGCCTAAGGATTCTGGGCCTAAAATGTGAATCGGTCGGACGTTTTTTGGCAAACGTCTTTCATATTTCATATTATTTGCAGGATTGTAAGTCTTCTGTGACAGGTGAATAGTCAGTCAGAACATGGGAGAATAATCCCTATCTGATATCAGGCCAAGCGGATTTAGACGCGGCAGTCTTGCCTCCTCGCCATGCTGCGTCTATGAATTAGGGACAGGCATCTTTTTTTGGTTCAAGTAGGGATTCATGTATGGAAGTATAGGCTTCTCGGGGAAATGTCTTATGCAGTGGCTCTAACTACAATCAGAATTCGACTCCACTGATCGTCCTCTGGCTCCACGGTAGATCAAATCTGACGCATGAACACACATTGCAACACATAAATACCGTCATCTCTGTACCAGCCAACTCAATCACTCATTCCGACATCACCACTGATCAGGATCGGCATCGGCAAAAGTAGTCCCAGCAGCAATCTCATCGTACCAGACCTGACGAGTCCCCTGAGTCCCCTTCATACCGTTATCATCATGCCACCCATTAGCATAAAGACCAACGCGGAACTGGAAGGCTCGATCATCGGCAATGGTAGTAGCAATATTAAGCTTCTCAAGAACCTTAACGCCATCAAACCACATCTTGTAATACCCAGTCCCATCAGACTTCCAACTAGACTGAATGACAATCTTGTGCCACGCGCCTGCAGTCACAGTGGCCAAGTTTGAGAAAGTCTGCGTCTTCTGCGCGCAGATTGAGCCCTGCTTCACGCGCGTATAGAGCTGGTTACCGACGAGCCAGACCATGCTGGATGGCATCCAGTCGTCGCAGCCGGTGTCGGTGAAGTCGGCAATGAATTGGGCGATATTGTAGGATTGTGCTGGGGAGAATTGCCAGTCATCTTGCAGGCGGAAGGCGAAGCCGTAGAAGCCTGTGTCGCCGCGCTTGTAGACGTTGTTCTTGACCACTTCTGAGTGGTATCGGCCTGAATAGCTGGAGTCGTAGACTTGCGTCATCTTCAGGGCTGTCGTGCCTTGGTAGACTACATTGCTCACTTGCTGTACTGTGCCTGAGTGTTCATGGTTGGTGGCATCCCAACCTGAGGTTGTTCCGGTGTTGCTGAAGATTTGGCTGGCATGGGTTGTCAGACTTAGTGCAAGCACCAAGGCAGCTGAGGGGAGTTTGCCGAACATTGTTATTTTGCGCGCGGTTGAGAATTGAGGAAATGAGGTTGCTGGTTTGAGGAAACTTGTGTGACTGCGGATGCTTCCTTTTATAGTGCAATCCCAGCTTCCTGGACCGGCTACATCGCTCCCCAGGTTGATTGGGTTTGTCTAGAGCGACTCTCATGGTTTTTGACGATTTTCCTAAACGAGAGCGAGTTATGCTGCTTGGAGCAACTGATCAATGCCATAACCTCTTCTGCATGTTACATAGCAGCTTGCTTTCGACCGTCATTGGAGGAAATTTGCGGGTTAAGGGGTTCCGTAGTCCCGTCCCCCTCTTGTGCAGTTTATGCAGGCACATTCAGCGTTTGGCTGTTTCAGTGAAGCCTCAGCGTTACATCGCGAGTGCAAAATAAACAAACACAGTGCCAGTCTAACCGTTTTAGGCAAATGATTCAGGAGGTATACAGTGCAGGCGCAATGAGGGTAACTCTTGTCCGGGTTTCATTCTAATGGGCTATGATGGTTAATATTAGTGGCTGCAGAAGAAATGCTTTGCTCTGGAATGTGACTCAATACGGACTGATCTCCAGTCCCTCATCGTTCACTAGGTTGTCAGTTCAGGACAAGTTCCCCGTCTCATGGGTCCCCGTATCACATATGTATCATTCATCTTAAGAACATCAAATATCCTAATTATGAATAATTTTTGTCTGCAGAGCATTTGTGCTTAGTAAAGAGAAAAAAGTGAGACCTTGTCAGGTATGGTCTTTAGAACGACGAGTCTAGCACTGCAGCGGTGAGAAAATCAGTAGACTCCAACATAAAAACGAAAGTAGTCAGCATTTGCAGGGACGAGAGATATTTAACCAGCTGAAGATGCAGCGAGCGCTCAGTCAGACCCGATTGGGATCCGAGTATATGCCTCGCGCTACTGCACGAAATGTCAGGTGAGACCTGTGCACAAAACTGCCCCCAACAGCCCCATATAGACTTGCATATATTTTACCTCCAAACTCAGCAGGTTTGAAGACATGTGGCGTTAAGAGGGCCCCAGATTGGGCTTTCCGCCCCCTTGGCCCTTTTTCGCCCATTAGTCTCTTTCTGATTTGGGTCAGATGGGAAGTAGACGTATGGAATGCATGATTATTTCATTGCATAGAAACCCCATGGAATATGGTGGGAGATAGCGAACGTCACATATACGTTGGTTCTGTTAAGAGTACAGTACCGTCGATCATTTTCGGTTTCTACCCGTTGTGGACCTTCCTTCGAACCTATTGATCTGACTACGAATTAACCTAATAGGAAGCGTTTTAATGATTTAGTGACACTTGTTTAACCGTACTAACACAGGTGGCACGATGTCGCTATCTGTGGAGCTAACGTGGGGGCCGACGGAAAGCTGTAGATAGACAGACCTTTTCTTGAGGCATTTTATTCGAAATGTATCTTGCCAGTTGACATTATACACGGATATATTGCACTGCATATACTCGAAGGATTCCTCGCCCGATGTTCGAGTTGTGGCGTACTAGGTATGTTTCCTATTGCACGAACAAGGCTCCTAAAGTTCAGGATCCAACAGGCCAATATGGGTCTGAGGTGTGACTTATATTCGTGGGATTCTTATCTCGGTTGTCAGTATAGGCAATGGCGTTAGTCTGGCGAAGAAGAATATGCAAGTACAAGTGCATGTACCTGCGTGATGCAGAACGCGACCGAAAGGTACACCAGAGCTGTTCCGGTGGACATCGGCAAATATTCGAAAACTTGGTCTTTGTACCAGTATTCTGGCAGCTGCTTGGAAGAGTTGGTTCTGTTATCTTTGGATAAAAACATTGTCCTCCGTAGGGGGTTCTAGGGCTTACACGGTTGCCCAGACTATACAACGTACCCACAATTACCAGGGCCACATGGGGGCTGGGGGTGATGGGGCAACAGACAATGATCCATTAACGTAGGAATGTGATAAACTAAAAATATAATGCTGGGGGTGGCGAATTACTGAGTAGTATTGGTCCAGTTGTGTGTGGTCGATCTCCTTCCGAGTAATACTTCGTGTCGATCCCTTCGTACTTACCCCTGCGCCTTCGCGAGTACGAGAATAGTACACGAGATCTTAAACTAACGTAAACTCTGAACACAAAATAAAACTATATCATAATGCCACTTTGCAATGTCTTAAAGAGTATCCCTATTATTCTTCACGGCCTGGGCCGCTTTTTTTAGCCCCAGCGGATCGCTGTAAGCTGCAGGACGCTAACTGATAATATCCATTTTGATGGTTTGATTTACGACATATTAGCGTTCGGCCCCGAAATCAACTGTTGGCGTGGGCGTTGCACCGAAGGGGCCAACAGGGCCAGAGTGATATCAGTCACTTATTCCCACGTTATTCGTTATCAACGAAACTCCATCACCAATCTGAGCAATTCTCTTTGTCTTTGCGCTTGGTCACAAAAAAAAAAAAAAAAAAAAAAAGGAAAGTTGCAGGTCAGGGATTTGCTCTTTGTTATATACAAGCCACATCCGGGGAGGAACTACGAACAAAGGCTACACTTCGCCTCCACGAGCCTGGCTTCAACGGTGCGTACTCTATCGGGGACCGTTGCGGTCGGATGATCTCGCATGGCAGACTAGTGGCAAGAGACTAACGAAGAGCAGAATATCGCAGTCAGGTCAGCAATGGTGGTATAGATCAAAACACTACAGAGATGGGACCGTATACTTGCTTTCCAGTCCTTCGGCATCGTCGCATATCTTCAAAACACCAGATAATTGTTCCAGCGGGACGAAGACTGCAAGATCTTATAGAACATCCTTCCTTGAATCGCCTCCCCGTATGCATGTCGAGTCCAAACAAAGAAGCAACAATGCGACCAACAGAGACTATCCCAGTCCCGCTCGAGACTTCCAACCCGCCTGTCCCGACCAGGGCATCCGGCACTAAGGAGGCGATCCGAGACCAATCACAGCCAGATGGATTCAAAGAAGAAGAAATCAACGCTTCCACAGTCGGGAAGAACGGGGAGGATTGGCCTAGCTCCCCGCAGGAGCCTTTGCAAACGATCATTGACTTGAATACACCCCAGGAGTCTGAGAACGAATTTGTAATCTCTCCATTGTCGGACAATCATCCTCGCGAGGCAACCGTGGCCCGATCTTTTCCTGAACTCTCACACTCACTGGAGTCCCCGACTAGCCCAGATCTGAATATGAAGCATTCCAGCCTCAAGTCGTTGGAGGAAGAGCTGCGAGAAAGAGTGCAGATCCTATGCGGGTACTCTGAGGCTGTAGAAACAGGTTTGGAAGAGGAGACCGGGGATTTGGATGTGATAGACTGCGCTTCATCGTGCTATAGTCGTCGCACTTCGCTCGCCAGTGTTGGCACCGAATGGTATGAAGATGGACCCCTTTACAAGTCTGCCGATGCATACTCGATCTGTTCCCCTGTTGCTGCCGGTGTCTTTGACGATGACACATCTCCTCGCTCTTCCCGACCTCAGTCGACGTTGTCCCACCGTCTGTATGCGCCAAATAGCCTTGCACGCCCGCACAAGTCGATCACCCGGGAACTCTCGATGAATGACCTCAAAAACAAACCCTTGCCCTTGGAACCAGGCAGTGCCTCTCCAACTCGCCGAAGCGACTCTTCCCTTTCAGCGGCGCCTCCACGCTCCAATTCTCCTTTTTCCGAATTTTCCCAGAAGGATATGATTGTCTCGCCACTATATCGAAAGTCTGCAAGGGCACACACACATCGAAACAGTTACGCATGTCAGAGCTGCGGACACAGTAAGCCACGGCCTCGACCCCGTCGCGACTTCAAAGTAGCTGGTCATCGAGCTCGCCGTGTCCCGACATTGTCGCAGGCAGCCGAGGAACTGGAAGATGCACTTGCAGACTTTGAGGGAGGAGCACACAGGACACTGCTTATCCTCGACGGGCCATTGCAGATCAGTCGCAACAATGGCGACTTGATTGCGACCCGCCCGGCGCCTTTGCCTCCATCCACGAAGCCTCACTCCTCTCAGTCTCGTGCAGACGCACAGGTCAAGAACCGGGCCAGTATTAAGCCGGTCGCAAGTCCGCCCAAAGAGAAGCCCAAGATCAGTAAGCCGAAAGATAAAAAGGATAAGTCGCGACGGTCGAGAGACGAGGAAAAGCGAGATAATACCAGTCTCAAAAAAGACAAGAAGAGTCAAAAGTCGTTCCTGATGCCATTCCGGAAGAGCCAAGACCCCGACTTGCAGACTAGCGCGACTCTGACGTCTGACGCGGCCTCCCTTGATTCAGCATCCAATCGTGAAGATTTACTCCTTCAATTACCTCGTCTGCAAACTCGCATTAGCGGGAATCCCTTCGATCAAGTCGCTCAACAAGCTCAGGCACTGGTTGATATTCCCCAGCCACCCGCTCAGGCACCCGTTGAGCTGTCAGATTGCCCCACTGCTCCGGACGTGCACCTTCGTATTCGGCCTAGCAATGATCGAGTAGTCTCCAAGATGCGACAAAGTTGGGCGTGGGTGTCGACGGCGCAGGCGAGCAGTTTTCAACTTCCCGAACACGTCTACGAGCTTGATGCTGCGCCGCCGTCGCCCTTTGCTGTGGTGCCTCCCGCGGCCCCCACGGCCTTCAATGTCCAGGTGGAGTTCCCCGAAGACATGCCAATTGATCTGATTCTGTCGATTATGAACAACATTGACTCACTGGATGATCTGTTTAACTTCGTCCTGGTCAACAAAAAGTTTTATTCCACGTTCAAGCGTCATGAACTACCGATGATCAAGAATGCCCTGTTCAAAATGTCTCCACCCGCGTGGGAATTGCGAGAGATGAGTCCGCCCTGGGAAACGGAGTGGCAACTGCTGCTCGACCCGGATTCTCAGGTTCCCGAGTATACGCCGACTCTGTATTTGCAGCGCTACGCACAGGATATCTATACCCTTGCCAAGCTCAAAGCTCTCGTCCTGGCGCGATGTGCACCTTTCCTACGTCCCGATACTGTGCGCGGTCTTGCGGGTGTGGATAATACTCGAGCGGAGGAGGTAGACGATGCCTTTTGGCGGGTCTGGACATTCTGTCGGATTTTCGGCAGCGGAAAGAACCGCGAGGCTGATATCACCGGCCAAATGGACTGGTTGAAGGGTGGTGTTATGGCGCGGAACATGTTCAATTCGGCTTCTTCTATGTCTGAACCGTTTGGCATAAACAATGTCCTCTTCGAACCACCAGAAGGCTTCGGTCGCGGCAACCTTGATGGTCTGTCGCAGAGGCAGATGTATGATATTACTGAGATTTGGACGTGTATGAGTGTTTTGCTTCAGCCTTTGCATGGAAAGTGTATCGAAGCTCGCAAAGTCGGCATCTTTGATGGTATGAATGTTCCAGAAGGAGATGCAGTTCGGGAAGAGACTGTTCTCGGTGAGTAATATTCGCATTATAACCAATTTTGATCATTATAGCTGACTTCTTGCAGAGGAATGGACCTCCTACGTGCTCTCACTGGGCCTGTCAGCAGTTTTATCACTTAGTGCAGTCTGTCCAGCAGACACTACGGTCGCAACATTCACAAAGGCCCAGTCAATCGGCCTGACAAAATGGGAACCAACAGAAACCGGAGCCAGCCGATCACCATTCCTAAAGGAAGCCGTCGCACGAGCCTACGAACTTCAAGAACGAGCCCTCTCTCCACAATCCAGCATCTCCGAAGGAAACCGAAGCAGCAGCCCTTCGGACTCCTCCCGTGAAATCCGCGAGCGCCAGGCTGGCTTCGCCCGCGAACTATGTCACCGCCGCCGTGTACGCGGACCATCCAACGAACCAGAAGGTCGCTATTCCTTCTCGGCTGAGCGTCCAATGTCCGAGTTTAGTACTATCGTCCGCAACCTCGATGGCTCGATTCGAGATGAGCCGCCCGTTCCGCCTGTGCCAGCCCTCGTTCTCGGTCGCTGCTCTACTTCGTCTTCCGGGTCTGGTAGCGACCCTCACACGCCTATCCAAGCCTCTAACCATACCTCTGTATTCGCACCTTCTCAGACGCCCCCGGCGCCGGCAGTCAGAGGTCACGTCCCTCTCCCGCCTCAGGTTCTTGATCCTGTCGATAGGGCTATTAACACCATGGTCAATGAGATGGGCTTCAATACAGAAGACGCAAAGTGGGCGCTTAAGATTACCGATACCGGTGAAGGCATTGATGTTTCTGCTGCTATACAGTTGCTTGAGCATCAGCGCAAAAAGAATGAGCGTAATCCTTTTGGAAAGCGGAATACCCTACTGTCAGCTGTTATTAAGCGTCAGAAATCGCAAGAAGCCGGCTGGCGCTGGGCTTGATTGTCTATCTCTTGGGATTCCTTTTTGGATTCTTTTTTTGGAGTTTTTTCATGCACCTGATCCTCTATGTATTTCGCGGTCGCGATCGCATTGTGTCATATACCCACTACATCCTCTGTATACTGCTCCGAAGATGTCCTTGGTTTTCATCTGTTACTAAACGCTGTTTTGGTGTTTGCGCACTGCTTTGATCTGTTAGCATTGCTTTTTAGTCTTATATAAGTACTATTTGGTGTTCAACTATGCTCCGCGATTTCCAGAACTGTTATAAAACATCAAGTGACTCCCTGATCCAAAGCATGCAAGGGATGTGTGTAGAGATTAGTGATCTTCGAAACTACCATGCATGGTCAGTCTATAACCAGATGACCCGAAAGTAGAGGCAGAATATGTTGACGGGAACGCCTCCCTTTGTCAAGTCTATGGAGATCTTGTATCGATCAATGTTAGAAGGGGCAATATAATAGCAGATCATAACAGAAATTCAGTTATATTTTCTTGCTGCAGAATCAATCTTTATCTACATGATCTTCACGCACTTCAATCGTCTCCCCTTCGTACGGATCAACAACAGTAGAAGCAAATTTGCGCGCAGAAATCCCCCGCTCAAACAACAAATCCAACTCTTCATACGTCCGACCCTTCGGCTCAGGTAACCGGAAGAACGCCCACACAAGCCCCATTAAACAAGTCCCAGCCCAGAAGTACGCACAGCGAGCGCCCCAGTTCCACGCGGTGGAGTTCAATTGGTAGTTGGTCAAGACGTTGACGACAATATTGCTAATGTTGTATAAACACCGAGCGAGAACAATAGTCTTTGCCTTGAGTCTGGTAGAAGATAATTCCGAGACGAGAGAGTAAGTAACCGGGCCGACGGTGATATCGTAGCAGAAAGTAAAGATGATCAACATAACGCCAATGGCCCATTTCGCGGCGTTGTTCTCGCTCGGTGCGAATGATAGCGAGCCGGTTATCATTAATAGGATGAAGAGACATGCTAGGCCGCACACGTGGATTGTGCGTCGACCTGCGATTGACATGAGGAACCATGAGCCCATTGTGCCTAGGACTCCGAGGCCGTATTGACCTAGAGATAGATTAAAGGATTGCACCGTTGGTAGACCTGCCTGTACGCAGAAATAGGCGAAGTATCCCATTAGATTCTGTCCGCATAGTGTCTGCACGAGCCATACTATGCAGACCACTTCTGTTCGGCGGAGATTTGTTCCCTTAAAGCAGTCCCAGTATGTCGTTCCGCTCGAAAGAGACTTTTCTAGCTCGTTCGTGTGCTGGATCATGGCTATTGTCTCCTCGGGGTTGAAGTTGGGGTCTTTCGATGATGTCAGTCGTTGTAGGGCGCGTCGCGCTCCTTGTATATTGCCCTGTCGAACATGCCACCAGGGTGACTCGGGTGCGAATAGACAGCCAATCATGATTGGTAGTGGCCAGGCCCATTGTACACCAAAGGGAATGCGGTATGCCCATTGATCATCGCGAGAAATGGACCCACGGTTGACTCCAACTGCCACGAATTGTCCGAATACCCAGCACATGTTGATGAATGTCGTCAGGTAGGGTCTGAGAACTACCGGACAGACTTCCGAGGCGTACGCAGCTGGGAGGGTTTGAAAGATACCCCATGGAATACCGGCGAGGATCTCCGCTGCCAGTAGCATCTGGATGTTGACCGCGAAGAAGAAGAGGAAGATGACCGCTGTGATGGTGGCCAAGGCGTAGATCATAGTACGACGATAGCCAAGGCGCTCCGAGACTAGACCGTTTATCAAAAGTCCAATGACTTCACCGCAGCGTGCACCGTTTGACAGGCCGGATTGCCAGGATGCGGGAACAGCCCATTTTCCCGAGGCTGTCAGTTGCCCAAACTTTTTGTTGAAAGCGGGCGATGCATACATGGAACTCAGTAATGCGAGGTCATACCCTTCCATGATCAGGGTAGACGAGAGCAGCACTGACCAGCCGACAGCTTTGGGGTATAGTTTCAGAGCCTGCCAGAGAGTCATGGACTGCTCCTTCTGGGCTGCATGTTGGCCTTCAGCTAGGACGGTCGAGGGCTTGTCGTCCATTCTGGCAGATGTGTCGTCCATTGACACCATTCGATGGAAGATAAGGTAGGTTTGGTGCGGCTTGAGCTCAAGCAAAACCTCAAATGAAAGTCTTAGATCAAGGATCTAATTGAAGGGATTCAAATAGACCTGGTACATCGGGCATAGTCAAAGCCGAAAGAACGGGGAAATCCGCAAATTTATATCAAAGCCGCGAAACATAAACATGGTGCAGACCACGCACATCACAGATCCGGGGAAGAAGCTGTCACGAAGAATTTGGAGAAAACTGGGGAAGCCGAAGTGTGGAGGTCCAACCGCAGCAAATCAGCGTTCTTGAAAGCTGTCTGTCGGGGGCAAGTCGGCCGCTACTCGGAGATGCGATGTATGTCGGTGGCTTGGCAGGAATCTCCTCACTCTGGGCCGAGTCAGGGCCGAAGGGGAAAAAGTCTATAAGAGGTGAGAGTGTGCTTGGAACAAAATAGGTCAGCCATGTCACCACACGCACAAGACACTGTCCCGACTGGGACAAATAACTGGTGGAAGGAGGCGACAGTCTATCAGGTTGGTTATTGAGTGGAGTTATTGCACTTATGATACTAATGGCCTGATGTTAGGTCTACCCAGCATCTTTTTATGACTCCAACGGTGATGGCTGGGGTGATATCCCCGGTGTAGTTGAGAAAGTCCCCTACCTTCACTCGCTCGGCATAGATGTGGTGTGGCTGTCTCCGATGTATGACTCGCCCATGCATGATATGGGCTACGATGTATCCAATTATGAGAAGGTGTTGCCTGCCTACGGTACTGTGAAAGATGTGGAGGATCTCGTTGAGGCATGTCACCAGCGAGGCATGAAGCTGATTTTGGATCTTGTGGTCAATCACTCCAGTGACGAACATGCCTGGTTCAAGGAGAGTCGCAGTAGCAAGGACAATGAGAAACGTGACTGGTATTTTTGGCGTCCTCCGCGATATGATGAGGCTGGAAATAGGGTGCCGCCGAGTAACTACCGGGGATACTTCGCAGGGAGTACTTGTAAGTAATATGTACTATGTTGTGGAATATCAACTAACTGCCATACAGGGACTTGGGATGAGACAACACAAGAATACTACCTTCACCTCTACGCAAAAGAGCAACCCGACCTCAACTGGGACAACAGAGCTACGCGCGAAGCTATCTACAACAGCGCAGTTCGGTTCTGGCTAGACAAGGGTGTCGATGGCTTCCGAGTCGACACTGTCAACAAGTATAGCAAGCATACAAACTTCCCCGATGCCCCAGTCACGGATCCAAAGAGCGATATACAGCCAGCTATCCAAATGTGGTGTAACGGACCTCGAATCCATGAATTCTTGCGAGAAATGTACGACGAGTCGTTTGCTCCATACGGAGACGTGATGACGGTTGGCGAGCTGGCCAATACTCCCGATCCCAAAAATGTCCTAGAATATGTCGGCGCATCAGCCAAGGAGCTGAGCATGGTGTTCCATTTGGACATTGGACACATCGGCATGGGACCCAGTCTGGAAGAGAAATACATCTTCCATCCCTGGAAATTGACGAAGATGAAGTCCATAGTGGAGAAATGGCAATCTTTCATCGAGGGAACAGATGGCTGGACCACTGCTTTCTGTGAAAATCACGACAACGGTCGCTCTGTCTCTCGTTTCGGGTCTGATGCACCCGCGTTCCGGGAGATATCTGCCAAAATGCTGGCCCTGATGATGGTTACCATGACTGGGACATTGTTCATCTACCAGGGCCAGGAGATTGGCATGATTAACGCTCCTCGCGATTGGTCAATTGATGAATACAAGGATATCGAAGGGCTGGGGTACTACCGGGAAGCAGAGCGACGAAGTGCGAGTGGAGATGATCCCAAGCGCAAAGAGCGCATCATGGATGGTCTACGTATCCTGGCTCGTGACCATTCTCGGCTGCCTATGCAGTGGGATGGCTCTGAGCATGCTGGCTTCACTACTGGAAAGCCATGGATGCGAGCTCATGATCTTTCCAATGAGATCAATGTCAAAAAACAAGAGAATGACCCATGTAGTGTGCTGTCATTCTGGAAAAATGTGTTGCGTCTGAGAAAAAAGTATCGAGACTTGTTTATCCACGGTGCGTTTGAAGTGCTCGACTATGAAAACCAAGAGACCTTCTGCTTTGTGAAATCAAGGGATGATAGACAGGCATTGGTTGTTCTAAACTTTACTGCAGCATCTCAGCCATTTACGCAGGCTAAGAAAACTGTGGGCAAAAGTTTGCTGGTGAGCAACTATGATAGCTCGTCTCTGGAGACACTGGGGCCTTTTGAAGGCAGGGTGTATGTTTGATGTTTTACAGGTGATCTATGTCTACATACGTATAAATTATTGGGACAGTCTTTTTCGGACTCAGAAGTCTCCATAATACATCACTTTTGTACATTTTTTGATTCCAAAGGCGACATAGTTTGTGGTCGTGTAGTCCAAATATCCAAGGGGTTGAACCTATTCACCATGATAGGCGTGAGTTGAGCAAGTAATTTCTACGGCAAGCTCATTGGGCTAGGGTTGTATATACTCTCTAATTCTCTAATTTGCACAGGTACAATTGCCAATTCACTCGTAAATTGACCGAACCACCTGTGGGGCTATACTGCGCCGCCAAGAACGCACAACCTCCCGGGTTTGTCCCGGCTTCTCTCCGACTTCCCTCCGCATCCCCGGATTCCACGAAGGCATGGATTTGTCTGATGCAAGTCATTCTAATGATCCTCCAAAACAGGCATGCGATGCCTGTCGTCGGAGAAAGGTCAAATGCATATCTCCGCGACCTTGCAAGCAATGCCGAGCTGCCGGCCTGGTCTGCCGAACATCTATACAACGCCAGAGAAAGGGACGCCAGGGCCAGACGGCCAACATTTTAAGTGAGCTCAGATCAAAAGAGGTGGAACAGGCTCTAGCTCCCCGTTTGAACACTTCTCCGTCCACGCCTCTGGTCGCACGATCACCTAAACCCCCAGGCAGATGCCACTTTGCAAGGACTCCAGATCTTCTGGGGCTTGAACTTATCAATGCTTGTTCAGAATACTTTTTCTCTCGCATGAGAGGTACAGTGCCCATTTTGCAACCCAGTGGCTTTCAGAAGCAGGTAGAGAAGGCTGATACCTGTCTTCATTCTTACTGTTTGGTCACTGCGTTTTGCGCCTTTGTCGTCACCCAAACTGGATTTGCTGTGGAACAAACATCTCGCCATCATGACACATTGTTTTCGGAAGATCATCGCAACTCATTGGTTGAAGAGGCCACCGAAGCTCGAAAGCACCTCGACCCTTTCACGGATCCTGTACGACAAAACATTATCATCGCCTTCCTTCTCTATGGCTGCCATATTGGTTTAGGAAATCAAAGACATGCTTATTACTTCCTCCGCGAGGCTACAACGCTTTATACGGCCAGTGCGCTTGAGAGCCAAGCCACCTCAGCGCAAGCAGACGACGCTGATCCCTCCTTGGAAGGCAAATTATTTTGGTTATTAGTAGTTTCAGAAAGGTAATTGACCGAAACTACCGGTATGAATCATGCTGATCTTTGACAGAGCTCATGCTATCCGACGACATAGACCAATTACTCTCCAGGTCACACCACAAAGCCCCCAGTTGGAAGATGACCCTCATCCAGAGGCATCGGCCGTGGGATTTCGATGTTTGACCAATCTTTATCGCCCATTTGATGAAGGGTTCCTGGGTCACTGGAATGGCACTCATACGACATGCTCGATCGAATCCCTTGTTGTCCTCGAGGAACGCATCCAAAACGCAGTGCCTGCAGATCTTGACTTGCCGGATGTAATCATGGCTGACCTGAGAGTATCCCAACAATGGCTACGCATTATGATATGGCAATTATCTACCACTGCTGGGTTTTTGTCCACCAATCCTTCTCATGAATGCATGGATTTCCGCTACCCGTTGCTTATTGCTCAGGACCTCTGCCTCGCAACATGGAAATTGTCCCGGCAGAGTATGGAAACTCACGGGATTGGTCTGGTATGTCATTTTATGTATTCACTTCTGAAGGTTAATCTAATTAGTTGCAGATCGAGAAGATATTTGAGGTCGCGTGCACCTTGATCGACGTGATGGCATGCCTGTCGGCGGCTGGGCTTCGTTCGTCAGGATTCAAGCTTGGCCCGCAAGACTATCTCAAACATTTCTCTTCTCTCATTCATGATTTACCAGGAGGCCGGCGAAGACTTCTTCCTCTTCTGTTTACGAAGATAGGCCAAACCTTGCCTTCGATGGTAGAGCCCATTACCATTCATCTAAATCTTCAACCTAACCCAGTTCTGAGCTCAACAACCAATATCCAAGCTACGTCCATGATGCCTGAAAGTGAAACCCCCATTGAATCCTCAGCTGCGATTGTCACTGATCCTATCTCGGACGATTGGGCGTATGGAAATTTCAACTATGCGGAGATGAGTCGCATTGGTGATAAGACACCAGAAATTGATGAGGCATTCCTTCAATACTCGACTTATTTTCCTTGAAGATTTGAACATACTCGGATTTCGAGCCTATACCGCCCACATCTAGGATCCTTCAACCTTCAAAAGCAACATAAACATCAAATTCACTGTTCTACTTAACGTCCAAGGGAGCTGTTGAAGACTTGGACCGGCTAAGTTCAGAATCAGACGGATGTATTCGCTTACTCAGCGAGCTGGGACGTGGTAACAAAAGATGAATTAAGCCGGGCTCTTGATGATCCCGCCGTATTCGAGCCTTCTACGGAGGGCTAGCCCACCAGAACTTCCAGCGTCGCCGTTGACGTCACGACCTTTACCGCTAGATGAAAGTACCGAATGATTATATGATCGGCTTGCGAATCAACGGAGTGGGCATTAATTCAAGCGACATCATATAAAAGTCCTGAATTTCTGTAACTGGCAGTGGTAAGACCCTGAATTGAGCCCTCCATACACAACGCCATCCATTTCCTCAACGTCCCAAAGTTTGAAGCATCTCAATCACAAACACAATTGAATTGAACTATATACTAGGGAATATGCATAGCTATGTATTAGTACAGTTCCTTGTAGCATGTTCCCCAGAGTCCAGGAGCTTTGGGTCTAGGAAACTACTTGGAAGGGTGATGATGGCATATTCTAAGATTTTATTGATAAGACAGAGAGGGCACAAATGCTGCTAGGAACGAACCGGGAAGTAGCGCTTCTCAATAATTCAGTTCACTGTGTTTGTTAATAAACAAAAGTCCCAACCAGCGATTTCTACCGCATATGAAATAGCAGAGGAGATCAACCCGATTGCGTAGCCATAGTATCTGTGCAATTATAAGGGATAGTATAAGACAAGAGGTATTCGGTCCTCCATTGGGGTATTTACAAGAACGAATTTGGTTCACACAGTAGTCTCAATAAAGTTGAGTTAGGCCGTGCAATTGGTTACTTTTGATTCCATGACACGGCCCATGTACACCTTATCATTGTCTAGATACCTTGTATCTTTTTTTGTGTCCGCACTTCCATTCGCGTCGAAGAGGTAATTAACGCCCAAAGATCTAAAACTTTTAGGGTTCTCTAATTAGATAATCCTGGAGCCTTCTTCTCTCACTTGCTCAGATGCGGGGACCTGCCGCAGACCAGCGAACGGCATTTTGTCAGGTCATCTGTCTAACGTCTCATCCTCGCCAAGTATATCCACAAGTGGTTTCAAAACGACGTCTGCGATAGTCTTTATTTTTCATCCAAAGTGGCCGCCATCACGATGAGGTAATTCGATCGTAGATTAATTTGTCGATCGATTTTCTATCGTTTGATCACGGCTGACAACGCTCCCCTTACAGTCATGTTCTGACAGTAACAATGGCGTCGGTCCGCGCGGATAGGCTAAAGTTGTTAGAGTTGTGTGGGGTTCGGTCCGATACAATTTGGGGATCGCTTTCGTCGTCGAAATGTGGAAGTGGGGCTTTACAAAGCTTCCTAAAGTAACATAACAGCCTCTATCAGTAAGGATCTTCTCGCATCTGAACTTAAGTTAGAATCGGGCGGGGGTACGCGCTCACATCACGCGAATCAGAAACTTTGCGGTAAATAAAGCATGCTCAGACGCACATAAACGACACTAATTGTAACAATCACAACATTAGACGGATAACTGAAGATTCCGCGCGCCAAACAAAAATATTTTCTTGTAACTTATCCAGTGCCATGCCTTGTTACTCCATCTTGCGTGTGTCCACATAGTTCATGAGAAAAAGGTAGACCCCATACACGTCTATTTCTCGTGCATGTATATGTTGTGCCACGAGAATGGGTCATATAAGCTCTGTAGTCTGGGCCGAGCTCATCTGTGCACTTCGGATCCCCCACATAGATTCCGGACCGGATCTGGGGTCAAGATCAAGGGCTATACCGCACCCACAGTTGATCTGCAAGAACGCCCAGTGATCTTGTCAAAGCTGCATTATATGTTTTAAAGATAGCCTCCAGCGCCCTTCATCTCTCCAATAAATATCCGTCATAATCATTCGCACCCTCGACAACCATCATTAATGTCTCAAAATCAGAAGTCGGCCTTGGAAACCGCTCAGCAAGGATATATCGAGGATAATAATGACTTTCTCCAGCGGATGCGCACTGCTGGGAGCGTTCAATTACCAGCGGAGCTGTTTGAACAGCTGTATTTGGCCCCTCAGAACCGTGTCAAAGGTCATCTCCGGCAGACATTTGGGAACCCAACACCGATCGCTTTAGGAGGCTTTCTCATGTGCTCGACATCATTGTCGATGGCCTTACTTGGATGGCAAGGTGCGGGTGGGCTTGGAGCCGCCAATCTGTAGGCTAACGTTTCCATATATACGTCCAATTCTGACCATTGATTAGAGGAGCATACCTGTATGTCGGTGGAGTTACTCAGTTTCTTGGAGCAATCGGGGAATGGATTTTAGGTAAACTTCGCTTATATACCATATCCTATGTCTGCATGTCGCTAATTTCGATCGCCTATCAGGGAATACCTTCCCCGCCGTTGTATTTTTCCTATTTGGCGGCTTTTGGCTGGCATTTGGTACCGCAATCGATCCTACCACTGGAGCATCTGCCGTGTATTCTCCGGACCCCAAAGTACCAGCTGAAGGACTCGTTGAGCCTGCTTTCTTCGCTACCTTTGGGTTCTTCCTAGTGACCTTGGCCATCGTTGTAGCCTTCTTCACTATCGCGAGCCTCCGCACAAATCTAGTCTTTTTTATGGTTTTCCTGACCCTAACACCATCAGGTAAACGAACATTCCGATCTTACAAAGAAGGCACTACTGACGCATTTACCCTAGTTTGTTGCCTTGCAGCTGCTTTTTTCGCACTGGCAAGTGGTCTTGCTGCTGCTGCTGCCACATATCAGCATGTCGGTGCCATTTTGCTACTGGTAGTTAGTCTTATGGGCTGGTACATATTTCTCTCCCTCATACTGCTAGCAGTGGACTTTCCCTTCTGGCTACCTATGGGAGATTTGTCAACCATTATAAAGGGCTTCAATGATAAGAAGACATCCGAAGGGGATGTCTAGATGGGTTTCGGCGGAAGGGCTGAGCTCTGCTCCTTGAGAATACTGCATCCACGGGCTTGTTTTCGCTATTACGATGGATGTTAATCAAGAAACTGAGCAACTGGACTCGTAACCGGCTTGGTGGTAAGAAGCGTCTGGATTCAGAAGAGAGCAAGTGGAAGCCATGGGTGTGATGAGTGTCTTCTTGGACACTTATAGGAACAGATGACAAGCTTGAATCCCGTTTTTCTTGGTCCTTATAGTAGCTGGCAAAACGAGTTTAAGCACCTGTTGAGCACTCTGAAATATTCTAATTTAGTCTGTGTTATTTGAGGTCCTCTTTCAATTTTGAGAACGCAATTTATCTGCTTCGGATCTGGATTGATACAAAACGTACATGTGTAAATTGCGTTTGAATAGTGATAACGAATTCATATACCTGACCTGACTTGATCCACAGGTGAAATGTAAAGGAAAAGTTGCTGATTCTGGTTATGTACCGAGCGAGAACTAACCCCGGACTAATGGCAGGCCGACCCGTGGAGGCGCTCCCAAGTCCCTTCCCAGTAACTCCCAAGAAACAGCGATCAGCTTTTCAGTTCAAGACTTTGGGACCAGAGTGGAGGTCAACACATCCCTGATCCCATGCAAAACCTCCGGCAAGATCATGGGCTGCCACAGTGGCCGAGAGTAACAGCCAGGCACCATAAATGAATAATATGCGGCCACAAAAGACCGATATGTACGGGCGGCGGATTCATGCCTAAGCTCAACCTTGTTATTTGAGTTGAGTCGCTACTGTCACTATGGCTAGGCCCGATGGTCATTCAACCATCCCTGTCCCTGACAAGCAGTACCTGACCCAGGATGCTGGCAAGGGGGTTGGTTTCAGCGGCGAGGGTGGCCACACCGCTGGTACTTCCTCCTCCGGCAATGCTGAGGCTGGCTTCGACTCCAGCTCCAACGCTACCGGTACTTTCACCAGGAGTTCCGCCTTCGGCACTAGCACCAACGGCACCGCTGGTCTCCAGGTCGGTGCTGACTTCCTTTTCCTGTAGAATTCTCGGACATTCTTGCTTTAACTATCTGATCGTCTCTTCTTTGGTTCACAAGGCGCATTTGCATTTCTTTTCGGCTATGGTCTTCGGTCTACTCGTCTTACTTGATTAAGATGAGATCTCATTGATTCATCGAGTGTTTCTAAAGTGTACAGCAGGCCATATTGAAGAAGCTACCTCTTTGGGGAACACGGTGCTTCACTATATTTACTATGTCTTGTAATTTCATATCGTATACCTCGTATTGGTTGAAATCCTACTAACATCAAATCAATCACTCAAACTATATCCTTACAACTTGGGCTTCGACAACCCCAATGTAAATGCATCCCAATCGACCCTCCTCCCTGCCTGAAATTCTTTCACTCCATACGCTCCATCTGCATTAGCACCCATCATCTCCTCAAACAATCCCCGAATTCCATGAGCCTGCTTTTCAGTACCGGCATGAGCCCACGCAAGTCTCACAAGCTCCTTTGACATTCGCGACGCATCAGGAGATGCAACCTTTAACTGCGCCAGGAACCCATCCAACCGAGTACCCAGCTGCTCCGGAGTATCAGCAACATCAGAAACAAGCCCCTTAGTCTTCAACTCGTCAATAGTAACAGGACGTGCCGATAACATCGCCTCGCGCGCAAACGAAATACCCCATTCTCGAATGACATACTTCGATATCGTCGCTGGACAAAGACCCAGTTTCGCCTCACTCAATGTTACTGCCGCGTTTCGCGCAGCTAGTCGAATATCACAGGCAAAGGCAAGCCCGACACCACCACCAAATGCAGGCCCATTCATACAAGCGATAGTTACTTTGGGAGACTGGTCGAGAGCCTCGAATAAACTCGTCAGTCTCTCGAATTGGGCCTTGCTTGTGGAGTCGCCCTGTGCAACAGGTGTACTCTCCTTTCCGAGATCCATTCCCGTGCAGAAGAATTTCCCCACTGCTGTTATTATTATTCGTGATGTTTGAGGATGTTGACTTGCGGCTGTAATAGCGGATGTCATATCTGACATCATCGATGCTGTCAAAGCGTTGCCGTTTTTCGGACGGTTGAGGACTATTTTTAGATTCACACCTGATCGGAAAAGCTGGAGTCCTTCAGTTTCAGAGAACACGTCCCATTGAATCGATGATTTCTTTCTCATACTTGCAGCGGCCGATGTGGCTGCTTTGCTCTTTATGGAGAGTGCCGTGCCGACTCGACTGGAATGGGGCTTTGAAATGGTTTCTGAGATCCAGACCCCAGTCTCGACTAATTTCGGTAGATCAATACCGGTGCTGATTCCTGCATTGTGGAACATATATACCAGGTCCTCAGATGCGACATTCCCACTGGCACCAGGTGCGAATGGGCATCCGCCCAGACCTGCGACACTGCTGTCAAAGACTCGAAGCCCGCAATTGTACGCTTCCCAGACATTTGCCACTGCTTGCCCGTATGTATCGTGAAAATGGCCCGCAATTTTGCTAAGAGCGATTCCGTCGCGGACCAGGTATTTTAACAAGCTACGGACATTTGCTGGTGAGCCTGTGCCGAGTGTATCACCCAGACTGACTTCGTAGCATCCCGCGTCGAGGAGTTCTTTTACACAGTGGAGGACGGATGCTGGAGATGTGGGACCGTCATATGGGTCTGCGAAGATGCAAGATACATAACTGTCCCTAGTCAAATTGGGAGCACGTAGACGATAGATAAGTTGACTTACCCTCTCACAGAGAGGTTGGATTTCAATGCCAGCGAAGCTACATGCCTCGCTCTTTCGATGGCCTGTTCAACAGTGCAGTTGATATTTGCCTTGCTGAACCCTTCAGTCGCACTGATGAAGACAGCGATTTCGTTCACACCATGTTGAATAGCAATGTTCAACCCCTTCACATTCGGCACCAGAACAGGTAGCCTCAAGTGAGACTTGCTAACCAGGTGCTTTACCAGAGGACTCCCAAGTACTTCACGACAATCCGCCAATTGAGGAATAGCCTTAGGCGAAACCACCGATGTCAACTCAATGGTATCAAGACCAGTCTCTTCAAGGCGACGAATCAATTCCAGTTTAATAGGAGTAGAAATGGCCTCGCGGATGTTCTGCAGTCCATCCCTCGGCCCTACTTCCACAATTCGGACAGTCGGAGGAGTGCTCTGCACGGTCATAGTGGATGCCGCTATGAGAGATGTTTGTTGTATCTCGTACGCTTTGAATTTTTTCTTACTCAAAGATAGCTTCGACACAACTTTGTAGACCTCGGCTAAGTTATCTGACTCAGGCTGACGTGATACTACACCGCGCAGTTGGAACCCTGCTCCTGGCCCCTTCGGACCGATGAGTTTCCCCGCAAACTTCCACGCTCCACTTTGCGGGAAGCCAAACTACGTTACATATCTCCGGGCCGGACCGGTAGGGGACAGAAAGAATTGGCCGGTTGGCATTGAAGGGACTGAGAAGAATACAGGAAATAGTCACCTTTAGGTGTTCAATATCAGTCTGTGCGTCAACGACTAGCTGGAGTTTAACGTGAGATATCCATAGAAATCGACAGGCTTGTCATATGTACGAGGCTGTTTCGATATTCCCGAAGTTTTTTTTAAGATTACGTACTGGAGTCTATTCCGAAATTTCGAACTGGCAGGATGTATGTAATAAAGCAAATTGTATTTGAATGGCTGTAGACGGGGCAGCGTTGAATGAAGAGCCTTTGCCTAAAGCTTTGCCTTGACAATTCTACGTCCAACCAACCGGTTTCCAATATCTCGCATAATGTGCTTCTGATGTTTTCCACTCCCGGTTTTTGGGAAATCTTCTCGTACACCCTGTTTCCCGATCCAAAAGGTATACTGAGGAGCTTTGTGTCGACCTAGCTTCTCACTCACCCACTGTTTCACCTCCTCATCAGAAATCCTAGGGACTCCTTCAACGACCTTCAAAAAGGCGCCAACGACTTCCCCGTATTTCTCGTCCTTAATACCAACCACGCTAGCCTCACTTATAGATAGATGAAACATGAGTCGTTCTTCGATCTCACGCGGGAAGATATTTTCTCCGCCTGGGTCTTGTTAGCGAAAAAGCTATAAGCCGGATTTATCGACGTCTTACCTCGAATGATAAGATCCTTGATACGACCAGTAATATGTGCGTAGCCATCTTGATCAAGAAAGGCTTCATCACCAGTGTGCATCCACAAAACACCATTCTCATCCCGCCTCATAGCCTCTTTTGTCTTTTCCTCGTTTTCCCAGTACCCTTTCTGCAAAACGAACCCACTAGTACAAAGCTCACCCCTCTCACCTCTAGCAACAATCCTCCCTTCATTATCAACGACCTTTGCGGCTGTGTGAGGAAGAACTCTCCCGACAGTTGTAGTCCTTTTCACATCATCATCGTCAATAGATGTGATGAATGTAACCGGACTCGTCTCTGTCATTCCATACGCAATCAACATCTTCTCAACCCCCATCTTCTCTCTCAACTCATGCATTAAACCTTGTGACACAGCAGAGCCAGATGCAAGACCCGTCCTTAGACGACGCGGTTTCTGTCCTGTTTTGGAAATCACTTCTAGCTCTGAAACGTACATTGTGGGAACGCCCAAAAGTACTGTTGCGTCTTCGCTGATTACTGCATCCACGACCTTTTTCACGTCGAAAAAGTCAGATGGGAAGACGATTGAGCTTCCATGTGTGAATGAGGAGAGGAACCCTAACACGAGACCGAAGCAGTGGAACAGTGGAGGTGGACAGCAGATGACATCCTCTGGGGTAAGATGCATTGCATCGCCCACGAATCTACCGTTGTTCAAAAGGTTTCTACTCGGTCAAGAATCAACACTGTCATATATGTCCTCGCTGGGTCTTTCAAACTTACACGTGCGTGAGCATAGCAGCTTTCGGGGAGCCGGTGGTTCCTATGAGGGAGCAATTTAGTCGGAGTCTAGGAAATTGTTGTATTCGAAAGTCTCACCAGAAGTGAACTGTAAATTTAACACATTCTCGGGACTCACGGAGCTTTCTGCGCGTTTGAGCATCGAGTCTGTCATAAAGATCGAATTGGCTCCAGAGACAAATGTGCTGTAGGTCTGCATTTCAACCCCAGCTTCATCTATACCCATAGTTCCAAAGTTCACCACGCGGCGTAGGTCCGGTAGTGTAAGGCGCTTCGAGTGTACCCCGCGAAGATTCTTGATGTGATTGGACAAGCTTCGAGTCCCAATATTCGAAGCCATGAAAACCAACTTGCAAGCTACAAACTTGTAAGTCGGTCCAACCGGTTTCAAAAATACGCAAAAAAAAGAACATGGAACTTACAACTCCTATTCACAGCATTCACCAACTCCTCGGGCGTATAGGTATTGTTCAAAACCACAACAGGACACCCAATCCTGCCACCGCCCAGAAATACCTCAATATACTCGTAGCAATTCCCAGCCATAATTCCTACAGTGTCCCCATTCCGTAAACCCATCTCCAGCATAGCCTTCGCAAGAATCTTGCTTCGATCTGCTAGCTGTCGGTACGAGAGACGGACGGATTGCCATGGGAAGATGGCTGCTGGACGGTCTTCAAAGTGTGAAGCTTGCTCATCGATGAATGTGCCCAGAGTTATGAGCCAAAGAGGGGGCTCCTTGAGGCCTTGGACAAAGGAAATATTGGGATTGAGGTTCATTGTAGCGGATTCCAATTTACCATAGAGATATAGGGCTGAGGACTATTTCGAATGCGGACGACACAAACCAGAGTGATTCTTCTAGTTACAGAATGCTTTCCTTCTTTAATTCAAATAAGTCATACCCCAGACCTGATCTTTACCATTTGGGGTTGCGACATTGACTTCGGGAGATTTCCGGGGTTCGGACCGGTCATGTTTTACCCACTCCGCACCTACGACTCATAATTTTCACGGATGGTTCTTTCGCTCTTCTGAGATATTTCCTAAGTTACTCTCAATTTATTCAATATGCCGACCGACTCATCATTCCCAGTGCTCACAGCCAACTTGGACCTCCGGGGCGAACTGTTCCAAGCCAATAAAAATAGCTGGGTGCCTGTATTGAAAAGATTCGAGGAGGCATTGAAGCAAGTCTCCGCCGAAGGAAACGAAGTCTCTCTGAAAAGGCATCAGACCCGCGGTCAGCTGTTGCGTACGTACATTGACGTCTTCCCCGTGTGGATGATCTGACTGGTTCACCACAGCGCGAGATCGAGTTGCACTATTACTGGACCAGGACTCTCCATTTCTAGAGCTCGGTGCCTTCGCTGGATTTGAGAACAATGATTCAACGCCATGTGCCAATTTGATTTCCGGAATCGGGAATGTTTGGTGAGTTGGGGAAATTGACTTCCGATTTTGACTTTGTTCTCACAACCACAATCATAGTGGACGACCGTGTCTTCTCATGTCCCATATTCCGACTCAAAGTGGAGGTGCTTGGAACGAGATGACAGGTAAGATCGCCGTTCATATATTAGTAACAGGTCATTGCTTAACATCCATACAGTGTTGAAAGTGAACCGCATGATGGAAATTGCATTTGAAAATGATCTGCCGCTCATTTCTCTCGTTCAGTCGGTATGTAAAGGATTCTACCTCATTTATGTGCTCTTATTAATAATTGCACAATTGCACAGGCCGGGGTATTTCTGCCACAGCAATTTCGAGTCTTTCACAAAGGAGGCCAGCTGTTCCGAGACCTTGCAGTACGCACGCAGCACGGAAAGCCGTCATGTGCTATTGTATTTGGCTCATCCACAGCAGGTGGCGCATACCATCCGGCGTTGTCGGACTATACCATTTTTGTCGAGAACCAAGCGCAAGCCTTTCTTGGTGGTCCGCCCTTGGTGAAAATGGCAACGGGTGAGGTTATAGGAGCGGAAGAGTTAGGTGGTGCCAAGGTTCATGCCGTTACCACAGGGTTGGCAGATCAAATTGCATCGAATGAGTATGTTTATACTTTCCTTCACTCTGACAATATTTGATATTGACCTTTATTGCTCAGATTCGAAGCTATCCAGAAGGCGCGCGAGTGGGTGGCCTCACTTCAAATGCGGACTCCGTTCAGGGTAGGGATAATAGAGCCAACTGCTCCTCGGTATCCTGTCGAAGACTTGTTGTCAATTGTGAACCCAGATATTCGAAAACCTTTTGATATGAGCGAGGTTCTGCTGCGAATTGTCGACGATTCTCGCTTATCTGTATTCAAGCCCAAATACGGTCCAAATATCATCACTACGTGGGCTCATATCATGGGTGAGATTAATGAAGGAGCTTTGGAATGAAAACAAAAAAGGTCCAGACAAGAGAAAAGAGCGATAGCTAACAAACACCAGGCTTCCCCGTGGGCATCGTGGCCAATCAGATTTCAGTCATCAATCCGAACGAAGCTGGAAAGGCTGCTCAGTTCATCAGGATGTGCAATCAACAGTACGGATTTTGGCAATGCTTCTCATCATAATTGACTGCAACTAATCATTCAACCTAGAAATACTCCTATCATTTTCCTTCACAACGTCACCGGCTTCATGGTTGGCGCTAAAGCCGAGCACGCCGGTATTATCAAGATGGGGGCTCAACTTGTTTCAGCTGTCAGCTGCTCGACTGTACCACATATCTCGATAATTATGGGTGCATCTTACGGAGCTGGAAATTATGCAATGTGTGGGCGATCCTACAAACCACGTTTCCTGTTCACATGGCCCACCGGTCGGTGTAGTGTTATGGGTCCTGATCAGCTATCGGGTGTTATGGAGAATGTACAGCAAGCAAGTGCTAAGGCTAAGGGCATTACTCTATCCCCCGAGAAACTGAAGAAGCAGGTGCAGGAGTTCAGGGAGCGAGTTCAGCGGGATGCGGAGTGTTATTCAACTAGCTCGATGCTTATTGATGATGGAATCATTGACCCTCGTGATACAAGAGATGTTTTAGGCATGTGCTTGGAGACAGTTACACTTCAGGGGGTGAAGGGGGCAGAGGCTCATAGTCAGTTGGCGAGATTTTAAGTAACTATCCTAATTTTACAAATGTTGTTCTACAATCTTCCAACTAGTTGCAAAAACCTTGAATTTGTGAAAAGTCCGGACATATCAGTTAACTAGCTACGTAGCAATTGAGCTCCGCACAGCAACGATGTGTATCCGGTCCAGCTCGGGCCCTAAATCGACGAGGAGATACTTTTGCTCCGGACCGATCTACCCCCACATCGTCGGTGCGGAATCCGGACCGAGCGGAATGCCTCGGAGTAGCATAGATGGCCTCTTGGGGCGTCCAGGAAGAGCCATGGTCGGAAATTATGAAACATAGAATGAATGTTTTCCTGGAATACTTTACAGTTATCGCTCTTGTGAGATCATAACCTCAGCATTTAGACAATCGTTGATCACCAGCGGACAATATCACTTAGCAAAATGACTAAGGTTGAGAGTACTCCCAGACACAAGAACGGAAGCAATGCTTCACTCCTTCGCGGACCGCTATTTGTCGCAGAGCCTCCGCTGGGGGTCGATGGCCGACCTATCATCCAGAAAGTGTTGGTAGCCAATCGTGGTGAAATTGCTTGTCGAATCATCCGGACTTGTCGGAAACTGAACATTCTATCTGTTGCGGTTTATGTTGACGAGTACGTATTGAAACATTCATTTGGAAGTAAGAATCTTAACACTCTAAAGGGATTCCTCATCCCGTCATGTTTTAGATGCCGATGAAGCGATCAATATTGGGAGCATTGACCGAAGCGAACGAAATCCCTTTCTTGACATCAACTTGCTCGTGAAAACCGCACTTTTCACAGGTGCACAAGCGATTCATCCAGGATATGGCTATTTGAGCGAGAATGCGGAATTTGCAAATGGAGTCCGTCGAGCAGGGCTCATTTTCATCGGTCCCAGCGCCAGCGCTATGTCCACGCTAGGTGACAAGCGGTCATCGAAAGTATACTTGAGCAAGAATGCACCAGATGTCCCTTTGATCCCTGGATTTTCAGGTTCCAGTCAGGACAGTGAGGCTTTGAGAGCAGCAGCTCAAGAAATTGGATTCCCAGTCATGCTTAAAGCATCAGCAGGAGGAGGAGGAAAGGGAATGCGAATTGTTCGGGAGGCTAGTCAACTGAAGGAGGAGCTTGAACGAGCACAGTCCGAGGCTCAACGCTCATTTGGATCGAGTGATTGCATCTTAGAAAAATATATTGAAAGCAGCAAGCATGTGGAGATTCAAATTTTGGGTGATTCTCACGGTGAAGTGGTCTCTTTCTTTGATCGCGACTGCTCTGTCCAGCGACGACACCAGAAAGTCATCGAGGAAACACCCTGTTCATTCCTCACAGATGACATACGAAAAAGAATGAGTGCGACTGCAGTCCGTATCGCGAAACTGATCGGATATGAAAATGCTGGTACAGTTGAATTTGTGGTGGATGTGAAAACCGGTCACTTTTACTTTCTCGAAGTCAACGCTCGACTTCAAGTCGAGCATCCCATCACAGAAGAAGTTACTGGCATTGACCTTGTTGCACTTCAGCTCTTCGCGGCTGCGGGTGGAAAACTACGGGGTCTGCCTGCCGTGCAGAATATCTCCCAACTAGGACATGCCATAGAATGCCGCTTGTGCGCTGAGGATCCACAGAAGAACTTCTTCCCAGAACACGGCAAAGTTCATCTATGGCTCCCAGCAACAGATAGACTCGCCGCTGGCCGGGATGTTCGATATGAAACAGCAATCCATAGCGGCTCTTCGGTTTCAATCTACTTTGACTCCATGATCGCGAAAATCGTTGTCTGGGCGCCAACAAGAGCACTCGCCATCGAGAAAATGACAAAGGTCCTCGCACACACTGCTTGTGTTGGTGTCAAAACCAATCAACTTTTCATGCAATCCTGTCTATTGAACCGGGCATTCCACGACCCTACATATACCACTTCATTTATTACTGCCAACATCGATAAACTGCTGCAACCGCCATGGACTCAGAAGCCAGAAGTACAAACAATGCTTTCTATTTTTCCAGGATTGATTATTCGGAACTTGTCAAACTTCATACCGGCCACACTGCAAAAGAAACCGTTTGGCAGTGTTCGCAAACAATTCCGCAATCAGCGCTATGATCCCGTTAGTGCCCACTGCGAAATTGTGACGAATGTCGACTGGTCTGGGGAAAAACAGGGAGACGTTTCCTCTATTAAGCAAATGTGTATCTGGAAGCCACAAGACACAAGCATCCCGAAGAACAATGGAGAGGCCTACCTATTTGAGATTGAAGACTCGAACTCTTCTCAGGACCCATCAGCAGTAACAGCCACACAAGTCTCTGCCCAGTATAACGAGATCAGTCAGGCATTGCGCAGTGGAAAAGCCATGGATTCAAAGACTTACAAAATCAACATTGATTCATGGCACCCAGCAGAAGGAAATCCTGCTGTCGTGGAATCATGGCTTACATCCACTCTGCAGGTCTCGATCAACGGAATCAAGATTCTAGCACATGTAACTCTCCCATCTGCAAGACCACACACTCTGGCAGGAGAGATTGACAGAGGCCAACGAGTTTTCTGCCATCTCCCTATGCTGGGTACTTTTATTGAGCTCAAGCGTGATACGCTCTTGTCATTTGCGGAGAGTATTCGGTCTGTGGCTAAAGAGAAAAATGACCCCGAGCAAAAGACAATCATGGCGCCAATGCCGTGCAAAGTCCTGTCCATCTTGAAAAATAATGGCGATAAGGTTGAGTCTGGACAATCAGTCATGGTGATTGAAAGCATGAAGATGGAGGTTAGCATTGCTGTGTCTGCGTCGGGGAAATTCGAGACAAACTGGAAGAAGGGAGATGCAGTAGACGAGGGGAAGATACTTTGTTCCGTTGTTTAAAAAGGAATTCTAGGAAACAATGAGTAAATGAAGTGAACGCGGTCCTTCTTCGATAAAACATATTCGTAGATTGACAAAAGTAAAGCACTAACCACGTCTCCATGAGCAACTCTGTGAGGGGAGTGAACACCGTTCAAGGAAGGGACATATAAAGCCTCCTTATACTGTAAAAGCTCTATATGGTGACGAGTCTTTCCCCAGAGGGTGATTCGTTGTATCATTCTTATGAGAGAGGGTACCCCTATTTTATCAATATCCCTGAGTATCACCCTAACGTCGATTTTTGACCGCAATCGCCATAATCCCATCTTATCTTGCCTTAATTAGGCTTCTACTACTGCCTAGGTAATAATCCTTTGGGGCCACCGCCAGGCCTCTAATAGTACGATAGTCCAACATTAGGCACGTGGTGAATCTAAGACTTAGCATCTTAGCAGGATTTATGATTTGACCATAGTGGTAAAGGTGGGTCTAATATGCGGAATAAGCGATATATTCAAAGAATTTAGTGATTTAATTAGGGTGACAGGATGCGAATTCGTAAAACAGGGAGGATTCGTATCATAGAGGCTCGTCATATGCAGGTTTTACAGTAGCGATCTTTTTAGTACACGAGGACAATATAGAGCAAAACACAACGAAGCGTTTAATGAGAATAATCTCTAAGCCTCTATAGCTTACTCTGCTTCTTCATGGTCTTGATCTCCTGATTGACAGCCAAGTCAGACAAAATCTCCTCACTCCCACCACCGACAACCATGACTCTCACATCCCGACTAATCTGCTCGATTCTTGAGCCACGACCATTTTTCGAGTATCCAAGTCCACCCATAACCTGCTGTGACTCACGGTTGACTTTTTCAAGAGTCTGACCTGCCAAGACCTTGAGATTTGCAAACAAGCCTCCCATTCCACTATCCACGCCATTCCTTTTCGATGTTTCAGAAATATAGACCAATTGCTCCATCCATGCATACGCAGAGTCCAATCTTCTTCCCATCGCGCTAAACTTGGATCGAATGATCTGGTTCTCAATAAGCTTCTTACCGAATGTTTCGCGGCTGATGGCGTGTCGATAGGAATCTTCGGCGCACACGCGCGCCATGCGGAGGGATGTGCATGCCAACCACAGTCGCTCGTGATTGAAGTCTAAAACCATCAGTCTTGCTCACAGTAATGGCTCAACCTAAACCGAAATTCAAAATGAATGAAAGGAGCGAACGCACTATTCATGATAACGGGAAAGCCTTTATTCTCTTCTCCGAGCAGGTTGGTGACGGGTACCTCAACTTGATCGAACTCGATATAAGTGGATCCTGTTTTGGGCTAATTAGATTTAATGATATCTTTTTATATGCATTTCCGACTTACCACTCGCCTGAACTCCGGAGTTTTCAATCTTCCTGCAAGTCACACCGGGAGTGTTCATTGGGATAACCAGCGCCGAGATACCATGAGTTCCTTGCCCTCCGGTGCGCACCGCTGCAGTACAAAAGTCAGCGAAGATGGCATTTGTGATCCATTTCTTGGCTCCATTGACAATGTAGACATCTCCATTTTTCTCGGCAGTAGTTGTGATCCCGGCGACGTCAGAACCAGCTGCGTAGCGAAGTGAAATATTAGTGACGTGGCTCAGCAGATAGTTCTGATTCAGAACTGGGGTAAATTGACTTACCATCCGGCTCAGTCACTCCCAAACAAAAGCGAATCTTGCCCTTCAGCATATCTGGAAGGAAGCGCCTTTTCTGCTCTTCGTTTCCAAAGTTGATGACAGGTGGGCCCCCGATTGAGTTTCCACACCCGAGTGCCCATACAATTCCAAGGTAACCACAGCGAGCCAGCTCATCAATAACTACAAGATCGTGAAACCCGTCCCATTCGTATGGATTGATGTCCCCGGGCAGACGTTGGTCATCGAGATACTCGGCAGCTACTGGGAATGATGCCACGGCAGTATATCCTAGCTCAGCATGAAGCTTTTGGACCTTGAGTATAAATTTTAGGTTAGCGCTTTTCTCATCGTATCTGCAACAAGATCACAGTGAGCCATCAATTGATGGAGAAAGAACTACCTCCGGTGGCACAAAGCCTTGTTTCTCCCATTCTTCACAGAATGGAGCAATATGGGTATCGACATAATCCCGCACTTCCTTCTGCAAATGCCGATGGGAGTCGTTATAGAATGGACTACAGCGACGGTTGAGCCAGAGAGGATCGGCGAACGGCACACTGGTAACGGCGGAAGACGACATAACAGCTGTGTAAAGTTCTCAATTCGAACTTTTGCTTCAGATAAGACGGATCTAGTAACAATCGCGCAGTTAATAAATCTTTATTCATATTTCACACGTGAGTAAACTTTGCCTATAGAAGTCTTGGTCCTCTACACGACTACCTTGGACCGGTCTCAGTAATCGCCGGACCGGAGCAGCGGTTCGGACCGCCAGGACCGATCACTAGAGCACGCTGATTGGGTCTCCACATTTCTGTCTCCCTTGGAATATTGTTTATGTCGAGTTAGGTAGGAGTGTTCACGGGGAACTATAGCGCTCATCGAGAAAATGTATTAAATTATGCGTACTTTAGTTATTCTGCATATCACGGGTCCGGCAGAAAACAAAACCCGATTACTTGAATTACAATGGTATCCTACCAATCCCCATGCCTCTAACTCCCATCAGATCAAGCCAGAATACTGTCTAGAAAGAAAGAAGCCGTATCTTGCTTGCTATACAGGTTATACAAAACAAATAAATCAGCACTATACAGTAGGCTATACATCAATTCTAAGTACCTCGTTCTACGCTATAGTCCGCCACACCACTGTTTCAAATGACGAGCTGCTCAGATGATGAAGCGGTAAAGGTATATTTATCGTGAAGCTTACCTTATGAGTTTAAAAACTATTTTAGAAACGTGTACGAGAGAAGAACAGACGCAGAGTGTACATTCGTGCATAGAATGAAATACTATGTATTGTTGTAAACTTTCTATTTTCCTTTCAAGAAAGAACGTCGCTGTGAGCGTCTTTTAAAAAATGAAATTGCCAGCATGAGTAGAATCTCGGTTCTGTTCCATAAGTTAGTCAATTAGTCAGAATTAAATCACATCAAAGGGACATACCGCTCTTTCAGCATCATTATGAGACCTTGAACTAGGAACCCCTTGATAATCTGTGGAGCGAGGCCCTTGTATAAGCGCGAGGGCCCTTCATTCTTTATGATATATGCAAGAACCTCGGTAAATCCTCTGAAAGGCTTCCCCCTTCGGGAATCTGGAGGGGTTGACTGTAGCATGGCCTTCGCAACAATAAGTGGGTGGGTAGCAATAGTTGCTAAAACCTTTGAAACAGCACCGAGGACTGAGAATTGTAAGCAACTGTTCGTGGATACAAAGCAAATGAGAACTCACGAAACGCATCAAGAAAACCAAGTTCTTTGTTTAGTGTTACCAGGCCTCTTCTTAGCCACTGGTAAACACCATATGTAATCATGGGGTTGACGACTAGAATGAGGTTGACTTTAAAGCCTCTCCAAAGCCCAGTCCATCCATCTTCACTCTGGGAAATCTCCTTCATTGTCGCCCACATAGAAATTTTCTTTTCGCTGGCTTTGCGCGTCTGCTGTCGTGTAGAGATGACAGCGATGGGATTGGTACATAATTGAGCCAAAGCTCCACCAACAGCACCTAAGCCAAGCTCCTTTATGATGCTGTTTGTATCTGAGAAGTCATATGAATGTAGGATTGCTTGATGCAAGCTTCGTGCAACTGCTGACCAGTAAAAGTAGGCAAAATTCATGGATGCTGTGCCGGCAATAGAGCTTTCCAGTCCGTTGTATAGACCCGAAACACCGTCTTCACGAAGAATCCGGAAAATTGCATCCGCTGCGTTGTTGTAGTGGGTATCCTTGGTGGTATCATGGTGATTTTCATAACCAGCACATTTACCTTGCTGATATGTTCTTTGGACTTGAACTTGCAATCGCATCTTCACACTTGGGCGGGTCAACATAACTTCGAGGAACAAAGACAAAAACCCGGTCATACATATCCAGAGGGTAAACAAGAATGTTGGCCAAAATGACGGCAGTAGTGCCAGACACCACCCCGTTCCAAGGAGATTGTTGCTTTCCCGCCATGACAGTCAATTCCAACCGAATTATCAAATTATCTCTTGGTAGAGTGAGTAGTCTGCTATGTGCTTTCATATCCTTCTTTCTTCTCCAGGTGGCGGGTTCAACAAAGCGTCGGACCGACCGGACCGAGTATCACGGCGGAGGGCGGGGGGCACAAGCACTTCGAAGGTCAGATCATCCCATTGGCTCTTGAGCTACAATTCAAAAGATACTCGGCTTCATTTAGCCGCATTGTAGGAGTAAGCCCTGTAAAAATATCCCGGTTTTCGTTCTCAAACTGCAGTTGCATATTCTCAAGTATATCTGAGCCGAGGGCTCCCGAACTGGGTGTTTGAAGGTTTGGAATGGTATTTCGTGGCGTGAGTGGCTTTTGATTTGGATCTGCGCCCAGAATACCATAGTCAATCATTGACCAAAGAAGCTCTTGGGACGCAGGATCGACATCTTCCATTAGACAGGTCGGGTCGAGGAGGCTGGCAAATTGGTGGGACATGTTGTGGAATTCTTGGAGTCGGACGGCCTAGGGAAGGGCACTGTCAGAAGGTAACAACTACTCCCACGAATAAAACCTACCATATTTGCTGCGTGAACCCAAAGCTTTGCCAATCGCCTGAGAGAATCCAAGCTCTCAATAAAGTAATGCGAAATGTCGGATTGGCGACGAGTTGCTGACTGGAGCTCAAAGTGTGAAGCTAGGGAGTGGACTCCCCGGCAATTGCAATGCAGTATGCATAGAAGGAGGATTCAATCAGACATCCACTCTCATGGGCATCCCGCAGTACATCCATAATATGTCTTGCATGATCACATCCCACCTGAAGAGAACGTGCAGAGAAGCTAGTTGGTGCTTTGGAGCCAAATGCCTTGAGTCGTAGACGTACCAGGAAGGGGTGGTTTAGAAGACAGTGGCAGAGGTGAAACAGCGCACGAGCAAAAACGAGATGCGCGACTTCTTTCCGATCAACGCTTTCCGTCTCGGTTTGCAGGATGTCGGAAACTCGGCGAGTCCCAATTTTTGAGTATGACTCCAGCAATAACAGAGAAGAATTGATGGCGGAGAACTCAGATTTGGGGTCCCATGGTGGAATCTCATCTGCCCTTCTGTTTTGATGCACATATCTCGTGCAGCGGCCAAAGATTGACGCCATCAATATAACTAGGGCAAAGGGACTCGGGCTTTCCGTGACTTCAGTGTTCCAACTGAGGAGCTGCTCAATCGTGTTTGTCTTTTTCCATTCTCCCTTCCAAAAAGTCTGCTCATCACACGGCAGCTGAACTTTGCAATCTTCGTTCAAAATTACAAGAGGTCGCGATCGGCCGCAAGAAATGAGCTTATCAATCAGGTATGCAGACCAAAAGGCTCGCCTTCTTTCTTCCTGCTCTGTATAGGAAAGCCATTGATTAGGTTCATCCATCAGGTGAAGGTCTTGGGAGATTCGCGCAGCAAGTCCAATCTTGAGCCACCCAGAGCTCACGCGACCGGCTGAACATGGTAAAGGCTTCTTGTTAGCAGGCCGAAGCGTATGTGCCAGGGGGAAATCACCTCACCTGTATAGTCGACCACTGCTAGCAAGTTTACAGTTTGAACAACATGCACATTGAGATTGTCCTCAGCAGTTAAATGTTCTGTGAGAACAGAAAGCCACGATTCCCTTGCATATCTCTCCGATGCCTCTTGAGTCCTGCCAGCATAATAATCATGCTTGGAAAAACGGACTGCAGATGAGAGCACGGCCAAGACCAAACATCGGGGTAACACGTTCCATTGCAGCTTTTCGTGAAATGATGCCTCCTGGAAGTAGGAGTAAGGCTGGTTGTGGACATGCTCAAAGTACGTACCAAGAACAGAGCGTAGAATGGGTGCCGGTGGAAATGACCTGTTTTATCACTATATATGAGATTCATGTTTTATTCCAGGAAACAGTCGAGAGATTCGACAACGAACATACGCGTGATCTATTGGGGATGATATCGACTGAAAATACCGTGCACCACTTTCTCCGGATGTTGAGATGTGGTTTCCAGGCAATGAGAACTCCGATAGGTTGTTTCTAATGAGCGATTAGTGCTTGTGCTAGATACAATAATCATTGCACGAACCCGTTTCCTGCCGGTGCGCAAGCACTGAGCTCGGCAAGACGAGACTCAATTGTGCTAAGCCGGCGAAGAAGCTCTGCCTATTATGAAATTAGCGTCAAAATCGCATCGTAGACAGTCATGGACATAGCTGACATTGCTTTGGTCGGTCGGGATGCTCGCTGTTGGTGCCAGGTGGGGAGCTGGAGGATCGCTTATAGTAGTCGAGTATGGTTCATAGATACAGGTAAGTCGATTTCGTCGACAGTGGAAGCATACTGGACGCTCGCCAGAACATTTAGTCTTCTTGCGCCTAAATTTTGAAGGACGATACAGCATTAGTTGGAAACGTAAATCGGGGACAATACTATCCTGCGTACCTGCAGTTGGCACATGCCTGTCGAATACGCTTGATACTCCCCGAGTTCAGGGGATCCAGAGTCATGTCCATTACGGAAACAATTCCACTGCAGCTAGTGCCATACACGGCTGAATGAGGAACAGGAGGAGAATCGCACCACAGCTGTGAAGTGCGGGGGGAAATAGCGACGTAACGCGAGGCAGCTTTAACTTCCCCGGAGCGGCTTTTTCCCCGGATCCCGTCCCTCAGTCCCTCACCACTGAAGAATAGTTGACCGCCCTGTAACGCCTTAACTGTAATTTACTAGGGTTTCCCATACAAATCTTAGCTAGTTGTCTCGTCCCATAAGCTTTCATCTTGCTGTCTCTATATTATGAAGCTATCCAGCTTTTATTAAGTTATGAATTCTATGGATTTCTAGCGACTAGGTCAGCCCGAGAGAGGATAGTTTCTCTGTATCGTCGATGCTCTTGTTTCGCCGGCGGCGAGAGTAAGAGGGAATTTATACCTAGAAAATTAATTAATCAGCAATTTATACAATTGGAAAAGGCCGGACTAAAATTTACTTAGTGAGCCTGACTCTAAGCGCCCTCATAAAAGCGGCCTATGTGAGCTGCACAGCCGAAGCATTATAGTAAATGCGAAATATCCTACACCTATATCTCAACAATCGACATCTATTTATTACTTTGTTTATTTGCCGATAGCCATTGGTAGGTATTTTCAACATTGTATGCCAATGTCAACCAGATTGAAAACTCGCGTTGTTATGATATACAGGTTGCATCTCTGGACTCCGTAGATGTACATATCTTAATCATTTATCTGTTAAATTCCCAAAAAGCCCTCAATCGTAAGATATTATATAAAAAGAGTCAAGTTACGAGGAAAAGCTCGCAAAGACAGGTATTGTTGAGAATTTCAGTTTAGACTTGTCGCATTTGTTATGTGTGCTTTTACTATGTGTATCGGACTTACGCAGTCCACTTGTGTGCGTAGCTCGCATGTAAGATACATTAGGAAATATTTCTAAACGGCAAATAAGCAAGGAGAGAATGCGGGTGGTATAAAGTCAACTAGAGTAGAACGTGATCTACTGAAGCGAGCGGACTTTTAATGTCCATCTCAGACCCCTTGAAAACAGGCCTGTTGGCATTTCACGGAAAAGCCACCGGCAAAGCCGCGATTTGTCACGAATAGTCCACTATGCTACCTTGCCATATCATCTCGGCAGCCCTCGGCTTTCCATGTGAGGATCAGAAACTTTGGTGGGAAGATACAGCTCCTTTGTTAGCTGGCTTCTCGGCCATGGCCAAGTATGATATCCATGCGCAATACAGGCACTTGCTTTTTCACTATACACTTGTTCTCCCCTCACTTGGCCCATTCTCCAATAAGGGAGTCAGGACGGCAATGCCGGGCAACCAAATGTTCGAATTGAGCATGAATGTTCAGAATGACAAGTTGACTGTGCGATTTGATTTCGAGCCTAGAGTTTCCATACTGGGAACATCACAAAGCCAGTCGAACACATCGGCTATGGACAATCTTCTTTTTAGCCTTGCAAGACCGGGTATAAATACCAACCAACATTTATACCATTGCCTTCGAAACGAATTCGCTCTCACGGAAACGGATATGACAACACTTGAAACGCTCAAAACAGATCACCTAGCCACAACTCAATATGTGGTTGCATGGGACCTCAAAGGGCTTGATAGCAGCATGAAGCTGTACTTTTTCCATTGTTGAAGGCGGTCGCCACTGGTCAACCAACAGGCCGAATTGTCTTTGATGCAGTGCGAAAGCAGATCCAGAGGGACGATACTTGATGTCGATGTTGCCGCTACAAGCCTATGTGGAAGAGAAAATGATCATTGATGACATTTGGATCTTTTCCTGGGATTGTGTTAAGCCAGGGGTTTCTCGGCTGAAATATATCTCTCAGCAAAGCAAGTCACACTTGAGAGTCTAGACGATATTTGGACACTTGGTGGCAGACTTATGAACCCAGCTATTGTCAAAGGACTGGAGCTTCTCAACAACCTCTGGCGGGAATTGCAGCTTCCCCAAATTGGAGATCGAAAGTGCATCGGCGCTGACTGTTTGAAATCTCACGCAAACCAAACTGTTGGAATTCCCATGACGATCACTTACGAGGTGTTGCCTGGTGGCTCTCCGCCTTTGCCGAAGGCATATCTACCCCTTTTCAACAAGAACGACATGAAAGTAGCCAATGTACTGGTTAAGTTTTGGAAACAGCTTGGCTGGACAAGCCAGGCCAATTCATATATAGCAAACTTATCTTCCAACTAGTAAGTTGTTCATGTCCCTAAAACCTTCTCACTGCTGATTCCTGTCAAAGTCCGCATCTGGATTCATGTCACACAAATCAGGTGCAGGATTGTGTCTCCTTCGCCTTTTCAGAGGATAAAGGCCCTTATATGACGGTATATTTCCGCACATCCTTGACAACTCCGGAGAACGTATAAACTTACAGGTGAGCGAGTAGTGATAGTTCGTCAAGTTTGGTTTATCAAGAGACTGTGGGGAAGTTGTTAGACATACTAGGAATAGGCTAAATGACAGATTGAGATCAAAAGTGTTCTACATTATTTCAGAGTTCCAATACGGTCCTAAAGATAAGTATGAGTACACGTCCATGTGGGAGGCCATATAAAGAGATACGTGATGATCATAGAGCTTTGAAGCGTCTAACTTGTGGACATCTTCAGGCAGAGGGCTTTATAATCCGGAGAGCCTTATTTCATTGTCGCTCATTGTCAACTGAGACTGCCGTTGGCATGTACAGTAGTTGGAATTCCGGTAGTTGGTATATGACCCGAGTCTTTCAGGTTGGCGGAATGTTAAAGTGCAGGCATGCGTACACAGAGAACATGTAAAGAAGTACCTGGGTAATTTGGGAAGCAAGGGCGACAGGAAACCAATTCCGAATGTCAATGCATGGCAAGCTGGCGCTTGCGTAACGATTACCTGCTCGGATCTGGGGATTCCAACGGCCACTTAAAATCCGAGATAGTCGAACAGAGACCGACCAACACGTTCCAAGCTGCTATACCGCTAGACCTGAGCCTTGTTGACCGTCTTTTTGATCTTCGTCATCACTTACCGCTTGCCGGTGACTATCAGCTCAGCTTCAGTTCAGCGTGCCTAAAAGTCCTCTCCGTATTGTTAATTCCCCAAATAACATACATAGGGAACAAAAGCTATTAACGAAGGCATTTTAAGCCGTAATTCACAGCTAAGTGCTCGCCGCTACGATTGTGAGCTTCATTGAATCTTTGACCTTTTTCTCATAGTTGCCACAATGCAAATAATTCACACCTCTGATATTATTCTTCGAAGGACGTTCGCACAAGGGCTTTACTGTAGAATAGTTATGCTGTGAGTCAAACAATACTAGTGATCGTGATTTCCGAAGTGGTGGTAGATGGAGAGGTGGTAGATGGAGTACCGCGAGAAGGAGTAGAGGACTATCAGTTGGTTGCAGACGCTGGCGAAAGCGGCGATTCGTTTGAAGCATTGGATATCCTAAATCTTCTTGACTAGTCGACTTGATTCTACCAGTCTCTCCTACATATCCTAGCAATTTTGAGCCACTTCTCTACTGAGATTTTACCACGTTGTCTTCGTAAAATCCATAGTTTTCCGTGCTTCTGGCGAATCTAAGCACTAGTAACGAAAGAGCCGCGCAGAAGAAATGATCCAATACTGTTCTGTCCTTAGTCGAAGTGAAGTTCTTCAAACTTGACTTTCAGTCCATCCATCTCGGCGACCGAAAAGACGCCAATCACAGGTCCCACAAAATCAGGATCGGTCATCTCAAGCGTGTTGACAGAAGCGAGACTTATCCAGGCCGGGTCGGGAGCAGAGGTTGTGGCATAGAAGACTCTGTACTCCTCTTCCGTATATTTCATACAAAAGGAGATGCCATCGCTGCAGCGTCCAGCGTTTGACGGGTCGTCCGCGAAATTCCCTGCGCGGCGTTGGCGATCTCGAAAACAACGGCCCAGTCCGCCACATCAAAATAGACCCGGAGATAGCGATGTTCATCCTTGTAACATGCTATTCCGAACTTGAGCTTCGCCGCAGCCCACGACCCGTGAAAGCGGGAGACTACCGCCGTGCTCTTTTCCTGGAGCCTCCGCTGTCTCTTGCCGACAAAGGCTGGCGAGACCTCGGGCTCTGAGAGATCGACGGGGGTTGCCGTCAGTGTGACGGCTGAGCTGGTGTCGTCCGTATGGTAGTCGTCTAGGCGTGCATCTCGGAGGTAGACATAGTCTACCCCTGGTGCCGCTGTGAGCGTCGAGCTCTTGAGCTCAGCGCCAGAGTGGTTCTTGACGGTGGTTTTGACGCGCTCCAGGGACAGCCATTCCCCGTCCCACGTGCCCGGGGTTATGTGCGTTTCCCTGCTCAGAACATACCTCCCTTCCATTCCCTTGCGCATGGCCAGGCAGGTGGCCCACCAATTTCCGTCGCCGTCTTGGAAGATGTCGCAGTGACCCACATGCTGGATGTACTCATCCGTCCGTACGGGGTCAGAATAGGGTTTTTGATGGCCGATTCGAAAGGACCCCAAATGCTCTTGGAATGTGCAAGGGTTACCGAGTGGGTGATATGGGTGCCGCCTTCCGCAATGATGAGATAGTACCACCCACCGCGCCTGAAGATATGGGGACCTTCGGGATAGACACCCCCAGTCCCTCTCCATATTGTGCGCTCTTCAGATATCTTTCTCCCGAGCTGGAGGTCGATCTCAAATTGTTGATCCGTGTGGCTGGGCCCGGGGTTGCGGATCCCTGGACGTAACTCCTGCCGCCCTCATCGAAGAAAAGACTCGGGTCGATGCCCTCGAAGTCAAAATAGACGGGGACGCTCCACTCGCCTTTCCAGATATTCACGCTGGACACAATGAAGTTCTCCTTCTTTGCCCTCGCTTCGCCGGGATTCAGGGAGGCGTTGGTGCAGACGATGTAATAGGTGCCTGCGTGGTATCTGAGGATAGGGGCATACAGCCCACCAGTGGCGAGCGCTATGCGACCTCCGGTTTGCGGCCCCGAATGGGGAACCAGGCCTGCTTCATTCCACCAAACGAATCGTTTTGCTCGACCGTCCGTTGCTGCTGTAACACACTCGTGGATTTAACTTCACCATAGTGGATGGCCACATCCGAGGTCTTTATCGCATGTTTCCAAGGTTGGGCTTTGGAAAAGAGCCCTTGTCCTTACATCACCACGACCTTGCACCTATCTATAATGAGACCAACTCCTCAAAGCTTACGTCGCATCCCGCTCCAACACATTTCGTTCCTCCGAATTTCTCCTAACGAACGTTATGGCTAATCAAGTATTTGTCTGCATTGTATCCGATATTTCTTATTGCATAGGATATATTCTAACCTTAGCATCAAAATACCCGAGGCGGCGTAGAAAACGCGGATGGTCAAACCTCCACCTACAGCCAGCGATTTGCGCCCTCTATTTGTGGGATTGCCTCATGACGAGCGATCAAAGAATATATAAAGGACTGATCCCCCACATAGGCTTGTGGCTCGGGTGTCGTGATAGCAGTTGACGGGTTGCTGTGCATGCCCGGGGACGGAGATTCTGGTGTACACATAGCATTGCGGTCGAATATTGCGTCGTTATTTGTATTCAAAGGGTAAGATGGCGAAAGAGTCGCTGGTGGGTTATTGCTCCTGCTGGAGGAATAACTCACTTCCTACCACGGCGTCTGCAGAGTTCCATTCCATGATTCTCACCTGCAGACTCGACGACGTTTCTGACAATTACTGCAGACACCCCCTGTCTGATCCTCGTGATCGCATCGTACTTGACTTTCGATTAGCGTGCGTTCCCCGCCCGGGGAACACTCCAGCTTGCCTTTCGCGCATGGCAATGCGAGCACACTACCCTCGCTCGATCCAATTGTTTCTGTCTTCCTGACATGGATTGAACAGCTGCCGGTAAATCGCACTGGAACTGCAATGAGATGAGAGAGACATCCCATTTCCCCCCGCATCTCGGCTGCCGAGGCTACAATGGGTCAACAGTGGGACCCCTGAAGGTTATTTCTTCGACAAATATAAGACTAATATATCGATAAGGATCGTTTTGAAACTATGATTATTACTAATAACGCTAGCTTATAGGTAGTATCTTAATATCACAAAGTGTAATAGACGTCTTGTGATACTGGCATGCTACTAATTTAAGAACAGGAACTAATGCCGACAATACAAGACAGTATATATCTTTTTACCAAACAGATATATGCCTGGTGGATTATTTGCCAACCAATGTCAAATGTTTTCTCATTCGCCTGGAAGCTGGCCGACCAACGCCAACCATCTCGGCCCAAGATCCGGTTTCTCGTGTCCCACCTCCGGAACGCTACCGTCTGGGTTAGGCGGATCAAGCCCTGGACCCCTGGAGGGGAAATAGCACAGTCCAACAGTGCACATTCGCCATGAGTCCCAAATAACGAGCCCCAGGCGGCGCCAGGGCCTGAAGTGGCTCAATCCCAATGAAGGGCAACGCGCTCGAGAGACCATCCGGTTTTCGTTTCGGAAGTACTTGACATGCATTGGTACCCGTGAGCGCCATTTTGGTGCAAGCAGCCACCGTGTCGATGTTGTTGCTTCGTTTTCGGGGGGTATGGGCGGCGGAGACCAGATGGGCATGGACTCACTGGAGGGCAGATTGAAAGAGTGGAAGAAAGGAATTGGTGTTTCCTCGGGGAATTCCCAGGCAGCGTGGGAGGACTCGGCTCCCTCCGTGTCCATTTTGAACCACTGAGATCTCTTCAGCTCCTCGGCGTAGTGCCCATAGGATGGGGTGAGGCCTAGGTCTGACAGAAGGGCAGCAATCGTCCAGACCTGCTCGTCGTTTCCGCTAGGTATTTTATTCCAGACATTGTATGCGTCTAGGTCCTGTATTGATTGTGCAGGCCAATTCCAGCTTCCCGTTGCAGCTTTGCGAAGGGCTGAATAGTGTTGGAGATGAAAGAGGGACCAGTGCGTGCGGTATTCTTCAATTCATGAAAAGGGCTTCCGCGCTTTTTCTGCGCGCTTAGGTCCGCTTAGAGAGCCGACTGGTATCTCACTAAGGGTAGAGGCAAAGTTCTGCTGCATAAGCGATAGGCATGCACAGGCAAGGCGCTGTATTCCGGCAGCTAGGTGGATAATGCCGAGTGATGCCCTATAATCCAGATTTGGCGTGCCCTCATACACTTGTTGGCTGTGGGCAAAATCTGTGTAATGAGAGGTATGGATAAGGCTGATGTTGTAGCACAGTCTTTGTATCTCGGGGAAACTGGTAATAGGGTTTGCCAGGATGAGGTCATGTACAATGGAGGGTTGAGCCCGGAAGACAGCGTGGACGTGAGAGGATGCGGGTATGAGGTTTTCGACAGCGGCAAAATCAGCGATATGAACGAGGATTTGTTGGTTCAGTTCTGAGGGCAGTTGAGCGAATGGGTCCATGGTAGAGGAAATACTGGCAGTAAAGCGTGGAAAGACAAGAAAAACAAATTGGGGCTTTACCTAGGTAGTTGGTTCCTTAAGTACTTACCTAAACCTCTCCGGAAGTCTGTCAATGTGGCTCCGCCAAGCCTGAGCTAATTTTCAATTACGCACTGAAATGCATTTACTGTAGAACACTCGATATTGTACTTTTCAATACACAGATATACATATATATATCTTTGAAGCTAGCACCAGAGGGGACCTCATATTCGAGTCCCAAATATATCATCTTATAGCATTCCTTCAACGATAATACGCCGGTTTTTAGTAAAATCATGCCATCTTGGGATAGTAATATATCGTACTCGATTGTTTAAGGGACACTAAATTACTAGCTTAAAAGGATCAACAGGATGAACATGGACAGACCAGTCAGCGCTCCTTTGTAACTATCCATTTGTTCAATTTATTTACACCACAACTGTTTCATTTCCGTCACGCGCCCTTATAATCTCCAATGTAAAATAGAAGATGCTTTTCGACGATGCCACTCTTGTTTGTGGTCTTAAACACGCGCACCTGGGTTGGAACCTTGACTCCCAGCTCGGGTTTATGGATAAGCATATATGCGAGCCCAACCCCGTTGGGAGTCCGTAGAAGTGCCTTGCCTTCATCACTTTCCATGCTGAAGGTCGTACCTGGCCATTCTTTAGCGACATTCCCCGTGGCCTCATCAATGATCCTCAAGGTATCCGGATTCTGGACATCTTTCCGAATAAAGTACTTGAGGTTCTTGATCTTGTTGCTCCCCGCGGCCAACTTCTGCCATTGAAGGACATAGACGTCCGATAGCTTATACGGCGCGGGCTGGGTGTCATTTTTCTGTTGGACAGGGCTTTCGTTGTTTTCCGCAGAGATGTACCCGGCCTGCACACTCATACTCCCCATGTAGAACCCACCGCTCGGCTGTATGAACCAATCAGTCTCCTGGTCTCGTTCGCACGGGAACGATCAAGCACTTACATCCTGGAGTTCCTGAAGTTGGTCCGCGACAAGCTGCCATCTGAGAAGACCTTGGCAATTGCAGCACCCGCATCTTTCTGGTATTTGAAAAGCACCCTATTGCCAAAATTTCAGAGGTTGTTGACTATATTGTCTACATGAGCTACGACTTGCATGGACAATGGGATTACGACAACAAATATGCTATTCTTGGATGTCCCGAGGGTGACTGTCTTCGCTCCCATGTCAATCTTACAGAGACGACAAGTGCCCTATCAATGATCACTAAAGCTGGCGTCCCATCTTCGAAGGTTATTGTCGGACTGTCTAGTTACGGGCGGTCCTTCAAGATGACCAAAGAAGGCTGTACCGGACCTATGTGCCGGTATGAGGGCCCAAAATCAGGCGCACAACCTGGAAGATGCACCAAAACAGCAGGATATATATCTGATGCAGAAATCAATGAGATCCTCGATGAAGACGACACAGCTAAAACAAGCTACGACCAAAGCAGCGACAGCAATATCCTGGTGTACAACTCCACGCAATGGGTGGCCTACATGGACGATGACACCCGATTCAGCCGGACCGACTACTACGAGAGCCTCAATATGGGCGGTACAACCGACTGGGCCGTTGACCTGCAGTCATTTGCATATAGCTCTGGTGGTGGCGCCGAGGGTGGCGGTTCTAGTTCTGGCTCTGGCTCTGGCTCATTCAACCAGTCCATTGCTATCATCGGCTCAAGTATCTGGGAGGGAGACAGCCATGCGGCGAAATGCTGCGCGCCCTGCGTGCTTGTGCTCCCCGATTTCCCCCTTTCATCTACGTCTGTTTTCACTCGTCCACCGTATGTTACCACGCTGGATGTCGCTTGGCCAACTACCACGACGTTGACGAGTAACGGCGTAGTCGTTACCACCACAACCGTTATGCGCATCCTACAGGAAACTACTCTCCAGGCTCCTCCTGGTAGGTCTTACCCTTTTTCCATCTCTGTCTTTTTTCTTGTATAGCGTCTAATGATTCTTTAGTCACTGTGTCCTCTATCCCGATAGCCAATATCAACGTCACTATCCCGCTCGGCAAAGACGACAATATCACTCTGACGCCGAAGGCGCGATTCCCTGCGTAGACCTTCACGATCAGGAATGATCCCAACCCGTTGAAGCAGACGGGCGTCACACATCCGCCGGTCACTAGAAGTGTCACTCTGCCTCCCTGGCCTCAGGCCACCGTCATCTATTACGGTGACGATGGTCAAGATAGCAACGATGACAACAACGATGACAACAATGATGACAACGACATCCATTTACCCAAGATTCCCAAAATCACTCTGTCCGAAGGCCTCGAAGAACCTGAGTGTCCTCCGGACGAAGACTGCAATGGCCCCTGTGTATTATTTTGCCACTGCTTCATATGCCCCGGCGGAGGCGGCGGCGGTGGCGGCGATGGCGGATTCGGAGACCCCAGCGATCCGAATCCCCCTGCCCGGCCCGCAGGCGATCCAACAAACAACAGCAAGGACCCAAACAACAGCTGCAGCGAGTCTTCCACAGCAACAGACTACTGGGTGTCGTGCGAGAGCAAGGGGCCGACGTCGACCTCGTGCACGACAACAAGCAGCATGCTGCACGTCGGCTGCGACGTGTCAGCCAGCACAACCACCACCGGGGAGAACGTCTGCCACTTGATAGACTGGGACGAGGACCAGGGAGATGACAGCAAAAACCGACCTAGCGACAATCCCGATCCAAAGCCAACTTCCACCACTTCCACCACTTCCAAAACCACCTTAACATCCACAGCCACATCTACAACAACCACAGGCAAACCCGTCCCATCGGGCCTGCCCTCCTCCCGCGACGACATCCAATTCGTCATCTTCGCCCCCAACAGGATAACAGACGACGAGTCAACCTGGCGTTGGGCCGGATACCTCCTCCCCAATCCTGGCTACGACGACGAGGACGTCTGCAACGAGAAGTATGAAGTCCTCTCGGACCCCGACGTCGAAGATGACCAAGCTTGGCCTATCTCCATGGGCCCCTTTAATGCTCCAGATTTAGATTACTGCTGGTTCCACAAAACAGGGGATCCCCCCAATAACCCAGGCTATGTCTCCTGCAGCAATCATCTCGATCTGCTGCCGTGCATAGGGCTTGACGGGAAGCATGCGGTGAGGAATCCGGCACATACATGTACCGGGAGTGGCGGAGAGAAGACCGAGTTCTGGCTTCAGGCTTGGTGTCCTTTGAAGGGGTAGGGCTGGCTAGTCGCTGCCATTATGCAGATGGCCTAGTTTCAGCCAGGGTAACTTCGGATTCATCAAGGACTTTAAATACGAGTATCTAATAACAGAATAAATGAAACTGTTCATCTGCTAACTCTCTTGTGTTACGGCTTCTGCAGCCGCAACTTACAAATGGGCCATCAAGAGCCAACCAGTAAATGAGATAGATACTTTATCTCCTCGAATCACCACTCCAGTCTCTCTCCCATGCAATCAATTGTTTAATAAACTTCTTCAATTAACCGCTCCAGCATTTTTATTCCGCAAATCTTACTTTTCCGCCTCCCAGTTACAGTAAGTGTTGCTCTCGAGCAGTGTGTAGTGTTTTTGCGTCAATCCTCATAGTATTTTGAGATTGGTTGCTCAGACCAAGAAAGTTGTCGCCTCCTCCTTTCTCCACCCTAAAAAGAAATGATTTTTTTGTATATTTCTCGATGTGTTACTACTTCTTTTTGCCAGCATAAAGTCTGACCTTTCGCATGTTTCATTCAAATTGGCTAAGCACAGGGAGGTTAAAAGCAAGCAGCACTAGGAAGCTCTATTTCGGGATCTTGGAAGGTAGATTGTTCAAGTTTCGACTTGCAAATTGATAGACTTGCTAATACACGCAAACTTTCGACAACCAAGTTCGACGAGACTGCCATCAATCCCATAATTTTAGGTAACATACGAAGCCAACCCTGCACTGAAGAGTACCCATCTCTGGCAGAGTAAGTAATTGTTTTTATGTGCCTCCTTTTCAAAGATACGATTCATAGCTTGCTCAATGGGGCATGTTGTTTTGAGTATCCGGCTGGGGGATGCGGGGGATTTCTTCTGCTTGAATGATGCTCATCGGCCGCAACTATCGCAAACGGCAGGTGGTTGTCACACTCTCTGTCGGGGGGATGATCGAGTTGCTGCTCCTGTGCTTCCAGCTGTGGTGTTTCGACTTGCTGGTCGTGTCCGACGACAGTATCCTAAGACAGTATCCTAAGCTGCAGCTATCGGGTGTCAGTGATTCAACGCATGACTTGAAGCTCTCTATTCCGTGTAAGTGAATTCCACTTGTTCCTAGTGAGTATATATCTGACACGATTTTAGATTGCACTATTCGTGGTTGGGGTTCGCACAGTGAAAATATCGAAGCAATGAGAATAGTGCTTCGCCTGAAATGACGACTGGACTGATGGGGGAAGTACTGACGGGTATAAATTAGGCAGTGGAAAGACTGATAGACCAGGCATATGTGGGATAGATGAGCTACGCGGAAATTGTATATTGCGTTATCAGAGATCCTTGCTCAGTAGATCTCAGGAGCTAGATGCATCAAGCCTCAATAGATGTTCAAACCTCGAGTCTGGCTACCTCAATCATTTGCTCCAATAGGCACTCACAAACAAAAGGAATATAATAATAAGACTCAAGCTAGAGCAATGCAATATTAACTGTACATATATAGTGGAAAATCTAACCCACCAGGAAACAGGTCTAAACACACAGGTTTAGATCAAGCGCCTAAATCAACTCAGCAAAAAATGCAACAGCAATAATTCCATCAAGGAAAACCGGGCTAATGTATTTTTCAAATGCGATAGGCTGAAGCGGAAGCATAAACTCGTGACATCGTCATGTCGGCAACTTTTCAAGGTCCTGTTACAGATCAAGGGGTGTTTGATTCGTCCTCGTCCGACTTGTAGTTTCCATCATCGCTGTCCTCGCCCCAGCCGTCTGCTTCGAGTGATCGGCCCCGAATTCCGAAACTCAAGATGAATCCGATGAAGGAGACGGCACCGAAGACGCCGAATGCCACGGCTTCGCCCTTCGGTTGGATCTTGGCTGTGAGGGAGAATAGTCCTCCCGAAAGGAATGGGCCGACCGCTCGTCCGGCTGCCGAAAGGGTCTGGGCAAGACCATTGAGCGCACCTAGCACGGCATGGTTGGGTGCAGAGTTTGTGACCAAGAGCAGAGCGCTGGTCAGACCACCCACGGAAGCTATGGTCTTGACTAGCAATACGAAGCACAGTTCGGTCGCCATGAGCGCTGACTTACCAGTCAAGCTCTGGGTGTTACTGCTCTTGTACCCGACGAAAGGCATCAACATGAATGAGACGACGAAGCCAAAAAGCCCTGCACGGTAAGACCATCGGTTGCCCATCTTGTCACGCAGGCGATTGAAGATACAAATCTGGAATATAATGGTCACAACACCAGCAAATCCTTGCGAAAGCCCAATCTCAGACGGTGTGAGTGATCGTCCCGCCGGGGGTTTGGCTTGCGTAAAGATTGGGAACAGCGAGTTGAAAGAAACGTTGCAGAATGCAAAGATCAAATAAGTCAAAAGAAGTAAGATAGTGTCTCGAGTGAAGATCTCATCCCAGGCAAGTTCCTCGTGGTGCCCAAGTAAGCTGGAGACCTCGGACGCAGAGTCCAGGTCACTATCATGGTCTTCATTTTCTGTGCCGCGGTGATCATGGGGATATGGGACCGCCTGCGGGACCTCTACATAGGTCGGACGGCGAGAAGAGCTGGTAAACTGCCACAGCCATGTGAAAAGGCTGCGCACCTTTTTGCCAATCTTTGGAATACTGTCCGCGTCTTCTAAACTCTCTTCTAGGAAAAATGTAGTCAAGACAAGATCGACCAGAAGGATGACGGCGGACACGACATTTGGCGCAAGATATGGGTATGGATTTTTGTTTCCGGTGAATGGATTTGTCTCGAAGACCAAAAGCCCCCCCAGGAGAGGACCGGTTATACCACCGATTCCGTACAGAACGGGGAGGTATGTGAAAGCCTGGGACTGGTTGCTTCGGTCGGTGATTTCTCCAAGGCATGTAGAGACCAGTCCCTGGTTGCCATTGACCACACCCATCAGCGCCTGCACTACAATGGCTTGTCCGAGAGTCTTGCAGAATCCGAACGCGACAAAACACAAGGCAGTCAAAAAAGTGCCAAGCAGAATCACCGGCTTACGACCAACACGGTCCGAGAGCCAGCCCCAGAAGTAGTTTGTGCCAAATTGTGCCAGTGCGAATGCCGATGCAATAGTCCCAACGTACACGCCCACCTGACCCGGCTCCACCTCGGGAAATGATGATGCCATGTCGGGGAGATAGGGACTGATTGAATTCAGCGCGGTTTGCTCGGCCAGGGCAATCATGGCTAGCACTGCCATCTGCTTCTTTGGCAATGGCGATTGTGTTCCTGGGTGATCAGTGGCGTCATGGTGGGGATCGTGGGAGCCATCTGCTGAGGATTCGGACTGGCCTGAGTTCGGTCGTCCACGCGACTTGGGCGGCGGAGTATCAAAGGTCTGGTAATGCTGCGTGGAGGAGCGGCGATTGAGCGAGACTCGGTCTGAGCCTGGCATAGTGGCAGCACACCGAGGAGTTCAGGGAACGTGCTTCAGCTCATACGATCGTGCCGGTTGTAAGCGCAACGTTGTCGCGTGAGAGCCTAGGCAACGGTCTCAACCAATACTGGCAGCTGAGAAGGTACCCGGTGAAATTTCCAAGCGGTTACAAGAAGATCAAGGAGGAGTTTTCATACAATTCGAAGTGTTGTAGTGACTAGGATCACCGCAATCGGGAAAGCAGGGAAACCAAAAAGATGATGTAAGCCTGAGGATGCTGACTCATTGGTTCTAGTCAGTGCGCAGCTGTGGCGTAGTAAACATTCATGCAGGTTCAAAGTCTAGTATCTGCAGATGTGTTGTTTAGTTGTTATCTGGCTGGGCCCTTGCGGCTAAATATCCTGTGTCTATGTGTGATGCTGAATATATGTGCATTTGAACGTCAGTCACACCTATAGATACCCATGAACAACTATGACCACCTCACATTTCAGCCCTATTGTATCACTCAAACTTTGTCTATCAGCGTCTGAGAGTCTATCTTTATCAATCTACTCCTAGCTTTAAATTGTGTAGTAGAGATCTGTGATAGTGTCACTCCTTGACTCTAGGAGCGCGGCCAGTATAAGTCCTATTACCATATTACTACAGCCCCCTAGGGGTTTGTGCTATATATATCTTTGCTTGGCTTAGAAATAAGTATACTAACCTGGGAGCTTATAGAGTTGTACTTGCGAGTCACTGATCAGGAAATGACTGCTTATATCTTGCCGAGGTCCTTTGATATATATATATAACCGTCTACGGTAATTTAAATAACTCAACGCCAATAATATTAGATTAATTGAGTTGTGTAGTTATGTTAGTTAAAAATAGGTATAGAAATATCACTTTATTATATATCCATTGATAACCATAAGCTATGTATTGACGATGTATTGACATGGTCAAACATGGAACTACAACCTGAATATGAGTGTTACTAACATACTGTCAAAGATGGCGGAATATTCCATCAACCAGCCAAGTGGTCGAGCAGTAACTCGGTCATACAATCTTCCTTGGTCTAGTGGTGATGATTTCCGCTTGTCATTAAAACCGATAAGCGCGGGAGACCGGGGTTCGATTCCCCGAGGGAGAGTTTCTTTTTGCGCATCTATCAAAATTATTGTAGTTGTATATTTTTGTATATGTTTGCTGACATTTTTCACTTTTTATATTCCTCTTGTCTTTCTCTACTATCATATACAAATTGACCGCAATACTAATACAGTACAGTGTGATATGCATGCGAATGTGAGTGGCACTTTAAGTGGGGCACTCTGCGCAAACCCTAAGAAAAGTCTGTAGCCCCATATAACACAACTGGGCCTCTCCATCCAACAAGGCCGGCTGGCCCAATGGCAAGGCGCTTGACTACGAATCAAGAGATTGCAGGTTCGACCCCTGCGTCGGTCAATAACTTTTTGCTTTTTGTCATTGTCCATGGTACTCCCTGGTAGACACGAAGACGTCATGTTTTTACTTCGAAGGGGCGGTGGTTGTGTAGAGCGTGGTGTGATAGGAAGTGGTTGGGGACTTGGAGACAAACGCAAAGATCAGGAAATTCAAATGAAGAAGGCTAGTTGACCAGGAAGGTGATAAAATCTCGTTATGTTAGTGGAAGGTTGTCAGAGTGAGCAATCTGTAGAGCTGAGATGACAAAGATGAACGGTGCAGATAGGAATTGAATCATTAGTCCAACATCGACGCAGTACAGGATATAAGCCGAGCGTACAAATAGCCAATCCAGGTCGAGTTTTACGCAGGCAGGCACTGGAAGGTATCAAATAAAGTATGTAGTATAATAAGGGATATAATCGGGATTATTTGAATAGCAAGCAAAGAATATAAACAAATGCAGCAGCTAAAGATATGAGAACGAAAATGAGGATCTGAAATAAGCGACCATCACTTCATCAACAAACTGACAGCCCAGGGAACACTCAGTCCCCGCAAATCACCATAATGCTGCCCAACACCGAGGAAGACAATAGGAATACCAGTGGCGTGGACCATGCTGACAAGTGTTCCCACCATATCACCAACAGTATCACACTTGCTAATAATGAACCCGTCCAAATTCCTGCCTGTGCCAAACGCCTGGTTGAAGTTACGCGCTTGCATGACACTGTCTGTACCAACGAGAGCCTCGCCAACCATGAAGATCTTGTCCGGGTTCGCGAACTTGGCGAATTTCTCTAGCGAGGACATGAGGCGCTGGTCGTTGTGGCGGCGGCCTGCAGTGTCGATCAGGACAACGTCGAACTTTTGGGCTGCCGCGTAGTCGACGGCATCTTTGGCTACATTGGCGGCGTCCTTGCCGTAGCCCTTTTGATAGATCTCCACGTCACCTGCGTTCTCGCGGACGCTCAGTTCCTTGAGGCGGTCCACGTGTACCCGAAGTTGCTCGACAGCTCCAGAACGGAAGGTATCGCATGCTGCCACGAGGACTCGGTACTTGTTCTGCAGTAGGAAGTAGCAGATCTTGCTCAAGTTGGTCGATTTGCCGACACCGTTGACACCAACAATAGACATGACGTATGGCCGAGGGGCCTGCGCCTTGGTGGTGGGAGCAGTCACAGCGTTGATCTCTCGCAGCAGATCCAACGAAGATGTTGGGGTCAGGATCTTCCGCAACGAAGACTCCATGGCCACCTGCAACGCAGCGTCGGCGCTTTGGAAGTTACCAGTCTTCTTTCCAACCATCTCACGCTTGACTCCATCGCAGAGACGAACAGCAGCTTCGCGGGCGACATTCTTCTTCAAAAGGTGCTCTTCCATAGCCTTTAAAGGCTTCTCAAGATCAGACTCGGTCAAAACCTTCCCACCAACAATGTTGCGGAAGAAGCCTCCAACGGCATTGAAACCAGAGCCAAGAACACCAGAAGACCCAGTGGATTTGGCCTTGTCCGCATCGGCTTGATCCAGAATGGATTGGACTTCCTCACCCAACTCCTTCAGCACGAACTGACCCTTGCCAGTTCTACGGCCCATATCACTCTCAGAGACGGCCTCCACTGCCGGAGCAGTAGACTCTCCTTCATCAGCGGGGGCAGAGTAATCAAGGATCTCTCCGTCATCCTCATCTGCCATTCCACTAGCATCCCATCTGCGCATTTTCTTCGCTGGGGCCTTGGCAGGCTTTCCCTTGCGGGACGTTTCATCGCCAGAAGATGCGTTGGCGCTCGAGTTCGCAGCCTTGCGCGCACGGCGAGAAACACGGCCTCCAGGCCCAGCCTTCGCGGTAAGAAGATGGCCCTTGACGGGAGTCGAAGATCTAGAAGTATCAGGTGTGGCCGGTGGCGTTCCCTCATCAGAGGTTGCCCCGGCTAGCACAGCTCTAGGCTGCGCTTTAAGATAGTCAGCATGGGAAGCCGTTGGGTATGGGACGATAAGTCAGGTTCATACCTTTCACCAGGCCAGGGACTGGTGGCGGCGGCGGGCCTCCATTATCTGATGAGACAAGCGGGTCTTTCTTTTCTGTCTCTGCCACATATTCCTCTGCGAAACCACCAGTGTTGTCTTCAAGCTCCCGGACTTGCTGCTCAAAGTATTGATCGAACCGGTAGTTTTGAATTCTCGCGCGGTTTCCTTTCACTTGGTCCTTGTAGAGGTCGATGAAGATGGTCGAAATGTTCTCCAGAAGTTTGTCGATCCACCCGAGGTGAAGCAGCGACTGGTAGACGGCCTATGCAAGCCCATGATTAGTTTTGATTTCGACATGGCGAGCGCGAATGGGCGCATGCGCAGACGTACCACGAATATCAGATCAAACTCCTTGACCCGCTTCCATTTGAGTGTGTATTTCTCCTTCTTGAATGCTGGCGATAATCCTGTAGCGCTGGGCACGACCTTTTCCTCAATGAAGACGTCGTTGATCAGGCTATTAATGACATGTGCCCCCACTGGAGCATATGACTTGGACCAGAGCACCACACCCGACGTGGTTAAAATCTCAAAAGCCTCCAACATGCTGAGCAATTAATCAAAGAAAACTGAGACACGCAAAAATAATTGAAGTGGGAGTCGTGGGAGGGAGAGCAAAGGTCCGGGGACTGGTGGCGGAAGTTGGAGATCTCGGGAGCGGATTGGACCTTCAGCCACGTATAAACACTTTCCCTCTTGTCTATCCTCGCTTCCACCTCCCAGCACTCGTTCGCCACTGAACTTTCCACTCTTTATTCGTCTATCTCCCCTTTCCTTCTACATTATGTATCGGGGCTCCTTCGCTCCACCACCTGCGCAGTCGCCACCCCTTCATCACCCAGTCCCGCAACATGTCTCGACAGTTCCTATGATGCGCTCACCACCACCACCAGCTCCCCAACAACCGCCAAGTGCTGGCTATGGTGGTAACCCGTACCAGCCCTCCCCTGCTCAGGGTGGCAGTGGAACATATGCTCCTGGGTTCGGTGGGTTCATGAACGAACCCACGGCGCAGATGGGGTTCCAGGTCGGCAAGAGTGCAATGGCGGCTGGCCAGGAATACATGGAACAGAACGTATGCACCACTTCTCTTTCTTTTGGCTGTTCCTATCTGACCAACAACAGTTCAATCGCTATGTCTCCATCCCCGCCCTTAAGCACTACTTCAACGTCTCCAACTCCTACGTCCTGAACAAGCTCGTTCTCGTCCTCTTCCCCTGGCGCCACAAGCCCTGGTCCCGCCAGCAGGCTCGACTGGCCTCCAGCTCTGCTGGACCCAATGGTCAGATCATGCAGCAGCAGTACTCGTCCATGTTTCTACCTCCGCGTGATGACCTGAACTCGCCTGACATGTATATCCCCGTCATGGCCCTGGTCACATACATTCTCCTGTCGGTGCTGCTGGCTGGGTTCCGGGGCAACTTCCACCCGGAGCTTCTGGGTTCGATCACTACTACAGCTATTGCAGTGATCCTTTTCGAGATCCTGTGCCTGAAGCTGGCTACATACATTTTGAGCATCAATAATGACTCCCAGTTGCTGGATTTGGTGGCTTACTCGGGTTACAAGTTCGTGGGAATTATTGTGACTATGGTCGCAGCTGAGATCTTGAACCCCGGTCAGGGTACCAGGGGCTGGGTTGGCTGGACTGTCTTTGCGTACACCTTCTTGGCCAATGCATTCTTCTTGGTGAGTACTGTGATAACATGAGTGTTCGACATGCTAACGTTATATACCAGCTCCGCTCTCTCAAGTATGTGTTGCTGCCTGATTCGACCGACTCCGCCATGCACGCTGGCTCGATGCACACCGTAGCTCGCTCCCAGCGCAACCGCCGGACGCAGTTCTTGTTTGTCTACTCCTACGTTGTTCAGTTCATCTTCATGTGGGTGCTCAGTCGGGAGGGACCCTCGACATCTGGCTCTGCGTCATCATAATCGGAGGGTGGGGGAATTGCTGATATAGAATCGGAGGAAAGGACGGATAGCACATGGAAGGACGGAGTGGATGCTTTTGATTGAGCATTGCACGGGGTAACGATATAGCACGACTTATTGTAATCAAAACTATTTGCATTTGTAGCCGCCCAGAGTACTTAAGAGTAGGAAAGCTATGTGATCTACAGATGCAAGAGAAGATGGAGGATTGTGAAAGATATTGTATTAACTATAGACATATTGATCCGAAACTGCAAGAATCTATCGAAGGTTAGAAATTGATCACCAACGACACAAAAGCATGTGCAAAGTAATGAAAGTCCTCAGAGATCTTGGTAGTTATGGTAATATCACGGCCGTAGCTCAATTACTATCTAGGCGTGATAAGGTTTTTAATCATCGGACGGGGAGATGGAAGTAAGAAGTAACTAGCAATGCAATGTGAACATACCCAGTAGAGCTGTCGTGATGTATTGGTCCTTGAGGTCAAAGGTATTTCCTAGATTCTTTAAACAGTCAGCGCAATGCCTTGTAAACGCATTGACAGCATCGAGTGGAAATGTTCCAAATCAGAATATGTAAGAAAATTGAATATCATCCAGCAGCGCTGTATCGAGACCCCGGCGAGGGCCTCACAGACGCTGGGTCAATCGCAAATTACCGCATCATATGAGGAGGCAGGAGGGAGGGGAGGTGAGCATACCGTAAGTTAGTTCACAAGTGAGTGCTGCAGTGTAGATCCATGGATATCAAGTGGCAAAACATCAAATGCCAGACAGTTAAGTCTTAAGCAAAGGAAGAATGGTGGTTGACAGAAGAAAATATAAAAGCACGGGCCCGGAGAAAGGTTAATCCCAATGCTGACCTCAGCAGAGCCCTATCGCTGCGAGTGGCCGGTTAAGCGAGAATTGCGAGTTGTGGGCACATCCCGGAATTTCGAGCCAACTTCTGGACAATTGAACTCTTTCGACAACCCATACACATACCCTCCGACCGTGAGTGATACACTGCTCTCTACAACAAGAAGACCCGCGCTGAATTTTTCGTCTAGAATTTCGACATGGCCGATATCGATGTCAAGGTCGCTTCCTGGAAGCTGGTTGAGGTTGGCCGCCTGGTGCTAATCCGCAGCGGTCCCTACGAAGGCAAGCTCGCCGCCATCGTTGAGATCGTGGACCACCGCCGTGTACGTGAAATCGCTTTTATCCCGAAATACCGAGAGAAACAAAAAATTGCGGAATTGGATTTCGGAGATTGTGTCGGGATTATCTTACTGACATTGAAACAGGTCCTGGTCGACGGTCCCTCCTCCGAGGAGAACAAGATCGTTCCCCGTCACGTTCTTCCTCTCGCCCACGCCACCCTCACTCACTTCACCATTCCCCAGCTCCCCCGTGCTGCCGGTACCGGTCCCGTGAAGAAGCTCTGGGCTAAGAACGAGATTGATGGCAAGTGGGCCAAGAGCGCCTTCGCTCAGCGCACCGACCGCTCTGAGCGCCGCAAGAACCTGTCCGACTTCGAGCGGTTCAAGGTTCTCCGCCTCCGCAAGCAGGTACGTGAACAAGATGATGGTCCAGGGGTTCCAGTCACATGTGCATATGCGCCTGGGCCCAGATCAGATCAGATTAGCTCTCCGATCATGAACATTCAACTGACTCCATTACAGGCCCGCTACGAGGTCCAGAAGTCCTACGCCAAGGTCCGCGCTGCCAACAAGTCATAGATGATTACGAGGTTTCGGTGCATGGGTTGAAGGAGGTGTCCTGGAAGGGTTTCCATTGCTGGTCCTCCGGCAAAACAGCTGTATGCATTATCAATGAACAGCAAAAATGATTCAAAATCCTTGATATCCCGACAAGGGGCCTTTGTCATCGGTTTTCTTTCCTCCGTGGACTACTTTTATATCCCCAATTTATCCACGGGATCGTCTTTCTCTCTCCAAAAAAGAACAAAATTAGAAGCAGGGATGCGTAAATAATGCTTTAACTTAATATTTAAATCGATCTAGTACCTAAAATGCCCATGAATTGGTGATGTATATGTAGTCCATATAGGGCAATGTGTGCCAGTCTGGGGAGTGGGCATCCGCTCGCTAACGATTTTCGGGTCGGCCGCACAGCTCTCATCTTCAACCTCAACAAAATCCATCAACCACCACCACAGCTTGATATCTACCTCTCAGGTACGTATTGTCATTCAACTCGTCCGAATCCTCGCCTTTCCATCATCAAATCCCGCCGTTTTCCGAATGTCGTGCGATTCGTGGGGGTCGACTCTCCCACCATGCCCGCTTTCCCACCTTTCCCACCTTGACGGCCGTCGGCGAAAAACCAACCACTAATCGAATTCTTGATCTTGTTTAGGCACACATTCGCAAAAATGGCTGACCCCCGCGTTGAAGAAATCCACGATGACGAGGTCTCCAAGACCGTCGAGGAGAGCTCCTCTGAGTCTGGCTCCGAGGCTGGCGATGAGCCCAACATCCCCGCCGGTGCCTCCGTCGCTGTCCACTCCCGTGGTGAGAAGAAGGCCCGCAAGGCCATTGGCAAGCTCGGTCTGAAGCTCGTTCCTGGCATCACCCGTGTCACTCTCCGCCGCCCCAAGAACGTACGTGGTCTATGCGACCGTGAGATCTCCGCCGGGCGAAAAGTGACTGTTAAGGACTGTCACGTTGTCTGATGGTGGACTACGGCATTTGAATTGAATGCGCAGATGCTAATTGCGTTGATAGATCCTCTTCGTTGTCAACCAGCCCGAGGTCTACCGCTCCCCCAACAGCAACTGCTGGATGTATGTGGATCCTACACCCTTCAAATCCTGATCGTTTCAAACTGACGCCCTCTAGCATCTTCGGTGAGGCCAAGATTGAGGACCTGAACTCTCAGGCCCAGGCTTCCGCCGCCCAGCAGCTCGCTGCCTCCGAGGCCGCCGGTGACCACGCCGGTCACGACCACGAGGAGATCCTCGGCAAGGGCAAGGCCCCCGAGGCTGAGGCCAAGAATGAAGAGGAGGAAGATGATGGTGAGGAAGTTGACGAGTCTGGCCTTGAGTCCAAGGACATCGAGTTGGTCATGGCACAGGCAAACGTTTCCCGCAAGAAGGCCGTCAAGGCTCTTCGGGAGAACGACAACGATATCGTCAACTCCATCATGGCCCTCAGCATATAATGAATGCGCTCCATTAAGGTTCTAGGGATTGGACGATGGTGATGCCCATAGTTGTACACAAATAGCCCAAAAACAATTGAACCACGACTTGTTCGAAATCTGTCAATCGTGATTGTAGGATATAACCGTAAATCACTATTCAATAATTTAAGTATACTACTATACTACATGTGCACGGGTATCCGGCGTTATGCCATTTTATACGATGCTCGTATGGTCCCGGAACATGGCATCACGTGACCCAACCTCCAAACCTTTCCGAGTCGCTCCTCGTTTCGGCACCTCCCTGCACATCGAACTCCCCTCTCTTTTCCCCACCCCCAACCTCTATCATACCCGTCACAATGGCTGCTGTATGTTCCAATCTCCTCTTCACCTAGTGCACGACCAGTCTGCCCATCTCTATGGCTCCCGCTAACCCCCCTTACCCGAACAGCGCAGCGCCGCTACCAAGATCGACTGGGCCAAGGTGTCGACCTCGCTCGGCCTCCGCGGCCAGACCGCCACCTCCCTCCACTCCTTCAAGAAGCGCAACGACGAGGCCCGCCGCAAGGTCCAGGCCCTGTCCGAGCAGCCCCAGACCGTTGACTTCAGCCACTACCGCGGTGTCCTGAAGAACAAGGCCATCGTCGACGAGATTGAGAACCACTTCAAGACCTTCAAGCCCGCTTCCTACGATGTCAACCGCCAGCTGAAGGCCATCGATGCCTTCGAGGCCCAGGCTGTTCAGAACGCCGAGGCTACCAAGGGCAAGGTTGAGGCCGAGCTGCAGAACCTGCAGAAGACCCTGGAGAACATCGAGACTGCCCGTCCTTTCGAGGACCTCACTGTCGTATGTGTACACTGTGGAAATGCTGCGTTGGAATTGGTTTCTTACATGACTGCTTTTCTAGGACGAGGTTGCCTCTGCCCAGCCCGAGATCGACGAGAAGACCGCCTCCCTGGTCTCCAAGGGCAAGTGGATGCCCCCTGGCTACAAGGTATGTGATAATTGCTATATTTATTGTTATCCGATACTCATACGGTCTGTAGGAGCGCTTCGGCGATTTGTCCGCTGTCTAAGCGCGGACTCTTGTGGCCTCAAATTCGCCTTGTTATCCCTCGTTTCATCACACTACGTGATCATGTTGTTTGGAGCCAAGGATATGGCTATTTCGTCAGTAGATGGTCAGATACCTCCGATAGTGTGGTGGGCTGGGATGTGTATAGAAACATACATTGTCGTTTCTGCGTTATCAATATTTCAGTACTGTAGTAAAGTATTATCGGAGGTAGGTCTGTAATTTTTGTTCTGTTTCTATAGGTTATCCCTGTCGCAAATTTCTATAGAATGAACTATAAAGCAGAATAAACTGAGAGAGCCCAGGAGCGAGTCGGGATATATATCGAGACCCAGTACCACCTACAAAACCTTCTTGTCCTCAGCTACATCAAACCCGAGAATAGCCAGTGGCAACATGCAACACGCACCATGCAACATGAAATAGCAATACACAACGTGCACCCATCAAGCCACATACCTAATGCTCAATGCGGAGGTCTAAAGCCGGTGCCAAGACATGCAACTCACCTCATCTACCCACTTCCCCTCCCTGGAGCTTCTTCAATTCTCCTCATTGGAGACTACACTGCAAGCGCCTCTGCGATCAGATGCTTGCTCATCGGCATGCTAGTGCAGTACCCTGAGGTCATTGCATCCACTGAGATGACCGAGACTCGTTACTTGATGTCCTCGATCCCTGGCAGTATATAAACTGTCATTCGAGAATAAAAAAGCAACACAGAAGAAAGACTATCGATCTATTACGTCCAAGCTATACAACCGGCCCGTCATATCTGCTTTTTTGCAAACTGCAACCTGCAAATGGGCCAACTAGACCCATTGGCCGACCACCCGTGCTCGCGCCTGGAGTCTCTCCCCGTGGAAATACTTCAGTTGATCTTTCTTCACTGTCTCGAAGTCAATCTCCCCCGTGCATCACCACGTTTGAGTAACGCGCTCTCCAGTCCGCTGCTTTATAGCTGGCTTATTCGGCTAGTGTTTAGCAGTACGAACCCCAGCTCGCGCGAGGGCTTCTTCACCCCGGACTTTCTGCCGCCGCCGTTGGATTTCTGGGCTTTGTCTTGGGAGGAGAGGCAACAGCTTCAGACTACCCTCCTGGCTTGTCGGTGGTGTACATTTCCTCTGCTTAGACGGTGCCAGAGGGAATATGTTGCTCATGCGATTCGGCGCAAATGTGCCGGTTTGGTTTTTCATGAGGATGATGAGGCTATCTTGTCGAATCTAGATCCGAGGTTTGATAATCTGGATGGGTGTGACTGGGCTGTTAATGGCCGGCGCGGGAAAGGCGACCTGGTTATTCCCGCGCAGCTGAAGACCGACTCGAGGACTTCGACTTCTTCGTCTCGCATCGACCGCAAAGTCGCCATCTGGTTCCACTTCGGTGCTGTTCAGATCCGCGAACCGCATGAGATCTATTACGAGAATGATCTTTTCCGACTGCCTTGCTCGGTGGCTATTCGTCCAGGTCGTATCCCAGATAAGGTCTTGCGGTCCCCATGGTCAGATTCACAGTTCAAGTTTCTACAGCTGCTGTCTACGGATTTCTATCTGGATGAGGATGAGGTTAGTCCTGACCGCTCCTCTAAAATTACCTATCGTCTTATCCGAAAACGAAAGATCGAGCCTTTCCGTCGTCTACTGCGTATACCATTTCGCGCTGCGAATTGTCGTGTCCCTGCTCGTTGGCCGTTGCAGCCTTCGCATTACTCCCTGGTCCGGCGATATGGATCTGGACCTGGGGATCCATTTGCCATGACTATTCTGAATGAACGCTGGAAAGATATTCCCGCCGACGCGAAGGAGGACTTGTTACGATATATTGAGCAGTCAGGTACACCATGACATATCATCAAACGAAATGAATGACAGACCAGGTGCTATCTCTATTCATGTCCATACTACAGATACCATGTGCATAATCAAAGTAAGAAGAAATAAACGTCATATCCCATCATTTGATTCATTATTCAAATAAAGAATTGCGCCTCGGGGTATGTACTCCAGATAGCAGAGGTAAAACAGCAAAGAAACAAGAAAAAAGCGCTGGCATAACAATCGTAGATCTCCACACCAGCCCATATTATCCTCCAGTGTGTAAGGTGTCAGAGTAAGGACTCGCCGCGGCGAGATATTTCCTCTCAGACGGCCGATCTCCTGCCTCGTCTGCGTCTTCCACAGTAGCCGCAGGTGAGGAAGGAGATGATGACGTCGACCACGGTCACGACGCCGCTGATGATCGCGTGGCAGATAGAGCCGATGGCGTTGACGATGGCCATGAGGGCGCTTCCGATGGCGCGGAAGACGCTTTGGATCTGGGGGCTGTGTTAGTAGATGTTGGTGTTGACGTGGATGCAGGGACATACGCAAGAGACGACGGCACCCATTTTGAGAATGTGTGGTTTGGTTTGGTTCGGTATCAAGTTTTGTTGAAGTTAAGTGCAAGCGTGTTAAGACTTGGGTTTGGTTGCAAGAGTAGACTCCGAGCTGGAAGATGCGTGTGTGTGGACGGTTTTGTCACTGAAAGGGTTCATGGTGAAGGTAAGGAGGCGGAAGTAAAGGTTTAAATAAAGAAAGAGATTGAATGACGCTTGCTGCGTGTGAGAGATCTGCTCTCTACGTAACTGTCTCCAACAGGTGAAGATAGACAGATAGATAGTTCATGCAAAGCTTCAGGTTACTATCGGTAGTGCGCCAGTGACGTAAAAGTTATGACAGATGGCTTGCAGGCTGGACAGGATTGGGTTGAAGAATGAAGAAGTGAGGTTCACACAAGGAGGAACTTGTTTGGAGCCATTCCGTCATTTTGACACTTCCTTGATTTGAAGCTCCAAGGTACCAGGGTTTTCTATCATGGCCAATGATTGTACACGTTGAATTGAAGGATCGACCAACGTGTGAGGAACCACATTTAAGCTGTTTCAGGTTCCCACAGAGCTCAATCCTGCTCTGACAGTTGAATGTCTTCTTTTCCAGCTCGATGTCTTTGACGTCATTTGGTAGTCACATGACACTTGGCGGGGTAACACATATCACATGACCATTATCATGTGATATATCATGTGACTTATTCCTCGTGGTTGTCGTCCGCCAATCAGACGTGCATCGGCTTTTTATACTTCAATATCTTGACTTGATATAGCTCCAATTCCTATGGCTTGAACTCACGTTTATGGGGACTTGTCTCCAAGTCGTGAATCTGCAGTCTCATGAGCGCCCCATATAAGGATGTACTTGTGTCGAAGCTCGCGCCGGATACACAGACGTCGACTGCTTCCGGCACGACAAAGCGCAGACCAGGTCGCCGATTTAAAAAGCCGACTTCAAGTCGATCATCCCGGTCGAGATCTGGTCCATACGATAGACCTTCCAATTCCCCCGCAACGACGATCCCACAGTCTCCAGCCAGGACCCTGTCCATACTGGAAGCCCTCCCCGTGGAGGTGATCGAGCACATCTTCCTGTACTCGCTCGAATTGAATTTCCCTCGCGCCTCGCCGTTCTTATCCCGTGCTCTCTCCCGTGAGCATATTTACCGCGCTCTCATTCTTCTCGCCTTTTGGGATGACCCGCCCAGCTATCCCCGGAGCAAGGCCATCGACCGCCTGATGGTCCCTCTCCAATACGTCCCCCTCTCGCTGGACGAGCGCACCGTCTTGCAAGAAGCTGTATTTAAATGCAAGTGGTGCACGGTGGATCGAGTACGGGAACAAGTCCCGGTTATGCAGATCTTGACTATCAACCGCCATTGGATCAACGCCGGCATCGTGACAGAAGCCCACCAACAGGCAGATTTCGAGAAATTCTTGTCGCGCAAGGATGACAGTGGTTGCGTCTTCGTTGGAACGGGAAAACCGATGAGGAGACTTTGCGGCTTCCTGAAAGAGCAGACGGGTCCGCGTTTCTCGCAACTCGCTCCACACGCAGAAGACAAGGGGATCCAAGATTACGAACTCCACGTTATGCCAATGGTCAACACTGAGATTCGCTGCCCCTCGTTAAGCAGCCTAATCAACTTTCCAGCTCTGGAACTCCGCAGTTTCCCGCCCCATCTACTTCGCGGCCGCAGCAATGGGTTCTCCTCCGACGACTCCGCATTCCTGGAGATGCTGCGCATAACATCCTGCAACTGGACCTCTGGAAAGACCTTGGTGATGCCACAGACCCTAACGCTTGTCGACCGAGGAGCTCTGCATGAAGGAGTCGACAATGCAATCCGCCACCAGAATTTCAGCGCACTCGTCACACTCCTCAAAATCGACGAGTACACCTTCCGCTACAAAGCAGGTACCCACGACCGTACCTTCTACACCATCCCGTCGGGACACTTTGTCACAGTCACCCGGTACGGCCGCGATGACCCGAGCCTCAACGTGGCCTTCATGAACGCCCTCGTCCGCGCCAACGCGGAATCCCTCCCGCATAACTCGCCCGAGATCACGCAATGGATTATCGATCAAGTTGATCTCGCCCAGCGTAACCAAAGCCGTTATCGGAGCTGTGGCAACTTTGCGCGCTGGTTATCTCACTACTTGATACGCATGCCTCGAATCCTTGGGGATATACAAGTCAATATGGAGAACCCACTTTTCGTCCATGGACAATTGAATCCTACGGATTATGAGGGTTCTCTTTATAAAGACCAGGTTATTGGGTCTGGTGAGGTGGCAGCCGAGATTCCTGGTAACTGGTTCCCCGAGAGCTCGTTCTTGAGGGATCATTATTGGATGAAGAAGTTTGGTCCTTTTCCACCATAAAAGGTGCTTCAACCTTGAAGCTGTTATTAGCGATATCACTGCATAACTTTGATTTGCCGTTATGATATCCAACCTAGCATAGATTTGAGCTGATATACAAACCACATTAATTAAATAGATCTCACAGCCAAGAGTTCAGCCATTACGATGTATAAAGTACAAGAAGCAACGTCACAGGTACATCCGTAGTGCTAGTCTACATATTCCCCAACAACCGCAGAATACCAGCAACACGCCCACCAATAGTCAACTGATACCCAGTCTCAACAACTCCCTTACACATCTCCCAAGCAGCACGACCATCCTTAGCCCCAGCATCACCCTTCCGCTTCTGAATCGGATAATCAACCCGGGGCGGAATAGCAGTCCCCATAATCTTCGGGAACCGATCGACACAAACAGCCTTGGTATTGCACAATCCGCGCAGACCCTCCTCGCCAGCAAACCGGCCATAGCCAGACCCACGCACTCCTCCGAATGGTAGCTGCACGGCGTAGTAACTGCCGAAGTCGTTGACGGCTACCATTCCTGCGGAGATGTTGCGTACGCAGGATTGGATGTCTGTGGCGTTGTGGCCGAAGACACTCGCACCGAGGGCGTAGGGCGTTGAGTTTGAGATGGCGATTGCGTCTGGTACGGATGATGCGCGCATCACAAGGAAGACCGGTGCGAATAGTTCTTCTTGTGCGATGCGCATGTCCCGTGTTACGTCTACTAGGAGGGTTGGGGTGAAGTAGTGGCCGTGGGTGTGAGTTGGGTGGTGGTATCGGGTGCCGCCGGCGAGGAGGCGGGCGCCTTGAGTGACGGCTTCGGCGATGAGGGTTTCTAGGTTGGCGAAGGAGGTGGGGGAGATCATTGCGCCCATGTCTGGGGTTGTGGAGTCGAGGAGGATGGAGCCCAGGCGGAGGGATTGGATACGTGGAGTGACGATTTCGATGAGACGGTCGTAAGCGCCGGGGAGGGCGATGATGCGCTCTACGCCGATGCAGTTTTGGCCGGCGGATTGGAAGACGCCGCGCATGAGAATGGATGCGATTGACGAGAGATTGTTGATGGTGCGGGAGTCGTCGAGGATCACGGCCGGGTCTTTGCCGCCTAGCTCAACGCAGACGGGGATGAGGGCCTTGGCTGCTGATGCGCAGACCTTGTGGGCAACGGGGCGGGATCCGATGAAGGTCAAGTGTGCGATATCAGGGTGTGAGGTCAGGGTGTCCGCAACGGCGGGTAGACAGACGAGCATGTGGACCAGGTCGCGCGAGTAGCCACAGCTGGAGAGGGCACCGCGCACCATATCGAGGAAGTAGGACGAACACCATGCGGTCTGCTCGGATGGCTTGACGACTACCGCATTACCGGTGAACAAGGCACTGATAACAGGTCCGATAAAGTTATGGAGAGGGTAGTTCCAAGATACACAGGCGCCCACAACGCCGAGCGGTTCGTATGTGACCATATTCTTCTTGTACATCATCAGGAAGTTGGTAGGCCGGCGCTCTGCGAGCAGCGCCTTCTCGCCATGGTCGATTGTCCACTTGAGCTTCTCAGTCGTGACGAGGATCTCGCCGAAGGAGGCATCCACTTTTGTCTTTCCGGAGTCGAGGCAGCATGCGGTAACGAGGTCGTCTTGGTGGTCGAGGACATATCTGCGGGACGTTAGCAAGTCTCAGGGGAGCTATGGGATGTGCAGCCGCTCTATACAACAGACTCTAGCAGTATCCACATACTTCAACAACGTCCGGAGAACCTTTCTGCGCTCCGCAAATGTAGTCTTTGCCCATTCCCGCTGCGCAGCCGTTGCAGCCCGAATAGCCTCGTTGACATCGTCGACCGTGGCGGGCTTCATTCCGTTACCGAGCACTCTCCCATCGGCAGGACAGTAGCTCATAATCAATTGATCGTTCCATTTCTGTCAGAGACCAGCGATTAGCTCAAGCACGCGAACCAAGCGCGGAAAACACGAGAACGCAACTGTAACTTACCCCCCGAGCCTGATCCTCTAGCACCTTCTTCTGCTGCCCCTGGACCTCATCCCAAGACTTGCCCGTGCCACTCTTGCGCACTTCTGGCGGGACAGGGACATTGAACGCGACTGCTGCTTCTTTCCGGCTCTGGATGTAGAGGTACCCCACGTACACGGCGACCAAGGAGGCCAGCGCGACTCTGATCATTGGGGCATATTGTGCGGATCCGGGTGGCACATAGGTCACTAGGAGGGAGAGGAGTGACGGCGGAAGGTGCTTTGCCAAACAATCCATCCTGCACGAATTGAAGCAATTGAAGTGGGAGAGTTGTAAGGGAGGGACTTTTTGATGGAGATAACATGACCCGGGCCGACTACGCCGATCTACATCGGACCACTTCCTCTCCTTAGCTCTTTGCTGCTCTTTCCTTACTTGTCTTTGCTACTTTTACACTTCCCTTGGATATATACATATATGCAATTCTATTTGCGTTTGGTCTATATCACGGAATCCGGAAGTTAAGATCATTGTGATACCGGCCATTTCCAAACATAGCTTCAACCCTCGTTAAATGAATATTAAGAATATAAATAATATAATGATCAAGTAGCAAAATGTAAATAGAGCAACGCTAATAATACATGAGATATTCCAGCCATTATTTCTTGTCATATATCATAATTCATAATTGATGCTTAGGTAGTCCCGTCGAGATATAATTCCTCAATCATCACTCAGATCAGAAAGTTCACTCTCAATATCGCTTAGACTCTCACTCTCCATGTCATCCTCCGACTCCTCCTTCTTCCGCTTCCCAGCCTTCCCATTACCCTTCCCCTTCCCCTTCACAGCAGCAACAACCAACCCCTTCCGCTTCCCAGTCCTCGTAACCAAATGATCAATAACACACCCATCCCCCCAACCAGCACTAGAAGCACCAGTAATAGCCCGACACCGCGAACAAGTCTTCCCATGCCGAATGAATAACTGGTGCAGCGAGTACTTGAGATGATCAGGGATTCGCACTTCCAGGTGACTAAAAGCAGTGACCTCGTTTGCGCGCGGAGGGACCCAGCCGAGCCATTTGCAGATTCGGAAGATGTGCGTGTCGACTGCGAAGCAGGGGCGTTGGAGACAGAAGAGGATTACGCAGGCTGCCGTTTTTGGGCCGATGCCGGGGTATTTTACTAGTTCTGTCATTGCTTGTTCCGAGGTTAGAGTGTGTAGGTGGTTGAGGGAGAGGACATTTTGGTCTGCGCAGGCGATTTCGTAGGCTTTTTCCTTTTCGAGTTCGTCTGGGACTAGTTTGGAGATTGTTGTGTCTTTAGTTTCGGTGGCTAGGAGGTCATTCCGGCGTGTTTGGTTGTCTTCATGGACGATATCCAGGATCCGTTTGAGATTCTTGCTTTTGATATCTGCTAGCCCGCCGCTTTTGATTGCTTCGAAGACGTCTTTCACTGTGGCCTGTCGTACAGCCTCCCAATTCACGCTTCCTTTACCGATGCCCTCTGTAAGAACACCGAAGCGCTGCACGAGCCCGTTGAAGGCTCTAGCGGAGTTGGCGCCTGTTGTTGCGCCGCTTAGGAGAGTGCGGATTAGAGCATCTAGGACTGATGGGACTTCGCCACATCCGGTGACTGTCAGGGAGGGTTCGGGGATGGTGGTTGGCGGCGTGATCTCGCCATGGATGGTGGACAATAGTCGGTTGACTTCTTCACATTGCTCCGTGCTTGGATGAGCCCACTCGGGGAAGGGAGATTCTCCAGGTGTCAGGCCATAAGGGTTCTTCTTGGGTTTCCGGGCAGGCGGGGTGGCTTCAGCTTTGGTCTCTTCGACTTCGGTTGTAGCTTTGTCCACAGTGTCTTGGAGCTCCACAGCAAGTTTGTCGACATTCTCTTCCTTGACAGGTTTGTTTTCCTTGTCAGAGCCAGCGATTGACATTTCTTTAGCAACTGGTGGGAGCGGCAGAGATCCGAGATTATGAGGCAGTTCGTCTGAACCGAGCGGCTTCGGAATTGTCTTAAGCGGTCTGTTGTTCTGAGGTCTAGGACAAGACGATTTGATGGTGGTAGTCTTGTTTGTAGCAGATTCGCTGAACTTGGTTCTCTTTGATTTGGGCGCCTTGGAGGTGCTTGATCCTTGGGCCGGGCTGATATCCCCGACCAAAGCAGCACGCGCTGCAGAGCGAGTGACGCGACGCTCCATTGGTAGGAAGGTGAAATCGGACAGAGCTTTCAAGTGTGTCAATCACATTGCGCACAGAGGGAAAAAGGGGAGGAGATGGCAGAAACCGGTTGGTGGATGATGCAGACTGTTTCCACCTTGGACAGAGTGATACCTGAGGCCGCAATTGCTGCCTGACAGTATCACATCAACTTGGAGTTGGATATTTACGAACTTTATGGTTTATGGAAATCATGATACATCAACATTGCATTCATCTAGATTCATATCGTAGTAGATGACCTCGAGTCGAGACACCGGGTATTGGTATTTTCAATGCTTTTGCATAGCAGCAGATCAGCCACCCAATAGCATGACAATGCTCCTTCAAAAAAACTCCCAGACTCCCGATGCAAACTGGCAAAATGGCCAGTGTAAACGTGAAAACAAAAAGAAAAGGGTAGGTCATCGTCATCATGCGTCGTGGTGGTCGGCCATGTTGTGGATGCTGATATCCATCCGGTCAGAGACCTTGGGGTTGTGCTCTTCATGGCTCGATTTGGTCTCAGGGTGGGTCAGAGACTCAGTTTTCTCAGAGGCTGGGATGATCTTGCCATTGGTGTCCATGGTCACGCCGTTGGCGGCGATCTGGAAGTCCGTCAGGTTGGCAAAACCGTGGGAGACGGCTTCCTTGGCCTTGTCCAGGGCCTTGGACTTGCGGCCTTCACCGCGGACGGACTCCAGGTGCTCGAAGTAGCCGTTGGACACTGGGGTCACGTAGCTACCGCAGAACACACCGACCTCAAAGTCTTGGGGCTCCGCTTGCCCGTTCTCACGGGCAACCTCGGCACAAGCATCCTTAAGATCGTCCAGGGTCTGGAAGATAACGCTCTCCGCACCAATGTGCTTGGCGATAGCGTCGGAGTCCCGGTTGTGGGCGACAAGCTCCTGGGGAGAAGCAAGGTCAATACCGTAGATGTGAGCATGGGTAATCTCGGGGGCACAGCTAGCAAGGTAAACCTTCTTAGCGCCGGCTTCCCGGGCCATGCTGACAATCTCACGACTGGTGGTACCACGAACAATACTGTCATCAACGAGCAGCACATTGCGGTCCTTGAACTCGGCCTTCATAGCATTGAGCTTGCGACGAACACCCTTTTGGCGTGTCTTTTGCTCGGGCATAATGAAAGTCCGGAAGACGTAGCGGTTCTTGACGAAACCATGGCAGTAAGGCTTATTCAAGTACTGTGCCACATTGGTTGCGGAGGTGGTAGCCGTTTCAGGAATGGGGATGACCACGTCAATATCCTTGACAATCTCGGGACCCAGGACGTCGAGGATCCGTGCACCGAGACGATCACCCATGCGTTGCCGGCTACGGTACACACTGATGCCATCCATGACAGAGTCAGGGCGAGCAAAGTAGACATACTCGAAGATATCAGGGGCGTAAGCCTTCTTGGGTGCCACCTGGCGGAAGACCGGCTCACCACCCTTGGCGATGATGACGGCCTCACCGGGCTGGATATCACGCTGGTTGGTGAAGCCCAGCTGGTCCAGGGCTACTGACTCGGAAGCCATCATGTAGTCCATGCCAGGTCCATCCAAGGACTGGCGAGAGCCCAGAACCAAGGGGCGGATACCGTAAGAATCACGGAAACCAAGGATACCGAATCCTAGACAACGTTAGCACCATATCAACATGCATCAAAGGAGTAAGGCGTACCGGCAAGCATAGCAGTGCAAGCCCATCCACCCTCGCAGCGCTGGTACATGCGGGTCAAACTGGCGAAGAGGTCCTCGTGGTTGACACGGGCCTTCTTGGTCTCGCTCAGCTCATCGGCGAAGACGTTGAGCATCAACTCGCTGTCACTGTCGGTGTTGATGTGACGGTGGGCCTCAAGATCCAAATGCTTCTTGAGCTCAGGGGCGTTGATGAGGTTACCATTATGGGCAAAGCAAATACCGTAGGGGCTGTTCACGTAGAATGGCTGGGCCTCGGCGTTGGCACTGGATCCTGCGGTCGGGTATCGCAGGTGGCCAATGCCCATCGAACCAGGCAGGTTGGTCACCTTGGCACCATCCTGGAAGACCTTGGCAGCCATGCCGTTGGCCTTCAACTGGTATATCCGACCCCCGGACGCACAGGTCGCGATACCGGCTGCATCCTGACCACGATCTGTCCCACGCGTTTAGTTTCGCGGTCGCACGTGGAGATTATAAACCGAACTCACGTTGGAGGAGGTAGAGGGCTTCATGGAGATCCACGGCAGCCGCGGATGAGGGGTTCGCCTGGATCAGAGCAATGATGCCACACATCCTGACGGTATTCCTGAATGAGTAGAAGCATTAGCATCAATTTTACCCATTGCATGCACAACATGATAGTGTATGTCTCAAATCAGGATGGATGTTTCTCCGCAATGATTGCTTAGGAAGTCTAACATCTATAAAAAAACCAAATTCATCATAGAGAGGGTGAAGAACAAAACAACAAACGACAAGACAACACACTTACAATGAAGGATAGAGGGACTGATCAGACAATGGTCACCACAGCCCAAGAGAAAAGAGGAGGAAAGTCGCTCCATAGTGAAATTTTGTTCTGTGGTTTGGTTCTGCTCCACCGAGTTTTTTTTCTCGTTGGTTGGTTAGTCATGGATGAGTCAGCGTGCCCTAGTGGCCTGAAAGGGAAAGGCGATCTATATGCAGTTACGGTCTACAGTATACAGTATATGGCTTCATTGAACGCCATGCCTTTATCCATTTAGTCCTTCTTTGTGTCTTTGATGCTTCACACCTCCGTTAAAGACTATGGCCGCTTTGTTCGATAGATAGATATACTCAGTCCTTCCAGCTCGTAGCTCAGTAGACCGCGCAGCACATAGTATAGCACGAGAGTCTTCAGTTTCTGAATAGCATCGATTTTTAAGATACCTCAATCTCCCCAGATGATATTGATCCACATTTGATCGCACTTTCTCACTTCAGGTCAAAATTCCTGTTTCGTACATCTCCATTCTGTGTCGCCTGAAGGCGAAGTCATCCCAGCCTCGATACCAAACGATATCAGACCCAGCTCACTGGATCTTCGCTTCGCTTCCTCTTTTTCTTCAAGCTCTCACGTTCCCATATTTGCACAAGTAACTCCTCAACCCTCCTCCACCGCAAAATGGCCTCCTCGATAGATCACGTATCTCGGTATCCCCTTTCGGATATCCGACCGTCTCACGAGGTACACAGTCAATCGCAGCCGTCTTGGATTTGACCATTGGCGACGATGACATGAAGGTGGAAACATCTTCTCCTTTCATGCCTTTTCTCACACGCGCGTCCATTCCCAAGCCTCAAGATATCATTGACTTGACCTCGGATAATGAAGAAGACGAGGACGTGCAGACCCTCACTTCGGAGATGCAAAGCGTCACGGGCCCCTCCGGCAATGCTGCTGTGGATAACATGGAGCTTGGCCGATTTGTTCGGACTCCTCGGGCTACTCGGACCATAAGCCGAAAGGCATCAGGACGATCTGTCCGCCCGAGCCCTCAACTCTCGGAAACCGTCATTGGTGGTATTCTTTACCGTGCTGGACTGTCCCTGGAGCTCAAGGATGGCTCCTTTCTTCGCATTCAACAGGTTGACCCTTTGGGTTACGACGTGCGTTTCACCGGCCGTCGTCTCTTCCGTGCCACGCACCCCGAGGTCAAGATGTACATCCCTAAGAAGGACAACGAGCTGATCTGGGTCACGCAAAAGACCGACTCGGTGAGCATCAAGAATGTCAAGCAGATGTGTGACATTCGCTTCACTAATCATCGCACCGACTTTGACGTGCCCACTCCGCAGCTGACTTGCCGCCTCAAGCTCACAATTCGCCAGCAGGGCGTTGTCCTCGTCCCTGGCCAGCACCCCTTGACAGCTGACCAGACGGCCATTGAATACCTCGATTTCCGCGAAAGTGATAACGGATTGGGCAAGACCTCTATCCAGCTGCGTGATGAATGGCGAGGACTGGGCCGCACGACACTTTTCGGGGAGGGACAGGCACCTATTTCAGCAGCAGAAGACATCGACAATGACGAGGTTATTGATCTCACTGGTGTCATCGCTGGACGGTCACGGGCATACACCTTTGGCGATGCATACTGTGGTGGCGGTGGTGTATCCTGTGGCGCCAGACAAGCTGGACTAGACATCAAGTGGGCAGTTGACTCTTGCCGTCACGCTGTCGATACCTACCAGCGTAACTTTGAAGGGGTAGAGATCGAGCATGCCCAGTTCTTCGATTTCCTCACCAACGATCCGAACTGGATGCGCGTAGATATCTGCCACTGCTCACCTCCCTGCCAAACATTCTCACCCGCCCACACCGTCAACTGCAACCGCGATGACGACAATTCGGCTTGTATCTTCTCCGCCGGATGCTTGTGCCGGACTGCTAAGCCACGGGTTCTGACTATGGAGGAGACCTCCGGCTTGCCTGAGCGGTTTCCTGATATCTTCCACCGGGTGCTGCTTGATATGGTGGAGATCGGATATTCTCTCCGCTGGGCAGTGTTGCGCTGCGATGACTATGGCGTACCTCAGGAGCGGAAGAGGTTGCTGGTGATTGCTGCAGGGTAAGTTGTAGAGAAAGAAAGAAATAAGCGGAAGAAGGAAGAAACGAAGATATCCAGGGCATCGCTGACCAACTGACCACAGACCGGGAGAGATCCTCCCTCATCTTCCCCAACCAACTCACGGATTGATCGCTTCCCCTGGACTTCTCCCTCGTTCATCCATCTGGTCTGCTATTGGCCTTATCCCCGATGATGCCCAAGATCACGATATTGAGGCAGGCTTTGCTCGCTGGGAGTTAGCTCACCGCGCCGATTATAACGGATATGCACCGGCCAAGACCATCACTTGTGGTGGGGGGAGTACAACTACCACCCCACGGGGAAGAGACCTTTTACTGCTCGCGAGTTCGCCTGTCTCCAGACATTCCCCATGGATTTTGAATTTTCAGACCACAATGTGCGCAAGCAAATTGGCAACGCGGTGCCCCCTTTGTTCGCAAAGGCCATTTATGCAGAGATCGCCCAGTGCCTGCGCGAATCGGACACAAAGGAGGCCAATGGCGTCTATCGCTGATCTATGCCGATCGCCATGGGAGGTCAATTGATCCGAGGAATCACACTGTCATCTCTGTTTTGCTCTGTTTTGCTGGCGTTTCTGCTGCCTTTCCAAGTGATACCTCCGAATTTCGCATAATTGACTACTCCTGACTTCGGAGAAATGTCCCATGGCATCAATGCAAATAGCCACAAAAATTAGCTCAATAAGTTAGCTACTGATCAATGTTCGTAGACTAAACAGATCAACAGGTGTCGGACCGACAGTAACCGACCCTCGGCATGAAGTCAACTTGACATCCCTTCCCTTTCCCCAATTCCCCAACATTCTCCATTCTCCATTACCCTCTCCTATCTTGTACCTTCTCCTTAACCTTCATCTTCTTCCATCTCCAGGTCCAATTGTACTCCTTTTTCTTCTCCCCTTCACCATGTCCTTGCCCGTGAGGCGCTTGACCCACACGGCTCCCCGCACTTTGGCCCGCATCTCCAGATTGCCCACTCTCGCTTCTCGCATTTCTGTCCCTACACTTACACCTCGCACACCTCGCACACCTCGCTTTTCCACCATGGCCGCCCGTCAGTCTGCCGCTCCTACGGTTCCTACCGACAGGCCGTATGACCCTGAAATTCAGGATATGGCCTCGTACATCCATGACTACAAGGTGGACTCCGACTTGGCGGTAAGTGGAGCGGGTAACCGGAACCCTGAACCCTGCTAATTGATTGTGTCGATAGTTTGATACTGCCCGTTTGGTCTTCTTGGACACTCTCGGCTGTGGATTGGAGGCCCTGAAGTTCAAGGAGTGCGCCAAGCTGCTCGGCCCTGTTGTGGACGGTACTATCGTCCCCAATGGTACCCGTGTCCCCGGTACTCCTTACCAGCTGGATCCCGTCAACGGTGCGTTCAACATCGGTGCTATGATCCGCTGGCTCGACTACAATGACTGCTGGCTGGCCGCTGAGTGGGGTCACCCCTCCGACAACTTGGGAGGTATTCTGGCTGTGGCAGACTGGATCTCCCGCACCAACCGCGCCGGTGGAAACCTTGGTAATGGCAAAATCCTGAAGATCCATGATGTTTTGGAGGCCATGATCAAGGCCCACGAGATTCAGGGTGTCCTTGCTCTGGAGAACTCGTACAACAAGGTCGGCCTCGACCACGTTGTTCTCGTCAAAGTTGCGACCGCCGCTGTCGTTTCCAAGATGATGGGTCTCACAGAGCAGCAGACCGCCGATGCCATTACCCAGGCGTGGGTGGACGGCCAGAGTCTCCGTACCTACCGCCACTCCCCCAACACCATGTCCCGCAAGTCGTGGGCTGCCGGTGATGCCTGCCAGCGCGCTGTCAACCTGGTATTGAAGGTCCAAAAGGGAGAGGGAGGTCTGCGCACCGTGCTTTCTGCCCCAACCTGGGGCTTCTACGATGTCCTGTTCAAAGGCAAGAAGTTCCAGTTCCAGCGCCCCTACGGCAGCTACGTCATGGAGAACGTTCTCTTCAAGGTCTCCTACCCTGGTAAGTGCAATGCATCCTACTCTGATTGAACATGACTAACTCTGTTCCAGCTGAGTTCCACTCGCAGACTGCCATTGAGGCCGCCGAAAAGGTCAACGCCAAGCTCGCCTCCATGGGCAAAAGCGCCAAGGATATCAAGGAGATCACCAACCGCACACACGAGGCCTGCATTCGTATCATCGACAAGCAGTTCAAGGAGATGGACAACTTCGCCGACCGCGACCACTGCGTGCAGTACATGGTTGCCACCATGCTCGTCTTCGGCCGTCTCACCGCCAGCGACTACGCCGACGGCTCCGAGGCCGCCACCTCTCCTTTGCTGGAGGACCTCCGCAAGCGTATCCGCTGTGTCGAGGACACTCAGTACACAACTGACTACCACGACCCCGCCAAGCGTACCATTCCCAACGCGCTGACCGTCACTCTGAACGACGGCACTGTCCTTGAGGAGATCGCCGTCGAAGCCCCTCTCGGCCACCGTCTCCGTCGCGAGGAGGCCAAGCCTGAGATTCTGGCCAAGTACAAGCGTCACCTCGAGGCACACTTCGACCAGGCTCGCGTCGATGAGCTGCTGAAGGTGGGCTTGGACCGTCCTCAGCTGGAGAACTACGATGTCGACCAGTACGTCGACCTCTACGTCAAGGATAAGATGGTTGCCAATTCGTAAACATGATCAGTGAGGAAAGAGTCTAAAATTACAACGTGCTTGAACATATTTTATTATACCGCAAAATTGTATAGAGATACACTTCCCTTCCAATCATCATCCCGATGCTCCAGCAGTACAAGTAACCCCCAAATCAGACGGGGTGTTCGCACAAAGCACCTTCCCAGCCCCAGACGCCGGCTTCACCGTGTACGAACTAATCTTCACCTCACAAGTACCCCCAGATCCGCAGTCCAAATTGCCCGTCACGGCACCATACTTCCCACTCGTCGTCCCACTGATGTCTTCAAACAATATCCCAGACAACTTCGCATTCCCCGGGTTCTCTTCACAATACTCACTATCCTCGCCGTAACAGCTCTGGATCTGAATCGCATAGTCGCATCCATCAACAACAACCCCACTCCACGTCACATTGCTCACAGTTGACAGACCATGCGAGCCGCCGGAAGGGTATGTCTTTATCCCAACTGCTTTGGTCGAATTGATCATCGTCGCGCCGGATACGTACACGTTCTTCACTGTATCATCTGATCCCTTGCCCAATGATCCAACAGATAATCCGTGACTCCCCGTGCAGGTTATATCTGTCACGGTAACGCCATCGCAGCCGGGCTTGAAGGCCACGCAGTCGTCGTCGTTGCTGACGTTTACGTTGCTGATTGTGACGTCTGTGCTCTGGCCGATGTCGAAGCCGTCAGTGTTTTTGGGCGCGTTGTCGCTCTTCGATGTCGCGTCCATCTTCAGATGGGAGAAGATTACTTTGGATGAGCTGCCTTTCACGGAGTTGAAGACGTTTGGTGGGTTCTTTTGGCGCAGGTTTGATACTTCGATGTTTGAGCCGCCGACTATGTAGAGGAGTGTTGGGCGGGCGTAACTGCTATCTTTTGCGAAGAGGTCCCATCTATACATGGTATGTTAGTATCAATATACTGCGAAGAAAAGACAAGATCGGAAAAGGTGGCACTTACGCGTTCTGTCCATTTCCATCGATAACTCCACTCCCCGTCAACGATCGGATCTTAAGTCCATTGATATTCTTAACGTTGATCATGGCAGTGCGACCCTCCCAGTAACTCGTCGATGAGGAGAACTTCAACAGGCCCTCAACTTGGAAGTCGCAGCCGGTGCAGCCTGCAAAATCGAGCACGCTGTTCAGGTAGTATGTACTACCAGCGGGGATGACAATTGTTCCCCCATTTCCGCAAGATGTGATCGCGGATGTGATGGCTGGTACATCGTCCACTGAAGATGATCCCCCTGCTTTCGGTGTACAGGTTGAAGCGCGGGCATTGAGGGGCTTAGTTGGACTCAGAGCGAGGGTTTGTGTTAGCAGCGCGAGGGCTGTGAGGGCTTTGGCTAGGGATGGCATGTTCGTTGTTGGTACTGCGTTTAGGGGAAAACTGGTAGTCATTTTAAGTATATTTCTTTCTATATTGTATAGCTAAGTATAGATGGCTAATATCTGGCTAATTTAATGTGGTGGAGATGAGGTTTCATACTCCAACGGAAAAACAAGCGTGCTTTCTGAAACGCGCCCCGCTATTCGAGGAATATTTTGGTTTCTTTGGATCTTTTGTCGTCATTCTTCAGATACACATCCAGGGGACGGGGATTACTAGTCGATAACCGCCAATTAATTCCAGGGACATGGGTCTCGCGTGGCATTTTCCCGTGGATTTCCCCGGATCTAGCTGTATATACTTCGGAGCTGGCGCTCCCTTGTTTGAAACACTCTCACGGGACACATGCTAGACATGCAAGATGACAGGGAACCAATAGCGTACCAGTAAATATATCAGCCTAAATAGAAACTGCCCTGCATAACGCCTGTCATTCACGGATATATCGGAGTGGGGAATCCATGTTTCAACTATAGCTCCGTCTGATATGAGACAGTTGTTGACCCTTGAAATAGGGGATTCTGATTAGACACAAAAGCTTGCTTAGAAGTTATGCCCAAAAATCTGCATATAATACCCATGCAACCGCACATCAGGGACGATCATTTCCCTGGTTAATTTCGCACATCATGCATCTTGCCAAACCTCTCATCTCAGCCCTAACCCTTGGCGCCGGCGTCCTCGGGGCACCGACAGAGCTGCAACGTCGCACAGCGAGGACAAGCGCGCCCTCAGGATGTTTGACTGTCGGTTCCAGTGGTACATACTCGAGTGTCGGCGCTGCAGTCTCTGCTCTTGGCTCTTCCACCGCTGATGCGTGTATCTACATTGCTGGTGGCACATACAAGGAGCAGGTCACCATTAAATACGGTGGTGCATTGACTTTGTATGGGCAGACTGCGGATACATCGTCGTATAAGAGTAATACCGTTACTATTACGCATTCTCTCGATTCCCCTACTGCTGGATCGTTGGATAAGAGTGCGACTGTGAATGTTGTATCTAATGGGTTGAAGATGTATAACATCAATGTTGTGAATGGGTATGGAAAGGGAGCGCAGGCTGTGGCGTGAGTTTTACCTCTACACTTGACGTCGGATATAGAGACTGATTATAATAGACTCGTCGCGAATGCCGATCGGCTTGGCTTCTATGGCTGCCAGTTCTTGGGATACCAGGATACCTTGTATGCCAAGTCTGGAACTCAGTACTATTCCAACTGCATGATTGAGGGTAAGTTCAGCAGATGTACACATTCCTATGTATACTAAACTCTCACAGGAGCCGTGGACTTCATCTTCGGCGATGCCTCGGCCTGGTTCGGCGAATGTGACATCGTTGCCAATGGTCCTGGTGCCATTACTGCCAACTCGCGCATGACACCCAGCGACACAGCCTGGTACGCGATCGACCACTGTAATGTTCAGGCTGCGTCGGGTGTTACCCTTGATGGTACGCAGTATCTCGGTCGTCCGTGGCGCGTTCTGGCTCGTGTTATCTACCAGAATTGCAAGCTGGGTAGTTTGATCAATGCTAAGGGCTGGACGACTATGGCTGACGGTGCTACGCCGCTGTACTATGAGTACAACAACTCTGGGGATGGAGCTAGTACTTCGGGCCGGCTGTATGAGACTCCTATCTCGGCGGCTGTGACCAAGAAGACTGTTTTGGGGAGTGATTATGGCTCTTGGATTGATTCGAGTTATTGATCGATAGGCATCTAAGTACATTTGATATTTGATATCTTCTCTAGGCCAATAATTAACATTGAAAACTCAATCCCGAAGATCATAAGCGTATGGTAACAGCTCATTGATGGATACGGCCACTGCCCTTCCGGGTTTCTGTAGAATGATGTTAATACCAGGATGCAAGTCACGCAACACCTGGCGACAGCGACCGCATGGACTCATGATGACTCCCTCTCGACCATCTTCACCCACTGCAACTATATGCGTGAGTTTCTGAGCTCCTGCAGCAGCGGCAACACCGAGAACGACGAGCTCAGCACATGGCCCACCGGTAAAGTGGAAGACATTGACTCCAGAGAAGACTTGTCCATTCGCAGAGAGGGCTGCGCTGGCGACGCTGTGGTTGTCTGATTTGGGAATTGAATTGATTGTGCTTCTTGCGACTTCGATTAGGTTGAGTTCTTTGAGGGTCAGGTCCATGTTGAGAAGAGTCGAAGAGAGGAGCTGATGAGATGAGGAGATTTGGGAGATTGTCTACAAAGAAGTAAAATGCAACGTGATATTGGAGGTTGGGCTTCCGTGCGGGAGATATTCATTTCCTTTTTGGGTGCCCGACAGCCGATCTCACACTTGAATATTAAACACTTGAAATTGCATAAGTGAATAACAGAACCATCTCTAATGAGCTGATTCATAATACTACAACCCGAGGCTCACTCCTCGATATCTTCTAAATATTGTTCTCTGGCTACACACGAGTTTTAGTGCGACTTATCTTCGGCACTAGAAGCCATTCTAATAGCCGATAAAGTGAAAATTGACACGAAAATACTAGAAAAGGCGTACTTTAATAACAGTTTATCTCGCGTGGCACCTTTAAGATTTACATTGCTCCTCTGGCTTTGAGCGATCCGAAGTATATATTGCCACATAATATGGAAGTATAATGCAGAGCCAGTCAAAGTTATTGAGTACCCAAGACCCCGTGATCGTTACTGGTAAAGTCACGCACCTATTGATGTGATAAAGAACTTGTTCCATTGGCCAGATGCCTCTTAGGAATAATCTATTTTTTAAACGAAGGACTAGTTAAAGATTCCAGGTCAATAATCACAAAGAGACGGGAATAAGAGCTAGGCGCCCAATCAAGTTGGTACGTTATACCCGGTCGCGTGAACGGGAGACGAGTGTCAAAATTCAAGACAGGAGTTTGCCGCACTGAAATTCATGCGTGGTAAGACTGTGATGCTCGGATGATATAAGAAGTGGACCCTCGGGTGGAAAACCGCTGAGCCGGTACCAAGGGAAGCAAACTTGGAATAGCCACTCTCGTCTTCTATGAGAAATACATAGTAGCTTTAAAGTTACAATCATGCCTCGCATAACAATGCACATATAAGTTACAGCAACCTACATAGACTAGACATGGAATATCCGAGAGAATACATCTCGAGCGCAATGGATATCTCAAAGCAAAGCCCGTCACAAGGCCTCGAGAAAAAGATGCATGGATACCAAGAAAATATAAAGCCACCAGGAAATTGTACAAAAGACAAAGAACAATCAGGTTGGGGGTCTTAATCCGCATGCCTCCTCCTCGGGCGAATACGAAGCTTGGCAAATGGGGCACTTATACCGACGATACTCAAACCAAGACTTGAGACAAGCCAGATGGAAGGCATGCTTGCATCGATTCAAGACAATGGTCTCGTGGCCAGGGTCCAGGGCCACGCGTGCATGGGGATCGTCTGCCCGAATTGGGGATTGATTGCGTTGGCTCCGGGCTAGAATGGCTGTATGTGGATAGGTCGGATAGACCGGCGACGACAGTGCGCAGAGGCAGATGGAACTGTGGAGCATTGTTAGCCGTGCTTCTAGAAGGTTCAGGCGATTCGTCCTGCGTCGATATTTGTTTGGCCAAGAGGTGATATCATCCAGGAACATGGAACAGAACAAGGCACGGCATTGACATGGTAGCGACATGGATTGAGAGTATGGAAAGTCGCGGGCCAGATTGTCTTGCCCAGACCCCAATATTGCCCACAAGACATCGATGCGCCCAATAGGGCAGATTCAGCCTTGTGCCCAGCCCTATTGTCCCCGCACTAACATCATCGAGCCGCAGAGCCAAGAGTGGGATGGGAGACCAGGAAGATAACAACTTACCAAGTATCTTGGCCATATTGCTGGGCATTTGTGGGCACATTTTGTTCTTCCAGCCATCGGTCCACCGAGACTGGGTGGCCCAGGACATCCTGCAGGGGTAGTTGTTGCGTTTGTTGATTGCCGAGCCTCCACTCGCCGCGATTCAATGAAGACTCGCGATTGACTCGTCGGCGGCACCAGATGATGGTTCTGCAAGTCAGTCAGTAGGGAAACACTTCGAGAGTATTCGCGTGCATGAGGGCTTAGCCAAGACCCATGCGGGGACACTCACAACGGAATCATGCTGATCAGGGCAAATATGACCACACCCCCAATCACGATCCCGATGATCTCCCCGCGGGGCATTGATTCCTCCATGTGGGATCATGCGAGTGAGGCAGGAATACAAAAATTCAACAAAAATTCAAGTATCGCCCAATAGGCCCAATAGGCCCAATGGGAATGCTTTGGAGAGTGTGGGACAAGGGGCACGGTGTGACATTCGGATCGCTCGTTTGTATATGCATAGGCACCGCAGTGCACCCAGATATCACTGAGTTCCCATTCTCTTTCAACACGCGTCTGACCAAAATTCAAACGGCAGACCGGGGCGGATTTGAAGGAGGCACTCTCGGACCTCACCTGCCAAGACCCTAACCCCAAAAATCAAAGATTAGCCAAGATATTTCAGGCCAAGAGAAGATGTATTGCTCCGACCGAAATAGATGAGCATGAGTCCAGTCACCGCCCGCCGAGGCGCCGCCCAGACTTCCCGGGTGATTCTTGGCACTCCGCAACCAATTAGCATTCACAATTTCTCGCGTGGCCGGCCGCCGAGACAACGCCGAGGGTCATGTCGTCATTGCCTCCCAAGAGCCAAAGACGAATCGAATGCGCCAAGAGTCCGCTCGATACCGAGACTTGGTTACGGCTGGTAATTGGTCGAGATATCGGAGTTTTGGTCGGTTCCCCAGAGTCGCAACCATTTGACTCCCGGAGAGAGATACCCGGTTGCAGGTGTATTTCGCCATCGTTGTCTGGCTGGACCATATTTATACCCAGAAACACCCCGGCAACAAAAAAAAGGAAAAGAATCAAGAACATACTCTATACTCTTCTCGCGTAAAAGAAGTAACTCTGCTCTGTGTATGGACTCTCATTCTCTTGCGGATACCTTCTACATGACGCCTCCTTAAGAGACTTATAGAAATACATCATACCACACACGACTAAACCCCCTCACCCACTTACCTGTTCGCGATGTCGCAGGATAGAGCGGAGAAAGGCCAGGGTCCTAACGAGACTCAACAACCTCTTTCCCAGCCTGCCCACAGTCTCACCTTTACAGATGTCATCAAAGAACTGGGTACAAACTCCGATGATGGATTGACTTCGGGAGAGGTCAAGCAAAGACTGGAGAAATATGGCGAGAACATGTTGGAAGGAGACGAAGGCGTCTCCCTCGCCAAAATTGTCATTCGACAGATTGCCAATGCCATGATGCTGGTAAGTGATGAGCCGGAACTAACGGAAACTCCTAACTAACACCCATGTAGGTTCTTATTATTGCCATGGCTGTCAGTTTTGGTATCCAGTCCTGGATTGAAGGTGGTTTCATTGCTGCCGTCATTGCCCTCAACATTGTGGTCGGCGTTTACCAGGACTACGCAGCAGAGAAGACCATGGACTCACTGCGTTCCCTTAGTTCACCTACCGGTGTTGTCTCTCGCGATGGCAAGACATCCACTGTGCCAGCTAACGAGATTGTCCCTGGTGATATGGTTGAACTGAAAGTGGGCGATACTGTTCCCGCTGATGTCAGGTATGTAGATACAGCATTCTTCAGTATGGCGTAAGTTAACACATATAGATTGGTGGAAGCATTCAACTTCGAAACCGATGAAGCCCTCCTCACAGGCGAATCACTACCAGTCCAGAAAGAAGCCGACGCCACATTTGACGCCGACACCGGTCCAGGCGATAGACTCAACATTGCTTACAGTTCATCCACCGTGACTCGCGGCCGTGCCCGTGGAGTTGTTGTGGGAACGGGTATGAGAACTGAGATTGGAGCTATTGCCATGGCCCTGCGTGGAACAGACTCGAAGCGCCGTCCTGTCAAGCGTGGCCCTGAAGGAGAAACCAAGAAAAGATGGTATATTCAGGCCTGGACTTTGACTACTACCGATGCCATTGGACGGTTCTTAGGAACTAATGTTGGTACGCCGTTGCAACGAAAGCTGTCCAAACTCGCTCTTCTGCTCTTTGCAATTGCTGTGATCTTTGCCATTGTTGTCGCTGGATCTAACAATTGGCGCGGAGATAGCGAGGTCATCATTTATGCCGTCGCTACTGGTCTGGCTATGATTCCGGCTTGCTTGGTTGTTGTATTGACTATCACTATGGCCGTCGGAACAAAGCAAATGGTGCAGCGACATGTCATTGTCCGGAAACTGGACTCCTTGGAAGCACTCGGTGCTGTCACTAATATCTGCTCAGACAAGACTGGTACTCTCACACAGGGTCGCATGGTGGCCAAAAGGGCTTGGATTCCCTCTGTGGGAACATACTCGGTCGGCGCCTCGAATGACCCTCTCAACCCGAGAGAAGGCGATCTGAGTCTGGTACCTGAACAGCCGATCAAACTTGACGATAATTCCATCGGCCAACCTGCAAGCCCAGATGACTTGCTGAAGGATAACGATGCCCTCAAGGAATATCTGGACGTAGCTGCCATGGCTAACCTGGCCCACATCCATGAAACCGCGAACGATGGATGGCAAGCTCGTGGCGAGCCTACAGATATCGCCATTCAAGTCTTTGCCTCTCGATTCAACTGGGGTCTGGACCACTGGACCAAGGGTGATAAGCCTATCTGGCAGCAACAGGCCGAGTATCCATTCGACTCGAGCGTGAAGAAGATGTCAGTGATCTTCTCCAAGCACGACGAGGGCTCAGAGAAGAGCCGCGAAATGATCTTCACTAAGGGTGCCGTTGAGCGAGTTCTCGAGGCCTGTACCACGATCAAGTGGAAGGCAGATGCCTCCCCGTCCCACTTGACGACGAAATCAAGGACGAGATTCTGGAGAACATGGAGGCTCTGGCCAAAGAGGGTCTTCGAGTTCTCGCCATGGCCGGTCGGGAGAACACAGCCGGTACGAAGGAAGGTGGCGAGCCTCTTCCCCGAGAAGAGATTGAGAAAGACCTGTCATTCTATGGTCTCATCGGTCTCTACGATCCCCCTCGTCCCGAGACAGCCGGAGCCATCAGCCAATGTTACAAGGCTGGAATCTCTGTCCACATGGTCACTGGTGACCACCCCGGAACTGCCCGTGCTATTGCAGCACAGGTTGGAATCATCCCTGCGAACATGGATGCAGTTGCCAAGGACGTCGCCGATGCGATGGTGATGACTGCTTCTGAGTTCGACAAGTTGACCGAAGACGAAATCGACAACTTGCCCACTCTTCCATTGGTTATTGCTCGCTGTGCACCTAACACCAAGGTCCGTATGATCGATGCTCTGCATCGTCGCGGCAAGTATGTTGCTATGACTGGTGATGGAGTCAACGACTCGCCGTCTCTTAAGCGAGCTGATGTTGGTATTGCCATGGGCCAGAATGGTTCTGACGTTGCCAAGGACGCATCTGAATTGGTGCTGTCCGATGATAACTTTGCTTCAATCATTAACGGCATCGAGGAAGGACGTCGCATTTTCGACAATATCCAGAAGTTCGTTCTGCATCTTCTTGCTGAGAACGTCGCCTTGGCCCTCACTTTGCTTATTGGTCTGGTCTTTAAGGACGACAGCAACCAGTCTGTCTTCCCTATTGCGCCTGTCGAGATTATTTGGATTATCATGATTACCTCCGGTCTTCCTGATATGGGTCTGGGAATGGAGACTGCCGCTCCAGAGGTGATGGACCGACCCCCACAAAGCGTATGTTTTACTATCCCTTATCTTATAAATCATTCTAACAGGATTACAGAAACAAGGAATTTTCACTTGGGAAATCATCATCGACACCCTGGTCTACGGAGTATGGATGGCCGCCCTTTGTCTGTCAGCATTCGCCCTCGTCATGTTCCGCTGGGGCGATGGAAACCTCGCCATGGGCTGTAACACCCAATACAACGACCCAACCAAGCCATATGACTGCGACACAGTCTTCCGCGCTCGCGCCACAACATTTACTTGCATGACCTGGTTCGCCCTCTTCCTCGCCTGGGAGATGATGAACCTCCGCCGCAGCTTCTTCCAAATGCAGCCCGACTCAAAGCGGCGCTTTACCCAGTGGATGCACGATATCTGGCGCAACAAGGTCCTTTTCTTCGGTATCATGACTGGATTCGTTCTTGCTTTCCCGATTCTTTATATCCCCGTTATCAACCACAGCGTCTTCAAGCATAGCAGTATCTCCTGGGAATGGGGTATTGTCTTTGTTGAGACGGTTCTCTTCTTCCTTGGTATTGAGAGTTGGAAGTGGTGCAAGCGTGTTTACTTCCGTCGTCAGGCACGCAAGGCTGAAGCCGCGGGTGAGCTGCCTGGTGGTGAGCGTCGGGGTCTGAGAGACTTCAGTCGTTACACTACTATGGACCGCTCGGATACCCAGGCTAGTGACATGAAGGTTGAGCGGTCTATGGTTTAGATTGCACCAGTTGAGTGAGTATCTATTTGCATAGATTTACAGATACGTTGCATTCGGAGATCCTTGGATGATCTTCATGAAAGATTTAGAGATATACCAAATAGTTTTGATTTCAATGCATGAACTTCATTTAACTCATATCATATAGTAGATAGTCTGCATGATACCTCCTAGTAGTACAGGTTTTCCAATAATTCACCCTTTCAGGGGACGAGCAATGTGAGATATCATGAAGGATATGAACAACATTTTACTTCGTCAGTCCCTTGATCCAGCTCTTCGCGGACGAATCATTGAGATTGGATCCGACATTCGGGGAGGTCAGTCCACAAGCTATTGCACTTAGAATAGACGTAACATGTGAGATATTCAGCAGATCGGATGCATAATGATAGAAAGGTAGAAAGATACTATACTGACTGGACTGTCTGATGTATATTTGACGTTTTTTGAGGTTCCAGGGTTGGCCTAGATTTATTTCTCCCCCAAATGGCCCAGGCGATCTCCATCTCGATCAAGGACCTTCGGGGACAACCTCCTTGGAATGATGCTCCTCGCCCTTCTAGTGATGTTCTTCGGTATGATGTTCAGGATATTCGGTGTCCACCCATTCCTCCATGAATGAGGCTCCGCATCTCAGCGAGCCAACAGTCTCCCAAATCACACAGAACACGAAAAGAGCCATGATCACCGACAGAACTGAGGTAGCGTTTAGATGGCGAGCCAGAGGCAGAAGAACCACGATGATACCCGTTACAGGTCGCATGATAAGTCGAATTGGCTATGAACGGTTAGCATTAGTTCTGATATACCACCAGTGAAACTGACAACATACCTTGGCCAGAATCAAAGTCCCAGGCTCATCCTTCGAGGCGTGGAGCAGAGCAAACAGATATAAGAAGATCATACCAGTGCCGAGTCCACCACAAAGAAGCCACTGCTGCGGATCCTCGAATTCCTCCTCTTCCACCGAAAGAGCCGCAACGTGCCCACCAGCCAACAGACTCGCAATGAGCGGAAGATGAATGAAAACCCACGAGAAGGCCGTGAAAACAGAGTGGCGCATGGGATGGGTGGCTTCCATTGCGCCGTCGGCATGGACATATAGCCAATTCAAACAGAATGCAATGATCAACGTCCACACCGCGTGGAGAAGACGATCATTCAACCCGACTGCTGTATGCGAGCCCACAATAATGAGGTAGAGAAACTCGCCCAGCGCGATAATGTAAAATGCAGCGAAGCGGTCGATCTCATGGGAGAGATCGACTGCCGTGGACCATTTAACGCGGAGGAGCTTCTTGCCTGCAGGTGAATAGCAAGCGACCCAGACAACATACTCGGCAACGACTGCGACAACTGCTGCGGCGATCTTCCCGCGGATGGAAACCGACTCGAAGTATAGCGGGATGTAGATACATAGAGCTAGGGTTGAAAGCGCAACCCAGAGACGCTGCTGTCGGCGGTGGTGGTAGCTCGCGAACGAGTATAGCAGATGTGCGAGGTTGCAGGAAATGCGCGCGACCATGTAAGCGCCGACGGTTGAGCGCATAGCGCCGATCTCTTCGTCGACGAGCGGGGCGTTGTTGCCATATACGACTAGGACGGCCATAACCCATAGGATTAGGATGCGTTGGATGAGATCGTCATTGTAGAACGAGTTCATCAGCTCGCGCAGGTCGCTCCAGACGTTCCAGGAGGGAGCCAGGATCAACTGGGACACGTTAGCATGTGCGATAAGGGGTGGTGCTGCTCGCCGACTTACAATATACTTGACGAGCTTTGCGCCTGAGATATCTTCTGCGAGAGCATCGGCAAAGTTAGACAGGATCGCGACATAGAGCAGATCGAGGAACAGCTCGAACCGTCCAGCTTGTCGCTCGCCATCTTGGAGCTTCATCAACTTCCCGCCCTCGAACCATTGTAATGCGCGTGGTTGGCTAAACAGGAATCGAGAGTTGGAATTAAGCTCCTGGGCCTCCATCCCCGAGATGCCTGGCATGTTGATTCCTCGACGATTTAGGATTTCATAATGAAGCTGAGATGCGAGACGCGCAAGGGATGCAAGAATTGAGAGCCGCCGATCATCGGCCCACGGTTCGCTTTAAGTCTAAATGTGCCTCAATTGCGTCACAGATCTATAAATCTGAGTCGTGACGATCTATTTCTCGCTGATGCTAGACGAGGATATTTGCATACACAGCACTATGTATCGTTCATATTTATAGTCAAATCTGTACCTCATTGCACATATCGCCTATTGTCAACCAATCGTTTTCCGTCATGACTTTGCGAAGCTTCACCAAAGTTCAGCATCAGAGATCTAGTCGGCTGCATATAGACGAACCTGACTTCGTCCTCATGCGTGGCTTGCTATTCATTCACATGTATTCATTTGATATCCATATTAGGCAATAATTTACACCAAGGCCGACCGAAGCAATTTTTCCATCTCTTGCAACGACTCGGGTTTGGATGTCACACTGGACATGAGATACAAGACATTGCCGAGGACGCGCGAGTGAACATTGAACTTATCACCGCCAATGGAGAGCTTTTGTTGCAGACCCTTCGCAGCGTTAGAGGTGTAGCCTAGATAGATGTTAGCGGAAAGAGGCCGTTAAAGGCTCGTTCAGTTTCATACCTCCACCCTCGGCATCGCGCAGGGAAATACTGAGCACAGTTCCAATAGCGAAGACGCTCTCAACTGATTCCGCACAAGACAGGTCCTGAAGTAGACCCTGTGACCAGACACTCCACACATCAGGAGTGGAGGTTTCGGAAGCAACCACTGAGCTGTTGCGCCAGTCATCGCGGTATCTATCCCAGGACCCGTCTGACTCCATCTGTGCCATTGTCTTCAGAGAGTCGACGGCAACGGTGCAGCCAACAGCATGGGCAGTGTAACTGTGGCCGTGGAGGAGTGCATCGCTCTTCTCCGGGCTGGAGAAAGCATCGAAGATCTCCTCGCTAGCCACAGTCGTACAGAGCGGGATCAATCCGCCCGTGAGGAGTTTGGCGTTAACAGCGACGTCTGGGTGGACACCCAAGAATGAAGCGGATGTCCGACGACCCAGGCGATACAGGCCAGTGAACACCTCGTCAAAGATGATTGGTAAGCCTGACCAGGATGGGGATTCCTTATGAGAAGTGGCATTGGCAGAGAATAGCTCTGGGTGGTCGCGGACCACATCAGCCAGGCATCTCTGGAAGAGCGGGTCACAGAAGAGCATTCCACCGGCACCGAGGATGACGGGCTCCATAATAAGGGCTCCAAACTTCATACCCTGGCGCTGTACCAAGTCCTCAATGGTGCGGCGGATATAATCTTTGTAGCGCCGAGCGGCGGCAGACTCAATACGCTGTTCAAGATCAAAGACCGAGCCCAATGAAGCAAAGTCGACATCTTCGCCCAAGTCCTTTTGGAGCTCACCGGGAATCTCGACTTTCCATGACCCGCCAACCATCTTGACCAGCGGGAAGTCAAACCAATGGCCACGGCCACGATACCATTCAACCTTTTGGTTGAAAGTGGACGGCTCTGAGCAATCCATTACTCCGATAGTATCGCCATGGTAACTGCCCTTGAGTCCCAGAATGCCAATTTGTTCCTGGCTTGCGTCCCAGCCGTAGCGGTTGCAGGAGGCGCGGAGACCCATCTTCACGGCAACTTCCATTCCTGTGCTTCCGTTGTCTGTGTAGAAAACCTTGGTCAACCGTGGGTTTCCGATGGTCTCTAGCAAGCGACTCGCAAGAGAGAGCGCTGGCTCATGAACGGCGCCTGCGAACATCACATGACCGTACCGGCCAGCGGCGTAGGCTGCAGAAAGCGACAGCTCGGGGTTACCATGGCCCAAGCCTTGGGTCCACCAGGACGCAGAGCCATCGAATGTTGGCTGCAGTTCACTTTGGGTATTTTTGGATGAGCTGGATCCGAATGTCTGGAAGTAGTCATCGTGGGCTGAGTCGATCACAGTGATGTCCTTTGCGCGCATGCCTTGGTGCTGAGTGAAGGGGTACCAGATCAGATCCCGGGCCCGGTCGCCCATCTCTTCTAAGCGTTCAATGCGCTCAGTATTTTTCACTGTCATCTCCTCAAGCAGTCTGAGGATGTCGGATTCCTGTGCGGACTTTTGGTAATAGGTGGACATGGCCTCCTCGTCTCTCAATTGGGAATCCGCATCTAACTGAGACGGTCGGGGTGGAGGTGTTGGAAGTGAGACTAGAGGGATGCTCTTCCCCTTGAAGTAATCACGGAGATACTCGTGATTTTGGTAGTACTCGTCTCGGAACAAGAGCACCGATTGCACGTCATAGCCACGAAGTAGCAGCGACTCATAAGCAGAGATGGAGGAAGAGATTCCTCCTAGACGAGAGTCCGCGACCAGCACAATTGGCAGCCGTAGAGGGCGGTACAGATCCGCCTGCGAGTTGCCATTGGGACCTGGGGAGTGGACACCCCCAGCAGTCTCGACGAGAGCAAAGTCGATGTCCGACCGGGCCCAGCCGGACAGCGTCTTATGGATTGAGGCAAGGAGATTATCATCTCGCGGGATCTGTATCAATTAGCTTCCTGTTGAGGATAAGATATCGGGACTCACCACTTTGTCCTTGGCGGCCAAATGCGGGCTCACTGGGTCATCGAACTGGTAGAGACACTTAGTTAATGTCCCCGCGCCAAAGCGCTGCAAGTGCCTGCGACCAAATCAGAGATCGAAATTAATACAACTATCTCAATTGTAGCCTACCGATCATCGGCGTCGTCCAACGCTCCCGTTGACACAGGCTTGAGGAATGCGGCTTGTTGTTTTTGCCGTTGAACTGCATTGCACAACACAGTAGATACAATTGTCTTTCCCACATCAGTGTTGGCCCCGTAGACCTGATGAGCGCGTAAATTGCGCCATAGTGCAGCACCGACAGGCATTGTTGAGGTGAATAGGCTGAGGTTGTAGATCCCGCGGGCGAGTCAACCAGGTGGATCCCGTGACCTCTCCGCTCTCACCGAGGTTATTCTCTCGTTGAATCCCAACCGGTTCCATTCTCGTGTCTCCAGTTGGTCCAATTGAGTCATTCTGTTTGTGTCAATTTCTCTGTTTCCCTCGGAGCAAATAAAGTGGGCGATCATTGCTCCCGAGATCGGAATCCAGGAACATAAAACACGCATCTCGAATATTCTTGTCGCAAAGAAAGCCCAGAACATCACAATGGCTCCAGCTCATACATGTTCAGCTCCAACTCTTGTTGAATCACTGTCCGCCGCATTGGCACTTCGGGAAACCAAATCTGCCCGCCGGAGGTTAACCGTTTTACCCCGGACGGCCGTGGATTTCTCGTCCAACGACTTCCTGTCGCTGTCAACGTCGCCCGCCTACCGGGAAAAGTTCTTGGCTCTTCTGAACAACACGCCTCCCTCATTCCCGTTTGCCAGCGGCGGTTCTCGGCTGTTAGACGGGAACTCGGCGTATGCGGAAGAGCTCGAAAACTTTGTCGCGGACTTTCATCAAGCTCCGACGGCGCTTTTGTTCAATTCCGGCTATGATGCCAATGTCGGAGTGCTTTCCAGTATTCCCCAGCCCGGGGATGTGATTCTGTATGACGAGCTCATTCATGCCAGTGCTCACGAGGGAATGCGTCTCTCCCGGGCGGGGGCTCGGAAAATGTTCCCTCACAGTTCGCCACCGGGGTTGAGAGAGGTGCTCCAGTCCCAGATAACTGCGGATCCAGCGATTCGAAAAGGTAGCCGTAATGTCTTCGTGGTTGTTGAATCGATATACAGCATGGATGGTGATGTGGCTCCCATTAAGGAGTTTATTAAGGTTGTGGATGACCTGCTTCCCACCGGGAATGGATATTTTTATGTCGACGAGGCGCACGCAACTGGTGTATTCGGACCGAAAGGTGCTGGAGTAGTCCAGGAACTTGGTGTACAAAATCGCATGTTCATTCGAGTGCACACCTTTGGCAAGGCCCTGGCCAGTCATGGAGGTATGGCCTTTTAAAGTTTTTGACACGCATCTGAGATGATTGACTAACACCCCCTAGCAATGGTCCTCTGTGGACCCGAGACAAGGGACTACTTGATCAATTATGCCCGGAGTCTCATCTATACCACTGCGCTGGGATACCCGTTCTTGGCGTCGATTCGCGCTGCATATGAGCTCCTTTCATCTGGCGAAACAACATCAGTAAGTTACTCTTGTCTCCACGGTTTATAACCTAGTTACTGATGGCCCCTGCAGCTACAATACCGACTTCAGCAGTTGATTCGGCATCTGCGGCAAAGACTGGATGGGCTTCACACACGTCCATCTATCATGTTCGAGATTGACCATTTCCCCACCTCCCCGATCATCTCTCTTCGCACGTCACAACCAAGACAGCTGGCAAGTGCGTGCCAGGAGAAAGGATTCATCGTTCGTGCAATAATGCCGCCCACCATCCCCGAGGGAAAAGAACGGGTACGAGTATGCTTACATGCAGGCAACACGGAAGCGGAAATTGATGGGCTAGTGCGCACGGTTCAGGTGTGGCTAGATGAAAGTCAGAGAAAAGCAGCGAAGTTATAAATCGCTTCAAAGGAATGGCATGAAAAGTAAATTACAAGCTCACTATGGAGAAAGACACTGGAAATGTCTAACTCTGCGCTAGATCAATGTATTAATGATACCCCTTTTACGTGGAAACACTGATCGTGGAGAATGTAATCATATTTGTCTCCTACCTAAGGCTTCAGTACCGTGGTGAGAGCCTTCATTCCGCGTAGCCAATCCAGGTCTCGTTGATGTGGGCACTGGATGAGCTAGAGTTCGGCCGCTGTTGTGTAGATGCGTCAGGAGTGGGTGGCTATCAATATCTGAACCCTATCACACAAGCAAAGATAATTCGTAAAAGGATTGCCACTGCTAGAATCAGCCCAGAATAATAACTCAAAGAGCTGAATCCTATTTAGTCCCGGATTGCAAGGCTGAAAATGTTACAGACATTCTCCGCGGCTGGTGTTTACGTAGCAAAGATCGCCCCTCCAACTGTTGTATTTACCACCTTCCTATGCGTTTTGAGGCCTTATGCATATGAATAGAGAAGTAAAGCGCCTAAATTGTAGCACGTATTGGCCAATGAGAGCCAAGTAGGACTTGGGCACTCAAGAGATAGCCTTCGGAGAAATCACATTTGGTGATGTACTCACAAATGCTTCCTGCGCGCGAGATACTTAAACGCCCCCCACTTCAGCGCTAGGCTTGTAATAAATATTTTGGAAAGACACCTTCGTCGGACTATTCTTATTTTACTATGATCCATATCAAGCTCGACCCTCCTATTACTTATTTCTATGCAGCTCTCCAGTGAATATGACGACTCAGATCCCACCGAATCAAATGGAAAAAGATGTACCTGATCGTCTGGTAAACAGTCTGTCGCGATTACCTTACGAATACTGCATGAAACCGGGTCTATAGATGATCCGTCAGCATAGCTTATGTAACTAGAATGGACCCATAAATAGTGAGAAATAGGGGTAATGGAAATACAGAGTCATTTACATCTCCAATTGGGTGGATACAGGACAAATGGTGACACAGTCCTCTCAACCCAGGCAACTGCCCTTGTGGTTGGTACATCTACTACTCGGCAGTCTGTGGGCATGAGTACAAGGCAGTAAAATTCGAATGCAACCATAACATTACACCCACTGGTCGAAGTGCCTTTTGCAAGACCCCAGCCCCCAGCACCGCGAAACATCGTTCAGGCAGTGCGAATCGACGCCCAGTGCCCGCGTTGCTGATTTAGTACGTGCCACACGCTGCCAATTATGGGGAAACACTGTTCTAAATAATTGATGTTAGCCACGATCACTCCACGAGACTCTTTGTCCGATGCTTAAGAATGCTTTCTTTTCTGCTACAGGTGTTATGTGGCAGTAATCTGAAGAGTCCAGAGCATGGGGTCGTTCGTAACCAGTCTATGGTGGCAGGTATTAGAGCCAAATACTGATGACCAACTCTAGGTTATCTGCAAATATACTACCGGTTTGATCTAATGAGGCAACAAGCGTGTCCCTGTTTATTATTCCAGGCTCATAGGCAGGTTGAGTCTATCTCTCCTGCGACGGCGACTTTAATAGTGCATATATTGCGACCTAAACAATCATTCGGAGCCGCCACCGGTTCGCATGAATAAATTGGCTGGCCTGCTGCGGTGCGAAAATTCGGGATCAACATGATACTCGATCTCAGGGCCTTCTGGATGGAAGCCCATCTGGCCGTAAACGTGCCTCCCCATGCTAGATGCCTCCGTAATGGCCTCCAGGTCTCCACGTCGCTGAGCTTCGTCGAGGCCCCATTGCACCAGAGCCCGTGCAATGCCCTTTCGTTGATAGCGCGGATCAACGGCGCACATATCCAAGATCATTACCGCCGGTGGTGTTGCAGTGGCCTTCTCTTTGATGACCTCAGTACGGCGTCGAAAAAAAGAGGACATGACTTGAGATAGGTAGCGCTGTTCCGGTTCATTTCCAGGATACAGCGATTCAAGCTCCATGGCATCGCGCAGATCCTCCGCTGGCTTATCGCCGCGACCTGCCACGCTTGAAGCCTGTACCCAAATGGCAAATCCGGCGATCACACGTCCGCCTTGGGAGCTGGGTAGCGTAGCCTTGAGAAAGATAGTGTTTGGATTGCCGTCCTGGTCTTTGGTGGTGGTGGTCCAGCGATTGACCATTGCGGCAGCTCCACGCGCCTTCCCCGCTGGTGTTTCCCACGCTGGGTTCATGGCGATCCAAACCCCATCTTGTGCCTGACGCCCAAAAGCCTCGCATGCACAGTTAAACGCCTGGATCATATCCTTACGTTGGTTGATAGGTTCGATACGTAATCCGATATCATGCTTTCCGGAAGACATTGTGATCCAGCGGGGTTGAGAATGTACACGTAATATGGAGACCTGTGAATTGCCTGTACGAGTGAGTTTGCCCTTTTAAGTTTAGCGCCCTAATACGCTGTTTTATATTGTGGAGACTGTTATCTGGCCAATAATATTCAATAAACACCCTACTTCTTTCACTGTGTTTAACAAGGAAATAAGTGAATGATTCCGTTTATTTATTATTTCGACCAGGCTGTACTCAGATTTCTGAGACAACCAATTTGTTGGTCGCGGATAGCATCGTTAAGCCAACTCCCAGATAACCGTTACATCTTATCGTTCATCAACATCATTTCTCTCTTCAAAGGGTGTCTTTACACCATATCTTTGCCTAGTTAACCACCTCTTTTTTCTGTTGCCCGCATTTCAATCTATATTCCTAATATTGATTACCGATTACAGATCCCACATTTTATGTTGTGAGACCCTCACGTTCCTAAGATCATATTCGACCCTAGGATGCAAAAAGCTTGGGTTACTACTTCTGGGAACAATTGTGAGGGTCTCACGTATGTATAGAGGTGAAAAGTGTCTCGAGATGAACAATCGATATTACAGTAAGAACAACTATAGTTGACTCTAGATACAAAAACGTAGCGTAAGGAAGCAAAAGGGACAGCATTCTTCGCGTTCAAGGGGATTTATCCGGAACACGTAACAGCCAATAGTCGACTCAAGATACAAAACACAATGGTCCTAGGATCCCTGGACTCATAATTAAGTTACTTAGAATAAACTGTTGTGTCTTGGAGTGCTCCATTCGAGAATAATGACCGCGCTCTATATTTATGTAAAAACAAATCAGATGATCCTATGCATGGCTCAAATTATGCATGATCTGACAAAGCGAAGATTAGATACTCAGAGGGTTTTCTCTATCCATCAAGCTTTCACAGTACCCACTCTCTGCGTGTTGCAGCAAGAGCATTTTTACGGGCTCCTGGTCTTCACGAGCGCGACCCAGACGTGTTTTATGTTCATTTGTCACAAGTCCTGAGGAAAGAGGCAACGAATCAAAATTGCAGTGGCATGGACCCTTAGCATTGCAGCTCGCTCGGCGGGTGCATTCGTTGATGCACATTGAAATGGTATAGGTCGAGCGTGACATCCCTAACAGTGCTGGGCACTTATCTGTTTAAGGGTGAGTGTCAGGGCTACCTATGCCACACAGATAAGTCTGCGTCATCTTTCGTCTACACCGACACTTCCTACATTTTCTGATAGGCAAAAGTAGACACATCATATCTCAGACTGTTCTGAAATTGGGAGGCGTCCGTCCCTGGTATTTTCAAGAAGCTTGCTCTAAGTAGGATAAACTGATAGATCTGATAAAAGAAGTAGCGGTGTGCTCTCCTCTTCTCCGCTTTGGACGAGTTGCTATATTTGTGACCAACGGGCGGCCATAGGCAGCTGGCAGAAGCGTGACGGAGCCTAACTTGTGCTTCGACTTCCGACTGATAAGGCACTGATGCATCGTGATCTTTAACTCTAACGACCCTGCTGCTTAATTGCATTCTTGGTCATGATATCACATCCCTACTGTTGCTATTTGAATTCATAAAGCCCTTCGATCCTGATCATAACAAGGTTTTTCCACACTTCGACCTCTTATAATTCGAAACTGCAAACCACTATATAACGCTGTAAAACCTACATCGAATTGCCCTTGATTGAAACCATTTTAACTCAAATTCATAACTTAAGATGGTAGGTCTCTCGTATACAGCGAGCTACATCTATTATACTTGACTAAGCCCTTTCTAACACTACCTACAGAAAATCAGACCTCTCCAGGATAGAATCATTGTTAAGAAAATCGAAAAAGTGGAATCCAGCACTAGAGGGCCTTACATCCCTGATACCGCGAAAGAGAAGCCTGTCGAAGGGAAAGTTGTGGCAGTTGGCAAAGGCAAAGTCTCCGAAGATGGGACCGCCAGCTCCCTTGACGTGAAAGAAGGAGACACTATTCTTTATTCAAAGGTATAAGTTTCTCCCTATAGACAAATAGAAAGTGATATTAACACATCGCACAGTACAGTGGAACGGAGGTCAAGATTGATGGTGAAGAGCATTTCATTCTTAGGGAGGAAGAGTAAGTCAATTTCTTGTCGAATTCACAACATTTCCACGTTAACTGAATAATTAGCATATTGGCCGTGATAGAAACCTGAGCAAAAGTGTGCTCTTAAGTAGTATCACTACTTGAGCCTGATTTGTTTCCACGGATGACGAAAATATCCCCGTATATGGAAACATGAGAGAATGGTCAGGGTTAGGTTGGCAAGAGATGGATACGTGTGATATGGTTAGGTTAGTGTCGGAGACAAAGAAAATGAAAACGAAAATAGTAATTGAGTATGGAAAGAACCAACCAGCAACAACGCTCTGCTAAAATGGCGTGACGCCCTAAATCCCAATAGATGACCACGATCAATAATAGTCGCAGACTCAGAGTTTCCGTGACGTTCTTCAGTGAATTCCGTGATGACAGGGATGCCGACCGGTCAATGGACCGGGCGTCGTCGCGGCCCGCGTCAGAGTCACGGGAATGAAACATGATCTCCACGGAATGGGAGAGGCTTCTGCCTTCCGCGGGATGAGAGAGCGAATGCTACACCGATTAGCAGGCAGTAACTATCTTTATTACAGCCCACTATTCAGACGATCCGAGGTCGAATGGCTGCTCGCAATGACACCACATTTCTGTGATCTATTTCCAGCTCGCCTAATCCGGGTAAAAACTATCGGCGAAACGCCCACGCTGCTGACATTCTAGCGCATCAATAACGCCTTGACACTCTTGGACTGCTATATAATGGCTCGCCTTATCCCGATGAAGCGGCGAAACGCCCCCGCTACCTAGCACCCCAGCGTATCGCCGAGGCCTTTTGCAGTCTCGCACGCCCTAATCTCCGTTGAAACCGAACAGTTAAAAATTTTCCTAGATTGATAATATTGCGAGAACGGGAATATTAACTACTCGTAACTTTAGCCAATATGAAAATTTAGCGCAGTAGATAAGCGGCTGCACTCTGAGAAGAAAATCTTCTACTAGGGAAGCGCTAAGGTTAGCTTGAGAAATTTCGAGGCTGAATGCCATGCGCCCCGAACTATTAGAGAAGCTTAATAGGCCGATGCTCGAATGGCGATTAGAGTGCTACGGCTGCGGGCTACATAAACATGGCTATATAGGCATTGACAAACAAAATCTATTTTGCGTTTTAAGTATAGCAAACACCCTCGAGAGTATGCCGCCACTAGTGGAATGAACTTATGCCTAGTCGACCTGCCTTAAGCTAGGTTAGCGCTCGAGGGCAAATTCTACCACGGATCTAGAGGCGAGCACTTAGCTACTCTAAGGTGGAGAAAGGAGTAGCAGCTAACTAGTGATACTGAACATCTTTTATTAAGACTATGATTAGTCTATTACCCCTTCCTCGTACTTAGAGTTATGACGTAATAAAAGCACTATGGTTGGTTAGGGTAAGTCTTGAACTATGGTTTGCTATCGGGCCCTATAGTGTTAGCCAACATTCCCGTAAAGATGCACACCGATCAGCACTAGCAATGAGGGACATTGCAGAGCTCTCCAACTAAAAGCAGTATATCTATGGTCATGCAGGCTGACCTCTCGCCACCCGGAACCGGCGGCTTACGGAATGTGCGATGCCCAGTACCGGACTATTAAAGACCAGGCTATAACCAAAGCAAGGACAATGACGCTTTTTCTATATTGGAGACTGTGGCCGACTCACGCAGATATTAGAAGGTCTTTCGAAGAGGGACGAAGACAAATCGTTGCCACGTTCCTTAGGCAAGGCTGTTTTCTTTGTTTGCCCTATCTGCACCGGAAATCCTAGAACGATTAGTATTTGCGAAGCAATTATTATACAGTAGCCCATGTATCATCGGGTCCAATATAGTATGGAAATAGTCAATTAACATCTTAAGCTGAGTATAGATAAGTGCAAGGATGTGGCGCTAAGAAAGAGCGGAGGAGTGTAGTAAATCTTGTAGAAGCTGAACCTGTCAGCTACTGTTCTCAGCGCGTTAGCTACAGCCTCCATGACGCTCTGCGACGTAATCCCGTTGCTGGTCTTCTACTCTCCCACTTGAATTCTTTACACAAGAATAGATGATGCCAATATTGGACTAGTGACTCGTGAAGCGTAGCAGATATAAGGTATCAATCATATGAACGGTTCCAATAGATTACAGAATAATTCATCGTACAATTTTCAGTTACAATACGTATCGAGAGGCTAAAATTGTCAAAACCGAACATGGTCTAGCGTGTTTCATGTTTTAAGTTCAGGGAATAATCAAAGAGAGTAAAGTGGTGAAACTGATTTCGAGCGCGTCTGTAGTGGGAATCCTTGATACTTACGGCCGGTATGGTGGCACTTGGGATCTTGCTCACCGTGCTATGCTTCACTCAATCAAAATATTATTCCTAAGCTCTCTGCAAAAAACCTTGTGAAAGGTTCTCCTGATCCCGCTGGTCATCTCCGTAGCTGATTAACCATTTTACAGGCAGGCATCGGAGACCTCGATGCCGAGGCGACCGAGACCGCACAGCACGATAAGCACCCATTCGTTGGGCCGGGGCGGCTCTCAGCCCCCACGTCAAATCATGCAGGTTGAAAAAACACCACTCATACCTTCTATCTTCTGTCATTCCTCTTTTTCTTCCCTCCAACGGTAGCGATGCAAGATATCTTCCCATTCCATCCCTTCAAGTATCTCAGAAAATTGCTTTGTGATCACAATGAAGTCGAAGAACGACAGCAGGCGGATTGGGGAGCCCGCCCTGAACCGCTGCCCACGCAAACAAGACGGGTTCTGACACTGCCATCATCGCCATCGGCCGCGACTCAATCGAACACTGAAAATCCGATCTACCACCAAGAACAATCTCAATTCTTTGCTAATATTCCTTTGGAGATTCGACTTTTGGTCTATCAGGAAGTCCTCGCCCCTTCTGACTACCCCATACTTCATGTAGCCAGCGGCGACGGACGGCTGTTGAGTCGCCGCTGTTTTGAAAATGACCCACGCCACCCTAGTTGGTGTCACAAGTGCTCGGGCCGACTGTTGAACCGGGATGGAACAATAATTCCTATCTATCGAACCACGACGTACGACCCCGTCGGTGAATCGATATACGCGTACCCCGTTAAGAGTTCAATTACTGCGCTCGTGCCGGTGAATGTATGCCCAATCCCATTGTTTTGAACGTGAAACGTTAGCTGACCATTGATCCACCCAGGTATTCGGAATCAATTGAAGTGCTTTACTCTCAAAATGTGCTCAGTTTCCGCCAATCTCGGACGATCGTTGATCTCCAGCGTACCATCCTACCGCAACGCTTCGACAGCATTCGGTCTCTACAGTTGTCGATCCCTTTTCGGGACGGTATGTCGGTACGGTCTAATAGTATGTTTGTAGGGACTCCAAGGTCGCTCTGGTGGACGGCATGGGAAACTATCGCCGATATGAATTCACTATTAAATCTCCAGGTTGAGTTCACCCGTTGGAATGATTGGCCGTTCGAATTCCAGCAGGATGATGACTCATATCCAGACTGGAATGAGGTGATTCAGCTCTTAGAGCCTATGAAGGCGATTCGTGTGCCAAACTTCGTGCTTACTCTCTTTTGGTATGTTGATCAAGCGGAAATATCACGGGCAGTCGGAGACGCAGCGCCCTTTAGGGTTGAATTCAAAGAGCACCATGGAAGGTGTTACGACTAAATTATCTATATGATGTGCAACTATTAGAAATTTTAAATTAAAAACCCAATACAACATACATCGAAGATTGAGTAGATTCCAGAATTGCATGTAACGGGGTGGGGGTAGCGGCTGCCCAAGGCCCGTTCTTAAAGTTCAACCTGTCATAGTGAGCGATGCTTGAGGTGTAGCGTGGTCCTCTTGGATGAAATACGTAGTTGACTGACCAATAATTCTTGGCAAGCAAAAACAGAATTTTGATGATCTTAATTTACGTAAATAGTGAGATTCAATGATTGCTTCCTATCAGTCGAAATTCTATAGATGTCTTATATACAATCAACTTGGCTTCAAATAACGCCAATCATGGTTTACCGGGATGGAATGATAGGGAGCGTGAGCCAACTTTGCTCATTGCCCACCTCCAGGCTATTCAGGCCCCCAAAGACCTTGGGATCTCTGTCCGAGGGATGCTCATGAGAGAACTTTCCGACTCCTTGGGTATCACGACCAGCGATCTCGAGCACGAGAGTTTCATTTTGCTCCAAGACGACATTGGTAGGCCATACTTCAACATCAACCTTGTATTTTTCATGCTCCTCCACTGGCTGGGCGTCTTTGCCGAAATAGTCGCGGTAGGGGAGATATTCGCGGTGGAATCGGTGTTCCGAGTTGACCTTGCGAAGGGATACACGAAGCCATCCCTTCACAATTGGCACCGGATCTCCCATGGTACCGGTATAGAAGACTTCTTTTCCATCGGCGTTTAGTTTCCGAAGCGTGATAAAAAGATCAATGTCGGACGGGGCTGGGGCAATTTCATTAGAACGGGAAGCGGACACCGTCAGTGTTGCCACTATGTGGCCTGTGATCTCGAGACGGGATGCCGTCTTGTATTGGAAGGAAATCGGGTCACTAGGTCCAAGTTAGAAACGAAAATTATACATAGTCAGAATCAATATACGGACCCATGGAGCGCCTCATATGTGAAAGTGCTGATTGTTGGGCTTGGTTTTTTAGAAAGAGTGCGACCCGGCGTCAAAAAGAACTTCGTGTACTGAGTGTCCGGAATGGGCCAGTCAACCTCCCCGCGGCATGGGAATTTGAGTTCACGCTCTGGATCATCCACTCCACAGTCGCCCTCGCGCAGACAAACTTCGACTCGGGGCTGCTGGCCAGTCTTCCAGCCGTCATAGTCACTGCCCTTTAGGAAGGAGTCCAGGAAGGACAATTGAAGTTTTGCTGAATGGGGGTAGTAGAAAGGAAGGTCGTGACGGCCGACGACAAAACGGAGGAACTTGTAGGTTGATGATGCACGCGTCCAACCGACAACATTTCCACGCAGGTGCAACAATATTCCACCCTAGGTAATTTTCATGTCAATAGTTATTTTTAAAGCATAATTCCGGGACTCTTACCCAGTTGGCAACACTGAGGAGGGGAACCTCAATGCTCTCAAGAGCGAAATTACGAGTCTTGTAGTATTCCTCATCCATGAACTTGTGAACGGCGGTGTCCTGCGTTTGGTCTCGGCGGTTCTTGACCAGTGTGGCTTCGTCCAAATCCCCTTCCAGAGTGTCGTCTCCCCACTGGCGTGCCTTGCGGCCTGGCATACCGTATTGGTTTGGCTGAACGCCATTTTCCCACCAAAATGCTGTTTCATGCCCTCTAGTGAGCAATATATTCTCTATCACGGAGATCTGAGGGCATGCGGGGAAGGGAATACTCACAGATGAAACGGTCTGAGAGAATACCACCGTGACGAACGCGGTCCCGGTAGTAGTCACTCATTCCTTCCCACGGAATAATAGCAGCGAGGCCCTTAGGCTTCCGGGCAGCAACGCGCCACTGCGTGCCAGCATAGTAGCTAATACCCAACAGCCCAACCTTGCCAGTTGACCATTCCTGGTCGGAGGCCCATTCGATGACATCAAAGAAAGCTTCGCTTGTTCCCCGAGACATGGTGTCGAGCTCACCAGGACTTTGCCCTGCGCCTCTCTCATCCGTCCTCACGACAATATAGCCTTTGCTGGTCCAGAATCCAGGATCTGGGGTTTCCCATGAAGAATGAGGTGATTTCATCTCAGGATTGACCTGATCCCAGCTATTCTTGAAGAAACTTTCGTATGGGACATCCTTACCATCTAAAACAGATCGTCAGTGGAGAACTTGGTTTGCTATGGCTAACTAGGATACTTACAAGGACCGTAAGTTGCAATCACAGGATACTTCTTTGTACCAAAAGGAGCTGCATCCTTTGGGAGATACACATTGCATCGCAGCACGCCCTTCTCGTGAGTGACGAGTGGAATATCAACATTTTTCATGAAGATATAAGGATACTTCTCACGCTCTACTTCGGAGAACTTATTGGTAGCCATGACTATATTCCTTGAATTGAATAAAGGAAGTCACGATTGTGGCAGCCAATATACTTACTCAATATAACCATAGAGGATTCGGCCCCGCTCCGGCAGGTCGGCTCGGCTCCACGACGGCAGGCAGCTATCAAGCAACCACCTGACACCCGCTGCGAATCAATCATTTAGAATATCTTTACTCCTTAAATGCTATCTTTTCAAACTAATAACCGACATATTCATCATGGTGGCAACATCAGCAACCCGCGACGCCCACGTACTCAAGAACACAGGGACAGATCTGCTCGGAGTGATAGGGGACTACGACATCAAGCGATCCCCAACTTATACAGAAAATACCCAGTCCGAGACAAAGCTAGTCTTGGTTTCCGGAATCCTGCGTGAGGCACAAGCACCACAATTTGACCCAACCCTCGCACCACATCCTCCTGTACCTTATCCGGTATCCAATCCGGAATGGTGGCAGGACCAGTACCGCAAGGTCCCAGATTTCCAACCCGTGAATCGAGAACTTGATCGAGAGCAGAGAAGGCAGTCTCCTTTGTTTATGGCTGTGGGATTCTTCATGATTGCTGGATGCTCCATGGTTGCCGTGAGTTAGCTTGATTTCCCCCTTTGCTCTCGGTCTTACCTTACCACAAACCTGACCATATTCAGAACTGGTCTTCTTTGTGGAGAAATACCGTTGGAAAATTCAGTACGATTGGGGTTGGAGAGATCGGTGGTGAATGGTAACGATCTAATCGAAGGCTACCACAAGGGAAGAAGTGGGCAGTCCTGCCACTGCGCGTGAATATACATAACCTGATGGAGGATTTGTTCAGGGAGAATGACTTGATATATTATTTTTATCTGGCTTTCTTTTTGTTCGTTGTAAATTCTGCTTCCATGAACTATTGGTGTCATTGTTCGCCGCCCACATATCTCCTCCAAAAGGTTGGGGGGATGTATTCCAGTTGAGGAGCAATTTGGTAGACTTACTTCATTTACAGGCTATAAGTGAAAGCACAAAGCCAAGTTGGTGCACGGTCAGCTTTTCAGATAAGGTAATCTTGGACAAATAGCAGAGACGTGTTCAATACCAACCACAAGAGCCCATAATTGCCTACTCAATGATAAAATCAAAATCAGAGGAAGAAAGATTGATGATTCTACATGAATGAAGAGGCCATTGAGGGAAGAGAAGCATATATTGCAAATAGGGGAAATAAAATGACCGTTCCGTCAAGAGGCAAAAATATTCGCACCAACCGGGGCATCAGCCTTCAACATATTCATACAAGAGGAAGCAAGACGAGAGGTAAGACAGCCCTCGCCACGCAATAGCTATTAGGAAACTTGGCATAGGGAGCGGGTCTTTTATTCCCAAGAGCCTAGCTGATACTGAGTGTTGCACATGTTGACCAATTCCCAACATTCTCCCAGCACAGTATTTGGACCATTGTCTTCAAATCCACCGGCGGCCCCTGCCACAAACAGTGAAGCCATCCAGTGATCATCAGTGCCATGAGCCTCTCGGAATCTTGGGTGTTTCATTAGCCGAGATAACGCTCTGCGTACCTCCGGGCCCTTATTGTGCACAATAGCGTCCTCGACCGACTGGCGGAACTGTAGTGCCCACCCATCCGGTGGGACCGGTTGTGCAAAGTTGTCGCTGAATCGGAACATGTGTTCCCAATGATTTCGGTAAAGGTTGTGGACCGATCCTCCACTCCCGATAATCAAGGTCTCCTCGTAGCGCAGCGGACGAAGTACTGATCCCAGTTTCACATGAAAGTGAGGATCATAGCGAGCATTCATTGACACAAGAACTGTAGGAATTGGGACACAATGGGGGAACATTCGAATCACCACAAGGAAAGTATCATGAATCCAATCAAACTTGGGAGCCGCTTTGGCATTGAAGCCCGCGGCTTGAAGCATATTCAGAACTCTTTGACCACCTTCGATATCTGGTGCCAGCTTGTACGGAAGGTATCGGTCGTTCCGTACACCTCCCATTGTAAGCTTTTGGGGGTTCGGGTTCATGCTAACTTCTACCGCATCACCTGGAGTCTCCCAATGAGCACCCTTCGAGAATTATCGTCAGTCGTTGTTCCCATTTCAGCAATCTTGGGAGCTTACCATCATCACAATTCGCTTGATTCCTCGCCGAAGGGCTTCATTCCCTATATTCTCCCAGATTCTGGCTGGTTCAGACTCTTCTCCTAGCATCATGGTTGATCCATGTGCAAACAAAAATACGGGTGTGGGCTCTGGATTGAGATTATAATCAGCAGGGAAAAGAATAGTTCCGTATTTAGTACCATACTTTTCGTATTTGGTACAGTCATGGTGGACATTGGTTGAAACAAAGATTAAACAAGTGGTAAGTCTTCAGGCTTGGGATAAGAAGAGGATTACAGCTCAAAACTATTCCGGGCAATGAGATAATATCCCTTGGTCAGAAATTTGAAACACCCGAGAGCCGACAATACTAAGCATCTTTTATTTATTGAAGTGACCCACTCCCAGCATTGTGGAGCCGACCGAAATGCCCGGGGAAGTGGATGTGGGAACAAACACAACAGGTTGCTGACATAGAAAACAATGTATTGCCAATTATCTTGGTATTTCTCTCATATTATGCCATCATTGCAACTGCTTGATCCCTTTTTTCATTCTGACTTCACCCCTATTAGTTGAAGCACAAACTTGAAAATGTCTCTCATCTTGGCATATCAGAAAATTCTCTCAGCATGGGTGGAAGGCCGCTTGGAAAATGTTCTTCAGCGTCAGAAAGAACTTTCTAGCTTGCATGCAATAATCAAAAGGGAGAAGCCGGCGTTGATCAACGCACTACGTCAAGGTACGGTTTGAAATATCTCAAAGACTATTAGAATGAACTATCCGCTGACCTCGTGCGATCCTAGATCTCTATACTACCGAGGCAAGTGCCTCCGATGAGGTTATCTCCTCGCTGAACGCTATCAACCAGCTCTATGAAGAACTAAGCTTTCCAGCCACATTGGCCAAAGAAAGATCTATTCAGGCTGGCAAGAATGCTCCAACCAACCTTGTTCCCTTGGGGCCAGTCTTGATTTTGGCCTCACCACACTGTCCGTTATCATCCATAATTATCCCACTAGCGGCTGCAATAGCAGCCGGAAGCTGCTCCCTTGTTGTTCTTAACACTACTTCACTGCATACCAACGAGAAATTGCGGAAGATTATCGACACAAGCCTCGATCAAGAAGCTATTGGGGTAGCCCCCGAAGGGAAATCTTGGGACAACGCAGAATTATGCTCACTGTGCTTCGGTGTTGCTGTCCTTCAAAACCTGGAAAGCAGCTCGGATGTTGCCGCCAGCCTGCGGATCGTTAACCCTGCTATTCGGATCCATGCTCCTTCGTCTGGTCATCCTGCCGTCTTCGTTGATCGCAGCACTCCTGATTTGGAAGCAGTGGCATCGATTATTGCAGATCATGTTATTCAAGCTCCACGGAAGCACACAGGTCGCATACCAAGGATCTGCTTTGTAGATGAATTCATCATTGATGCACTGGCACAAATGGTTCACCAGATCCTGTCCGAGAGGCACACCGAACAATTGAATCAAGTGGAATATAGCGAACTCACTCAGCTTATTGGGAACATGTTCCGCATCTCTCAACAATCAACTTTCACATCTCCTGGCTCGAATGATATTGCCAACCTGATCGTTGTCAACAAAACCAGGTATGCTCTTTTGCAAAAGAATAAGTTGCACCGCTTGCTGTACATCACTAACCGCATCCACATCTAGCAACGTGACTGCGGATACCGTTACAAAGGTTGCCGGCACTTTAACCTCCCACTGCCAAGGCGCTCTGTTCATTCCTACCACAAGTCTTGACCACGGAATTGATATTTGGAACAAATTGTATGAATCTTAACCCAGACTGGAGCTCAGGTTTGACCTGTCGCTGACCTTTTACTTCACTTCAGGAATGGAGGAAACGCCTCCCAAGCCACATACATCTTTGCAGCCAGCAGAGAGTCGTTTTATCTATCGCATTTCCTCAACTCTGACCATTTCTTCGTCAATCATATTCCATCTGACACTTACGGTGAGGCAGGCACCTTGGCATGCAAACTCTTTGCTTCATCACACTAATTGTGACATATTTAGGAATTGTTGCTCCATCTTCTCAATACGATTCGTCCGAGCTTCCCTTCCGAAGAGAGGCCTTTTCAATCAACAAATCGATTTTGCAAAAGCCTCTTCATCATGCCGGTACCAACAACGGTTCAAAGGTCACAGCCATCACATCACAACTTGGCTACCTGAACTTGAATAAGATTCGTCAGTCCGCTGGAGGAAGTATGTCTTACTTCGAACAGGGTTTGATTGTGGGCATGGCTTCTACCGTGATCTCCTTATTCGCTGTCTCCTATGTTGCATTCCAAGGGCTGAAGCTTTTGTTTCACTAAGTTGCCTTCTCGAGCACGCAGCACATAGGATAGCTTCCGTAGAGCTATTAAGTGGTATACTTTTGAATCTGTATTATAGGCAAATTACGATAATCCTTTTCTTAATTTTTTTCTACACGTGCACAGTACAGCAACTCCTGAGACCTAGTGCCTAATTAAGCTTCTTTTCTGCTAAGTAACACTAACATACATCAACACCGTGTTTCTCGTTGCTCCATAGCCCATTATACAGAGATAGTGATGAAAAGCTAAAAAGGGAAGGAGAAAGTCATGTATTCGGACTGCTGCTCATGAAGAAAAAGAAAGAGAGAAACTAGTTAAGATCCTGTCTTTAGAACTGGGGATCACCTGATCCCAAACTGATAGTCTCTGGAAATTTTCAGTCTCATGTGGTCCTTAGTCATAGTGGTCCGTGGATAACTTGAGTGAGCTCCCAGTGGGCATTTTCTTTATGTATAACACTTTTATCCACATTTAAAATGACAGTGAGTGTGAATTGCCAAACAAGGCGACAATTTATGAAGCGGATTCAGTTTCTCTCAATTAAAAACAAGACTAGAATGGTTCAACAAACGGATTCCTTTCGCTTTCTTACTCTTCAGGTGGCAGTATTGAACACGCCTTGATTATCATGGAGACCACATTGCAATGTCGTGTCATAACGACGCACAATAAATCATTATCCGCCATTCTAGCGGACGACAGCTAAGAGCCAGTGCCCGGCTTTGCTGCCAATGCAGTCACAATCTGGAAGACCGGCCATCACCCAGCGGAACTCACCGATATCGACCCCACTGTCGATGCTGCTGGTGTCCAAAATTATATCCGGGGTTCCTTTATTCGGTTAGTGGACTTCCCGCCCAACTCTACTGGACACAGGCATCGTACTCAATCTCTTGACTATGCAATCATAATGAGCGATGAGATCCAGTTGGTTCTTGACAACAGTTCCACGATCATCTTATGTCAAGGGGATGTTGTCGTGCAACAGTCAGTAAAATAACACCTTAGCCAGCTCCCGTTGCCTTGTTTCACACTTGCTGACAAGGAAACAGACGATGCACCAGTGGAATAACTTAACTGACCGGTACTGTCGAGTCGTTTTTGTACTGCTTCTCTCTGAAGGATTTGTTGTTGGAGAAGCGCTAGGAGATGAAGGAGTTCCTGAGCGATACCGAGTCAAGAGCTGAGTAACGGAAAAACGGAAATTTTGTAGCTCAACAAATCTATCTTTTATTAGGTGAATCATATAATAGATTATTTTTGTGTTTGAAGTGCGTTTGTCTGCGTGTTGTTCCCCGTGCTCTTGTTTCCTATACTAGAAGAGGGTCTGTAATTTATTGAGATGAAGTATATACAGGAATTAGACTATGTATTAACGTTACTCAATAAACTCAAAATTTAGATTGTAATTTCAATTGTCTGTTCCATGCTTCAACACTAGCCATAATCCCAGTCAATAATTTCTTCTCTCACTGGTGGAATTCTAAGAATTCTCTCGGATAGCCCTTGAGACCAAATCTCTAGTGATATTGTCAGCCACCGACACCGTTCAATGAGAAAGAAACAACCCACGTATCCATATATGCCCGAATGGCCACGATTTTGGTCTCATCATTAAACTCACAAACCCACGGGTACCCGTTGGTGAAAGGTAGTCCATTCTTGCTTTTAGTATCCACCGCTTTCATCTCCACCGCGACTTGCCTACCATCACTGATGATGTTTCGAATCTTCAGCTTCAAAGGACTGGCCCAGGTGGAGGAAAGGGTCTTAGTACCTTCATGAACTACTAGCTAATACGGGCTATAGCGGCCATTAAATTTCATAATCGGATAAGTCGGCGTCGGGTGCTTCGACGTAGCCGAGAAGGTCGTCCGGGTTGGTTCCACGGAGATACACGGCCCACTAGTTCCGTCGAAGCTATAGATTCGCGTCATCACGCTCGCCAGCCTCGATAAACTAGGGAAGTTCTCTACGCTCAACTATTATCTATTTTATTTGCTCGACTAGCCGGTCGCTAACCTCGGTCGCCAGCATCAAATCGGCCTCGGGAATAGCCTCCGCCCCAACCGTACGCACCCGAATATAATGAGATCTAGTCCGACGGATGAATGCTCGCTGGCGTCGTACGACGCGTTGTTGCTCGGCTGCTAATATTGTTTATGATACCTATTGTCGCCGTCCACGAGTGCTATTGGGTGCTACCTAACTACGCTAATCGCGCTAATGCTGTCGTATCGTATTGGCTATACGCGCGATAAATGAGTAGAATAGGTCTTTTTCACATAAAATGTCGTCCGAGTAAACTAGCAAATTTAGAATTAGCTAGTTTACGGCGGTCGGAACCTGCTATTTGTCGTAAGCCGCTACCTAGTCCTAACTTTAGATCTCGTTGCTGATTAGCGAGCAATCGGCATTAGGAAGCGGTGATTCGGAGACTAAAGGTATCGAAATACCTCTTTTAGTCGAACAGCGTGCTCGCATCGCTTACATACGATAACTAGGGTAGTCGAAGGGTAGTGAAAAAGTTGGGTGGCTATATTGAACTAGAGTAATATATATATATCGTGGGATATGAATTGAATGCAATTTGAAGAATGTCGAATACTAAATCTAGGGTGTAATAGTGTAAAAATTTGTGAGATGATAGCTAGGGAGCTTCTATAACCCCTAAATTAATTGCTTACCCCCCTGATCATTGTAGCTTACAATTATCGAGGTGATTTAATTCGTCCGAAAGCCTAGAGGTCAGCTTTAGGCCCCGGTCGCAACCCCAACTAGCCTAGTTCCCGCACCCCATCAAAACATCTCTAATTTTTAATCGCCGCCTTCTCGATAACTACTAGGCTGCGCATGCTCCGAAGCGAATAGGAGATAAATTAGATAGTCTATTAAAACTCTGCAAATTTTCAGCTTTATCTAAGCCCTCTATAATGCCCAGTCTATCGAGGAAATTAATTCCCAGTCTAGTAGACTGGGCCACCCCTTGTGGGATAGAGCAGGCTGTAAATAATCCAATGATTAAAATTGTCGTGAGAGAATTCATTTCATAGGCCCTCTACCAGTCGTGGGATAACAGAGTCCGAAAAAGCCCATGTGGGAGTATGTAATTGCGCGGACCAAGCCGCACCCGTATACCAAGTGGATAGATGACCCTGTAGAGAATACAGTTCCTGAATAAAGCCAGCTTTCAAGTCCTCCATGGAGGCCCGGATGTTAACAGATCCATGGCATTGAAAGTGGAGCCATTCAAGGCCCCTGCCACTTGCTTCCGGCAGACTGCCTGCACCGACCAACTGACGGTAACTCTGCTCGACCAGCGCTTTTGAGCCATCGCTATCCAGGGCCTGATTTCCAAACATCATGACCTTGTGATAGCGGTCAGGAGAATCTAAGTTTTTATACCATTGCAGGAGCGACAGATCCGGGAGACCCAGCCAGTTTCTGGAAGCGGAGTTAATGATTGTTATGTTCAATGGCAGGTTCGAAGAAACAACACCGCCAGCATAAGCTTGTGTGTATGCCGTCTTAGACAAGACACTGAGTTCCTTTTTGTCGAGCTTGAACGGCGTGAGGTTGGGTACAGTTAGTGGGATAGCGATAAGCAAACGCTTTGCGCGAATCTCAGTTTGATGCCCGTCCGCTCCTTTGGCAATAATGCTAACACCGTTAGGTGTTCTTGTTGCATTGACAACAGTGCTTGAATAGAGAACATCATCACTCAGAGTGTCCGACACTCTATCGTATATGTCCTGGTTCCTATGGGACGCCACATATAGAGTTCGGGCCTTGCCAGTGTAGACTCGCGCAAGCGGTGCTGGGAACGACTGCATAACGTAAAAGGTCGGCTAAGCCTCTAGCTGCCCTAGGCCTACAGCCGATATGTCCCAGATTGTAGGCACAGCAGCCTCAATCTCGTATTTTCTCGCGAAATCACCAAAGTTTAGAAGCAAATCTTTGGGTATATTGTCGGCGGTGGGGAAATTCCACAGTCCAGGCAACATCATGCCCTCGTATTTCTCACACAGTTCCACATACCTTTGGAATGCAGCAAGTTGTTCAGCTGCTGTGGGGGACGTGTAGTTCACGAATTTTCCAGTGCTGAAATCTGCATACCGGGTGTTCACTAATTCCTGTTCAGACGCATGTACTGATACATTAAACCGCGCAAAGAATTACGTAGCATTGCCATAATCCAGGAAGGCCTCAACACCCAATTCGTAAGGCATGCCGGTCTTTGGATCAGTCCAGGTATCAACCGCACCACCCTTTCGAACGAGCACATCAGTTAGGCGTTGATCACTAGGCACGAAATACTTATTTCCAGGTTACTCACCAAACGTGCCTCTCTCTCAACCAACGCAATGCTCTTCCCATAATCCTCACGGAGCCTAACAGCAGCATAGGCGCCAGCAGCACCGCCGCCAACGACTACCACATCTTTCGAGATGGTGTGGGTAACAGGGCTTGCGGAAGACATAGCAACAACGCTTGCCGCTGTCAGCAAGCTAGCTGCCTTCGCCAACATGATGTGAAAAATGTCTAACAAATGTAAAGAATAAAATCGACGAAAGATGATTTTGAGATATTAGCAAGAAATAGTATGTCATTATTTATATACAACAGAATGGGCGCTAGTTAGTGTTAATGCCTAAGCCCGGCTGTCATGTCTTCCGCTGACTAATAACGGGAACTTTCTTCGGGACATAAAACAAATCGAAGAGTTCTGTTTATTGCTGTACGAGTGGACTTGAATTCGAGATCGGAGCGAAAAGGAAGTTCTACTTTCCACACAAGGAGATAGGGTTTGTGAAATTATCTCCATTCGAACAAACTATAGCCAATCTTACACCATGACGTTCATTGACTGGATCCACTAGAAGCCGACGAACGCGTTTTCACCAATTTATGAGGCGGATCCGCAATGTTATACTATAAGTAATCTTGGGTTGAATAAGGAGGTAGTTAGAAAGCAGAAAGTGATCCTCGTATTCCATATGCTAAGGTTCGTGGGGAAAAGGCACCGTCTGCAAGATCACTGGCATACTAAAGCTCAATGCTTCTGTGACTTTCCAATTCTTACTACCGGAGCGGTGGACATCAAATAATACATTGCATCGAGGAGGTGAGCCTTTTCTTGTAGGTGTGGGAAACCATACTGGAAAGGTTACGAAGATAGAGAATCGAATGTGTAACATTTGTCGACGGGTTGATATGTCCCATTGTCACATGATTCGTCCTCACATAAGTAGAAGCTATCTACCCTTCTTCCTGTCACGTAGTTTACCACGCATACTATACACACTATTGTACTCCATGATTTCATCTATCATCTAGATTCTAACAGCGTACAGAGAAAAGCCCACGGAAAGGAGGAAGTAAGAAAATGGAGTGAAGCGGAGAGTGAGAACTGTTAGTTAACTCGCTATGACCGATTAATTAAAGTAATGACCACCTGGACGCCCGGGCATATTGTGTCGTTTAGTCAGCGGAAGCATCCAGACGTCGGGCAGCCGCCCACATCCTTGGCGCGACGATCCAAGGCGGGTATCCTGCAGCGGGTCAGGATGGTCCTCGATATTCTCCCCATTTCCATTATTTTCTCGGACTTAACATCACCGGACTAAAGCTTCACGCCTATCAACTTGCTAGTCCTCGGTCTACGCTCCTAAATCCGTTCGTAACCAAACTTTGGAAGCGGTGCGGCTGGCTGCCCACGTGGGTGCTAACATCACATAGCTTATAAAGTGGAGATATGCGCATTGCGAATATCCATAGTAAAGCCTATTTGCAACGAATCTTGTCTCAGAGAAATTTTAAGTTATGGAAGGGCGTATTACCGAATATTGTATGGCGGTTTAAGTCAAGCGCCGGTTTCCGTTATATCCGAGATGGTTATAGCGGGGTATATGACTACGACAGCCTGGAATCCTTTCTTGCGAAGGTCAGTGACACAAATTTCATCATGGGCGCCATTTATTCCCAAGTTTTTGTTACACCAGCATACCCAACCAAAGCTTATGATGGCAAAACTGTGATTGTGACCGGTTCGAATGTCGGAATCGGATTTGAAGCAGCGAAACATTTCGTCCGTCTTAATGCTGCTAAAGTGATACTTGCAGTGCGAAACCTCTCGGCAGGGGAATCAGCAAAGCGGTCAATCGAGACATCAATAAAGAGAGCTGGCGTGTGCGAGGTCTGGGAGCTTGACCTCGGAGCTTTTGACTCTGTCAAAGCTTTTGCAGATCGTGCATCCAAACTCCCTCGACTGGATATCGTGATTGAGAATGCTGGAATTGCGACGTACACGTTTGACATCTCCGAGGGCCATAAACGTACTATTACGGTCAACGTTATTAGTACCTTTCTGCTAGGCCTTCTACTCCTCCCTAAGTTGAAAGCAACTGCCAAAGCATTCCCGACATCCAGCCCACGTCTCTCCATCGTGACAAGCGACGTTCACGCCTGGACAAGTTTCCCGGAGCGGACTGCAGATAACACGTTTGTCGCGCTGGATAGGAAGGAAACGGCAGATATGCAAGAGCGCTATTCTACCTCGAAGCTCCTGGAAGTGTTGGTGGTGAGGGAGCTTGCCACCAGACTTGAAGATTCTAGAGTCATTCTCAACATGTTGACTCCAGGACTGTGCAAATCGCAACTGTCACGCGAAGCAGGTTTAGGGCTCCGACTAATGATATTTCTCTTCGGACGTCAGACAGAAGTTGGTAGTCGGACCATACTCGCGGCTGCAGAGGCAGACTGGGATAGCCATGGTGCATATATGCTAGATGGCAAGGTCAACAACGGAGTATTGTCAACATTCGTCCAAAGCGAAGCTGGATTGGAGGCACAACAAAAAGTGTGGAGGGAATTGGGAGAAATTTTGGAGGAGACCCAGCCAGGTATCACAAATTCCATCTAAACTGCTTAGGGAGCTGGATATGTAAGGTGTTGACCCGCCTCTCACTCTATGGCCTTGCCACATGGCCGTTCCCGCACGGTCCCTTACTACTACTGCCTTCTCTGCTACTTCCATTGCTGTTTGGATTATTCCACTCCTTCTCTTCTCCGTACCTTTGTACCTAGTATGTGCCCTGGTCAAATTAAATTTACGTCAAGCTTCTGTTGTGTGCCTGTACGCCTGAAGGTACCACATGTCGAGACATCATCTATATTAGTAGTTACCTCTCGCTCTCTTCTCTCTCTCTCCTCTCCATCTCCAGCTTTGATTTATTGATCTCAATTTTAAGTTTTCTTCACTGATTTAATTCTCTTGTATTGCGATCCCAAGCGCTTCTTATTCGAAGCCAGATATAGACCAACAAACAACTATATCCAATGATAACGGGTTATATAGATGGTGTACTATACTGGAAGAAAACTACATATGGAGACGGTAATACACCACATCCTCCAAGGATCTTCAAGATGACTTACCGACGGAAATGTGCGGCCTACATGTAATGTGAGAACCTCTTGGAGACGCTTTTTCAAAGCGTTGATGCCAAAGTTCTCAGCCCGCACGCGGTTCCAAGGAGGAGTTTGATGCCACTTTTGCTCCAGAACTTGGACAGCCCCTCGACCTGTTTCGCCTGATATCTATTATCATAACGATGCATCCCACTCATACTTACCCCGATTACCTGGATGAGGTGCGCTTTATTCTTCTATTCGAGTCAATAGTACTGGTACATGGTTTCTGAGATAAGGGTGGCAAGTGCCTCTTCAGAGGTTGGCTGGTGCAACACCGTCCTTGGTTGGGAGATTAAGCATTTTTTCTGGAGCTAACTCATCACACTGATCTTCAAATACAATAGTATGATGCATCACCCCACCTCTGGAGAGGGAAACACCCGAGAGACCGGGTGGGCGCAACCGAAGGTGGAGGCAGCCGATAGGTGGAGGAAACCTGCTGTGGAAGTACCCAACATAAAAAGCGGAAACAATAAGACTCAGCATAAGCGCTTTGGAATCATTTCCGCGTTATTGACAGATCTATCTTGTGACACTAGCCACAAAATGCCACTAAAGGTCATTGTCGTTGGTGCAGGCCTGGGAGGCTTGGGCGCAGCTATTGCGTTGAATCGGGCCGGACACGATGTTCAGGTTTATTCCAATTCATCGCATGTGTTAATTCAATTTACTAACTGTCCACCCAGGTTATTGAACAGTCCGGATTCCTCAACGAGGTCGGTGCAGCTATTCACGTTGCCCCTAACGCAAGTCGCATCCTGAGAGAATGGGGCTGCGACTTCACAAACCTAGAGGCATCCCCATGCAATCGACTTCAAGTGTGGAACTCAGCGGGTGAACTGCTTTGGACTCCTATTGTATGCTTCTCTCTCCGAATATGATTGAACCCCTAAAGTAACTGTTTGATGCAGGTGACCAAGGAACTCCAAACAACACTGGATATACATGATGACTGGCTCTTGACTCATCGTGTTGATCTACACAACGCCCTTCGGGTGACAGCTGCGAAGGAGTTTAACGGCAGAAGAGTGAACGTCCGGTTGTCTTCTCGTGTGGAATCAGTAGTGCGTAACAACCACAGATGTTTTTAATATTTCAAATTCACTGACAATTCCAGGATGCCGAGACGGGAGTTGTCTTACTCAAAGATGGAGCTACGTTCTCTGGTGATTTGATCATTGGTGCCGATGGGATTCACGTAAGTTAACTATCGAAACCTTGGCCTGCGAGTGCACAGTTCACTGATTAAACCAACAGTCCCGAACCGTGAGCAGCGTCACCGGAGAGGAGCCACGGAAGGAAAGCACTGGTCAAAATTGTTTTCGGTTCTTGATTCCCGTTTCCAAGACACAGGACAATGAATTGGCTGCCTCTCTCTTGAAAAAGACTGGACTAGATGGTCTCCACGCATTCACAGCGAGCGACCGGCGACTTGTGTTCTACCCATGCCGTCAGGGTCAACTGTTGAATGTTGTCGGTATTCACCCTGCAAGAGACGGCGTCTCGACAAAGGATTCTTCCTGGCTGGATTCCAGTAATGTCGAACATCTTTATGAGACCTACCAAGATTTTGGACCGGAGGTCCGAGAAATGTGTCGCCTTGGTGAAGACGTGAAGCTGTGGAGTCTAGGAACCCGTTCGCCACCAACAAAATTTGTCAAGGGTAAACTTGCTCTTGTGGGAGATGCAGCACACCCGACTCTTCCCCGTAAGTTTTTTCATTCTCTATTACACTATAAAGTGACTTAGTATGATGGCATTGGCTAACTAATGGCATGGTTTAGATCAAGGCCAGGGTGGTGCTCAGGCATTCGAGGATGGCGCAGCACTTGGTGCGCTGTTTCCCTCGGACACAACACCGGAGCAGGTATCTGCACGCCTGGAGTTGTACAACAAGGTCCGCTATGAGCGAGCATTGACAGTCATGATGATGTCAAAGACCCATGACGAGCGCCGCGCCGAGATGCTCGACGAATTGCGCAAATATGTGCCGAATGCCGAACTCCCCAAAGACATGTTTTCTTTCACTTGGCCTTCCAATCCAGCACAAGATGCCCAGCGCCTGCTAGCTACTGAGGTAAATGTCAAGAGGGCTGTGCTTGGTTAATTTTGGAAAGGATCGGTCATTGCAAGTCGGTGTCAACCATATAGATTAGATATTCCTTTGGCAAACAAACACTGCATATTTTGCTTCCATTGTCCCATTTATTCTCTCCCATCTTTGAATTTACCAGCTATAGACTTATAGGATGGATTTGAGCTATTAAGAGAGAGAAGACGAGCAGTGAGAGTACCTAGTGCGTAGTCCTATTGTGCACTTCTTTAAGTCAATTTTGACAAAATATATGACCCCCTTAGGAAGCCTCTATATTTTCATGCGGCTTTTCAGATGTGAATACAATACGTAGCTTGTCAGGGAGATTCAAAATATACTTTTAAACTTAGTGTAAAATCTATTAGAAGTCCCCAACAGCAACTTGCTAAAGGATCTAAGAACATGCTGAGGAAATCAATACGTAGGTGAAAGGATGGCGGGATACAGAAGTAGCTAAGGGAAAGTAACCAATCAGAAGACAGAAACAGACCATAAAGTCTGCTAAACTCACAAAATCGTGTTCGTTCTTCAGAGGCACTGACCAAATGACTTCATTTTAAGAAAGGGCTGGTTGCGGGCATCGACTTCTTCCACACTTCCAACATGTCGGAATCATTTCTCCGCATGATCCAACAATTGACTCTTTAGTGGTACCCGACCTTCCTTTGAACCCCACTTGCTAGCGCTTTTGTATTGCACGGTAATGAGCCCAATTAGGCCTTAATTAATTCAACTATTGATGCCTAGAACATAGTATTCGCTTGAAAATGACGGTTTATCTTATTAGCGGTAAAAAGAATAGTCAAGGTGTCCTCTACATTGTTAGCAGGGTATGTCGAGTCAAAATTACCCGGTGGAGAGCCGATGCTATTTTACCGTACTTCGAAACAAATACAAATCTGCGGCAATCCTTACCACCGAGACAACGGAAGATTCCTAAAGTTTGCTATAGTCTGTCGCTAGCTTTATGATTTGCCCCTGTATTAAAGTGCAATTGGCAACTATTGGATACTATGAATACTCCGCTAATTTGTGCAGAAAATCAGGGTCCATGCTGAAGGCAGAATAAGCCTTGTTTCATACCTTTCACAACCTATGGACCAAGAATAGACCTGTTAAGAATATACTTGCTAGATATTGCGCAATTTGGGAGCCTGAGCAGAAATTTCACGGTGATTGTTGTTCGAGGGGTGGCGTTTCATAAACAATCCACGTGATCGTCAAAAATGAACGTCGATCTTCGATCGACGGGGCGGAAATGCTTCCCTTTAATAAGAGAATGACCTTGTAACAATTATTGAGTCGATGCTGTTAATTATTCCCACCTCTCGCTAGATTCAATCTGGAGTGAAACTAGTATGAATTGGTTGTCTGTGTCAATTTGACCTGGGCATCGGTTACTTCTGCAATGCAATCTACCGACATATATTGTGACATCTGCAACACCTCCTTCCAGAGGCGAGAACATTATGAACGGCATATTCGCACCCATACGAAAGCGAAGCCGTTCTCCTGTACCGAGTGTGGTCAGCACTTTGGCAGAGTGTACGTCTCCAGAGCTAATTTCCCCGCTGAGACAAAGAACTAACCACCCAAAAAGAGACTCGCTATCACGTCATTATACCACAATCCATCAGGGCAGCCTCGACAGTAAGGCTCAGACCGGCGATCGGCGTCGCATAGCCAAAGCGTGCAAACCGTGCAACATTTCGAAGGTCAGGTGTAATGGGAATCAACCGTGTCAGCGTTGCCAAAATAATGGCATCGACTGCTATTATGAAGCTTCCCATAAGCGCAAGATAACGAAATTACCCGCTGTGACGAATAATTCCTCGAATGAGCTTTCAGTTGATCCTCTGATTGAGGATTACAGTCAACCAACTCGAAAGAAAGCAAACGTTACTGTAATGGAAAGACCCGTCGTTCAAACGCCTACACAATCAGATCAGTTCCATGCACCATCCGTGTCTTTCGAAGGTATCTCTGATGATGGGCTATTTGAAAATACGCCGTCTATGATACACGAGCCCAACGGCATCCAACCCTTCAGCGAAGGAGGAACAGAGCTGGATAATATCTGGGATTTCGACCTGGATATGAACTTCTTTCCGAGCCTGTTTGACCTCGACTCAGCGGCCGAGCGACCCGATAGTCTCTGGCCGGCACCGAGAGAGCCTGAGCAGGTTGCGGCTAAGACCCTTGTACCTCCCACACCCTTGACACCCGCAGCAGTGGCTGAGATTTATAACTGCAGCCTTTCACCAACCCTGGAAGGAGAAGCCATAGAACCACGGCAATATCAGCCAAGTTCTATCAACATTGACGCGCAGTTGTCATTCCCCAATATGGAGCATATCTCCACAGACGAAGTGGATCAAGAGAACCTGGCTCATGTCCCTGAAGTCTCAAATATTGTTGTCGGTCAGATGGCCCAATTGGCATTGACTATCGAAACGACATCAACTTTTCCAAGATTTGTTGACTCAAGGTTGCCACCTGCCCCTATAATCAACGCTTGGGTGCAGCTCTACTTCGAACATTTTCATCCAATCTTTCCTTTCCTGCATAAGCCGTCCTTTGGTACTTCGGACACACATTGGCTGCTCATATTTGCTGTTGGCGCCATTGGGGCTCAATTTTCTGAACTCCCCCAATCGCAAGCCTGTTCAAGGGCTATGAATGAGATGGTCCGACGGTCGACATTATATCTGGTACGATATTTTGAACGGTGCTTTCCAGTAACATATGAGGCGATGTGAGACTAACGCCAAATCAGTGCGAAAATCATAATCAAAATGGCCGGGAACTCTGGCTGACACAGGTCATCCTGCTCAATCAATTGGGCTTACGGTATTCTGGCGAACGGAGGGCCCTCGAAATTGCCGAACTGTTGCAAGCACTTCCTGTAACCCTAGCTCGTCGGAAACGATTATTCGCGAACTATCTGCCTCGTCAAAGGGTATTCCATCTGGATCTACCCCTGGATCAGAAATGGCAGCTCTGGACTCTTGACGAAGGGAGGCGGCGAACTGGCTTTGCCATTTGGGTGAGTGGAGGAACACCTCAAACATAGACCTCCGTATTTTCATTCTAACGTTGAAATCAAGTTGATGGATTCGGCTTTTGAAACCGACTTTGACTTGTGCCGCGTGATGGGAACCCATGAAATGCAAATCTCCTTGCCGCAAGAGGAAAAGCCATGGGCGGCATCCAGCGCACAAGCCTGGGCTGGCTATCCAGCTCGCAAGGGTAGGTGAAATTTCAACTGATTGCTGCATTTATTCTAACGAGGTAAATAGCAACCAATTCCCCGGAAACTCTGCTTCAGGTGGTGTGCGACGCAAGCTGGGCTGCAACATGGAATAAAACAGGAGTGCTCGGGAAAAGTGCTATTTTACAGCAACTCCTCAATACTATTGAAGAGAACCGCCGGCAGTCATTATACTATTCCTCCAATGTCTCGGTCGATGATTGCACAATGGCTGCAGATGCACTACGACAAATCCTTACAATAACATATCACCAAGGGCAAGAGCTTCCTATGAACGAACTGAAGGCTCTGAGTGCTCATCGGATCATTATTCTCTCCGCGCTGATGATGGACAATCTACCGAAAATGCCACTTTTATCGACTGTGTTAAAAGTCAAATTCAAGCGATACGGCAATTCAGACTTAGCCCGACTAGAAAGGGAATGGAGCTCTTCCCCCCACAAAACGAGGCAAGCTGTTGTGTATGCGGCAGACTTATTTGAAACCGTTCGATCTACCCACTGCACGCATTATTCCACGCCAGTACTTTTGTTCAAATCTGCATTGGTTCTGTGGCTATATTCTGTTATCTTGGGTCAGTCACAGGACTCTCCGTCCGACGCGACCTCTGTCGTTATAGGGACATCAGACTTGAATCACGCGAAACGGATCCAGTGGATTGAGACTGGTCGAGGATGTATCAAATTTTCGGGAGTGGGAAATATCTCTTCTCCTTCAGGTTTGGGAAAACTCTTGGACGAATCGATTTCCGTCATGAGGACCCTCAAGTGGTGGGGGATCAGTAAGATTTATGAACAACTTTTGGTTCGACTACGAGGAACCTAAAATTCTTCACATAGCTAAATAAGAAATATTCACACGTTCGAGGGTTAGATAAAGACCAACGTCCTCCGTATTCCAACGTTGTACATTGGAACATTCCCCAAGGTCGAATACTTCCGCTTTGTAACCGGAAGCGGGTATCGTAATGATCTCCGTATATTCCCTTATTCCCATTAGCTACATTCCAAGGTTCACTATATATATTAACTATAGCCACTAAGCCTTTAAAATTAAGAACTAAGGCTTATTCTACTATAAGATATCCGGATATATTAGAATTCTATATTTTTAATACTTCGCTATACTAAGCGAATATCGAAGTGCTTTAATATATACTTCGATTATGTCAAGCGACCTAAGTTTAAACTTAGCAAGGTAGAGTGGCGGTAGATCGATCACCTCCTCTTTATCACTAAGCCTTTCTAACCATTTAGTACCATCCTTTCTAAAACGAAGGATATCACTATATATAACGTCTTTAGGGTGTATAACGCACTTTTTGACTACTTTAAGAAATCAATCGAACGGCTTATACTAAAATTATCTCTTAGAAAGTGGCTATACTTAATGCTCTATATACGGTTATAAAGACGCTCTTAGTTTACTACGTAAAAACCGAGGAGATCTACAGAATCTTTACGCTATTAGCACAATTCTTACGCTATAGTATAAACTAAGCTTCTTCTTAAGTAAGACATAGGTAGACCTTGACATTTCCCACGGGACTCCCACCATGGGACTAAATTTTGGTCCCATAGGAATTCCAATAGGAGTAAATACCAAAAGATATAGCTATTTAATAACCGCTTTTTAACTTCTAGGTAATTTTATATAGAGTAAAGTAATATTAATATAGTATAGATAGGAAACTTTTCTACTGGTATAGACGTCTATGGGAATTCCCATGGTGGGACTAAGGAAATATTTTAGTCCCATGGACATACTGTAGGACTAGATTTTGGCTAGTCCCTCATGGGAAATGTCAAGATCTAATTCGAATACACGCTGCTGGAATAGGCTAAAGCTCTAAATAGCCGGAGCTTAACATAACACTTAATTAAGGAAGAAGTGAGAATATCGAAGAAAGGGGATTTAATCTTACAGTAGTATATATTAGCTGGGATCTTAACGCGGAGGTGCGTACATATCTCGTGAGAAGGACAGGACATTAGAGAGCTGGAGGTGCATCCACGGCTCATTTTTGTATTCAATGCATTGCTAGCACTAAATTTTCATTTATACTACGGGTTTTATAGGTTTTATAGGTTTTATAGGTTTGGCTTATATACAACAGGCTAGTGCTTCCACTCTTTAAGACCCAGCCTCACATTTTATACTAGAGCACGATTAGGCGTACGGACACGGGTTCCTGCTTCAACTGGAAAGAAGCACCTGCATAGCCCTTACGATACTAGTTAGGCTCCAACAGATTAATAGACCTTTGATTGATTGACTGATCGATTGAAGCATGTGGTGTCTCCGTACATGATTGATACTTGATTTGCATGAAAAGTCTACTACATACATTAAATAAAGAAAGCCTCAGAGCACTTATTATCCAATCACCGTCTCACTCTCGGAAGAACCAGTCTTCCATGAGAGTAAAGAACATTCTCTCCTCCAAATCTATCAGTAGTCCGATCGCCGCCCTCATGTCGCATCGGAGGTATGGTACTTGGAGTATTGACAGGCCCGATTTCGAGGCTCAGTGACTGTCCTCTATCGAAGAGGAATGCAGCCGGGTACAAGGGCAGGAGAATCTTGTAGACGTCCCCTCGGACAACCTTAGATCTGGGAACATTGGACTGACAGATGACTTTCTCCTTTACGAAGTTCAGTGCAACCTCATCACGGTGCGAGAGACGGAAATAACCCCGCGCAAAGCTGTCCATAGGTTCGCCATGGTTGCCAGAGAGGATGATGGTTTCGCTGTTTGAGTCGATGGCGCGAAGATAGACGAATAGATCTAGATCATCGGCCTCTGTGCTGACTTCCAGCTCGAGATAGGGGGAACCGAGGATCTCGAAGGATTTGGTAAAGGACGAGTCGAGTACGAAATGGAGGTTTCTAGACGTGGAATTATAGCCTTGGGTTTTGAATGCGATGCGCTCTGCATGAGCGGGGCTAGTTAGAGAGAGCTTTTTGTCTGGGGTGAGGTAGAAGGCGACGTCTTCTGCGTCCTGTGGGGGAAATGCAGTCTCAGTGTCTCTATAAAACGTCTCTTTGCCATGGTGCTGCAGAAGTCGGAGACGAGGGACACTAAGCATTCCGTTATCCTTCATATCAAAGAGAAAGTGGTCGAGGAACTTCCTCTGCAGTTCAATGTGTGCCGGCTCATAGAACGCAGCGAGATGGTTGCCGGTATGCATTTCCAACCACTTATACTTGGACGAGATACCGTTAAAGGCTCGAATATTCCCTGCTAAGTGGACCTCAGGGTCTGTCCAGTTCCCAGCCAAGTAGAAAGGGACTTCAATGTCAGAAAGCTTGCGGACCCGGTCAAGGACACCCCAGACTCCTTCGTTCGGGTACTCAGTCATGGCGAGCAGCTTCGGGAAATCAACCCGGCCGGCTGCCAGCTCCTGTTCGCTCAAAGATTCATCCTGCTTCCCAGCCTGATAGGGGAGAACAACGTTGTTATACCAGTGCGATTGAAAATTATTGCTGTAAATGCCCCCTTTTCTGGCAGCGTGATAGACGTTACACCCCGACTCATAAGACATGACACATGTCAGATGCGGGGGCTTTTGCATGGCTGCCCAGTATCCAACCATGCCATAGTAACTGATGCCGCTGAAGGCGACTTTGCCCGTGCACCACGGCTGAAGAGCAACCCATTCAGTCACGTCGTAGAGATCTGGAAATTGTTACCTCACGGCTCGAAATTAAAGGGAACGAAATGCACCTACCTTGTCCTTCCGCATCTGCCCGAATAGCAACAGACCGCTCGAGACCAAATGGGTCCAGCCTTCCTTGGCTACCCCCGATGCCGCGCGCGTCAACACGAAGAAGTGCATAGCCGAACTCTCGACACTGTATCCCATGCCTGATATCAGCCTCACATCAGCGGTCACAAAAACAAGCTCAGCCGACTTACCCAAATGGCGGGATCGCATAGCTCGAATGCAGCATCAGGACCCAATGGCTTGATGTCCTTATACATCTCCGCGTAGATTGGCGTACGCGGCAGTCCAAAAGTAGAGGCATGAATATCCTTCCCATAGGGTCCCATGCTGCAGATTACTGGTACTTTCTTCCCCTCCTTGGATGCAGAGAAAGGTAGGAATAAATTAGCGCAAAGCTCGATGCCATCGCGCATGGGGATGTAAAGGTGCTTGGCACGGGTGTATCCTTCAACATCCGCCGTGGACGTCTCGTATTTCAGCCGATTTGCGGACATTGTGAGACAAATTCAGAGCGTTGGGGAGATGAGGAAGAGGGATGAGGATATGGCAAGGCGTAGACAAAAGATTGAGGCAGAGCAGGTGGGATGCTTGTAGGGGACGTTGTACGTGGCGGGAGCCGCTGATTCTGGCGGTAATAGATGTCTTCTTAACTTATTACCACGTTGATTTCCAGTTAAAGGGAGATGGACATCAGCTGTAGAAGAATTGCCGGTAGTTATACTAGTTATACTGGGTACGAACTTCCTCATCTCAACTCGCCGGGGGTGGCGGGGTGGCGGGGTGTTTCCTGGCACTGCAGTTCTGCCGTGCGTCGCAATCGCGGTGACCGCTACACGGTCAAACCGGTCACCGTGTTAGGCCGTGTTTTTTATGCTCCTCACCCGTTTGGAAGTCTAAAGGAGACCATGTGGGGCGAAACCCTGAAATACGGGGAAACCGGGGTAGCGCTTAGCGTGGTTCGTGGTTTTCTAACTAGACCTTTTCCTAATATAAGTCACGTCCTCCTTTATCTGTGGCGTTGGCATTGTGGATATATATACATATATATATATATCAAGTAAAGACGTCCAGGTTTCACACTGCTGGCGCCCAAGTTGCAAAACAAACGTTTTTCCGTAGCATTTGTCACCTCGGGGTCTCAATCCGCCCTACATGGCTTCACAATCTGCCACTGCGCTCTCGGCGCCAGAGGAACCGACGACCCATGTTAACTCAAAGACAATCATCTGTCTTGTGGTTGGTTTACCCTCTAACCACTACCCGCAGCGATCAGCTTCAGACTGACCAAACCTCCATCTAGGCCATCAATATCACCTACATGGCACAGTTCATCTCTCTCATCGGGGCAGGCTTCTTGGCACAGTCAATGGCCCAAGTCGTCGGTGGTACAAACAAGACCGTCTGGTACTCCTCTTGCATCGCCATTATGACAGTTGCCCTGAACCCGCCCATCAGCCAGGCCGCTGACTACTGGGGCCGGAAACCTATCCTTATCGCATTGTCTCTTACCGGCGTGGTCGGATCCATAATTGTGTCCCGGGCCCGGAACTCTAGCACTATCATCGCCGGCTTTGCCATTCTCGGCCTTAACTTCGGATGCCAGTCAGTTATCCTGGCTGTTTTGTCGGAAGTTCTGCCCCGACAATACCGGCCCATGGGTCAAGCGTCTGCCATGGCATCAGCCAGCCTTGGAGCAATTATTGGGCTGTTAATGGGTGGAGGAATGCTCCAACACGGCAACCTTCCCCACTACCGTATCTACTGGTATATTGAGGCTGGTCTCTACGCAATCGCGGTCCTAGGGTGTCTTATCGGCTACAATCCTCCCCCCGAGAACTTCAAACATCCCTCAGCACGTCTGAAAAGCTCAAACGTCTTGACTGGTTTGGATACTTCCTTTTTGCCCCGGGGCTCGCCCTATTTTCCATGGCGCTGTCGTGGTCCAAAAACCCATATTCCTGGAGCAGTGCGAACATCCTTGGTCCATTCATTATCGGCGTCGTAGCCATGATTCTCTTCGCCGTTTACGAGTGGCGCTTCAAGAAGGATGGCATACTTCATCATGACCTCTGGGTTAATAGGAATTTCGCCGTCTCCCTTCTTGTCATTTTCGTCGAAGGCCTTGCCTTCTTCGCGGCCAACTCCTACTTCGCCTTTGAAATTATGGTTATATATGACGCGAACATTCTCTTGGCTGGTGCCAACTTTACCATCATGTTTTGTACTGGTCTGGTTTTCGCCCCAGTGTTCGGGCTGTGGTCGTCGAAGCGCAAGACAATTCGGCCGCCCCTCGTTCTGGGTGGTGTTTTCCTTCTATTGTTCTTTATTCTTCTGGCAACGGTCAAGATAGACACTCCCCGCTATGCCTTCTACATATTCCCACTTCTGTCTGGCATTGCTCTCGTATCTATTGTGCCACTCTCAATGGTCTCTGCTCAGTTAACGACTTCCCCAGAGTTAATCACCTTAGCATCGGCGTTGATGACTACAGTCAGGAGCTTGGGAGGTGCAATTGGCCTAGCCATCAACAATGCCGTTCTGAACGACACCTTGAATAAGGAGCTACCGGAGAAAGTCGGTGCGGCGGCGCTCTCACTGGGACTGCCCTCCTCATCTTTGCCTGAACTGATCAACGCTCTGGCTACGCAAAGCAAGAACGCTGTCGCCGCGGTACCAGGGGTCACGCCTGAGATTGCTCAGGCGGCAGTGGTAGCGATGAAAGAGGCGTACTTGTCCGCCTTTAGAAACGCCTGGATTATTTCAGCCTCCTTTTGTGCTGTCTTAGTGATATGTGAGTCTTACAATGTCCCCTATCAAAATACATACTTATCAGCCACAGCATCTTGTTTCATAAAGGAACAGGGAGCTGACTTTGACGCCCGCATCGATGCCCCCATGGATGCTGGATTGTACAATGTACAAGGCCATTTGGTGTTGTCGCCAGATATGGAAAAGTCAGTCGACAGTCATGGCCCCCAAGGGACAAGCGTGAAGCACGAAGAAAACGTTCCACCTTAGCCGATAGCCATGACCAAGGTTGAGCGGAAAGGTGGTTTGAGTCGGTCAAAGTTTGAGTGTTTACTGACGCAGCTTATCTGCATACTTGTACTTGATTGTATGGTTTTTGTTCAAAATTGCTCTCTTGAAAGGAGTTCACGCCACAGAAGAAGCTGGGTATCTCGTCGTTACTCTAATATGGCCGGGATAAGAAGAAAATAGGATATAACCCGTGGTGTACAGCTCGGCAATCACACAACAGTTGAATATTAGCGTCTACAAGACCATTATCACAACAACAGCAAGGTACCTGGGAAAGGTTGATCGTGCGGCTGTCGGTTAAACGTAGCCTGTGGCATATGACAATCAAGCCTAATAGGGTATTGACTGACATGTTTACTGTTGATAGTTTGGAAGAATAAGTCTATTGCCAAAAAAGTGATGATATGCAAGACTAATACGAACAAAAGCGATTGAACAAGTCTGCCGCATGCCACATTAGGCTACGTATAGTTCGTCAGCATACCCGCCACTTTTTAACCCCTGCAACTGAACATAGTTCAACTGCTCATTGTTCTCAAAGGCGTAATCGAGCGAGTCTCGTGAATTCCACTCATTTCGGCCATCAAAGTCTAAGAACTTGGACAATCCTCCACTAGATATACTGGCGAGTTCGACCATTCCAGGCACTATATGCTCCAACTCTACCCCGGGTTGCGTGAGCTGTTTTAGTCCTGGAATGGGGGCGGGGCTGTTGTCTTCGTTACCCCTATTATCATCCCCCATTTTCTCACCGGTAATCCCTCGTATTAAGCCAGACCGGCTAACGTTAGGGTAATTGGAGGACCTAGGGTGGACACAAGGAGGGAAGTATAGAGCAAAACGCTTTTCGAACGACATCTCTGCCGAAGGATGGTCGCCATGGATCAACATTCCTCTTAGATCTGTCAATTTAAGGCCTTAGTATACCCACACAGCAATTTGCGGGAAGCGAACATACCTAATAAAACAGAAGCAAGATTCCAGACTGAGGCATACTGTAATAACACCAGCCTCACCATGTCGGTGCTGTGGGACGGCGTACCTGAGGCCGGAACTGTTTCTTCTGAGGGGTATGCCAGGCCTGATAGCAAGCAGCATGCAAGAAACGGTTGGCTCAAACGGATGTACTCGGGTTGCCATTGGTATAAGATTTGAGATAAGTGTCGTGAGAAGCTCAGCATCTCGGGTCGTTGCGTTGCGAAACTAGCCCGAATCGTAGCGCGGCTACACACAACCATCAGGTGCATGCCAATCACCCAGTTGTGCTTTGCAGCATCGTCGGAGTGACCAGAGAGCTCGAGGCTTTCCAGGCTGAATCTCTGCGAAATGACGAGAGAGTAGCATGTGATGGCATCAACGAGCTCGTCCTTATCGCGCGTACAAATGTGTCGACTGGCAGCGAATTCGCTGGTCATGGTCATGAGGAAGTTGCCAACGAGGTACCATGCTCGATCGCCTTGATTCGGCGAATCGAGTAGTATCTCCCATACTGCAGACGGCCTCGGATCAATAATGGGAGACTTGACCGGGTTGTCGGCGAACCAGACCCCGTCATTAACAGGCAGCCGTACGGCTATCATTGAGCGGTTGATAGAGCATGGACGTCTCGACATGACGGAGCCAAACGTATCAAGTTCCCAAACCAGCCAAAACGCTCGTCGTTGTTCCTCTAAAAACGACCATTCTGTTGGCTTCGGGCAGTCGTCTTGCTGCTCGTCCATGTTGCACAAATTCAAATCGTAGGCCAGACGAACGCAGTCACCGGCAAGGATCCAGGCGCGATGGGAAGGCCCGGAAGTGTACTGATAGAAGGCGAGCAAGATACAGCCTTGAAGGTACCCAAGCGTTGGGCTCTGTTCGGACGTACGAGCCATCTCGTAATACTTGCTTGCGTCGTCTGCGAATCGTTGTCCCCGGTTTGGTGCTGGAATGTCCTGGAAACAGGGGTTTGACGAGTGTCGGGCAGCGAGGGCAAACATGCCGCACAGTAGGAGTGACTCAGTGTTTGAAAAGGATGGTGCGCTTCGTTTATCGAATACGCAATTCTTCACATAATGATCGAAGAATCGCGGTCGGTGGAGAAGTGGAAGCCAGCCTTGGATCTTGTCAAAAAACAGATGAACAAGCTCAGTAAGGACTTTTTCCGGAACAGCCAACCACCACCCACAACCCGCGTTTACGTCTCCGTCACCATCTCTCAAGGAGTGAAGGGATGAGGCCCGGGAGATCCAGTCGTCAGTGATGTGATTATCTAAGGCACTAGTTGGGGTTCTCGTCAAGGACACGGCTTCGTCGGCGTTGTCTTCCCGCGCCTGTTGAGCTCGCTCCCTATGATCGAGCGAGGTCAATGTACGAAATTCACTGTCGCTGGAACCAACAGTCGAATGGTCCATCTCAGACAGCCGCCACGCCAGCATGTCAACATCCTGTCTATCGCCGAGTCGTGACTCGAGCAAGTCAACGAGGCGTTCTGGCGTAAGCATTAATGTTGAAGATCCTTAAGCATGTGTCAGGGGCGCTAAGGCATTACCAAGCTTCCGTGAATCAACTTTGGGTTTATTCTGGCGAGTGGCGGATAGCCGACGCACGTCGGGTGTCTTTCTTCTGGTGGGAAAGGTGCAAGACCCGCCAGTCCTCTCGCAAAGCCCGCAAGTGGGCTGTCTCATATCGCCTAATTAGATAAGCTGGTTAGTACGGTCGTGCATGGGTGATGGCGGCATACAGTTTAGGGAGGCTCACATTTTGTCTTCTTTCTGTAGGAAGAGAAAGAATATACGTCAGTATTGGGGTCATCACACACAATCACACAGATCAGCACGGTCAAGGGGAAATCAAAGCGTGGGCGGAAACACATGCCGTCTACATTCGAAACAGGCGCGATGGCCCTTCCATGTCTCGCGTGGAGTCGTACGGGCCGGATTATCTTGTGCGGGGTGCAGTTGTGGAGTGAAGGTCTTGTCCAGGGCGACTTCGACGCAGTCCATCAGTACGTGGAACAAGGTAGAACGTAATGGACGTAATTTGACCGTAGGGAGGGAATTGAAGATGGGGCAGATGGAGTGAAGGTGAAGGGAGTAGTCGAGGGTGAGTGTCCAGAGCTCGCCCTTTCCCCCTCCCTCCCTTCTCTTTTTGCCTTTTCCAATCCCCGCAACCCCATACTGACCAAACTTTTGTGGGGTTGAACTCAGCCATTTCACATTTCACAGTTGATCAGGCGGATACGGGAAATACAGTATGGAGTAGGCCGAGACTCTTTGTCAGCCACCGCCCCCCGCGCCTGATTGCAGGGGAAAGGCAGCGAACAAGAAAGGTTATTCCCTGGATGCATGCCCGCAGATTATTGAATGCCACAAATTTAAGTTCAACCTCGGCACCCAATGAATGTCGTCGCAGTGGGCACGGCAGACCACGGCATTCCGTCTACGACCGGATGGAGTCCATGTCTGGGCGCTTCGGAAAGACTCCAGCTGCCGTATAGATGATTAGTCAGCTGCCTTAGAGACAGGAAACCAGCTCAGGGGAGAGAAGACACGAGGGGGGTCTGGTACACCCCGTGTTGTAAATGTAAGGTTCATATGAGCCCAGCAAGCGCAGTTCTGGCGGTGGCAGCATGAAACAGAACCCTTGGAACGTGGTTCTTTGTAGTGGATAACATTCCGATTGCTTGAACTATGGCTCCAACCAGGTGGGTTGGTTTTTGGGTGCATACGAGACCTATTGTGACAGCGAGATATGCACTCGGCCACCAGGCCAACTTTGTGATTTGCCGCGGCTGGTTTAGGCGATGCTGGGTGCTGCAGCCACTTGTTCAGAGATCCAATGCGTCGGACAACTCCGGTAGTCTGCTAGAGAGCTGGGAATTGAATCTGTCCCAAAATGACAGGGCTTTATTCAACCCTGGGCAGCATATACGGGGTACTGGACGGATCCTGGCTTGCTCTTATGACCGGCATTCCATACCGGAGGCGGATAGTGAGAAGTTGAATTTGAATCCCTGCCAGACACGATTGTCAGATGCCGGACACCGTGCTGTCGCCCCGGGTTCAACCACTACCCTATTTGAGCATACACTTGTTTACAGATGGGCATTATACGCCAAGTAAAATTGGTCTTTACCTGGATGGTACGTGGTTGTCTGAAATTTGTTCTTCCATACCACAAGAAGCTGTAGCTCATTAATAGATACGTCATCAGATAAAGTACCTATGTATAAGATATATATGAAAGAAACGCATAACCTGAATCCGGCGAGTAATACTGCGGATACGTACAAATTCAATCGTTTCTATACCCATCGACAGCTGCACGCGAAATAGAACTTGTAAGCCCTGTGGGGTCTGAATGGAAGAGCGGAGGAAAAGTCTCTTCGGACCGTACGTGTGCCTGCTCTTGGAGGTGTCTGGCTGTCTGGACATATCCTCTGTCATTCAAGGCGCTAATCTTGATATCTCTGAAAAACCTTCTGAGCTTCATCAAGCTCCCTGTCCAATACCTCACGGTGCTTTTCCGAGCGCAACGACATAACAATCGGGAACGGCTTCGGCGCAATCAGAAATCCATCTGTCCACTGCGTAGCTATGTCAACATTGACCTCCTCGGCTTGCAGCGGACGTCCTGTGGTGGGATCCGTTCCGGCACGAATATCGAAGGCCCAGAGGACTTTCGCCACGTTAATATGCTGTCATGCGTTAGATTAATTTCCCTTGATTTCTATGATAGTAGTACAGGAATAGAATGGAATGAGAGGATTTGTTATCTACCAAGGAATTTTCAGCAAGATGGAAGCCAGGACAAATTCGTCTACCTGCTCCAAACCCGTATGTCTTCCGGATGCCATCCGTCACTTCTTCGATATCAGACTTGAAACCTAGAGGATTGTGCTCGTAGCGCTCTGGGACGAAGTCGTCTGGGCAGTCGTAGAGCTCCGGATCATGGTGGATCGCCCTAGATGCGTTGGTCAGCCTGCTGAAGTGCAAGGCACATGAACAGTTCATTGAATACCATGCATTAGCCAGAAACGTGCTGCCTGTAGGAAATTTGTATCCTTTGTACTCATCATCTGTGATCATTAGTAGTTAACCGAAGTCTCTGGGGAACGAAGATGTACCTTGGATCAGCACATGTGGAATACCGCCAGCTGCAACCGGCCTCCAGCGAAGGACCTGCGAGAATCCATGTCAGTGGACGAGCCTTCCACAGCAAAAAGCAAGGAAAGCCTACTTCAGAAACACAGTGTTTCACGTAAGGTAAATGTGCGAGAAGCTCAAATGTAGGGGATTCTTTCGTCCCGCATACACGGTCAACCTCTTCCTGGGCTTTTCGGAACACCTTAGGATACTTGACCATGGCCAGTAAAAACGAAAGTAGCGTAGATGCGGTAGTGTCCGAACCACCTTCCATCAGCACACCACCAATATATGCGATATGCTCGTCGTCCAATTCGTACTTCGCTTTCTCGTCTAGCAACTGGCTTATAAAGCAGTTCACTTGGATCCCTCGTTCCCGCCGACCCTTGACCTCCTGCAGCAGCTCAAAGTAAAGCTGTCGCTGCTCAGCTCGAATTCGGCGGGCCCAACGGCGCCAGGGGGATACGAAGTCAGGCAGACGTTTGAGGAAGGGAAATATGTCAATGGGGGCGTTGCCCCTGTCTCCAGGATGGCGGTGAATTGGTCCTGGACATGGTAAAGGCGCGTGACATTGGGATGGTTGAACTCGGGCCCGCGGATACCAAAAACTGAAGACAGGATCACGGCGGTGGAGTACCTCCTAATATGGTCGTAGTAAAGTTCAGGAGATTGTGCAAGTTGATACAAGGTCAATGTAGCCTCAGCGTCCTGCAATGGTGTGAGAGCGCGCACCGCCGTGATGCTGAGAATAGCTTGATATATTTTCCTCTGATTCCGCCATGCTTGTCCATACGGCATGAGGAGTAAGTGCACATTATCGCGTGTAATGAGTTCCCTCCCTATGTGATTTGGAGGTCGGCTGGAATATATCGCGCCTCGTTTGTCGAATAATCTATAACCCAGCGTGAGTCGGCGTAATACGTATAGAACAAACTGTGGGTTTATTCACTCTCTGACATCTTTTGCCGTGTTTAGGATAACAAGGTTTGCAGGTCCGGTCTTTAGTGAAATAATGGGGCCGTACACTCGTGACCACTCCTGGAATCTGCACTTATATCAGCGGTGTACCATGAAAGTCGATCCGCGCCGCATCCATATATACTTCAAGAATGCCTTCTGGGCTGGTAACTGGTGTAAGTTGCCTTTACCGTTCGTTAATACGGATTACCACATATCAGGATGGGTTGTTCACCTAGGAATGGTAGTGTTGGGGGTCCAGGAGGAAGCGATGGGGAGCGGCGGGCAGAGCGAGCAAGTTGCACGAGTTTCCAAGCCACCCAGCAACAAGATAAGAGAGGGAAGAGAATAAACATAGTTTCATTCGCCATAATCCTAGCTCGAAATGCCAGTGACAGGAAGCGGTATTGTTAGTACTTGCACAAGGAGCTTTTGGAATTAAATAGCCACCGCTGCCATCCACCAGAGATATTCACTGGCCATGCCCCGCCCCCACAAAGTACGGAACCGGCGGGGTGAGAATGGTACATCGTCCACATACAGATTACCGAAGGCGCTCGTCACTATTAGCACTGCAACGGTTGGGATAGTTCGACGACATAGCCCTCAATGATGTACTGGCACGCACTGGGATCTAATATTCTCTCATACATGGCATCCACCAAGGATTAGGCGCAATGGCAGTTGTGTACCGACTACAGGTGTCGCAACTGTCAACCTAGGGAACATCTAACCTATTAACTTACGTACCAAGCCCCCGCACCCACGCATTCAAAGATCAAGCCGTACTTCCATAGCACATTTCGTCGGGTTCTTCCAACGTACACTTCCTCTATTGTGGCATTTCTAAAGCCCACCATACTTGGCACTTACCGGCCTTAACCAAGCAACCCAGTCCCAATAACGGCCCCGGTCGAGGATTCTTTTGCTCCGATCCATCAAACGCAAATTACGCTATTCTTATCGGTACTGCCGTCTACGCCGCTTTCCGGGTTGTACGAGCGACCTGGGATCCCCCGAGAAGCATCCCAGGTCCTACTACGGCACGCTACTGAGCCCTGTGGTATTTCCGCAAAGTATTTAAAGGAGATATCCGTTATGATAATATCAAGTTGCATGAAGAACATGGTTCGTTTCCGCCCTAGGTAGAATAAGGCTCTGAATATTGTCACTGGTTACCCACTAACGTGCTCTCTTCTACTGCTCTTAGGAAAAATTGTCCGCATTGCGCCAAACATGTACAGCATGAACGATCTTGAATCCGCCAAGCTAATCTACGTCACGGAATTAAGTTCCTGAAAGCGGACTGCGCCTGGACAGCCCCTGCGATCTGGACTGTGAATCTATTCGTGATGCAAGACGCAAAGGCGCATGGGGTTGCTCGGCGTCGGTTGCTTAGCTATTACTCGATGGCGTCGATAGTTCAGTATGAGATCTATGTTGATGAATGCGTCCGGACTTCTGCTGGAAATTGGAGGGGTTCCCGAAGAGAAAACAGTCCGTAGATATAGATGCTTAGCTTCAATACTACACTTTTGATGTGATTACCAATATCACGGTAAGTGAAGAAGAAAGGGATGTAAACAAACCTGGCCAGCGCTAGCTAACAGCAAGTTGGCTATTTACACGTAGTCCGGCAAACCATTCGGTCATTTTGAAAAGGCAGAAGATATCGAACATGATTGCAAGACTTGATCATAGCAATCTATACAGCGCCTCAGCGGGTTCTTTTCCCTTGGTTCACGCCATGCTCGTTCGTCTTGTAGTATCCCCAGCGCAGGTAATGATTGACTATATACAATAGTTGGTCATCCAGCGTAAAACAAAGACAACAATCACTCAAGATGGCGACTCGGAGCCTCCTCAGAGCGAACGACGTACAGAAGACTTTTTGGGAAGTTCTTGGCAGCCCACGACCGGGACCATTCTCCCTTGACCTCCACACATCTTCTTTTCGGATGCGTGCAAAACATTTTCGCGGCGAGCGATACAACAGGCATCGCGCTGTCGTCGATGATTTTTATCTAATGCAGAATCAGCGCTGCCTGGCAGAACTGCGTGTGAAATTATCAGCGCCGCAAGGGAGGGGAGGATCTCGGACCCTGTCACTTTCGTGCAGAGCCAAAACCTCCGCAATCTGCAGGCTGTGTTAAGGAGGCTCTGCGTATGAATCTGGCAGTGGGGTTGCCTCTTGTTCGCGTTATGCCGGCAGGTGGTGTCATGCTGCGTGACAAGTTCTTCCCCGAAAAGGTGAGTACTACCGTAGCCCTGGAATTTTCTGACTTAGGGTATTACGACTCGTTGCTAACGGATTATCTATCAGACGGTAGAAGGAATCAATCCATGGGTTGCGCACTATAATTATTTGATCTTCGGCGATGACGCGGACATATTTCGACCAGAGCGCTAGTTGAGCGAAGACTCACACGTCACGGAACTATAATTCATGCTGTTCGGCCAGGGATCTAGACCTTGTGGTGGGAAGAATATCAGCTTGCTTGAAATTTGCAAGTTGATCCCACGGCTGGTAAAAATTCGATTTTGAGCTTGGAGGTCAGCAGGATATGCCGGTTGGGCAGAATCACTGGATTGTTAAACTGCAGGGGTTTGAAGTAATACCTCTTAAACTCTGAGTATGCGTCATTGGTAGATGACCTTTTTTTATTGGAATATCAGTGAAGGAAAAGCAGCATTCCCGTCCTAGGTAGATGTATATACAAGTATGAGGAATTAAGTCGGGCTCTGTTTCGCTGCCACGTTCTATCAGAAGAGAGAAAAGTTTGGAATAGCCCCAGTCAAATAGCCAGAGTAATGATACGACTGAAATAGACAGCGGCATGATAAATGTCCTGTTATCATGTTTAGATACCATCCGATCGTATGTCGTCGTAACACGCCGCTGCACCAGATAATATGTCAAACTGCGGTGTAGTCAGCTTATCTGCAATTGCCAACCTCCTGGAATACAGCTTGCCATAGGCCGAACACTCATCGCTCTCGTTGGTATGATTCCGCACATGACGCGTGAAACGCTCCGCTTTTGAAAAAGCCCTGTTACCGGTAAGGCTGACCGGGCGCTTGTGTAGCACACATTTTCCCCAATTGTCGTCGGGTGACGGTAATAAAAGCATGGGTAAGTGGCGAGTTGTGGGGTGCCGTCGGCTTTGTAGAAATAAATCTCCCCACATACGGGGCGCGATAACTATATGTGCTGCCTACCTACTCCGAGCAATGAGGACCCAGGAAAGTAATAGCCTACAAGATCGACGAATTCAACTACGAATTTCTAGATTAGCGGTGAAACACGCACGCTATTCAAATATATTCGCGCCTCTACTAGGTGCGGTAAAAGATGGTGCACAGAAGACAACCGTGGCTCCTGTATCCGAAAGTCAATGGGATATGGATACGGAGAAATGGCTAAGCAATCTGCCAGCGGAAGTCGGAGCTTTTCAAGTCAATAACTGGCTCCAAATGATACATTAACAGAGCCTTGCAAGTTCTTTGATGTTTGGTGGTGGGTGAGGGGGCGGGGTTGGAGTTGACGCTGCGTGTAAACCACACACTGCAGTGCCAAAGAAACCCCGCCACCCCGCCACCCCTGCCTCATATGGAAGCCGAGAAACAATGTTGACATGAGGAAGTAGTACACAATATATTACCGGTAGGCAATTCTTCTAAACTGACTTCCGCCGGACGAAGCCCCAAAATAGCCACTACACACTAGCTGAGCTACACCAGGCTAATAGAGTTATCATCGTCATCGCCAATGCATCAGTCGCCCCAACCAAGGAGCATTACATCGGCAATTCCACGTTTGTTTGCCGAACAAATATTGTATGCCAGTGAGGCGAATTGCCGAGCGCTAGAAGGGCTCGCTATTAAAGCGTGCCTCGAGCACGTCAAAATGTCCATGAAAGCACCCGCTGGCTCTTCTGCAACGTTCTGTTTACCCTCCCCGTCCTCACTTGACTACCCACATTCGCCCAGATCAACATGTCTCTAGGCGGAAAGCATGACTGTGAATACGAGTCAGATCCTCGACAAAACAAAGACCTCGCCAATTCGCTCATTGGCAAGAATGTCATCATTGCCGGCGCCGGGCGCGGTATTGGCCGCGCCACGGCCGAGTTCTTCGCACGCACGGCTGCCTCATCCGTAAGCCTTATCGCCCTCGAACTTCCTGAGGTGGAGGAAACAGCCCGCGTTTGCAAAGTCATCAACCCAACCCTCATAGTACGAACAGCCGCGTTCAATGTTACCGACTTTGCCGCCGTGCAAGCATTCGTGGACGGGACGGCTGATGATCTTGGAGGGATCGACGTTGTTTTCATGAACGCGGGCCGCCCCCCGCAGTTTCTACCAATTCACGAGTCTGAACCGAATATCTGGTGGGACACAGTGGCTGTCTCTCTCCAGGGCTCATTTAACTTTGCTCGGGCGGTGGTGCCGCTTATGCGACAATCGGCAAAAGGAGGCACATTGATCTTCACATCCAGTGCTGCCGCGCACGTCACCGCCGGCATGGGTGCGTACACGATTGGAAAGCTAGGAACGAGTAGGCTCGCCGAGATTCTGCACCACGAAAACAAGGATGCCGGGATCAAAACCTTCAGCATCCACCCAGGCGTGGTCCGCACGAGGTTTTACACGGACTTTGCCGAGGCGGTGGAAGGAAACATTAAGGACGACGGGAGTAGCTATGTGTCTAGCAGAGTGCCAGGCGACGTGAAGTCAGCCAAGGCCGCAGTGAGTTTCCTCAAGGATGTTCCCGCCGACACGCCGCAGATGCCCGCGGGTATGGTTTTGGTGCTGGCGAGTGGAAGGCTAGATTTTATGTCGGGACGTTATGTAGATTCTTCCAAGAAGGTGGAGGCGTATCTTGCCGATAGAGAGAGAATTTTAAAGGAGGACGCTTACAGGGTCAAGATAGTGATTGGAACGGATGAATATCTGCCAACTTGGATGGATTAGTAGACACTTGATAGACTAGCACAACAGGAATCGGCGAAAAGAAGATGCCGAGGGGCACATGGTTATCTAATAATGGGCCAAGCGTCTAGTCGTGTGCCTTCATATTTCTTAAAGTAACTGGTCACTTCATACTTGTCTCCTCGTCTTTGAAACGCGCGAACTTTCCTTCAGGTGATTTAGTCATAGACATCATGAGATCAATATTTGTCAGGTGTCTTAATTTCTCTAGTACTCGCCAGTAGTGGTTTTACTTGCACAGCATTGGTACCGACCTTGTTCCAGAAATTACGGATCATGCCGTTTATGTACTCACAAAGATAAAGATCTACGCCGGGAATGGATGCATTATTCTCAAAGGCATACTCGCACCATTAAGCGCCAAAAGCTGCCTCAGATTTTACAGGGCTTTTCTAGAGGGTCTACTATTGTACTATGTTGATTGCCATAGCCACATGTTTCACTCGAAATTTGACGTATTTCACAAGCGAGCTGGCCACCCAACCAAAAATTCCGCATTGAAATGGGGATGGCTCGATGGCAGTCTGATATAGCAGACGGGTCGATATCAATAGAAAGAAGACAACCAACCACTCCCATGCCCACCGTAGGCATAGAGAGGAGTCTCAGGAAGCGACTAAAGTACTGATCTTAAAGCTATATCATGAATGAAGAATCTGGTGGAAAAACTGTAGTTATCTTTATGATGCTAGGATGCTCTCTCTCGAAGGAGAAGACTGCAAGCAAGCTTCCTGAAGCATTTGTGATACCTCAGGCCACGAATACGCTACTGTCACGGGTTCCTCCACTACAGCATGTAATTAGACTCACCATTTTCAATCACCTACCATGCCACCAATTCGCTCTCAAAATTTTCAAAAACGCGTAGGGCAAGAGGGTAGACTCTTAATAGCTATTCAGGCCACTAAAAATCAGGAATTTAGCTCTCTACACAAAGCTGCGGAGGTTTTTGACGTCCCCCGCAGTGCGCTCACGACGCGTCTGAATAGCATCAATTACCGCGCTAATCTACGCGCAAACAACCATAAATTGACTGCTTATAAAGAGAAATCGCTTTATAAATAGATTATCTCACTAGATAATCGTGGAGCAGCCCCCGGCCTAATATAGCACGGGAAGCAGCCAATATACTACTAGAAGCGCGTGGTTCTACCCCTCCTATTACGGTCGGCTAAAATTAGGTTAAAAACTTCGTCCGACGGCATCCTAACCTTTCTACTCGATTCTCACGATCTTACGACTACCGGCGAGCATTACACGAGGATAAAAGCACAATTCGCACGTGGTTTAACTTCGTGAATACTACAATTGAGAAGTACAGCATTATAGAGGAAGACATCTACAATTTTGACGAGACTAGCTTCGCACTCGGCCTTACGGCTACTACTAAGGTTATAACTCAAAGAACTGTATCCGGTCATTCCATAGTAACTTATTCCGCTCAATGCCACCTTCCCAGACGACCAAGGCTGTGTCCCGGCCCATTCAATGACATCGTATAGATCTGAAAAGCAAGTCATTAGTTAACATACCACGTACTGTCAAGGTATACCCGCTGCTTACCCTGGCCTTCTGCATCAGCTTGTATCTGAAGGGAGCGTTCCATTCGGGAGGGATCAAGACGTCCTTGACTACCTCCAGTGCCACGACTATCAACTCTTAACAAGACCGTACCCGAAGTCCTTAGTCTAAAGCCGAGTCAGTTCCTGGCCATTGGACAAAATAGGATGGGCAAATGAGAGCATTAATCTGGCACTAGGAGTACTGACCCAAAGAATAGAATAAACCAGCTCGAAGCAAGCATTGGGTCCTATAGCCCGATTGTCCTATACATGTCCACATACATAGTCTTTTCGGAAGGCCGAATTCGAGTACAGGAACGTCTTTACCGTACGGACCCAAGCTGAGGATGACGGGGAATTTGGTGCCTGGTTCGGAAAGGGGTAGGAAGACATCAGCATCAGCACATAGCGCTATACCGTCGCGAAGTCTGATATAGGTGTTCTTAATGCGACTGTATCCGTCCACGTTGGTGGTGCTAGTGGGATGCTTTAGAAAAGTATAGAGTGCCATGACGCCAATGAAAGTAGGCAAGATATTCAATGGGGATGATAATGGATTCTGTCAATGTTTACCAACTAGTAATGGCAGAGGTCAAGTCAAGTAACTTTCTCCTGGGCTGACCACTTTTAGCGGTAAGACAAATTGGCACGCAAAGGCCTCCGATCCAGGTGTACCGTGCCATGGACAAAAGCCGATTCTACCAGCGGAAACTCAAAAACGGAAATTCGGGAATTCAGAATCAGAGCTTCCGCTTTTCTCCCACTCGTTAGCTTCAAAACTTAACTTAGAACTTTCCGCGAACCTTATAGTTAAGGTAATTCACAAGCGAGCCGTACACCCCACACATATAGAAAACTTTCAAGTCGAGGCCTTTCAAACAATACCCATTGGTTAATTTAAAGCTAGCGGATTTTACATTGATTAATCTTATGCCTAATCCACACACCGATTACACCTCGGTGTGGCCCTTTTGACCGGTTGATCTCGCTGAATAGGCAAATCGCCTTGCACATGCGATACTACCCCACCATTTTCAACTAGCTGTTTTGCTGCTGAGCTAGCTGTAGACCCTGTTCACCAGATAGACACCTTCGTGTTGGATTTGCCGATTTGGCCGTGTGCGTTTCTGGCGTTTCTTCTCGTTTGCTGCACGTAGTAGCACCGCGCTATGCATCGTTACGGTTTCTTGCCGTAACATTGAGTATTTCTCTTACTGATTTGGAGAAGTATGTCATTATACTTATTCTTGATATAATACGACCAAATTGTAAGATAAGATTATACGAATGTCATAGATTGGATTTTTGAATCCTCACAAAGTCACCATCTTCTCTAACCTTTCGCTTTCTCCATGGAAACCGTAATTGTGTATTTTCTGGTAACTGCGGCTCATCATCATGAACATCGATCAGATCAGATTCCGCAGACCTCTCATCTACCTCTTCAGTATTACTGATCGACAAAACCTTAATATCATCAGACTTTTCTTCCTTCTGTTCTTTCAATGCTTCTATCTCATCCAAAGAGAAGAAAGTTTCAAGCTCCCGTGCTATTTGCACCTCAAGATCAACTCTTGATGCATAAATAGATATGATCGGTTTCCCAATTGTTCCAGACTTCATACGGCCGCGGCGATAGTGACAAAAACCTGGAGCAGTAATAAACAGTCTTTCAACGCCGGCGCCAGTTGCCGAGATAGAGAGAATATCTCTCGCAAGTTACGCAATTTCAGGGAAACGACCCTGATGCGTTTTCTAGAATTGTAGAGGCTCTTCATCGGTGATATATAAGAGGCCGCTATCTTTCATTTAATACAGAGCATGTATAAAAATAAGTAGAAAATATAAGACTGTATTTTATATGTTCCTGTCTCAAAAATACACATGCAGTCTACGTTATAATAAGTATAAATTTCTACAAAGACACCATTATCGGTACACCCATTAAGTCTCCAAACCCTCATAACACCTTAATCGCTCCAGACCTATTAAAATCTCTAATAAATAGTCAAAACAAGAGTTCCTCCTTTCCGTTTCAATATAGCTTCCTAAAATTCGCCCCTTGAGTACAATATCAAGCAACATACGGAAGCAGAACCAGAACAAGTGTAAAGAACGGTACTAAATTTAAGAATCATGAATGCCGAGACTATGGATTATACAAAACTGAGTTCAAACTGGGTCTAAATTAGGTTTTGCTGAAGCCTAGTTAAAAACCGTTCTTCATCGATCACGCGTCTTACAGTAGTAAACCACTCGAGCAGCGATTTTGGGTCTTCGTGTAGGGCGCGTTGATAATTGTAGCCTCTCGAGAAGCGTGTATGAAGTTCTTCACTGCGTTTAACGAATTTTGATACCCAATTCTGACTAACAGTCAAAGTGGGGGTCAATCTATTTAGCCATTTCTTGTACGGTAGCAGGCCTAGGCGCAGCTCCACGCAAATCTATAGAGAAGACCTATTCAACAAGCGAGCCCTCTTCTAACTATTTGGTCATCTCCTAACTAATTTACATGCCAGGAAGCTCATCATGAAGACAAATTTGTGCGTCTGGACGAAGGTACCCAGATTAGAGAGGGAAAGAGGAAGGAAAGGAAGGCAAGCCAGAAAGACAGAGTTTTAGATATAACAAACTTTCCCAAAGCAAGCAAGCAGACACCTGAGGCAGATGATCCATGAATGGTAATGCCTGCGGTTATTCGCATGCCCTCCCATCTCGTCTTCATCACAACCTCACATCCAACAACTAGGTCAATGTATAGCTATTCGGGCGTTTATCAACGTGTGAGGGTATCCCCTTTGCGCGACCGGCCAGGATTGTATGGGGTATACTATATAGCTTTGCAGCTGCGCGAATTGATTTGATTTGTGCCCTTTTGAAGGTCCTGGAGGGCTAATAAGACCTTAGCCTCTTGCTGTATTAAATCTTGCGAGGAGGCGAGCAGATTGGTGGCATAGTGGGTGATTGAAGAAGGTAGACAGCTAGAAATACGCGGTTTTGGGTGAGGTGTCCGGCTCGCTTGGGGTTCAGGGTTCACAAAATCCTGTATCGGCCTTCCCATCAGCGTCCGTATTGCTATCACGACCTTGACCGCGAGATTTGCGACATTTCCTCCAGCGGAAAACAGGAGTTTATTCGGGTCCAGATTGTGCTGTTCTCGGTTGTTCTTTACAGAAGTGACAACACCTCGTGTCAATAATCTTTCCCGTCCAATCCTTTTAATTTTGCAATCCGTCCTTTACGTTCTCCACATGAAGCGCCTGTACTCTCTTCTGCTCTTCTGCAAGTTCAACTTCAACGGGGGCGTCGATATGTCCTTTAAACTCCGAGCGAGGGTCTTTAACCAAAAGGGCGACTATCATGGCAATTTGTCAGCAGAACCCCACGACTGGGTTGGAATGGGTGGACGTTACTGAGTACGCCAGGTAGGCACAAACACGCGGCAGCAATCCAGCAGTTCCGGAAAGCAATTCCGTAGGCCTTCATCAGACCATCTTGGGCTGCAGCGATGATATCGGGTGTGGCACCAGGGATCTTGGACAGTGCCGCATCGTCGCCACCTGCCACAGCTGAAATCAGGGCCTCGAGAGACGAAGCAGAAAGGCCAAGAGGAACAACTGCTACCGTGATTTTCTTTCCTAGCTCCATGGAAAGGCTATTGTGAAAGATAGCGTTGTTGATGGCCAGGCCGATCACGCCGCCGATTGGTCTAGCGACGCTGACAAGTCCGGATACCAGAGATATCAATTCCGGTGGCGTCGTTAACTGTGCAGCGACCATGAAAGTTGGGACGACACCTCCGAGACCAAGACCAGCAAAGATCGTGTAGCCCCAGTAGTTTGCCTCAGGGGTCGAGAGTGTAGTGGTCGCCATAACAATGTTGAAGAGGACAATCAGGGCCAAACAGGCGACACCGGGTATGCGAACAATCCGGTACTTGGTTGATGCCCAACCGAAGATCACGGTGGCCGATCCGCCAAATATGAAAAACATGCCAAATGCGATGCCTGAGATTAGCATGTCGTTTCCAGTAAACATGCCGAACTGCCGCGCGAAATAAGTGTTGGCGGTATAGAAGGAAACCCCATCGATCCACACAGCCAGGAGCGAGATAACTATATTGCGGTGGGTGAAAACGGCGTGATTGAGGATACCTCGACGGATGAGTTAGCAATAACATTCGACGCCTGTAGCCAAGGACTAGCTTACCATCCTTTTTGATTAGCCACTCATAGAGAATAAAACCGATGATCAAAACCATGCCCAGAACGAAGGAAGCAATGATGTGCACGTCAGACCATTGGTAGGGATTCTCTGACCATGAAAGAGCCATAGAAAATAAAGTCAGTCCAGGGGCGAAAAGTGCATAACCGATCCAGTCGAGCTTTCCCAGCTTCTGCGTCAACGTAAGCGAGACTTGTTCTTCTCTTGGAGGCGGATAATAGAAAAACAGGATTCCAAAGAATGAGAGAGCAAAGAAGGCCGCTACAACGTAGAAGAACACCCTGCAGTTTTCGAGGTTGTTGTGTCGAAGCAGGACTCCGCCCATGACCAGACTAAGGATCCCACCAACGCTAGCCGAAAGGTTGATGGTTGACTGAGCAATGGATCGTTGACTTCTAGGGAGAATCTCCGATGGCACTGCGAACAAGAGAGGTGTGGCGCCATAACTAATGCCAACCAAGACAAACCCGGCAATCACAGTTGAGACGTTCTGTGCTCGGGCAACTACCATCGTGCCTGCGAAGCCGATGGCGAGTAGCACCACGAGAACCCGCCTTCTGCCCCAGTAATCGGCCATCTGGCTCACCGGCAGACAGATTGCAATACCGAGAAGGTTAATGGACTGGTTGAACCACATGGTCTGCGAGGCGCCGCCCACGAGCGCAGCAATTGGCTGAGCTAGGAAGCCTGCACCAATGATGGCTGTGAGCTGGGAGAAGTAGGCGAAACCGATGCACTATGAGGTGATTGTCAGCCTTTCCCCTGTTGCTATCGACGCGATTAACGGGAAACACGTTACAAGAACGACAATCCATGTCTTTAGGTGGACCTTGATAGCGTTACTATTTGAGGTGGCCTGGGAGTCTGAGTCTCCCTCCATGATTTCCTTTGGGGCACAAGTTTGGATGTGTGGGGACTTTCCGGGTGAGGGGCGAATCCTGCAAGCAGAGCTGTGGAGACACTGGGGAGAGCTTTGGGATGTGGAGAGCTGAGAGATCTGTTAGCATGCAAAAGTTCGCATTTTATGTGAAGATCAATGCCTCGAAGTGCTACGGCAATTAGAAACAAGGCGAAGGGGTCGGAATTTCCAAAACGGGAATGTTACAGAAATCCGAAGGAACTGCGGGACATGGGTCCAATGTACATATCACAACGAGCGGCTCTGGATACATTAGAGTTTAGCTCCACGTAACTTAGTGCAGTCGAGGGAACAAGCATTGATCTCGGATGCCCCCGGAGATGCGGGGTATATTAGTTACCTCAACCCTATTCATCGGCAATTCCCAAAAACGACTAGTTCCCACAAAAGCCAGCTCCCAGGTCTTCCGGATGTGATGGAACACCGGCTATTGACCACCTTTCGGACGGACGATTCCACATCCGAGAGGAAATATATCTTGCCAACTTATGGAGTAAATCCTATCAAGACCAATGAATGACCGTATAGAGTAAGAATATTACCCATGGAGCAATTTTAGTCTAGCAGTATTTATGCTTTGAATAGGCCCCATATATTTGACAGATCCCCTCCATCACATCGTGGTTTTCAACTGAGAAACGGGCTTGGGGAATCATCATGTCGCTTATCGAACCAAATCAATCCTTGTTCAAGTTGGTCAAAGACAAGGTGGTCATTATCACAGGCGGTGCCCGTGGAATAGGCCGCTCTGTTGCTTTTGCTTTTCACGGTGTGTTGAGCAGCATTCTACCCTGGCAAATCCTCAGCTAACCCGCCTCTATTGAACCAGGCCATGGTGCAAAGGTCGTGGTTGGTGATGTAAACGTGGAAGAGGGCAAGAGCTTGGTTTCGTTGTTGGGGAAAACCTCCGGTTTGTTCAGTGCGACGTGTCCAAGTATAAAGATCAGCTTGCACTCTTCCAAGAGGCAGCTCAGTCCTTTGGCCATGTTGACATTGTCATCGCAAACGCTGCCGTTGCCAAGCTTCCGGACCCGCTCACTGTGATCGAGGACATCAATGAGGAACCCCCTCTCCCTGAGGTGGATATCAACCTAAGAGGTGTCCTATTTACCAGTCGAATCGCGACACACTACTTGAGGCGGCACGGTGGAGGTGACCTTATCCTTGTCAGCAGTATAGGAGGATTCAAGGAAACGGCCGAGCTCACGCCCTATCTCGCCACCAAGCATGGCGTCATTGGAGTTATGCGAGGACTCCGCATGACCTCTTTGAATGATAACATCAGAGTCAATGTTATTTGTCCCTGGACAACACGTGAGTATCGTGATTTGGATGACCGCGAGATTAAGCGCTGAAGCTGTAGCAGGAACAATACTCACAAAGACTATCGCGGCTGCTTGGGAGGAATTGGGACTGCCGATGAACGAGCCTGAGGATGTGGCAACATCCATTTTGATTTGCGCTACGGCGGGTCGGAGTAACGGCGCAACCCACGACGGATCTGTTACTCCTTTCCACGGGAAGATCCTGCTTGTAGCCGGAGGAAAGTCGTTTGAGATTGAAGACAACTTGCAGAGCCTTGAGCCTCAATGGCTGGGGGAGCATAACAGCCAAGCCCTTGCGATGGGTCAGGACTTTCTACACAATGGAAAGACATCTTGGCACCCTTAGCGTCATGAGCCCTCATACTTACTACTTGAGGGCATTTGGCCTGTTGGTGGGGTGTGGTGGGAACATTAAACCACGTAAGCTAGTTCAGTGTTACCTGTGATGTGAATGCCGCCGAAGCTTTTCCAAGCATGTGCCCTGGTTATAATCTCACAGTTAGCGGACAAAGGATTGGTCGCCATCTTACCCATGCATCCATAGCCCCAATCTCAAGTCACTCTCGTTGAAAAGTCAACAGGGGTCAGTTGAAGATTTAGGTTCCTGAAATCAGAGTTCTAGTTGCGCAATTGAAGACTTCATTTTCTACTAACTCAGGCGCAATTAATAGCAAGATATTATACTTATTCACTAACCATTATCATTCTCCTACCATAAAGATGGCATACTACTACTGCCCAGGTGCCAGGTGTACGCTTTTTAGGCTTACTGTTACAGGGGCAAAGCTTACCATCTCTCTCTTACTCCTGAATTTGTGATGAGGTCTACGCGGAGGGCCCGATCAACAAGTCGTGACACGAGTGCCACAAGCCCAAATCTGCGCCTCTACCCCGTATATTAGGTATACGGCTGCCGTCGTGCAACTCGGCCAGGCATCCCAAGCTGACATCCTGACAGAAATATTGCCTGTCCATCATTTTCCACCATCGTTTGATATGAAATGTAGATCTGTCGCGCGAAAATCTGAAGTCATATGGGTACGCCAAGGAGGAAAGTCTTTTTAGAAACCCTACAGTAGATTTCGAAATCAGATTACTCCGCAGACACGTTTTCTTTCCCAGCGCCCCACTCCTATTGCGCTTAGCTGAATTTGGCTGGAGATAGTCCCCTGTGGGGGGAGCTTAGCAGTATGATTGGCTGTAGTGTAATCTGAATCTCGGTGGTCCAGACTTGGCTCCCCCCAAGTGGGGCGCTGGGAAAGAAAAAGCGTGTGTGTCTGAGGGGTAACGTGGTTTCAAAATCTGCTGTACGTTCGTGGCAACAGACTTTTCTCCAGTGAGTATTAGGCAAGCAGAAGCCCCAGGGGTCCACTAGGCTGGTGGATAGGTCTCGCTTTACTTCACCTGAAAGCACAACCTCTCTCCAAACTTACATCTTCCTCATCATCCCCCCTCATTCAGAATGCTCACTAGCGAGTTTCCGTTCGTGCTTTCAACATTGTAGCGGAATTGTCAAACCTAGTTATGGATGATGCAGCAACCAGCGATAGAGACATCCAGGCAACCTACCCTTCAGGCGTATCCTTTGTCCATGTCCAGCATCCAGGATCTCCGCCTCAATCTCAAAGGCGCCGTGCCGAGCTGTCCTGCGAGCCGTGTCGGAAGCGCAAGTTGCGGTGCGAGGCTTCAGAAAGCCTGCCCGGGATTTGCGTGAGATGCCGGAGGGATGGAAAGACTTGCAAATTCCGCACTGTCAAATATAGGCGCAGGCGAATCCAGCCATCGACGGATGCATCTGCGCCAACATCGGCAGCCAACGATCAGGCAGGAGGCGATGCGGACAGTACTGAGCCACAAAATCAGGCGACAACCGCGGTGTCAGTGACAAGCCAGCAGCCATGGCTCACAGTACCAAGTGAAATGCAATACGAGCATGGCTCTGAGGTGCGGCACCCTCTGGACCTTGACAGTAGTCCGGGGACCGCATCCAACAGTACGGCGAACTTAGACCCAAAAATGACAATCATGTCAATGCAAATGCGCAATACTGCTGATGCACTCGATCTCCTTACCTTTGCTGCAACCACGGAACGGCAATTCAAGCGTTTCAGTTCTCCAGAGAAAGGCAGCGCACCTGGAAACGCCGGAAGCTTCTTGCAAGGAGATAGTGCACGAACGGACATCGCAATTGAAAGTGATAGCAGGTGGAATCAATGCTACTTAATCCAGAGAAGGCTAGTCTCAGTACATGAAGCCATCGAGTACATCGGGTTTTTCTTCTCATACCTCTGGCCACTCAAGCCCGTGATCCCAGCATATTACAAGGATCCATCCAAGTATGTTCTGCTGGCAACGGAGGAACCAGTGCTGTTGAATACAGTGATAGCACTGGCCTCGCGATATCACACTCTCACTGGCAGCCACGGCGAGATCAGGTCTGAGCGAATACACTGGCAGGTATGGAGTACTCTGCAGACATTTCTACAATCAGCCATATGGGGTTCTATCAAGACGCGATCCCTGGGAACAATCGCCTCTATGCTGCTACTGATCGGCTGGCATACTAGAGCGATCCATAACCCAGGCTCGTTTGGTTTGGAAGGCAACAGTCTCATGACTGATTCCCCGTTGAGGGTGGCGGGAAATGACAGACTTGAAAACGCTGGGAACCTAATCAGTATGCAGAAGCTCAGTCATTTGGGTGGCCTCGATATTATGTCGTCTGCCTACCGTAGCAATAAAATGTCGTGGTAAGTACCGGATTCTTCAGTTACTTCCCCACCAGCGTCGTCTGCGCGGACTGACGCGAACAGGATGCTGCTTGCTAACGCCATTGCACTGGCGCAGGAAGGCTGTTGCTTCGAGATCGAGACTCCCAACCTGATAGACGACGAGAAAACGGCCGAACGAAGCTGGGCTTGTGTCGTCTGCGTCTTCATCTACCTCATCGACGAGCACCTGGCGATAAGACTGGGCTTGGAACCCCTGCTGCCCGAGAAGTCGAGAAGCATCGTCGTTCATAGCTTCTCGAAGGTCTTCGCCTCCGCATTGCCGGAGAGGGATCACTGGGAGAGCTACTTTGAGCTGACAGAAGAGATAAGAAATACCAGAGAGTACTTGCACGGGCTTAAGCAGACGGCTTCGAGACCCTATAGCTATGATGTGGTGCCTGTCCTCGAGCACACACAGCGTAGGTTGGAGCGCTGGCGTTGTCAGTTTGCGGTTCAGGGTAAGGCACTCACCCAGAAGTCGAAGCATTGCTGATTGAGTCAGACCAAAGATCTCTTCTGGGCGCGTGCCTGTCTATAGAAGTCCGGTATGCCGTGATCTACAGCCTGTCGCCCGCAAGCCATGTCAGGGTCTCCGAGGTCGACGAGGTGGGGCTCTTGAGGGTGCAGAACCTACGCGATGCTGCGGTACGGGCTGCTCGGGAGCTATTATCTTTGGTCACTGATGTGCTGGAACCTTCCAATTTACTCCGCTACATCCCGGTGCATTGCTGGCTTTTCACGATGGCTGCCTCACTGCACCTTTTGAAGGTTTATTTCAAGGCTCCCAAATTACGTTTGGTAGGCTGACTTGGAGTTCCATAGGAAGCACTTCTTCATGAACCAAATATCACGGACCAAGATCTGGATATACAACTCCTTCGCAAGACCGTTGAGGCCTTGCGGCGGGGTGCACCGGATGATGTCCACACGGCAGGCCGGTTCTCCCAGATTATGGGTTATCTTGTGGATGCAGTGCTAAAGCCATCCGCAAACTCGGCGCGCGCCTCTCAGTTTGGCCAGGCGCCGCTAAGGATGCTCGACATTTCTGGTTCGATTCCCTTGAACGGGGCTTTTGACTCGCCTTTGGGCGATCTGTTATGGTGGAACGATGCTTTAAGCCTGCTGGAGGGGCATCCATCTTCTTATGATGCGTCAGAGCGGTAAAGATTCTAAGTAAGTGTGTCATAATCAGTTCCGGAATACATTATTGATGGAGATTGGCTCCCTCCAGACGGCTGTTACCGCGGGTTTTTCCAGGACCAAGGTTTGCTGCTTGTCTCCTTTGTTGTCTGCGGCCATCTGAGGCATGCTTTCTGTTCTTGCTCTCGTTCTCTCCTAGATAGATGAAACGTGTGCTTTTGCCTCCTTGTTTCCTTGTGCTTGTAGCCTTCCTCAGGTGGGTATATTTCAAATAGCGGACCTGGTAGATGACATACGCGGTATTTGAAGCATGTCTTGAAGCCTTGCCAGCGATCTCGTCGTGCGTATGCTGAACAACGAGCCGTTCATTGTATTCGCTGAGTTCCACACTTCCGCACCCCGCGAAAGATAAGCTTCAATAGCCCATTTTGTCCGCTTCTTCTAATGTTCACTTGGGAGCTGGGTAGCGTAGCCTTGAGGAAGACAGTGTTTGGATTGCCGTCCTAGTCCTTGGTGGTGGCGGTCTAGCGATTGACCATTGCGGTAGCTCCACGCGACTTCCCTGCTGGTGTTTCCTATGCCGGGTTTATAGCGATCTAAACCCTATCTTATGCCTAACGCCCGAAAGCCTCGTATATATAGTCTTAGGTTAGTTAATTGGTTCGACACGCAATCCGATATTATACTTTCTAGAAATTATTATGATCTAGCGGGGATAAGAATATAATATAAGAGTAAGTGACTAAGACGCAGAGTATACGTCGTGAACTTTACCGGTTAAATAGATATACCCGCCAAGTTTGCTAGGGCTAAGAGAGTTATATATATATGACTGATTCATTCTCCGGTGCTTCCCTCTCCGTATGTCTATGCCTATGGTTAATCTTCGGAAAAGGGCGGAGCGGAGTAACTAGCGATCCGTAACATAGATGAATCGCCTACATAGTGACGGTGATGGGATACCGATGGGATACCGGTGGGATACCGTTAACAAACCATCAGAGGCTGTGCAGGGTGGGCATTCGTTGGCATTCTTTAGGTGATGAGTCATGATGTAATGAACTGATTAATCCAACTATTATCAAGAATTTTCCATATATTTAAAGAGAGAGAACAGTGGTTCCTTCAACATTTACGCCTTAAATATACTTGTTCGATCGCCATGGTCCGAATTCGCATTGGCATAATTGGTCTTTCACCTGGTGCATGGGCAGCTAATGCTCATCTACCCTATCTGAAAAGCCCCGATTCAAAGTTCAAAATTGTGGCTGTTTGTAATTCATCTGTGGAAAGTGCTGCGAACAGCGTCAAAAAACTCAAGCTTCCAGGAGGAGTAAGGACGTACGGAGATGTGCAAGGTAAGTAACAAAACTTTACCCCTCTATGCATTCTCCCAAGTATAGTCAAGGTACCTGACTCCTACGACTAGATATCGCTGACGACAAAGACATTGACCTTGTTGTTTGCACTACGCGAGTAGATCGCCATTACAAGTCTATTCTTCCTTCACTGAAAGCTGGCAAGGATGTCTTTGTCGAATGGCCCCTTGGGGCAAGCCTTAAGGAAGCAAAAGAGCTTCTCGATGTGGCAAAACAAAACAATGTCAAGCTCACTGCAGTTGGACTTCAAGGCCGTTTTGACGCTATTGTCGAAACTTTGAAAGGCGTCTTGGCAGAAGGAAGAATTGGCAAAGTTTTAAGCACTACAATCTCCAGTCAAGGATTGATTGCAGGACAGACGGAGCTTGAAAGTCAAACTTACCTGGTTGACCGTGAAAGTGGTGGCTCTTTACTCTCAATTCCAGCCTTACATTTGCTCGACACCGTTCAAGAAGGTTCGTCTCAGAGGCCCAGCAATTTAGGGAACTTGTCACGGCAAACTGATGAATCACAGTCCTTGGCGAATTTTCAAGCTTCCATTCTCTCCTTTCAAACCAACGACCAATCGTTAAGATCGTTAAAGACGATGGCTCCGTGGCCAAAGAGAACGTCGAGAAGACGACTCCAGATCATGTTATGATTCAGGGTTCGCTCAAGTCAGGTGCAGTATTTTCGGCTACGATTAGAGGTGGATCGCCATTCAAGGGATCTCCTGGACTTGAGTGGAGAATCTATGGCGAGAAAGGAGAGATCAAAATTACAGGCCCCAGTGCATTTATCGAGATTGTCGGTACCAACAGCATTCAGCTTCACGACTTTGACACCGACGAAATTGTGGAAATTGCGCTCAAGAACGGGGCTTTTGCCGAGATGGATCCGATATATAGGAATTTGGCCCGCGTTTATGAGGCAATTGCTGCAGGTGACAAAAGCCTACTTTGTGATTTTGAGGATGCTGTGGAAAGACATCATTTTATTGAGGAGATCTACAATCAAAACTCCAAGGCCTAAGTAAAATACTTTATGAGATTATTTGTTAAGTCTTTTGCAATATAAAAGCTGTTGTCTAGATCCAAGACTTTGATAGAAGTGGGGAGGCAGCGTAAGCTTTTTGCTCTGTCTAGGAACTTGGGTCGAGTCCCAGCTCACGTAGGCATCACACCCCTTGGTTGGGTTCTATGCATGACGGCACGTATCAGCGATACTAGAGGTCTTCTCGATGTCAAGATAGAACGGGACATAACCTCGATGGACTTGCCCTGTTGATTCAGGTTTCTAGGCTTTCGCCACTAGGACCAGCTGGAGCGTGGCGAACTGCACTGTCGATCATACTGTGATTGATATTGGGGTTATCACGTAGAGTGCCACTGGAACTTGCGTTCCTCGTCGAGGCCAAGGTATCGCGACGCTGAAGGAGTAGGTGCTGTATAGATCAGCAGTAATCCAAGGTAGGTAGCGCAAAATGGAGGTTGTTGGAGGGGTGTGTGACACTGCGAATTAGGGGCTATTGGATCTGTTAGGGCTTAGGGTGGGGATAGTTACAGATACTTTATAGCCCGTGATTAGATTGCAAGATTTTTCCGAAGCATTTTCGGATGTCACTGTAATAACTACCTCACAACTATACTAAGGTAATATGATACAGCAGTATAGGGATAAGAAGGAAAGGAAAAGTCCAAGCGATCTTCATATTACTATAAAACAGCCATAGAGTAAGTTACAGATTATCTAGAACTATATATAGGCATAACTGAATGGACAGAGAAGCCGCTCTTTCGTAACACCTGGAGAACGGCACTGGTCAGTCCTACGGACGAAGCATTCTCTAACCGGATCTCCCTTATTGAACGTGGTCAAGGGGTCAAGATTATTTATGTGTAGATTGGATGGTCGGTATGTTGAATTGGCTTGCATCCGGCGTAAAGCCCTACTCCACACGTCGTCGACCATTTTCTGGTGACCGAGGAAAAGGACCCCATTAAGTCAACAACTTCACCCAGGATCTGCGCTGCATGATATCCCTTAGAAAAGCCAAATAGACTGACTTCATCACCACTCTGATAAAACTCTGTGCGGAACTTATACCCTGCCATGGTAAGGTTTTCGAGAGTTGTTCCAGGTCCCCATGCCTGGTAGAAACCCACTTGACTACCCTCGGACCGCTCAAGCATACAATGAAGTTTAGCCACATTAGAAGCGGATCCGTCACCAGCATAGGTCGGTATCATCAAAGCATACAACTAGCCTCTTAGTGTCCTCGAGGCTGAATTCTGCGATGCCAGATGCGGTCGGGCATCTCGTAGTCGCCCTCGCTCCACGCATCGCTGTCTTGATCTTGTAGGACTGCTATGTCTTCTAAGACTCCGACGAAGGTCTTCGGAATGTATACCGTGTCTAGAACCGCACTAAGTAGCATAGAAAACGGAACATCACGTATGAGCGTGCTCTTTATTCGGACGAAATGATCCTCATCCTTCGCTGAATTCGGTTTGGATCTGATCCCAATCCCTACTAGTGCAGAGCCTGCTACATATTAAAGCATTAACGTAGTTGCTTCTCAATGAGGGACTAGAGGCGACTGCATCCTAATACCACGATTTGTCAAGATGAAGGGCGTTCCATGCTAAGCAAAAACGTATGGAATGACGTCCCCTGATCTTGCAAAACAATCTGACTAGTGCGCCAACAGCCCACAGGGCTTCTCATTCGAGACACCATCGCTCTCCCATGCGAATAATGTCTCATCATCTGAGTCCTTCATAATCTCTTCCTGCAAACAGATAAACGCATTATCGCCTTCACCATATAGCAGTAGCTTATTAACGCTGAAAATACCCATAAGACAATACGCCCGGTCTTCTACCCTGGTTGTTTCGCGCATCGTGGCCCATGACACACGCTTAGCAATACAGGACTCTTCCAGTCGCGATTTTCCAAGCAGCAAGGCAGTAACAATTTTCATAATTTGCTCAATTTTATAAGAGAGCTCCTTTCGTGCTCCAATCTCTGACCAGTCACTAGCTAGAAATACCATCTCTCGTGGCGCAACAAGCTCCTGCAGTGTCCAGTCCCTCGTGAACGATACACTATTGGAGAGTTGATCCTTACTACCCACATCAGTCATGTAGGCGTAGCATTTCGCAGCTTGGCGGTACCGTCGAAACATCGAATTGATGGACTCAGACAACTCAGCGCTGCTTTCTTTGTTGATACAGCTTGGGTCCACCCACGCGAATTCAAACCCATCACCACGTGATCGTCTCGTCAAGCGTACACAAATGTTTTGGCATGCTCGTCAATTTTCTGTTATCTGGAAAGTAAAGGACGAAATCTAATTTCGAATCCGACTGTAACGATGATAGAGACGTGGGCCTTAGATTGAGAGGAGTACGTGGTGCGATAGATAAAATATCCCCAAGTCGGATGGACTTTAGGTTTGTTTGTGATACAGCTCCCATGTGGATTCGGGAGGGCAAGCGAAAAGCATATTGTGGGTGGAAATTTGGGAAGGATGCTATGACACGTGTTTGATCTTCTACTACATCAATAACTGCTGCTTTAAAAAGCTAGTAGCGGTACTAAATGTGAAGTCAGGATCGGAAGGGTCACCCGCGCGTCTCCCAAGGTCTGTATCTAGAGATAGCTAGCGTAAAGAATTTACAACTTTCCCAAACAGAGGTTATATAATACGGTTCCAGAAACAAACCGCGTGTAAAAATGGGGAAATCTGCTTTCGACTCTGACTACATGTGGCCATACAGCATAGCATATTTACCAATGATCATGGTACTACAAAGTACTACAACAATCCAAAATGAGGCTTGGCCGATTTCTTCTCGCACTTGACCAAAACAAAAAAGTGCAGTGGTCACAACCTAAATTATATATCATGCTGAGCAGCCAGATCTGCATCCACAATGAACAGCATCTTGCCCTTAACGATACTTCCTGAGATCAGATTTTCGTGTGCTTCCACTGCCTCACTCAACCGAAACAGCTTAGCAATAACTGGCACTAGCTTCCCGCTCCGAACTTTTTCCAAAATGCCATAAAAGTCAGCCAGCCCAGCATTACGGGAGTAAAGCACATCGACACCATAAAAGCTCATGCGCGGTTGCAGCCGCGATGCGAGGATGTCCCCCACGCTTAGCTGCATCCCACTTCCATCCGCCGCAATCTCCGACATGACTCCGAACACCACGACCCTTCCGACGTCTGCCTTTGTCACAGAGAGGCTCCTTTGGAGACTAGCCTCGCTGCAAACCCCATCATACGCGACGTCTACCCCTTCCCCGTCCGTCAGCGCCCGGACCTGCTCGACAAGATCGGGCGCATTTCGGTCTACCGGCTCCACGCCGAGGGATCTGAGGTAGTTAAACTTGGAGGGCGAGCAAGTTCCTATCATCTTGATGTTCATGTCAAAGGCTGTAACCAGCTGCGCAACAGCAGTGCCGAGGCCACCGCTCGCCGAACCTATGAGGATGCTCGAGCCAGGAGGTAGTTGGACTCCGCTATGCTTGAGCATGCCCCAGGCCGTCATGTAGTTGAGCGGCAGAGCAGCCACCTTGACAGGATCATCGGTGCGTTCAATGCGGATAAGTTCCGAGTACGACAGGACAATATGAGTGGCATGTGCACCGGTAATGCACACGGAGGCAACTCGGTCTCCAACTGTCAATCCACTCTCTCTCGGCACCGAGTCACCAAGCGCAACGATCTCACCGACAAAGTCATATCCCGTTGTGAAGCCCGGGTTGATTGTTTGTGGGAGGGGATAGCCACCTGCTCGTTGTATGTTGTCCACGCCAGCGATGCCGGCCACGATAACGCGGATGAGGACTTTGGCGGCAGAAAACTCAGAATTTGGGTCCCAGGATTCCCATTTCAGTACGGATGGAGTACCAAATTTGGTGACGACCCAGTGACCTGGTTGGTCAGGTGTGGTGCTGGTGTTGGGAGTTGATAAGATTGAAGACATGGTTTCAAACCGATGATTGGACTGTGGAATATGAGATATCAAGGACTTGAATTTGAGTGAAGGTACTGAAGCTGAGGTTGATTAGGTCCTGTGAAATAGATTTAAGTGGAACTTATCCGAGGACGAACCTCTTGTTGGAGTATAAGCCGATTGTTAATATGTCTTAGCTAACCTTGTCCTATGATTATATACCATCAATCGAGATTAACTATATAGCACCGCAGAACTCTCTAGACTTCTGTGCGCTTCCATATACTTGTATGAACCCATATGAACTAGGAAAGGCACCGACATTTCAACTTTGTATGAGTAAGCATGGGTCTTGCTACGTAGTGTTTGATTTGTTGGCGGATCTCGGTTGGCCTACCTTCCGTTCTGTTAAGCTTTTCTAGATTCTCGGATGGTAGATCCTCCGTGCCACCGAACTCCTTGGATAGTGCGTCATCAATTTCTTTGGTCTTTCTCACATTAAATTCTTAACATAATCTTTATCCTGCTACTGTAAGGGAATCACTAGAGACGCTACATGTATCTGTAACTAACGGTGGACCCCGGCAGGTTCGTCATCCAATGTCAAGTTCTCTGCCCCTATCCAACCACCTCTCTTTAGACGCCTACCATGCCACCAAATCGTAGTCAAAAAGCTCAAAGTTTAGCTGAGCAGGAAGGCAGGATTTTGCCAGCTATTAAATCAATCCAAAATGGCAGAATTAGTACGAATTAGTACGAAGGCTGCTGCTGCTCTCTCTTTTATGTCCCAGCATAACTCTTGCAAATCAGATGAAACGTATTCCTAATCTGTATGAAGAAAAGGGTGTAGGCTATAGATCCACACAATTAGAGAGGAATCATTTCAGGTTTGATTAATCTCTATGGATCAGAGAGGCGCTGCGTTTACTATCGCTATGTTGAGAGATATGGCCAATTTACTGCTCCAAAATCGTGGAGGTTATACCCCGTAGAACGTTGGCAAAATTTGGCCAACACAATATATCAAACAACATCCTGAGCTTACTAGTCGATTCTCTCGCAAATATGACTACAAACGCGCCTTAATGGAAAACCTAAATACCATCAGTGAGTGGTTTGAACTTATCTAAAAAAAAACCATTGCTTAGTATAGTATCACTTCGGATGATATCTTTAACTTTGACGAACCGGGTTTGCGATGGAAGTTAAGTAATGCAACTACGGAGGTTATTACGCAGTCAACTTACACGGGTCGCAGGGGCGTTTTGCAACCTGGCAATCGTGAATAGGTGACTATTATCGAATCAATTTGCCCTTCCGGGCGCTCCCACTATACGTTATATTTGAAGGAAAACAACTTTATGGTACGATAGTCCTACAACCTTCGAATGGTTCGAAAACTGCTGTGTCGGCCGTTGTCTTCTGGCCTGGGCTCAATAGGTTTCTTGAGATTAGTGATAAATCCGTACTAAGATGTGTGATCCCATCGATAAGACCTTGATGGGCGGGAGAATGGCTTTCCGGCTCATTCTCCACATCAGAACTTATGCGGTTGCCTGACTTGAAAACAGGTTGGGCATCTCGCGAATTTTTCTTCTTCTCGTTCACTTCGCTTGCGGTAAAGCGTGTGGTGGGCACTTCCAGAATGTGCAATTTCATAGAATTTACCGCTGTGGCCTTCTCTGTGGCCTTCTCTGCGGCCTTGACCTCGATTGGAGACATGCTAGGGGACTGTAGCTGGTTGGTAACATCACCACGAGTTTGGTATGCATCGTTTGTGTTATGATCGGCCAGCTTGAGAGAGCAAGAACTAACGTATTCTGTAAGCGAGTGGTACATGTAAGCGAGTGGTGCACTCCAAAACACTATACTAAATGGGATAAATTACAACCTAGTATCTCAACAACGGTGGTCTATAGCGACGTTGCCTTCTAGCATAATACTTTTTAGGTGATATCTAGGCTCTATAAGGAATTTAGAGAATTTTTGTAGCATAGTGAATAAGATATATATAATTCTGGCTTATAGTAACGTAATTTTCGATACGGTAACAATGTAGGGATTAGACTTCGTCAAAATTGATATAAGGTGTTGAAAAGCCCTATCAACAGCTATCGGCAAATGATCAAATAAAATAAAAACGTCGAAGTTAAGATATCAGTGTAGAATATATCGGATTTAGTATGGTGTTTTGGGGTGCACCACTCGCTTCCATGCACCACTCGCTTACAGAATACGTTAATAGTTTGAAAACCGGCAGTGGATTGATCGGCAATAATTTTGAATATGAGCCCCTGGATGTGCTCGAAAGCTGAATGATTGGGGTTTGATACCATGCTCATCCGGGATCTCAAGCATATCCGTTTTCGTGTAATCTTGACCACAAAGCTGAGGTCTCTGGGCTTGGTAAACCTCTAAAGGCTTGAGGATTCTCGGATCAATGACATCTAAATTTCCGATGCTTGGCGAGAGCATCGGAAATACAGTAGGCCCGGAACCCGGAAATGTAATTAAAATTGCCTTATTAACGTATTTCACATACGAGCCGCCCACCCAAGCGAGCCGCCCACCCCAAAACACCATAGTAAATGCGATAAATTACAGCTTTTACATCTCAACAACCATGGCCTATGAGTATTTTTCTTCTTAACAGAATGTTCTTCAGGTGATATCTAGCCTCTTTATGGAGATTGGAAAACTTTTATGACTTCGTGATTGAGAGATATATATTTATAGCTCATAGCAGTGTAATTTTCGGTAATTTTTGAAATGAGGATAATATGGCTTTTTTATTTCCTTGAAATTGAAGCACAGTGCTAATACATCTTATCAATAGCTATCGGTAAGCAATGAAATATAATTAAGACGTGGCTGTTGAGATATAAGTGTAGAATATATCGCATTTACTATGGTGTTTTGGGGTGGGCGGCTCGCTTGGGTGGGCGGCTCGCATATGAAATACGTTAACAGCAGGAAATAGGGGTAATGGAATACAGAGTCATTGATATCTCTAATTGGACGGACACAGCTCAGGTCGTGACAGATGGTTAGTGCCTTAGAAATCGTGGCTTTCAATGATGCCACAAAAGGGGAAACTCGAGAAATGCTCCACCCCTTCAATTCCATCTACACCAAATACAAGTGGATTTAGCCTGCTAGTTGGTCCACCGCAAAATTGGGGGCCAAAATGAATCGACTCATCATTTGCGACTTCTGGATGGCTTTTGGCATGGTCCTTTTTTCTGTAGTCATGATGTGATGTGTTAAGCCGAGCGACCATACTGGAGCCACATCCATGGATAATCTGTACGGAGCAGGTGATTTCAAGTGAGAAACCGAACGTGTCGATCGTGTTAATTCGGAACCACTTGAGCCGCAAACCCGCAAATCAGAGCATAGTCTACGGGTGACAGCATCTACCTGCAGCCTAGCGCCTGTTAGTCATGTTCACAAGTCCATCGATATAAGTATCTCGCGCCTCCCCGTTTTCCTTTTCCCTTCTATGACTCTCTGCACCATGGCACACGGCTGTTTTTACCGACTGGCCGCAAATGCGTCAGCGCTCAAATACCTGCCTCAGGTTGGCCTTGACGCGCATGCAACTATTCTTGCTAGCAATTCACGAACAGTAATCACGCAGACCTTTGTGAACCCTTCTTCTACAGAAGCGATCTCCGAAGTCTTCTACTCGTTCCCCCTATATGAAAGCTCTAGTATCGTCGGCTTCACATGTCGCCTAGGCGATACTGTGATTGAAGGAATAGTCAAGCCAAAAGAAAAGGCAAATGAGATATATCAAGAAGCAAAGTCTAAGGGGCAAACCGCTGCTATTCTTGATCGGTCGCTTAGTGCCGCCGATGTCTTCAGCACGCGCCTAGGAAATGTTCCAGCGGGGGTACCGTTCTCGTCGAGATAACTCTCATCCAAGAACTGGCCCAGGATGCCAAGACAGATGGTGTTCGATACACGATCCCCGTCACTATTGGACCTCGATATGGAACTAGAGTTGGGCTTCCGCACCCGCCCGAAGGAGTTCTAGTAAAAACAGCAATAAAGGTGGACGTTGTCATGGAGAAGGGGTCTAATATCCGCAATATACGGTCGCCAAGCCATCCAATCCAGGTGGACTTAGGCCGGACAGCTGATATGCCGGAGTCAACTTTTGCGTCGAACTATGCCTCAATCCAACTTTGTGAGAATGTGACAATTGACGAGGATTTTGTTATCACCGTCAACACGGACAAACAAGATCTCCCGTTTGCTTTCCTAGAGACACACCCTACATTGCCAAATCAGAAGGCACTAATGGTCTCCCTGGTACCAAAGTTCAGTCTGCCACCGGATTCATCTGAGATCGTGTTCGTCATTGATCGTAGTGGAAGTATGATGGATAAGATGCGTACTCTACGTTCCGCCCTTGGGCTGTTTCTCAAGTCGCTGCCATTGGGTGTGCCTTTCAACTTAATCTCGTTTGGCTCCTCATCTGAAGCTCTCTGGGCTCGAAGCAAAGTGAGTACCAGAGAGAGCCTAGAAGAGGCTCTTCAGTATACGAAGAAGATCAGGGCCGATCTAGGTGGAACTGAAATTCTGTCCGGCCTCGAAGCAGCTGTGGAGAAGCGCTACCAAGACAAGTTCCTTGAGGTGTTGGTTCTCACTGATGGTGAGGTTTGGAACCAGTCCGAGGTCATCGATTTGGTCAATCAGGCCAACCAGCAGCATTCCTCTCGGTTCTTCACTCTCGGCCTCGGGGATTCCGTTTCACACTCTCTTATCAATGGTATCTCCAGAGCGGGCAAGGGCTTTACCCAGACGGTCCTGAACAATGAGGACCTAAATAAAACAGTGGTTCGAATGCTGAAGGGTGCTTTGATGCCTCGACTGCACAACAGCAGACTGGATGTGGACATTTCCAAGGTTGAGGTTGAAGAAGACTTCGTGAAGGTTGAACTTCCTGGTGATGATACAACAGACACGGAGCCCTCTCCAAAGCAAATTTCCCTATTTGATCAAGATCATAAAGAAGGGGAAGGAATTGGTGATGTGCATGAGCCACTGCCGAAAATTGCTGTTCCTAGCATTTTGCAAGCACCACACGACCTTCCGGCTCTGTTCCCATTCATACGCTCCAATATCTACTTGCTTCTCTCACAATCCATTGACTCGTTTCCGGAGACGATCGTCCTTCGTGCCAACAGCAAACACGGTCCCCTAGAGCTGGAAATCCCCGTTCAAGATATTGGCAAGGGCCAAACTGTTCATCAACTCGCGGCCAAAAAGACGATTACCGAGCTTGAGGAGTCCCGCGGCTGGATATACTCTGCAAAGAATGCCGAATGCGAGCTGATTAAGACAAAATGGGAGAGTAGGGTTGATGAACTGGTTCAGAAAGAATGCGAGCGTCTGGGGGTGAGATTCCAAATCGCAGGGAAACACTGCTCATTTGTCGCGGTGAGCGACGAGACCCAGGCTGAACGTGATAGTAACTCAAAGGATACCAAGGTATGCAAACATAAAATCGCTACTTACTCTGCGGAGTATTACAGTATACGAAACAGTACCCCAGACCGATCGCATTGCTATGCCATTTTTCATATCCTGAAACCTTTTGCAATTACCTATGCTAACTTTGTTGATCAAGGCTTCGCCCGAACTTGTCGAATCTGGCGCCCTGCAGGTATGCCACGGCCGTGCCATGTATCTTGTCGCAATTCCATCTACTGATTTTTCTTCTAGCCCCCGCCCGCATTCTCAGGACTCAGCGTCCCGGAGGTAAATCATCTTTCCCTTCCGGTCACTAGTTTGCATAAGCATACACTAACCATGTTCTGAAGGCCTCTGCCTTTAACCTGGACTTCAGCGCAATTGACCGCCCAGACATCCTGCAATCCTTTGACTTCGACACATTCCTCAACACCGATAACGACACCGCTGGATTCGAGCCGAAGAACAAAATGGCCAAGACATCCCAGATGCCGCATGGACCTGACTTGCAGGCATCATTCTCCCCGATGATTCCATCTTACAGCGCTACGTCGCCGGGTTACACCCCTACTTCCCCTAGTGGTATACCTAGCCGCCAAATTTTCCGCCCAGCTTACGCCCGCTTCAAGTCTACAGATGGTTGTATTCCTGATTTCAGTCACATTCCTTCCAATTCTTTCAATCAAGAGGGCTCATATAGTGGCTACGGTTCTCCTATAAGCCCAGGGTTCTCACCTACGTCCCCAGCATACGGATCACCTAAGTCACCCATTTGGGAGGAAGACGACGATGAAGACGCAGACGCGGCATCAACACTCCCGGTAAATAAACTCATCCAGCTCCAGACTTTTGAAGGTTACTGGGAGATGAGCGATGCACTGTTGCAGGTCGTGGGCCTTGATCCAAGCACTGCCCGCGTCAACATACAAACCGACTATGACTTCCTGGCGGGAATTGAGACGAACGAGGTATCTGCGGTGGAAAAATGGTCGCGTTTGATTGCTACATCTCTGGTGTGTCGATTTTTGGAGACAAATGAAGCTGGGTCTCACGATGTGTGGGAGTTGATAAAGGTCAAGGCGGATGGCTGGGTACACGCTGAGATTGCTGCAATGGCCACTACTGACCGAGAACTCGTCACTAAGCTCATAGAGCGGCTTGGCTCTCTGTTCTGAGATTTGATAAGGCTTTTAAGTCATGTTTTGGGGCGCTTCATTGATTCTGTTGCTTAGTTTTGTTCACGCTAACTATCATGTCGGCTGTCAAACACGAACAACTTTAGCGGTTATATCATACAGGTTATGAACAATATAGCCCCTGTTTTGACTGACTTTGCCTACCCTTCTGAAGATCGAAGTTGTCTAGCAATTTCTAAAATCAGAATGTAATGTTTCTCTGGTACACTTCACCTCGGGATGTTGGAATAACAGTATTCATTAAGACGCCAAAAATGTTTCATTCCAACCTCATTGCTGTCTCTGTCCTTTATTTTTCTTCAGTAATTCAGCCCTTAGGAGATGCGTATATAAGAACGTTATTTTCGCATCGGTGTCATATTCAACAATCACATCTCCTGACTTTTTGATATAAACTACAACCCAGGCATTAAACTGCTTCCCTACAAGAAGTTCCTCAGAAAGGGTAATACTACTGAAGTCCCACAATGCGTTTCCTCGTCACGTTTACTACTTAATTCCTCACTATCGGCACCATCGCTACTCCCAATAACCGTGAGAGTGGCCACAATGTTGATTATGTCAACAAAAGTGGTGACAAGGATGACTCGCGGCCACGGAAAATTTGCCCTTACCTCAAGACTCAGGACCAGGGTTGTGTTCGCTACACAAGAGGGTATTATGCTACCGGTGTTCTCACCACAGTGACACCTGGCGTCGACAACGAATGTGATTGCATCGAAGAATGCATCAAATCCGCTGTTTCCTGTGCAAACTATGTGTGAGAATTTAATGACCAGGGAACACGTCGCACATGCACTCAATACTCCAACTTCAGTCTTCATCCAAACGTTACACTTGTGTATGATGAGCCACCTACACCTCCCAACCAGGGATATAGCCTATCTCTGACGGTCCAAGTCAATCTGGTGGTATTGTGCCTGAAGCCACGACACCAGATGGTAAGATCGATAAAAGCGCAATCTCTGGTCCTGTCTGGCAACTTGAAGGTGGCAAGGTGCAGTGTTAAGTGAGGACAGACATCAACCTCACTGGTGGCGCTTCCCGTATCCTCCGGCTCGTTGCCTATTTCGTGTTTACTGTTTTTGCCACATGTTCCCGAGATTTGATATATGACCGCTTCTGCTGAGCAGTCGTGAACCGCCTTGGAGAGATCATAAAATATCTATAAAGCACCTACAACACTTCTTCCGGAAACTACTAGCATCTAGCGTGTATTTTAATTATATTCACCGTGCTGGCACGTTTAGCAATGGCATTCAGATTGTAAGCTAATAATTGTCACACAATGTCAGAAAGCCTATGGTAGATGAGGGAAACCACAAGATGAGACCAACAGGTCTGTTCGAGAGTGTAGCATCTACGGTGATAAAGCCCCCTACTGGCATCATGTGTGTCGCCTTTCTTAAACATTGATCACTACCTATCCGTCGCTCAGACCAGGCATTCCGGGACAAAGTTGGCTAACTGACTGGCCGCTGGCCAGTCAATGGTAACAAAGGAATGACACGGACAAATTTTGTGTACCAAGGGATAAACCCAACTGATGGAGCCAAATGCGGGTAGACTGACATTCCGCAAGGGCTAACAAATTGGAACTACGATATCTGAAGCGCTTTTCTGTCTATGTTAGAAAATGGAAGGGCAAATAATAGGACGGATACCCTAGGAAGCTAAACCCAGACGCCACGGAATGTATGTTCGGTATCTCAGGCAGAAGTATCAATCAGAGAGGATGGCTCACCATTTTCTACGTTATTGGCTGGCACAAATATCCGCCGCCCGATGGAATCCCAACATCGTTGTTAGAAGAATAATCAGCTACTTGTACAGGCCAGGGACCTACAAGGAAAGCATGTTGCTAGGGGAATCCGGATCAGAAAGGTATATAAAGCTCAACGGTACCTGCCTTCATTTGACTGTCCCGAGATTTCAACGTTTAACCTAAGAGAATCGCGTTCAATTCTTATTCCTTCTGTTTGGAAAATCAATTCGAAATGCATGGGATCCATTTTATTCTTCAAGTGCTTCTGTTGGCGTTAGCCGCGGGCGCAAAAAATCCATTTGAGCGTCCCTGTTCCGAAACAAATCTTCTCCCAGACCACAAAATCTCAACTTGTTTGCAAAAGCCATATTGTCCAGGATATGACGCCAGCGAAGCTCTCCAACACCACCTATTCACACAGTTTACCCAGACGTTATATGGCGAGAAAAACGTCAGCAAGGCCTTCGAAACCTACGTCTCTTCCGACATAATCGAACATGATCCGGACGATGCGCAGGACCGTGATGCTATTATTGCAAGATTATCTCAAATTATCCCTTTTGCAGATTTCACTATTCTGCGGTCGAGTTTTGGCAATAACACTGGTCTGATTCACCTGAAATTTGAGGAAGATCCGGAGCCGGTCTCTCTTGCAGATATCTATCGTATGGATGGGACTTGTATTGTTGAGCATTGGGATATCTCTCAGGCCAGACCAGCAAATTCGACGAATCCGATTGCCATGTTCTGATTTGCTGCATGTAGCTTCTTCAGCCATCTAAGACATGGAGAGGGACTGGCTGTCTGTCATGTCACGGATATGATGGAGTTTTGATGCGGGAGCCTTGGAGCCATGTCGTGTGGACTAACTTTGGATAACTGACGCTCATGAATGATGAGTGAGGAAGCGTGGTTGTTGCCTCGGAAAGGCGAGAGATGGGAAGGAGGGGCACGGAAGGGGCTTTTGTAAAGCAGTTCCGTGTAAAATACATTCTTTGAGGTCTCATACACGTATTGTGCCCTGAAACGAACGAAGTGAGAGAAAGAGTCCTAATTAACATGGGTGTACGTGTGCGAGCCAGCAAAAAGATGATGCTCAACTGAGTATGGGCCGAACTGCCACGCGCGATGCTTTCCCTGCCGTCAAAGACCGAAAGGCTTCCTCCATAATTGTGTTGTAGAGTGGAAGTCAGTTCTAGCTGGACTCTCACTGTAGGCCATAAATCATGTCGTACCCTAGAAAACAAGGCGCTTCATAGCCATGGATCTTATGGGCTACCGTGCAAATGAGCTAGCCCGGCAACAGCTGTAATACTTTAGAGGACCTAGGTATGCTATTAGTTGTTGAGGGATATATATGAAGCATATAGGATGAATTGAGACATGATTTACGGGACCTATATGATGTATATGCGTTCACCTTAAACGCGAAGCCTGTGTCTTTGCTTTCTCACGCTACGTTTTTGTATCTAGAGTCAACTATAGTTATTCGTAATATCGATTATGTCTTTCGAGAACTATTCACCTCCATATATACGTGAAACCCTCACAATTGTTCCTAGAGATAGTAACCTAAGCTCCTAGGATACCACCTCTCGTTCCCTAGAGCTATATAGTTTAGCCCCGGGAGCTATAGGCACTCTAGGAACTATGATTTCTATTCCTAGGAGCAATCAATAGCGTGCCTAGGAACCACGCCATAAATCCCCGGGTCGTATATGATCCTAGAAACGGGAGGGGTTCTCGCGACATAAACTGTGGGATCTATAATCAGTAATCAATATTAGGAATATAAATTAAAATACGGGCAACAGAAAAGCAAAGGTGATTAACCGGGCAAACATATGGTGTAAAGACGCCGTTTGAAGAGAGAAATGATGTTAATAAACGATAAGATACAACGGTTATTTGGGAGTTGTCTCAACGATGCTTTCCACTACCAACTAATTGGTTGTCTTGAAAAAATCTTACAGCATATGTCAAAGAATCAAAAAGCTACTCCCACAAACCTTCCCCGCCGCCTTCCTGAATCTAGGAATATGAAGGCCAGGGATAACGATGGGAGCCGAGACAGCGACTGCCTTGATGGAAGTAGAAGGGTCAGCTGAAGAAATGGGCTGGATTGCTTGGTGAAACCGATGAGTCCCCGCGGATATCGAAATAACGCCAAAGTGTAAGACGCCGAGCCCGCACCTTTGCAAGAACATTCGTATTATTCCGCCTAGATACTCCGGTAAAACTCACAATATGTACTAGTATGTCTCGGCATTACGGTTCGAGAAACGATCCACGCCTCAAAAGTGGCACTGCAAAGGAGCCTGCCCTGGGCACGGTGCCTGAGGCTGAAGCATATCTTATACGAGGCAGAACCCGCGATGCTTTCCGAGAAAACTACCAAAAGAGGCTGAATACGAGGATAGGCGGTCTTGGCAGGGAGATCATATCGCGATTTGGCGCGGAACAATACGTGAAAGTATAGGTATATAGGCAAGGCAGAGAGACGAAAATGAATCGAAAAAAATTCTACGTTCTCCGTAGATTCAATCTCCACGATGTGGTCTTCGTCGTTGTCGAACGGCCTCTTCCTCCCTCTCGCCCTACTATTTACATCTGCCACTGCAGACGACAAATACAACAACCGCCTCGATACAACAGCCACAAACGCAGGCCCTCTAACAACAGTCTTCACACCGGCTGCGTCATGCGCTACCCCCCGCACAGTCGCTAACTACGGATACCCATCTCTACTACAAGGCTGCGAAGGTCCATACGGAGGCGAGTGCTGTCCAGAAGGATGGAAATACAATGCATATTTTAGTCCCGGCCGTTGTCCAACGTCATACAAGACCTGTACATTGCCTACAGGCGCGCAACGCGCAGAGACGACGGCATATTGCTGTCCAGAGTAAGAGCACCGCCTGCCTTCCCCGAATACCAAATTAGACTATCCTAACAACAAACACTAGCGGCTTCGAATGCAAAGGCCAGAATTACTGCGCAAAATCCTTCAACACAATCTCTACAATGACATACGTGGATGCAACACTCTCAACACAGCGCAAGATCTACGGTATCACGGCATCGCCCATCCAGATTCGGTTCAAGGCTGCTCAGTCGACGATCGTGCCTGTGCCGACTGACTCGCTGAGCCTTCCGCGCCGGTTCCTATATACACATGAGAAGATTGGGATTGGGATTGGAGTTCCGATTGCTGTTGCGCTTTTGACGATTGGGTTCTTCTGGTGGAGACGGAGTAGGGTGAGGAGGTTGAGGACGGAGGCTGAGCCGCTTATTTCTGTGTCTGGAGCTGGATCTGGGTCTGAGTCTGAGTCCGAGTCCCTGCCGGAGGATATGCCGCCGCCTTATTTTGGTCCTGCGGCTGGTCCTGCGGCTGGTCCTGCTGCTGGTCCTGCTGCTGGTTCTGCTGCTGCTGGGGTGGATGGGGGGTCAATGTTGGAGAGGTTGACGGGGGATGGTAAGCGGCCTTCTTGATTTGGTTGGATTTTTGTAATGCACTACTTTGGAAGACAAGGCTTTTTCCATCTACAATACTATTTGCGTATACAAGACTGTTGACATGGAGTTTTCTCCTTCACCTCGCTCATTTCAAGATGACAAGACATAGCAGAGGGCCCAATGTAAGAAGTTACTATGAACACGGCTAAAAGAAGGAGGGATAAGGTAGTCCATTTCTAGAGATATTTGGATTGATAAAGACAGAAGTTTGCGGACGTTGTTTCGATCAGTTATCAAGTCAACTTGGTGTATGTTGTATGAAGGTTGTTCAGTGTACAGCGAGCGAAAAAGTGGCTCGTGCGGACTTTCAGGATGGCGAAACGCGTTTTGAGCAATGTAAATGAGCCCAGAGTCTTTGGCTACTTTTTTGGGGGGTTTTTGGGTGGAGACCAAAGAGGCAGCGAGGGACCTACGCTACGCGACAGTCCGCCTTGGGGGCCAGGATGGGGGCCAAACGGCGCACGGATCTCGCATTCCCTCTTCTCAACCGGTCCAATTGGATGTCAAAGACTGCCAAGTTTTGTTGGCCCCTTGACTGGCGATCATACCGTTTCAACATCGTGCTAGCGTTTCATGGCTTACCTTTATTGGTCGATTCCGTGAGGCTGGAAAGTGGGACTCTGCAGCGATCGGTGCTGGCAATACGGCGTACATAAGATGACCGACCCCCGAACGGAAGAACAATGAGCTGCCTCCATCCATGGCTGAAAGATGGATCCTCATAAGCATGCCACAACGACTCAGATCTTCAATCAAGAACTTCGATTTGAGTCGCCCTGTGCCGGCGGTCGAGCATCCTCCAGAGTGGGTTCGCAGCACACAATAGACTTGACTGTTCTCGGAGATCACAATGACCATGATGACCCTCAATCGCAATCACTCGTTGCAGGGACTGATCATAATGGAATCCATATTCAGGCGCCATCCCCCTCCAAATCTGGAGGCTGGGCTTCACTTGATGATACATGGCTTCTCGAGTGCCTCGCGATGGTGTTCAGCTTCGCTTCGTTCATTGCAATCATCATTATTCTGGTAGTCTACGACCAGAAGCCGTCCCCCAATTTGTCTTATGGGCTGACACTCAACACGATCGTCTCTTTGCTAGCCACAGCATCCCGATCATCATTACTTTTCGCAGTAGCCGCGGCAGTAGGCCAATTGAAGTGGATCTGGTTCCAGCGTAGGGAACAGCCCATCTCAGACATGCAGTCCTTCGACGATGCGACTCGAGGGCCGCTGGGCTCTTTGACTCTTCTCTTCCAGCACCGTGGGCTCTCGCTTGCCTCCCTGGGGGCTATTGTTACCGTACTTGCGGTGGCTTTAGATCCTTTCATGCAGCAGATTCTAAGCTACCCCGTTCAACAAACACCCGGCAGCACAGCTCAAGCGACGATGCCCCAGGCGCAGACCTTTGCGCCAAACGCGAACTATGCGTCCTTCACGCAATACTACAACGCTGCTCTTTGGAACACGGATTTTCCAGTCAATCCCACTTGCCCATCCGGAAACTGTACCTGGCCCGAATTCCAGTCCCTGGGCTTTTGCAGCAAATGTCAGGATGTGACCGACTCGGCCATCCTCTACGACTGTGATCAGTGGACGGAACCTGAAATCAACGATACTGATAGCGCCCTTCATGGCGTGAAGTATAGCTGCTCTGTGAATACCGGACACGGGGGAAACGGTACCGTGGTCGTTTTATATCTTCCCACGAGCATATTGATCCCGACAAACGTCGTGTGGTCACTTGTTGAAATAAAACTAGGGTCTTTCCTGGGCGTAAATTATCCGGTTTATGTCTTCGCGCATGCCAAACTCGAAGTCGAAGCCAATACCAACCTCACAAAGTTGGTCCGCGGGCTTCGCATTAGCAGCGTTCAGGAATGCGTTCTTTCCTTCTGCCTGAGGACATATAATGTTTCTGTCTCTTCCGGCACGCCACAGGTCAATGTCACCTCGGTTGACTACGGGCAGCGATTCACTGAAAACCTTCCCAGCTACAAAGAATCCTTTTACGCTGATATAGATTGCTGGAGGCCTACCGATCGGTCTGGTCCATTCGATTTTATCAAGCTCTCCACGGGTAATTGGGCCGATACTAAGCAATTCGCTTTTTGTCTCCGAGCGAACGAAGCAAATTGGACTAGCAGTGGGTTTAATTCTCTCGCTCATCTCTCTTCGGGAAGTCCATTTTTGGGGTATGCAGATGTGATTTACATGTTCGACAATAGTACCTCGATGTGGACGAAAGGCGAAAGCGCCAGCAATAACGCTGATTACGGAGCTGCATTTGACAGAGTCATCGACTACGGTCTTGGGTCGGTGCTGTCAGACATCGCTGCAGCTCTCACCAAATACACTTTGGAAACCAGCAACGCGAGGGCTACCGGCACGGCCATGCTGACGCAGGCATTCGTCAAGGTATCTTGGCAGTGGCTGACCTTCCCGTCTGTGCTTCTTGTCGCCGGCTTTGCTTTTTGGATCTCGACGATGATGATCAACCGACAACGGCGACTCGGCCTATGGAAGTCATCTATCTTACCCATACTCTATAATGGCGCTGAGAAGATTGATCAAGGGCTCAATGGCTCTGGCCCTGCATCCGATTACACTAAAATCAGCCAGATGAGTCAGTTTGCACAAAATATTCGTGTGAGACTGGAAGATATGACGGACGGTCGACTGCAGCTAGAACGAAACAAGTGAAATGACATGCCAATAGTATAGCACAATCAAATCACGACGGACAGATATGTTTGTTTAACATCACTGGCAGGCTCAGAGAGAGCCTAGTAGTAGAAAACTGTCCAAAAAGCCACCCTTATATAAGGGCTATTGTACAATTTTATACTTTTCCCTTAGACTCTATGCCGCGCGCACTCTGGGTCAGGCTGGGGTTCTTCCGCCCCTGATTGGCGGTAGGTCAGTGCCCCGATAGCCCCAGGTGCGTGTCCCGTCACCCGGTCCCCGGGTTCACGTCGGGTCTCGCTGAAAATTGCGCCCGTTCTATATCACTAGTCACTCGAGGACCTGCGAAAGTTTGAGCCCGATCCGACCAGGACTGGTGGTGTGGTATATGATCAAGTTGGGTGAGAATTTTTGGATGGGGTGCGACAGACGGGCTTCTGTACCGTAACGCTAGTATCGTAGCTTAACTATGGTGGCCCCGTATCTTACACCCGGCGCCCGCCGCCATCTACAGTGTTTCATATAAGTATTTGGCCTCCGATACACTTTTGATGACTGCTGGGTAGAAACCTCAGGAATTCAATTCAATTTAATAGCTAGTATGCCAGCCCTCATACTTAATAACATCAGCCACTCTATGGGTCATAGTCTCGGAGAGATGCTTGAAAATCTCAATGTCTAGCGTTTCCCATGCTTCTTGCGCAGCATTAAGTAATAATTCTAGCGTATTTCCATTATTTGGTAGGTGCATAAGCCCAGCTAAACATAGCCTGCAAATCCGTCGAACTACACCACACACGTCCCAAGCTTATTGGGTCTGATACTGGTCCAAGCAACCAAGCAAAACATTTGCACCTCAGTCCCTATCCTCGACTCCCAGTATCTCAAACCCAATTGTCAATACCTACGACTTCAACTAGACAAGGCGCGTGGGCCTGGCACCAGGGCTACCAGAGGCACCAGGAGGAGGACCACCAGATCCGCCACCGGCTCCAGAATTCTCATTCGCAACTCCACCATCCTCAGTGTTATAAGCTGCGGGAGTGACATCTCTGTCCTTGGTAGGATCAATGCCAACAGAGATCCAAGCGAAGATCCCGTCTGAGACGTCATCGCCGAGATAAACGTATTCCATGAATGGGTCGATGGTTTCGGCTTCTCCGGCGAGGATGCCGTCTTCGGCGTTGGTTGTTAGTTGCTGTGTGTTTGTTGAGTATGGTGTGGTTTTCTCGACGGCTGTTATTAGGTCCTGGTCAAAGAAGGTTTGTCCGACATATGACGAGTGCGTGGTATATAGACCGGAGATTGTGCCGTTGGCGAGGACTTCGGTTTCGTTGGTTGGATGGGTGAGAACTTTTAGGATAAGTTAGTTTTTAAAACACTTGAACAAGCGTAGACCGATTTGTATATGGTGGTGTGAAGATGTTATGGCTGGGTAACATACTGTGAATGTGAGCCGTCCGGCCAGTGTAGTGACCAGGGAAGATGGATTCAAAGTGGACAACACCATCTTCGTCACTCGCTTGGATACCTCGCAGCCAGGTAGTATTGATATTGCCCTCATCAGAAGAGTCACCGTTTCCTCCGGCAATGATGCCTGAGTAGACGCCCTGTCACCATCATCGTTAGTTTATTCTCGGTCATAATTTAAGCATACATAGAAGGGCAATTAGAGAGGTAATCAACTCACAGTCGCATTGCAATGCCACAAATCCATGTAGATATCCGGAAGTGGGTCACAAGTGTTGGTGTCAATCAGCTGGATGTCCAAGTAAAGAGGAACACCCGCTTGAGACTCCACGATATCCTCACGAACCAGTTCGCCCGAGACATCTGTGTTATATCAGTGAACTGAAATGATACCGTGTGGGGTGGGATTGGCTAACAGTAGGGTCCCTGAGTGACATCCGGAGCAAGAATGCAGGTTCCTCCAGATCCGAACAAAACGCTCGGGTCGGTGGAGAGATCCACGCCGGTAAGGTTGGAGTGATGCGAGATATTCAGATCATCAGTGAGGCTACGTGCCTTGAGGTAATAGCCAGCTATGAAGACCATTAGTGTTTGTTAATGGACGCTACAGGCCTTGGCTTAAGGACATACCAGAATCAATGCCACGGCGACGGCGCAGATGCTTGACGGCCGTCTCGCGGCGCGCGACGCTCCGTCTCTCATGGCCCCTAGATTTCAGCTTAGATGTACACTGGGAAAGACTGCGTGAGTGGATGGGGGCGTTCTGGAGGAACGCAGCCCGCTCAGCAGCTTCGGCCTTGACATCATGGCCTGGATGAGCGGAAACAAGGCCAGTCAAGCCAATCAGACCAACGTAGATAATGGATGCAAGGTAGACCATGATTGACGTTCCAATTGAGGATGAGAATCAAAAAGAAGATTTGATTTGACTCAGGGTACTCTGGAATGTTATTTGAATGAAGATGGTATTGTTTGCAGGTTCATCAGTAGTCTTTTATATCTTTCTTGCGACTTAATGGCGCACATTCAAAGACGGAGGGCAACTCCATTGAGAATAGCCTCGGATGACACAATCTCCTTCTTTCATGAAGCTGACGACGAAGGTTGGGGCCCCATGTCTGCTTCGACAAATAGGACACGGCGCATTTCTCAGAAGGACACCGCTTCAGAACTGGCGTCGGACCTCCATAGTGCATTAATGAAGGCGAGGCAGCCTTATTTCAAGGACCGTGAAATTGGCTGCGGTTGATTGGATTGCGATGGCCGAAGAAGGAGGTAACAAGACGGCATTCCGAGCAAACAGATGCTCAACCCTGGTCGATCATCCTTCACTAACGCCGGCCAAGAAATACTGAATCTTTAGCCCTCGGTGAGTCAGCGGAGAAGCAGGGAGCAATGCCGGATATTGCAGTTGCAGAATAGGACGTTGAGCGGTTTGGCCATCACCTGGGAGGTGTTCCAAATGACAGGACCCCACGTAACGAATTCTCCAGAGCTCGATTGTTGGTGTTTTGTCTTGCGATGTTAAGTCATCATCCAGTCGTGCCAACTCATAGAAAATGGCAGTTATAGACATCAAAGACAAAATATTTCTGTTCGCATTGGCGAAGATCCTCGGTAGTGCGTCGGTGATCCGTTCCTGACTCCTCACGCATCAGCTCCGATGTCAAACGTGACAGACAAGTTCCCTGTTGATAGACCAATCAATTACTATGCATAAGTAATATAAGTGCAGAACAAGACAGGGTATGCCCCTCAGGGGTCATAGTTGTAACATGGATGGTAGGCGTATTTAACTTGGCACCTCCTTCCCGCGACAATAAGGGGCGGGCTATGCAGAAATTGGGCAAGACTGTTGTTTCGCCAAGACACAGAAAACCACACAATCCTTGGCAATTGCTTGCAAACGTCTTGCAGTTCCACTTGCTGCAGTATGTTGCATTTGTCCAGCGTGGCTGAGGTTGGTGGTGTTACCCGCCGGTATGGCGTCGAAGATTTATCAGTAACTACACGGCTTTACCAGAGAAGAGTTATATCACGATAATAATTAGTCGATTATAATACATACAGCTTCGTGGATATTTAAACAATGACACATCAAACGTCAACACATGGTAGAGACAGTAAGAGGCTGAGCCGCTTAAGGCAAGCATAGAGTAAAACTCAAAAGGGTAAATCAAAAAGACCACCATATCAGAGCCAGTCTGATAGCTTAGACCTCCTGCTGGGTGACAGTAGGTCCCACAACCTTCTTCTCGTCGACGAGGCCGATCTCGGCGGTGAAGGTGGAGTGAGGCTTCCACTTGGCGGAGGTGCGGGGGGTGGTCTCCTCCATCATCTTGTCGACCTGCTCCAGGGTAAGACCCTTGGTCTCGGGGATCAGGAAGTAGGTGTAGATAAAGGCGCAGGTGCAGAGAGAGCCCCAGATGAAGAAAACCTTGGCGCCGAGGTTACCCTTGTCGGCGTCGACCATGTAGGGGGTGATGACGGCGATGATCTGTTGGGAAGGTTAGTGTATCATTCGTGTTTCAAGGGATGGGAGGATGCTTACGCAGTTCCAGAGCCAGTTAGAGGCGGTCGAGAGGGCAACACCACGGGAACGGATGGGCAGAGGGTAGATTTCACCGATCACAACCCAGGCACCGGGGCCCCAGGTGCTGGCGAAGAAGAAGATGTAGATGCAGATAAAGGCGATCATGGCGCTGACAGCCTTGGAGTTGCCGCCGTCGGTGACACCAATGATGGCGACAATGAACTGACAGACGACCATGCCTAGGGCACCCCACAGGAGGAGGGGGCGACGGCCAACCTTCTCAATGGTGTAGAAGGAGACGGGAGTGGAGACGACGTTGACAATGGTGGTGATCATGCTCAGCAGGAAAGGATCCTGGATTGTGCCAAGCTGCTTGAAGAAGGTGGTGCCGAAGTAGAAGACGAAGTTGACACCAGTCCACTGCTGCATCATCTGCAGGGAGGTACCGAGAATGGTGCGGCGCAGGTTGCTGTTGGGCTCCCAGAGACTGCCGCTGAAGCAGCTGAACCAGGTGGTGAAGTATCCACCCTGAGGGATGTGCAGCATCTCATACTGGTTGTTGGCGTCGATCTCATCCAGCTCCAGGGTAACGAACTCGGAGTCAGCAGGTTGGCCACGAATACGGGCAAGCACATCACGAGCCTTCTCCTTCTGGCCCTTGCGGATGAAGTAACGAGGAGACTCGGGCAGCACGAACAGGCCGATGGCCAAGATCACAGCCCAGAGCATCTGGAGGGCAATGGGAATGCGGTAGGCACCGGTATCCTGACGGTTCTGAGTGGCATAGTCGACGCAGGAGGCCAGCATGAGACCGATGGTGATGCAGAACTGGTATCCGGAAACGATGGCACCACGGACCTTGCGCGGGGCAATCTCCGACATGTAGAGAACGATAATGGCAGAGACGAAACCGATACCGAACCCAGCAATCAGGCGACCGGCAACGAGCAGACCCAGGCTGCTAGCAGCAGTCTGCAGAACGACACCAACGATGAAAATGCCACATCCGGAGATGATGGTAGTCCGACGACCAAACCAATCAGCCAGATCACCAGCAATCAAAGCACCAAAGAATGTTCCAGCAGATAGAATAGAGACAATGAGCGATTTTCTTGAGGCGGGGATGACGAAGAGGTCCGAGGGAGTAGTAGCGGGGTCCTATTCATAATCAGTGGAAGTTTCAGGATGCCAGATTAAAGTTCACTCACGAGATTCTCATACTGCTGAATGAAGTAGGGCATTCCCAGAACACCGGAGATATAACCAGAATCATATCCGAAGAATATACCACCAAAGGCAGCAAAGGCACACATCAAGTAGGCCTTGAATGTGACCGGAGCCTCGACACGCATGGTGTCCGCAGGCGAGGAGATGACTCCACCACCAGGCATGGTAAGGAGATGTTCAAGACAAAATCCAAAGGGGTTATAAAAATCTTGAAAGAGATTGATATGTGATAGTAAGAAAGAGATGTGAAAGGAATACAAAAAAGTATAGAGACTGGGGGGGAGGACTGCGAGATTTATACAGGGAGGGGCCCGCTAAAGCATCAATCCCCAGACCCCATGGTCAGGGAAAAAAAAAGCGGAAAAAGCAAAAAAAAGCGTAACTAGTCCAGCTTTGGCCTCGGGGTTGGACTGTCGGCTCACACCAACATCGGCTGCAGGAAGAAGAGGCCAAGTCGGCTGGAAGTATAGGAAACCGGGGAAGTCGATGCTGATTGGGTGACAGGCGACTCCGGGGAAAGAACGATGGAACTCGGACTGTGATTGGTCAAGGTAGGGCCTGAACCACCAAACAGAGTCTCGGGCTGGACGCTCGGCTCCGGCGACACTATCCCCTTTGGGCCTGGGGTCCGGGGATTTTCCCTTCTGATTTGTCAGTTCCCTGTGGGCCACGTGCCTTCGAAGTTTTTTCTCTCCCCCTTTTGAACGCGTTGACTCTAGTTTGCCTCTCGTTTTATTTTTATTCCTCGTTTATTTTTATTCTTCTCTTCTATTTAGCGGCAAATACCAAACCCGCTTGGGCCTGCTGACCTGGACCGAATTTGCAACTGCCGTTCTCCCGTTAGCCTGCCCTTCAATGTCACATCGCCAGCCGTCTCAAAGCACAGACCTTATGGACGCCACGAAATATCACTTTCCTTAGTGAGAAAAGGAAAGGGTCTTGGCGTAAAGCGGGCTGACTCTATACAGTAAGATATTGGTGTGCTTTTGGAAGAACCTTGGAATCTACCTATAGTCGGGGAGTAAAGAAATCTAGATTTTAAGATAGACCGTGAATCGAGGCAATGATAGACCATGATAGACCGATCAACATGTCAGTGATCTCGGGCATAACCGAGCCTGGGGCAAATGGTTCCACCCCCAGACAAGATTCCTGGCTTTTCTCTCCGGGGGAATCAACCAACCACAGGAGTCACTTACCGCTGTTGGGTCTTGGCCTGAAATTTCCTGCTGTGAGTAATTTCGCCACGGGTAATTATCGGGCCCCAATCTCTGATTTCCTTGGCGCACAGTTTCAAGGTGGCATGCTATTCGTACTATGTATGGTTACTGTACACTCCCAACTGCCGTCCCCTGTCATGGCCAAATCTGGCAAATGCTACATGAACTGGTCTGAGCGTCTAGTGGTTTTGGACCCCGTCGCTTGTCATGACCATAATAGGTGTTCCCAGTGGGCCATGTGGCCTCGTCCTGGGGACCGGGGGTAAGTGGATACGACTCTGCCGTGACATTCTCCAGATGCCCGACCGAGAACTGGTTATCCCCGTATTTCGCGAGCCGAGGAACATGGTCCGATGCTTCCATGCCGGTGAGCCAATTTCGTTAGATTAGGTCTCAATTGTGGTTGCAGTGGGCCTGTTGCGAAAGACTGGACCATGTTGAAAGGTGCTCGGTACTTTCCGAGGCATAGTAGACCCAGAACGCGGAGATACTCCGGATTCCAGGTTTTTCTGGGGATACCCCATGTGTTTCCTCTGTTTTCTCTGTTTTCTCACCGGCGATGACTAGAAGTTCCCAGTTTGGCCCTGGTAGAGTCGTCATCCTATCGGCCGAACCACCGCGAGCGACGTTACACTTCAGCGGCAATCCTGACCGGCAGTCAATCCACATTCTTACTCGACGATGAGAGCTCTATGCGGACTTTCATGTCCCTCATCGAATGATTCAAAATTAAATCCTGGTCTATAACAACCAAGAAACTCCCCTTTCATCCGACTCCGTGGGACAGGCTACCGATACTGGATGTCAAGACCGGCCAACCGGCTATTCTGTCGCCATTCCTCAATGGTTTCGACGTAGCTCTTGATCCCCTGTCCCCATATGCAAGAGCGTGCGGCTTTGAAACCCTCGCTTTCATCGAGCTGAAGCCCTTCTCGGTTGTAATAACCAGGGGTGCAGTGACCGACACCTGCAAGTGCTCGTGCTCTCATCAACACCTGTGTCGTCCATTCTTCCTCCTCGGTGTAGCTGGGCTCAACATTAAACCTTGTCGTCCCTGAGTTGCCCCTGTCTGCTTCCGAGATTATCTATGCAACATGAATGGCTAGCTGATCGAGAAGATAGACCCGATTGGCAGTGGCACCTGCTTGGTACGGACCTGGAAAGAACAGATTGGGGAACCCGGACGTCATTATACCATGCAGTGAGGCCATTCCATCTTGCCGCCATTTCTGTTGCAGGGTCTGGTTGCCGCGTCCGACGATAGGCACATGTTCAACAACATTACCGTTACTCCCAACTCTGTATCCTGTGCCGAAGATGATAGTGCCACATTGTATCCTGTCCCATCCACAACCATACCGCGATCTGACAGCGTTTGGACGCCTTTTCCCTTTGTGTCTATCAATGAGACATTGGGTCGATTGAAGGTTGCTAGGAAGTTGTCACTAAAGCACGGCCGTTTGCACCAACGGGGATACCACGGTTTCAATAGCTCTGCAGTTGCTGGGTCTGTGACCGTCGCCTCAATGCGATGATGAATTCTTTCCTGGTGATGCAAGTCCAGCTTTTCCATCTGTGTCAGGTACTGGGGTTGAAGACTTGAGCGACTACCAATTAGTGCGCTGAACGTGTGCAGTCTGGTCCACGCATCGTCCACCAAATTGACATCTGGCACTTGAGGGTCATTAGATATGAAGGAGTTGAAGTTTTCCATACGTCCTCGTTGCCATCCAGAGCCCTTTTCCTGGACCATCGTTTTCCACCAAGTGAGATCTGTGACAGAATTTTCCCGACCATCCACGGACGATGGCGTACGCTGGAAGATAGTAACCTTTTTCGCCCACTGAGCCAAGTGTGGAATTACCTGGACTGCAGTTGCACCTGTTCCCACAAACCCGACCGTCTTGTCGTGTAATTTGTCCATTGTGGGATTGTCTGGGCTTCCTCTGGTGCAAGTGTAGTCCCAGCGCGATGTATGGAAAACATGACCCTTGTATGTGTCAAGGCCATACAGCTTAGGTATCTTTGGGAAGTCCAGCAGACCGTTGGCCATGATGACAATATCTGATTTCAGAATCGTAGGTAAGTGATTTTTCGTTGTTATGTGTACTTTCCACTGGGCATCCTCGTCATTCCAATCCATTCCATCGACTTTCGTTCCGAAGAAGGCCCGATTCTTGAGCTTCCATTGATTGGCGATTCGTTCCGCGTGCTCTTTCAGCTCGGTCCCAGAGACATATTTGTGCGAGGGCGTGTAATTCGTCTCATCCAACAAGGGCATGTAGGTGTAACTTTCAACATCACATGTCAAGCCAGGATATTTATTCCACCGCCATGTCCCTCCGAAGCCACCAGCTTTGTCCACAAGCAGTAATTCATTGGGCTGGCAAAGGCCAGTTTGAAGTAGACGAACTGCGAATAGTAGTCCCCCGAAGCCAGCACCAACAATGAGAACTCGGGAATCCTTTTGCTGGTCCAGATTATTGTCGATCGCAATCTTCTCTGCTGGCTGAAGGTCTGGCGCAGGTTCATCAACGAAGTTCACGTACTGCGTAAAACCGTCTGGTCGCAGTCGTCTCTCCCGTTCCGAATCATATCGTTGGTGAACCTCTTGCATCTTCAATTCGCTGGGCTCGGGCATTCCCACTGCTGGATCATTGATAGTAGCACCTGTCTCTTCATAGTTGATGCTTGGTTCTCCCATGGTGACGGATCATAGAATGCTTTCTCGGAATGAGTGCTGCTGGATCATTGAGAATAGCACCTGTCTCTTATAGCTGATTCTAGGTTCTTTCATCGTGATGGATCATAGATAGACTATCTCGGAATGAGCGTTTGTTAAATCCTATTTAACGAGCAAACCGCTTGCGTCAATATATGTATATATATGTATATCTGTGCATACATTGACACTAGGGGATAAACTTGTGTGTTGCACAAGACAATCTTTAACAATCAACTCAATCTCCAAACAAAATCAGATCATACAGGGCTATGCTACATTTGGATTTATTTTGCTAGCCTCGTAATTTGGTCGGCAATCTATAGTACAGGGCCATTGAGCAGGATGACCCCAGCAATGTCTATTGGCTGCTGTGCATTATTCTAAAATCCAAGTACCGTAGTGATTCGGGATGCTGAAGTATAGCAAAAGTATTTACTTCGTATTGTTTCTATTTCCAATGGTCAGCAAAACGTGAATTATGAACCCTGTGATCACCTTTAATGCTCATTAAACGCCCTTAGGGCACCGGCAGATCTCCAGCGTGCAGAAAATGTTTCGCTGGCTCCAAGGACGTCATTGAGCTCGGAATTGTAGAGCTACCAGCACCCATTGGCCCGGCAGGTCTTAGCTCCCATTTGTCCCTGTTTGGCCTCGCATTTTGGGTCCGCACAAGGTTTAGTTTGGTGAGAAATGATCATTGCCAAATACATCACGCGATGTGATTTGAGCTGCTCCAGCTGTATGCGCTAAAAAGAGGGTCTCAGGATCCTGCAGCCGCATGAGAACATGTCTTACGTAAGGCTTGTGCCTGGCAGCAATGTGGAAGTTTACGATTTCTAAATTCAATTTTAAGCTATGATGGTATACCGATCGCGTCTACTTCTAGCTCTGGGGGCTTTATCTTCCTTGGCGCTCTCTGAGAAAGTCGGCTACTTTGATGCATCGGCTTGCGCAGATTCCAACGGTTTCACGTCCTGCTACAAAGATGCAGATACTGTGTACACAAATTGTGTAAACAAGAACTGTGCTGGTGGAAGTCAAGCATGCTCTGACTCATGCGGTGGAAGTACCACCTGCATGAACAAGCAATGCCCTGGGCTGGGCAGTGACTGTATCGGTGCCTGCGAATGCGCCAAGTTCGCACACCAAATTGACTGTGTTAGTGCAAGCTGTTGGAACGAGGTCAGACTCATGGCAATTCAATTCTTAATCATTTCCCTGACACTTCTACAGGTCTACACTTGCGAGTACCAGAATACCGTCGGAGATTTCTTTACTTACTGCACCAATCCTAATTATGATACTGTTCCATTCTAGCCAGCACCCGACGATGCCCCTGATTCCTGTTCTTGCAACCTTGGAAAGATTGTAAAGAAAGAGTGTTTGATTACGCTCCAGATGACAGAGTGTAGCAACAACATGACCAACCTCGACCAACTTACTGATACCGACGCGATCGTGGATTATGGGAAAGCTTGCATATGCTGCGAATTAAGTGCTTTTGTCTCTACGTACGTTGAAAGCCTTGAAATTTAGTACTCCAATCTCTCAGTTTACCATGTTGTACAGCATCTACGACACCTGCCCCAACGCGAAGCCTTCTCTACTTGGTGTGGACGCGTGGAATGAGGCAGTCTTTGCACCTAACGATTGGGAAGAGTGTGGACCATATCTCGAGTCATATGATTGTGCGGGCGACTTAGGATACGGTCGTACTGACGCCGGTGCAATCAGCAAATTCTACCAGCAAAGCAGCATGCCATCTAATGGTACTGAGACCTCGTCCAACAAGGACGATGTGGTTTCCGCCCCGGTCAGTGGTTATATTTTCACGTGGACCTTTGGCCACTCTATGAATGCAGTGTTACACACTGTTACTGTGACTTCGGCAGACGCAGTTGTCACCAGGAAGGCCACTGGGGGCAGTTCGGCAACAAGTGCTGCTACTGCTACTGGTGCGGCTGCGGAGAGCACACAGCCTGGAGTCGGATCCTCCTCGGCTATTTCCCTCTGGACTATCACTGGCAGTGTTGGTGTCTTGGCCTGGTTGGCTTTTTTAATCTTGAAGTACTAAGCCCTGGGTAAAGATGAAACATAAATTGTGGTTTGTGAAAGGGGTATTCATAAATGCAATTGAGATGAATCACGTTTATAATACAAGAATGTAAATGTCGCCCTCGCTCCTATAAATACAAAGAACCAAGACCTATCGATAATGTACAAAGTTATATTTTACAATGGGGCTAGTCACTTAGCCGCCACTTAGGCACCAGTGACCCTTAGCACAAACTCATACACGCCAAGCGTGATAATGGCTGACGGTAAGGAACGGACCATATGGGGAGCTAGACCTCCATACAAGCCCGCCATACCTTCTTCTTTGGCGACGGTACGGAAGCATTGTACCAGGCCCGTGTATTTAGGCCGGCCATGCTCCACCGGTGCCTGGCGCAGTCTTGTTCGAATAACCTAAGGATGTTAGTATGAGCTTGAGACTCAGACAATTGCCTCGAAATGGCGTACCTCATGAGGATATGTAATTAGACCTGCCACGAGCTTAGCAGAACTTGCAGCGCCACTGGTACTAATCCAATGACAAACTTCGTCCCAAAAAGGTGTCCGTGTTCCCTCAGTGGCTGCCAACGACCGACTGAGACCAGTTTTCAACCGTTCATAGAGCACTAGGTGTAGAGCTGTTTCAATCGAGCCGAGGTAGCTTGCGCTCATTCCTCTGTAAAGACCTGCTATTCCCTCGTTTCGTAGGACTTGCCTGATGCAATCCATGCTATTGCGATATCGACGGCCACCGGTGCTTGTTTTGTCAAGTTGTAGCCGTGTTTTGATCAGCCATATTGGATTTGTTGCTGTAGATGTTGCTAGCCCTGCGCAGATTGCAGCCTGGGCGTGAACGATGGGAGAGTCTTCCGTGTGTCCCATTATGTGAGCCCCAACACGCTTGCAATTCCCGTAGACGTAAAATTTGATGGCGGTCGCTGGGACTACGCCCGCTATGCTTGGGCCGAGGCCTCGGAAAAATGCTCGCCAGCCTTCAGCACGATATATGGAGTTGATAATGCGTATCGTTTTATGGTTTGATCCTTGAAGAGGCTGGTTGGCGCCCGTGTTTTGGGTTCGGTAGAAGTCGGACTGGAGACGTGTTCGTAGGACATCAAGGGGCGAAGTCACGATGGCAGTAGCCATTCCACCACTCCTATATTAGATATATCAGAAGCTTGCAAATATAATACCAGCTGGGAAAGACTTACGCGCCTGCAAGAAGGTGTACCCATGACTTGACAGTCTTCTTTGACGCAACATGGACAGGCTTGATTGGTTCTCCTGCTAAACGAGGTTCCCCTGTATGTTGATAACGAGCCTGTGCATTTCCCTCCATAATCACGTCGTTCCCAATGATGCGATGAAGGGAGAGTTTGGGAGCTGGTCTCCAAACAACTTTTTTCGGCGATAAGCTTTTCCGCGATTCTCACATGGCGATAACGTTGAATCACGTGGTTAGCCTCGAGTCACGTGCCTTTCGTGTTTTCTCGTTTCACGTGATCGGTATCACGAGTGCCTCGAGCAGGATATTACAAGCACTAGGCTACTATCTAAGGTCTTCGGCTAGTAGATCGACAGTAAGAAATATATATTATCTAGACTGGAAATGTGGTTTGACAAATCCCTCCCACTAGGTCGTTTCCACTCGAAAACCTCAACTGCTTGCCTGGGCGTCTATCCTATACGGCGTGAGGTAAAAATATATGTTTGGAATGAAAGTGGTGATCATTTGATCCAAGACAGATACTCAGTGGAAGAAGTAGAAATCTTGAACCAGAAAATAATTCAATCACTTGACTACCCAATATAGATATATAGCTCGACACGCTGTGCAGATAAAAAAAAAAAAAAAAGAACGTTCAGTCACTGAAAAAACAGAGATATAACCATTTCACTGAAAAAAATCACGCTATATCGACCGAGTTGAACCTCCCCCAAACCGATCAAACTTAGAATTTCTCAATAGATTTGAGAATAATCCGATACTTCCTTTCCAAGCGCTGTAGCTTCCTCTGAACCTGTGCGAGATACTGCTTTTCCTCTAGCTTCATACGCGCGTCGTTCTTGATGTCTATTTCATCTTTTGCTAGAATATAGTGGACATCACTTATGATATGACACCACGTCTTCGCAAAGGGGATCGTTAACTCTCTAAACACGTCTTGGGATGCAGCTGCCGCAGCCTTGGAAACTGCCCTGGAGATATTAGGGAAGAGAGTTTCACTCGCAAAGACATCCTGGATCACCTCCTGACCGAATTTCGTTTTGGTTTCAAGGACACACGAGCCTTCACGCGACATCCCGGAACGATAGGCAGGCATCATTTCATTCACAACATAGGAAGCCTCATTAGCCTCCAACGTCTTTGCACGGATTGCACTGGCGAAGGATTAGGGTAAGCATTTTCTTGACTATGGTTTGAAGCTTACCCAATCTCTGATTTCAAATCATTTCGTGATTTCTCAAAGACGCTCTTGATTTCTTCCATCCGCTGATCAATGCTGTGTACCATTGGGTATGGGAAACCATTGCCTGCAAATCAGTTAATCTACATAATAAATTCTCCTTCTGCGTCATCGATAATACTCACGGGCTAATTGTAGTTTCAGGTCTTTGAATGTTGTGATGCTAACGTCCTGAAGAGCTGTGAGTACCTTTGGAATTTCTTCATCCAGGAGGTCCCATTGGAAGTCGAGCTCTGTCCGCATTTTCCAAATGATCTCGCTATTCCAGTTTATGTGTTTCCCAGAGATGCGTGTACCCTTGCCATAATTAAGGCAGAACTGGCTGTGTTCCACTAGAGTAATGAGATTAGTTAGTCTGTGGCCAGCTAAGATTGTCCTTGCGACTAAGCGAACTCCGAAGAACAGGGGTCAGTGGGAAGACCTAATCTCTTGAGGGACCTTACACGGTGGCCACTATTAATGATGTCAGTAATCTTCAATGAGAGCCCAATATACTGCTTGAACAGTTACCTCGGCCCACTCTAAGCCCCGAGCAATGGCGGCTTCATTCCAGGCTGCATGGCGTTTATCTATAGAATGCGTTAGGTAAATGTATTTTCTTCCCTTTTACTTCGACCGCACCGAAGACATCAAGGATTAATTCACGCAGAATTTCATCAAACTGCCTCTTCGCATGCTCGATATTAACGAGTATCTTTAATCTATATCAGCATTTGATGATAAATTGCTAGAAGAGATGAGTACCAACCTTGTTTTCGAAGCCGAGAATGTTGGTCAGATCAGAACTGACTGAAGGCTTGGTCGCTCCTGGGAACATCTCACGCCCGGAGCGTAAGCTTATCGCATTCAGAATACCGGGCAGTGAAACTCGAAGAAAATGTTTGGCGTCGTGGAATCTCGCCTCCGCAGCCCTTGAGTAACAGAATTTACGCAAGTCACGAATTCCACTTAATGCAACCAGCAGGTGGCTGCTTCCACCCTGATCGTCTCCATTTTGCTTCTTATAGAGACTATTAGATACGCAGAAGACATTTAAGGAGTTGCCTTTGAATTGCTCAGCATATGCGACCTGAAGCCCGTGCTTGACGCGTTCGTTGCGCGCTGCGATGTAGAGGCCTTTCTTCCTGCTAATTATCAGCGATTGATTATTTTGGATACATAACCGATAGACCTACTGTTGCATGAGGTCACTTTGTATAACATGAAGATTTTTCCGTCTTGCTTCCTCAATCGCCGCATCTAGACCTTTCATAGAAAACAGTGGCTTGACCTGGCTAGGACCAGAAAGCTCTCTTTCAGCGCTTTCAATGTCAATATCCTGCTACCAATTAGTAGATTATCCACAGGGGGAGGGATTGCTCTGAAGGACCTCTGATCTGGTGCAGATTATCGCAATTTCCAATCCTTTCCTGGGGGAATCATCTGCTCCAAGTGGGACATTCTGAGCAATGGCGGCATGCAAGGAAGACTTCACCGAGTGGTCGGTGATAGCACGTTGGATCCGGACAACAATAAATACGTGATCGCATCTTGTAAGATACTCCTGGGCTGCTTTAACTCTCGCGAGATTTGTATCCTGGAGGCCTGCGGTAACATTAGTACTGCTTTCCACCTTACTTAATGAACTTGTTGTACCAGGAAGATCCGTAATCACATATCCCGTTCTCAGGATTGGAGAATCGGTGTATACCCTAATGAGATGGCTTAGAACCCGGGGCCGTCTCGTCTAGATGAGGCGCGCGAAGACTTAAGTAGCTTACCGAATGATTTTTGTAAAAGGCCACAGATTTTGACGTGTAAAGGGCCTGGTAGCCTCATAGCATTTATCCGTGGTCTTTGCCGACGCCACCCATTTGCCATTTCTACCTCCTCGCGGCCATGGAATGGTAGCAGTCCACTCACATAGCTGATTGGTAATGTGCTCAAATGCTTCGTCCGATTCACTTAATAGGAATTCTCGACAAAAGTCCTTCTGGTGGCTGAAGGCCGTGCTGAGAGATGACCAGGCCTGTTCCGATTCCCGTTGGTATCTCATATAGTCGGCCGGGCTCACCAGGTTTGCCGCCACATTAGGAAGAATCATGCGACGGAAACTCCATACTAGCTCTTTGATATGATCTTTGATACTCGCCTCCGAGAGATATTCTACCTCGATCTTAAAACGCTCAGTTTGACCCGACCTCTTTTGTCTGTACTCGGTGACGATGGAAGTACAAGCTTCACCGACGTCTCCCTATTGGGGTCAGTACAATGTGTCATCAGCGAAATACGCAATACTTTACCGTTGCTGCTAGATTTGGGATATCGAGTAACGAATTTATCAAACTGCTCTTACCTTCCCCAGAATTTCCCAAGAATGCAATCGTTTTAGCGCTCGAAAATTGAAACTCGCTTGCGTTTTTCAAGTCCTTGATGAGATCGGTCGCCGTTTCTGGGTCAGCTGTTGGGTCGCGAGAGAGCTTGTACGAATTCTGGCGAGCCAACAGCTGCTCAAGTATGGATGCGGAGTTCTCTGCAATTTGTACACCATTTCTGAGGCCATATTGAAATTCCCCGGAGAAGAAAACTGATGCTGGATACTCTATCTCCGGAATTCCAGTGAGTGGAAAGGCTCGGCTATACCCTAAGACAGATAAAGGTTTTGAAGCGATGCTGCTGAGCCTAAATGAGTTGGTCCCCGAGGTTTGCGAGGTGAAGGTCATTGGCGGTGGGCGAACTTGAGAAGCCTAGGAAGAGACGGATCATTATGGAAATCCCGTAGAATGAAAATAATAAGCCTGCCTACCTTATTGTCGTTCTTTGCCCCTGGCCTTGCCGATTGAAGATTAACATCTGCTTCTTGACCCGAAGTTGGGGACCTGAGTGTGAACTGATTTGTGTTATCATCACTTCCGACTCCCACGACTCCAGCATCTTGAGACTTCTCCAACTGAGAGCCTGATGGGCTTGCGTGAGCCATGAGGCCAGCAGAATCCTGTTCAAATATCTCACCCGCGTGGGATATCGTATTGATCGACGGCTTATCAATGCGTTTGGTCACTTTCGGGTGTATATCGGTGCTACTATGCGTGGGACGGCTTTCGAGAAAACTTGAATATGTGCTATTACTGGATCCTGGAAGGCTTTTGAGGACTGAGGGGTTGGGACGCTGGAATGAATGTTTGTGGGCTACCAGGGACCTAGCAAGGATTCGATCGATAATTCCCCTCATGTGACAGCCGATGCATTTGCTGCAGTAGCTTTGCTCGCTTGTTTCATCTACTAGAATACTAGCAGGGGTTTGATTGTAATAGTACGAACATCATTCCAAGCGTAGAAAAGTGGTGGGGGCCAAAACTCGCGAGTCTAGCTATCATCAGGCCCTCGGAATGGGTCATGCAGTGCCAAACGGACTTTGAAGACAACAGTATTAGCATGGTAGCAGAGATGCTCTGTTGATATCACTACCGAGCATTCAGCGAGTGCTAAAAGACCAGGCCAGTACAAGGCGGGTGTCGCATACTGTGAATAGCGACTGCTAGGTCCAAACTAACCACTAGAGCTTATCAGAGACTAGCCAGGTATAATGCACTATGCCAGAAAAATTATGACCTGCCTGATAGGGAATGGGGTGGATCTGTAAATATTAGAAAAGAAGGCTTGGTGGTTCAGTAAATAACAGAGAATATGCGGCTTTAGGCCAACGGCAGAGAAGCAATGGAAAGATCCATGAGAATATACCTGACACCCTGCTCTGACTACCCAGATGAAGGTTGAGCTACTACCTAAGCATACGTCCTTGGTTACGGAGTGTGTGCTCCCTGCGCACTGTGTTAAGCGTAGGGCAAAAGAAACCACCAAGGTCTTGGCAGATGCAACCCCTCAAATGGTGTAAAAGGTAGCCCTTTTCAACGTCTTCATTGTCACTTAGCGCTGAGGGTAATAAACAAGACTTGTTGAAGTCGTAAGAAAGAGAGATGTCGGTACACGACAAAAACGCGTCTCGGAACACCCGTCGGAACTCGCGATTTCGCGTAAACTCTCGAACAGAACTTTTTCCCGGTCTTCCCGGATCTTCACCCCTCGAACTTAATAACCACAATTAACTATGGATCGAGCAGGCTCTGCATTACTCGCCATTGCGATGACAGTGGCAGGCTACCTCAGCGTGCTCTGCGCCACGCCGCCAAATCCTCCCCCCGAACAAAAGGATCGCCACCGAACAGATCGCATCAATTTTATTGCGGGAAGTTTCCCAACCATTGTGCGCCGGATTAGTATCACTGCCATCATGTATCATGCGCTCCTGACAGCGATCCCCCAATACGCCCCTGCTCGCTTGTCGCAAGTGTGTCCCCTGTCCCAGAATACGAATTCGGACCTTTTCACGTGGAGTTTGACGACTCTGTCTGCCCTGGGACTCATATACCTCGGCGCGTATATTCGTCTCTCGGCCTACGGAGGACTCGGAAAACACTTTACCTTTCAACTGGCTGCACCGGATGACTTGGTAACAACTGGAGTGTATGGCTGGATCCAACACCCCAGCTATACGGGTATGGCTATGATAGCCATTGGGTGTGTGACATTATTTCTACGGTGGGATGCCACGCCAGCTTGTTGGATTCCCGCGTCGGCACTATCTCGGTGGCATGGGTGGGGAGTTAGTGCGATCGCTGGACTCGTAGGGTTTGGCCTCTGGGTTTTAATAATGCGGGTGCGAGACGAAGAAGAGATGCTGAGGCAAAATTTTGGGAGGCAATGGGAGGAGTGGCATCGTTCAACTAAAAGATTTATTCCAGGTCTTGTTTGAACCTGTTGTACCCATTCTAGATCAAGGCGTTAGACCCCGGGAGGGCAATAGCCGAATAGTTGGTACACGCGAGAAATGGATCTATCCCGCCTTTACTGTTAGTAGCAAAGTCTACTTCTCGTGTATGCTGGGCTCTTGTTCTGTGGGCATGGCGTCCAGGGCATCGATGGTCATATCAAAGCGAGGACCAGTGAAGTTCTTCCTTCCGTCAACAATCCACTGGAATACGGAGACGATGATGATGACAGCAAATGCTGCGATACAGTAGTCTAACAAACGTCAGCAAAATGTCCGTATCAACTTAAACATGGACCACTCACTCATACTGCTCCCTGTTACTGTGCTTGACGGCGGGAAAACGAACAACACAGTGGTGAGGCTGATGTAGGATAAGGAAACCTGTCGGCATTAGAAACGCCATTAATTATCTGCATGGAATATCCTGGTGCAACATACTATGTCGGCAAACCATCCAACTGAACTTGGCAGTCTCCATTTTCGCTCGGGTAGTCTTCGACGTCCCTGCAGACAGTTGATGGCAATGGGAATGCCGTACGATAGGTCCAGTGCTACAACCGAAGCGGAGATAATCGCGTTGAAGGCACTAGATCCAGTCAGTCACCGCTGAACCGTCATAATTAGATAGAAATTACCTTGAAGACCCCAAGAAGATACATCCGAACGCGATAACCACAACAACGCTCAACATGAGTGCGTTAAGGGGCAACTTGAGGGTGGGGTGCACTGTTGCGAAGAATCGAGAAGCAGGAAGACCACCGTCTCTGATGAAAATAAGCACATGTCTTTCAGGTTTGTATGAGACAACGGCCATTACCTCGCGAAAGCAAAAATCATCCGGCTACTGGTAGTCATAACGCTGATGATAGCGAAAACCAAGCAGACAAGTGGCAGCCTGTGATGAAATGTTGGAATTAGTGAACCCGAAGAGAAAGCGAATGATTCGAAATTCTTTGTCACGTACATTAAAAGGCAGATGGCGCCCGCGTTACTCTTTGTTGCATCTAGTAGAATCTGCAACAGAGGACCAGCTGCCGAGGTTGTGACTTGTTCCATGTTGCCTGCAACAAAGAGGAGAACGATGAGGAAGATTGAACCGGTAACTGTACCGATTCCCACGCAGGACACCATGATTTTAGGTCCTTCAATTGAGGCGTTGGGTACCTCTTCGAAGATGACATATTAGCTTATACGTTTGAGAGACAGAAAGTCTAGTTACCTTCAATCATATGCGCCACTGCATCCTGACAAAATGTTAGTCGAGCAGTGGATTAACGAGTAATAGACACTTACAAAAGCTGTCACACCTAGGCCTCCCTGGAGCAACTGAAGATTCGTCAGTACCAAGAGTTGGGTTATCATGTATGCATATAACATACACCAAGAAGCCATGCGACTCCATCAGGCCCTGTCTTGAATTAGCACCATCAGATAAGGGTTCGAAGGGGAGTCATACAGCCTGTTTGGTTGACAAAGTCGCAGAACACGAAGCTATCGACGTTAGAAGTTTGTTTCTCGAATATCGCGGACTTGAGAACATACTAGGCCGAATTATAGTTGGGAGAGGCGCATGCGAGGACAGTGATGGACACAACCACAAAACCTCCAATGGACCACATAACTGCTCAGTGTAAGAATCACAACAAAGAAGAAGGGATGGGAACATACAAGCGCCACGGTAGATTACCGGCAAAATGGAGTTCATGAAAGCATTCATAAGGAACGAACCAATTGTCAGTCCAATGTAAATTAGGAATTGATGCCAGCGTTGGGGCTTATAGCTCTGTGTACTGCATTAGTACAAGTTGGCAATAATGAGGAGGAAATTACCTCGTGAAGGGTGGAGATAATCCCAACAATGAGCTGACTGGAAAGAAGTGAGTTTGTAGCGACAAGGGCAACCTGCATTCATCAATTTCGAGCCCGTGTTAGGTCGATGTTTTGCCTACCCAGCCTGCCACATTGATCCAGCCTGTGATCCACGATAGAATGGGTACCCATTTCGGCCACGCGACTGTATCTGTCAGTACGAACCAAAAGAGTCGATCAGGTCACATACTCGCTTGTACTCGTTAGTTGTAGTCCATGAATTGGTGAAAGAATGAGAATGACTCACCTGCAACCCAATGGTATTGTCCTCCAGCTCTGCAAAACATTAGTTCGGCATACGTTTCACGACAAAGTATACGTACGTCGGGTATGCCGAGAGGAACTCAGCCAACGAGCATGCGATGCATAAATTGCAGAATCCCGCAGTCACCAGTCCCCATATCACACTTGTGCTTCCACCGGATGTGAGACTGATCGACAAGCTGGCTGAGAGTGCCGTCCATGACTGACCGGTCAGCTGGGTCCGACTGAACATAAAGGAGTACCTACGTTGAGGACAGCGAACGCCAATCCTAGCATGGACCTACAAACCATCAGTATCAACTTGTTTCCAAATTGTGGGTCGATCTCACCATGTTGAAAAACTGCGCTGGAGTTCGGGCCGATGCCCCATCGCCGCCAACTGAGCATCATCGCCATCTAACGGACTGCCTTTCATCGTGAGTCAAATTTCGAGTCCCAGGATTGTGGTGGAACCCTCGAGGGAGGAATGGAGTCTAAGTATCCGCAACACAGGGTGGGCTTGCCAAACTGCGGATAGCTCCGTTGCAATATGCGGGGAAGCTATGAATGCATATCAGGTTGTTATCAAAAGTGAAGTCGGTTCAAGGTGGCCGTAGATCTTCGCATGGACTTGCCCAACATTGCATAGCCTTATGGCCTAGCACGAATTAGGGGGTTAGTGCTGAACCCCTTGAAGTCGATAGGCCGCGAATGAGTGTCAGAATGCGATTACTTGACTAATTGGTTCCACAATCGCAGATATAGTGATTGCGCCTCTGGTGACTTGAACATGTAATAATGTTGACGGCAAATTGCCGCTTCGGGTTGCGATCGGCTCTCGGATCACAGGATGAGTTAATCACCCTAATGTACGGACCTGTGAATTACTACATCTGGTTAGTATTGCCTCTTTCAGTCTAGCGCCCCCATACGTCGTTCTATAACTCTGTTGCTCCGACATAAAAGCTCGCCCGGCCCCTCCCCCCCCACCCCAAGAGGATTCGAATTCCGAAACCCACGACATCTACACTCGTATAGCCTCCAGGCGTACACCGAGGCCCCTAATCGCTCTTGGTCTCATGCTCTTACATGCTCCTCCTGTCGCAGATGGCTACAACAGTTTCATTGGATCACTTCGCTCGGAAACCATCCTGAATCCGGCTTTGTTGGAGCTTGCGATCAGCCGCATAGCCGTCTTGAGAAATGCTGTCTACGAGTGGAATATTCACGCGCCACTTGCTTTGAAGGCTGGAGTTCAAGCACCAGAGCTGCAAGACACGCGTTCGCTTCCATCATTCTGTCAAGCTGCAAAGGAAAGCATGGCCGCCTGGAAGAAGTCATGTCTCACGGCTCGGCAGCAAGCTGTTCTTGCTTATACCGATGCTATGACAGAATCTGTGACTGTTTGTGATCATGTGTTCCAGCAACTTGTCAAGGCAGAGCTGTCAAGCAGGGAGATTGTGGAGCTCACTACCACAGTTGCTGGTTACAATTGTGTATGTAGCATTCTTGTGGCGCTGGATGTTGGAGAAAATAATTCTCGCAAGATGAAGAGTGTAGAGGAGCTCGTTGAAAGTCTTGTCTGAGAGCTTGTCGGGCTTTGACGAGCCAACGGTGTTTTGAAGTTTTATATAGCGTCCATGAGTATATAATAGAAACAGCAAATGGTCTCAAGAGTTAGTAGTTGGAAAGTGTCCCTTTCGTCTGCTCTACCCCCTTGCCTAACTCAATATCAAGAAAGTGAGGCGGATGATATCTCACTCATTAAGAGCGACCAACAGAGACTTAAATTTTGAGGTACAACGAAGCAATAATCCAAAATGTATGACGCCTATCAGGTGCCTCATACAACCCTTGATTACATGCTAGAACAGAACCCTATGTGCTCTAGTTTGCAATAATGGTTATTTCATCAAAGGTTGAAATGACTTTCGTCTAATTATAGTTCTATTCAAAGTTCTAATAAAAGATGACATGACTTATTGCTTAAGAATTGTTGGGAATCATCGTGTTCTCCTCTGCGAGAGTATCAGCCTTCAGAGCTGGTCTGTTTGTCTTTCCTGCGGTGGTCTATATCAAAGAGAAAAGTTAGTTCGAGTCCACGCGGATTTTGAAAGGTGGAATATCTTACGCCGCCATCAACAGGCATAATCAAGCCAGTGACCCATTTAGCCTCCTTGCTGCAGAGGAAGAGGATTGCTGTATATCCGGGGTCAGTAAATCTTACTTTGAAAAGAATTCATAGAAAAGCCACATACCATAACCAACGTCCCACCCTGTGCCTTCCTGCTTCAAAAGGTTCTGGTTGATACGGTCCTGGCGCATCATATCCGTCATGCCTCTGCCTCGTACCATTGGGGTAAAGACCATTCCCGGGCAAACGCAGTTAACCCTGATATTTTCAGGGCCATGCTGGGCAGCCATGGCACGGGTCATTTGGATAATGGCCCCCTTGGTCGTGGGGTACAAGAGACTGGGGTTTCCACCGAGAACTGCCTCCTGTGTTAAAGATATCCAAGTTTCAGGACAGCAATAGAGACTTACGACCACTTACTGAGGACATATTGACAATTGCACCTCGTCCATTTTTCCTCATTTTGGGAATGGCATGGCGACTCATCAAGACCATGCTTGTGACATTGATTTTGAAATCGCGCTCCCAGGCTGCAAGATCGAGCTTAGTAGCATCTCCCATGGCACCGCCAACTCCGACTAGAAGTTTTAAGCATTAATTTCATACAAGTTATGATGTTTTCTAACGATAAATGGAAACTCACCGATGTTCACAAGGATATTCACAGTTCCAAACAGCTCAACTGTCTTGGCCACGGCATTCTTGCAACTTTCCTCATCTGTCACATCAGCCTGCACAACTTCCGACACGCCGCCCTCAAGGTCAATCATGCGCTTAGTTTCTTGGCCCATTCAACGTTATAGTCAACTAGTGCCACCTTGGCCCCTTGTCTGGCGAGTAGGATAGCAGTTGCACGGCCATTGCCAATCTCGGCTAGTTTTTGTCAGTGTTCTCTTGCATACTCAAGTAAGAAATTGGATTGAACTTACCAGGCATACGTGACCCAGCACCCGTGACAATGGCCACCTCGCCGGTGAACTCGAATGCTTTACCAGAAGCCATGTTGAAAGCGATTGTTTTACAATAGTTGTTTTCTGGGTTTCAAAAAAACACAAGGTTCGTCGAAACGTGCTCTTATAAAGACCTGTCTGTCCTTGAAACATCAATACAACAATATGCGGCCATCTTCCAGTCCACGGTTTGGGCGTGGTTAGGCCTCTTCGGCCATCCGCCGATTCTCCGGCCCCAACCACCGCCCGCCATCAAAGAGGTGATATTTGGAGACCCCACGATAAGTAAGGTTTTGGCCCTATTGGGAACTTCTGAAAGGCAAATTGATCTGACATCGGGGTTATCGGGATTTGCTTCTAAACTGGAGGGGCCCCATTTCCGATATACAGTGGATCGAAGGCTGGGGTTTGGTACTATATACAGTCCAATGAACGAGGAAGTTTTTGTAACCGGTGAGAGATTTAGCACATGTTACTGTTTCTTCGAGCTAGTTAGTTTGCCCATATCCACATGTTCCTACCGCGTGCGTCAAATAACTTAGAGAACCACAGGAATAAAGGATACAATGCCATAACGAGGAATCTTTCTGTTCACGCGCATCCAAGTAAGGTTTTAATCATATAACAAGTTTAACTTGATGGGTAATTCTATCGCTTTCACTATTGTGATAACCAAAAGTCAAACCATTCTACAATTGTCTTCAAACTCTGCTCCTTCACGTAGCCTAGAATATGTCAGCTTTTGAGCTCAGTCTGTGCAAATATATTGCAGAGAGTGATGTCATACGCTCGTAGGGATTTTTCATATTGCCTCGCAGAGCAAATCCGTGCTCAACACCAGAGAACAGCTGCAATTGGTATGACTTTTGACCTGACTGCAGAATATCTATAGCGACTTGTCTGGCCTCTTTAGGGAACGTGTGGTCTTCCACAGAACAGGACAGTAATAGGGGCTCTGTCGAGAAATCTTAGTTCTTTTATTCCATATCAGTGAACACGATATAAGGGTAACGGACTGGTAATCTTTGAAAAATGACAATCTTTCAAAAAGGCCGGGTGAGCGAATGCGCCGGCGCTGACGGTGCTCTTGGCCAGCTCGTCGCAAACATATGGTGCACCAAAACAATATCTGAATCAAGATTTTGAGTCAGTGAGACTTCCAACGATTGGAAAAGGCAGAGGAGGCATATACCCGACACACGCATATTTAGTCGATGCCTGGCCATACGATCTCTTCACTTCATCAACCCACCGTGGGACCGCTTCATCCGCGAATGCCATGTGCTTTCGCTTCCAAGCCTCGTAGTCAAAGTCTGGATTTGAACAGTCATGGCGATCACGACGATGTTTCCAAATCGGATCCTTACAATCAATCAGCGTGGATGAGATAAAAAGTAGAAAGTGAGGAAGACGTACGCCTCTGAAGTAGTCCAGTCCTAGGACGAGATAGCCAGAGTCGGCAAATGCATCCATCACCAAAAGGCCATTTGGAAACATTCCCCAGACATCAGGAAAGTATAATAGAATGTGGCCATTTGCGTTGCTCTTTTTAGGTTCCACGATGTATGTTTCTACTCCCGCGACCGTTACAAACCGCCCATGGGAAGTACCATCATGAAGGGTTCCCTTGAGACAACACGGTCCCGATGGCTTGGCCAACCAGGTGTTGCTTTGAGGGGCGCCGATAGAAGGTGGCATTGTATCAAGATGGATGGAACAAGAAAAAGAGAAGACAAAAACAGAGGTTGACGCACCAGCCTTAAAGATTTATGAATACTATAGACAACTGCCGATTGTATTTATTCATTCTTGATCTTTGAATGAAACTATAGATGGCAAGAGAAAGGCAAGAGAAAATGCGGCGGGCATCCGCCGCAAGCGTTGTGGCCACGGAAGTTGCCCGGTTTCTGGGGATTGGTCCCCGCAATTTGCGAACCTCCACGCGGAGAAAAGTTGGGACTATAAGTCCTAGCAGCGCCAGGTAGATCATTCCGATAAAAAGCTTGCTGCAAACCAATTTCTTGGCCTGCAATACCACCTTGCGCCTTTTGCCATGTCATCAAAGCAGGAAAGATCGGACAACATGCATATTGAGGAGGCGACCCCCATGCAGAGTCCTCTTCGCGACGATATTGAAGAGGCAAAGGCGAGTTCGATTTATGAGGTATGAGCGGCCGTCTTGAGGATATGCAAAACGGCTTACTTTGACACTATTCTAGGAAAATGCGGTCGGATACAAGGAATATCGAGAAGGGTTGCACATTGACATAACAGCAAAGGAAGTGAGTGAGCCTTCTTTTACCAGGCGACTTGCAAGTGAGTCTCTAATTGAGAACATTCTAGGACGCCAAAGTCAGATGGAAGATTGATTTGGTTGTACTCCCTATCTTTCTCGTCACTCAAGCATTGCAGTTCATGGACAAGACGGCCCTGAACTACGCAAACCTGCTCGGATACCAGAAGACCCTGCAACTGAAAGGCCAACAATTTAATTATCTCTCTGCAAGTATGTCTTTCCTTTATATATCAGGGCTAGGAAAGGAGAAGCTTACATGTGTTAGTGGTGTACGCCGGCTACTTTTTTGGTCAATACCCGTGTGGGTGGCTGGTTGGAAGGTTCCCAGCTCAACGTGTCTTGGGAGTGAGCTGCCTCATGTGGGGTTTGATGGTGATTATCATGACCCAATGCCATACATTCCCCAGTGCGTTGGGTGTCCGTTTCATCATGGGAATCTTTGAAGCCGCTGTCACCCCCGGCTTAACTCTCATGACCGGGTTTTGGTATACCCGAAAGGAAATTCCTCTTCGTCAATGTATTTGGTACTCGGCACTTGGATGGGGTGGTATTGTAGGATCCTATATTTCTTTCGGTATCACCAAGCTTCCCGTCAACTTCAGTCCGGCGCGCTGGGAGCTATTATTCTATATTCTTGGGGGTGCCACTTGTCTATGGGCATTTGTGATCTTCTTTGTTTTGCCTGATTCGCCCTCAAGTGCCTTCTTCTTGTCCAAGTCCGAGCGCATCATTGCGGTTAAGCGAGTATCCGGTAACGAAACCGGAATCAAGAACAAAGCCTTTGACACGAAGCAGGGTATGATCGCGTTTACTGATCCAAAGGCAATCTTACTCTTTATTTCGGTATTTGCTGCTGCCATTCCAAACGGTGTTGTCAACTCTTTTTCCACGATCATCATCAAAGATATGGGATTCTCCCAAACGATGACAACGGAGTTGAAGTCGGTTGGCGATGCAGTCCTCATCGTCGCATTGATCATCGGTGGCACTATCACGTTAAATGTGCCAAATTCCCGACTGCTCACCTCGACCGCTGCCAATATTCTATGCACCGTTGCTGCTGCCTGTATGGCGTATCTCCCCCGTGAGCAAAAGTGGCAGAGACTGATTTCCTTTTGGCTGGTGAATGCGCAATCTGTTGGCTTCACAGTCTCGTTGGTCACTATCTCCTCAAACATGGCGGGATATACCCACAGGTCTATGGCCAATGCTCTGGTCTTGTAAGTCTCACCGGATTCTTTGGGTTTTGCATATTTCAATTGAACTAACTGGCTGTAGTACTGCCTACTGCTGGGGTAACTTTGCAGGGCCTTTTGTGGTCAAACCCTCTGAAGCTCCTGCATACAAGGGCGCCACAATTGGTCTGCTGGTCGGTTACGCGATCAAGGCAGGATGCCATCTCTCATTGCTCGGTATGATTTTCTCGCCCCTTAACAGCTCTTCTTCTGGACGTTGAGATGTTAATGAGAATAGGCTATATGTATTTGGCCAATCGTCGTCGTGACTCACGCTACGGTCCGGCTGACAAGGCTAGAAGTAATGAAGCCGGAATGCAGGATCGGACTGAATTTGAAAACAAAGATTTCAGATATGTACTCTAGTAGTCACTTTGCCGGGAATTCATTGGGACAAAGAGTCAGTTGATTTCTATGAGAAGATATATATTGGTTAGAATTATATCAGAATTACGGGCATAACCTGAAAAACATGTTGCGTTAACATTTTCACTTTCCGGTTCTCTCAATCCTTTCAGACCTGGAGATCTAGTAGAAAGACAAGTGGGTGCTAAAAGCGTCTCAAGGGTTAAAGGGCTACAAGTACAGGCGAATCCCGACTAAGAACTATATATGGGTTACGTGGAACGCCATATCACAGTATATCATGTTTTACAGCCCAACGAATCACCTCGCCAGGTTCAAAGTTCCTATAGTTCCTATAAAGAAGTACAGTTAGCATCCAGGAAGTGGATAAATTCCCCTTAAGTAGCGAGGAGGTTTTTATAATGAAGAAATTACTGCATGCATTCCTGATAGCACTTTGACTTTCAAAGCCCAGAGGCTCCGCCTGAAAAGGAAAGCGTGGGGCGTTCCCCACACTTTTCCAGTCTCCCGGCAATTCTCCCAGTTCCCCAGTCCCCCCGTTTCTCTTTTTCACTTTTTTTCCATTTCTTTTGATGATAGGGAGTGAGGCTGGGTTTCACTGCTTCATTTTGGTCATGAAGCAATGGTGAGACATCAGAAAATCGTCTGCTCGACCTGTAGGCGTCGGAAAAGCAAATGCGATGGGGCTTCGCCAAGCTGCTCCGCTTGTATCGCCAGTGCTTCGCCTTGCCACTATGATAAATCGCCCTCGCTCGCCTACGTGCGTTCGTTACAGTCACGCATCCGTGAGCTGGAGCGCAAAGCTACCACTCAGGCAACCCCTCCTCCATCCAGCCCGTCCTTTGCCAGTTCGACTTTCAGCAAACAGGGCGGCGACTCTATAAGTCTGGATGCGCTAGGAGATGTTGGCTACCACAACCAAACATCTGCTATACATGAAGATCTACCACAAAAGAATGCTCAGCCATTGCATATTGGATCCCTCTTGTCATCATCGACAGACAAATGCCGGGCAGCAGATATGAGACAGAGACTGGTGGCCAATGCTGCCACCCAGAAAGACCTCGAAATCATCAACTTAGATGCATCCCAGTCACTGGTAAATCTATCGAATGATCTTGCTAGTACTTTGCTGCAGCTACACTGGTGTTGGCTGCATCCGAGTTTTCTTTTTGTATACCGCCCCGCTTTCACGAGAGATATGCCTCTACTTGCCCGTGGGGATCGCTCCGCCACACATTGCTCTTCAACCCTCGTGAAGGTGCTCTATGCCCACAGTTGTCGATTCATACGGTCACCAGATATAGTCTGGAGCCCGAGTAATCATAGCGAGACGTTCCAGGACCTTACGGACCGTTTGATGGCAGAGGCAAAGGCCTTGCTGGCCATGGAAACCCTGAATCCTCCTACTATTCCTACTATCCAAGCATTACTTCAGGAATCGGCTCGGGATGTTGCTTGTGGTCGGTCCTCCTCTGCATGGCTATATTCCGGCATGGCATTTCGTATGGCCATTGACCTTGGCCTACACGTTTCTCCCGACAAACTCCAGCAATATTCCACCTCACTCTCAGCAGAGGATATCGAGATAAGGAAACGTCTCTTTTGGAGCTTATACGCTTGGGACAAGCATATCAGCTTGTACCTAGGGAGGATGCCAAATTTCGTCATGGGTGCTGAAAACGTATCGTTGGAATTTCTAGACGACTTCACCGACCATGATCCGTGGGTACCATTTTATGGACCTGATCCAAAGGCTGCAGAGCTCCCTCCGTATCCCCCAACTCCGGGTCATGTCATGTCCTGCTTCACGGAGCTATGCAAACTCTGCAAAATTCTCACTCGGGTCATGCTAGAACTCTATAGCTCGCAGTCCGCCAGCCACTCGGCAAATGCGTCAGACCCCCGAATGGCTGTATTCATGGAGATCAAAAAGGAGCTTCAGGATTGGCACTCGTCCTTGCCGTCGTTCCTACATATACCACGCAATGACATGCCTCAATTAAGCCCACCGCCGCATATCACATCCCTCAATCTGATGTATCACAATACCCTTATTCTTCTTCATCGACCGCATGTTGCAGGCGGAGAGGTACCTTCCTCTGCTGCGATCCGACAGAGCTGGAAGATATGTAGAGGGGCAACCACCGCAATATATGATCTTCTCAAAATGTATATTCATACTTTTGGATATCATCATATCACATACATGAACAGTTACTGTACGTATATGGCTGCGACAACTGCCGTATACCAACTAGAAACACCGGAAGAAGGACCACAGCCTTCACAATCCCACCAAGCAGCTTGGACAGAGTTGAAGTTTCTGTTAGATGTACTCCAACGTACTGCTGCAGCTATGCCCGGCCTGGATCGGAGTATTGAGATCATTCGGACGCGGATCAAAAGAATTCTTGACCGCCAGGTTTCCAGTCAACTCGATTCACTGTTTCCAGGTAGATCATCGAAGGATCCCGACTATGCACGGCCTACGAACGATGTACCCCGACCCCATACAGAAAGCGAAAGGGACTCAAGTAATATCTCCACTGGTTGCCCTGTTTATGAATGGGGGAATAATATGGGAACCGTCACGAACGAGGATCTCTGGCTTCCAGCATTTCCCGCCCAAGATATTTCTTACGGACCGGAAGTGATGCTCGACGTACAGGATGCTCTGAGTCCTCACACGCGGTCTGCTCTAATGGGTTCAAACCTTGATCCCCAACTGCGACTGAATCTTTCAGTATCTGGTGAGCATACAATGAGCTACAGCCCTTTTCCTAGTTCTTTGCTTGGTCAGCTTCCAGAGGCTCCAACAGGAGACGTCAATACAACATATCAAACCATTTAATTTTGTACATTACTCTATGCATCCTCCCCGTGGGAAGATAATCGTCGCTAGTAATTCGCACGAGGTCTTCCATTTGATTACTGTACAGTAGTTATTATCTGTTAATATCGACATGCAGTACATGGCCGACAGCATCGACAATTGGGAGTGCGCATCAGTATTTATACATACGAGCCGAAAACCTCACCTCAGTTGATTGACCTCTGCTCATTGACTATCAATTACGGATTTATGAGCCCTGAATGGTACAAGATGAGCATCTATATAGCTGCATATTGTGGGTCAATGTTCTACTCTATTCCCTGGTACAGGGTCGGAGCCAAGGAGATGAGACATCCTGAAACAATATTCCAATTTCGATGTCAAACTGGAACCTCATTTCGGCTAAGTATACAAAAGCTGAAAACATCACCAGACTCGCCATGGAGATCCCAACGCCGAATATGGACCGTACATATACCGATGTGCCGGTATGCCGGAAGAAACCCGCAAAGCCCAAACTCCGAAAACACGCAGAAAGTGCAGCAAATGAAGATTCAAACGGCCCTCTCACTTTGTGACTGCCAGCATCCCAAAGTAGAGAACCCAACCCTTTTATTGAGCGTGGTAGGTGTCGAGGGCATGCTGGACATCATGAAGACTGTTTTTGTCGCCGTATGCATCCATAAGTTGCTGATTTCGAGCCATGCGTTTCTCTTCCTCCGCCTGGGAGTATTCTCTGCGAGACTTGGCTTCGACGTAGTAGTTGTAGGCGCCGAACCCTGCACGTGCGTGTCAGCAGTGGTCTCTATCAGCGGAACATCACGGAATTGTAACACATACCGAGACCAATTGTAGCCATCAAAGGTATAAGCCTGATGTGGGACACAATGTTAGTCGTGGTGGAGAAAAGGGGGTTACTGTAGTGCAATTTACCAGCGGCCATTCCGGGGCTTAAGACTCGGTCCGGTCGGAGGGTTGTAAGATTTGTTGGCGCCGAACGCAAATTGAGACATGGTTAGATAGAAGGTTTGGTTTTAGACGTTTCGTGTAAGAGTTGAAAGTGTGTGAAAGTGAGAAGTTGAAGCTTGGAGGCGTCGGCTTAGCGGAAAGCGGAATGCGGTAAATGCGGGGGAATCGTGACGTGGAGAGCCGGGGATCCCGAGGTTGTTATACCGCGCGATCATGCCACAGCCCCATCATGCAATTGATCTACACTCTAAAACCTGCACAGATCATATCATAATTAAATCATATGTTTGATCAGATATCCACGTTATGTCTATGTATTCTTGAACCCCGAAATGTGGAAAATAGAAAAGAAATTGCAAATCAAAGTTATTCAAGGTGAATCAGGTCATGTCAAGGTCCACTAAAGGCCGTTGTTCTGAGGCGCAGCGGTCGCAGGGCCTTCAGGGGTCACATAGGCCTGTGATTCGTTAGCGCCGTCAGGAATGTCGCTTACGCGTCATGCATACCTTGGTCATTCCACCATCAACCACAAAGTCAGTTCCGTTCACAAAGCTGCTCTCATCGCTAGCAAGGAATACTACAGCGTGAGCCTGCTCGATGGCCTCACCGAACCTGCCGGTGGGGAAGTGCACTTCGCGGCGGAAGCGCTTCTCCTTGTCCTCGCCAAGCCAGTCCTGCAACAAGGGGGTACTATATACCAGTGTGAGGGGATGCGATTGAGATACAGAAAGGGAAACGTACTTGAGAGGAGCAGGACACAGAGCATTGAAGCGGAAGCCCTCGCGGGCGTGCACGATGGCCAACTCGCGAGTCATGGCTAGGACTGCACCCTTGCTGGCCGTGTAGGCCAATTGCGGGGTGGCAGCGCCAACCAGAGCAACCACACTGGCAGTGTTGATGATGCTGCCACGGGCCTTCTTGTGACGACGCAGACTGAGGACGGCGTGCTTGCTACCGAACCAAACACCCTTGACATTGATGTTGTGTGTGAGATCCCAGATCTTCTCGGGGGTGTCGATGGCATCGGCGTCGTCGGCGTGCATGATACCGGCGTTGTTGAAGATCACATCGGTGCCTCCCCAGCTGTCCTGAGACTCGACCATGGCCTGCACGTCGGACTCCTTGGACACGTCGCACTTGATGGACTCCACACGAGGGGCAGTGGGAACGACTTCCTTCACCTTGGCCAATGCCTTGGCCAGGGCAGCCTCGGAGACATCGGCCATCAAGACATTGGCGCCTTCGCGGGCGAAGAGAATGGAGGTTTCGAGGCCGATACCACTATCGATCTAGGTTAGAATTGCTACGGGAGAGGGGCAGAGACATACCCGCCGGCACCGGTGATGATGGCATTCTTGCCCTGGAGACGACCTTGAGTAGCAGCCATTGTTAGAATAAGAGTAGATCAATACAAGAGAGAGTGTTGTGTGTACCTGGGCCTATACACTTCACAGTTGACCGACGCGGGGCAGGAATGTTACATAAGCGGTTACAATATGCGTCCGAAAGCAGAAAGGCGTTATCTGCCCGCAGCTGATAGCAGCTCGTCTGATCTCGCATGTGTCACCTCCCACTTCTCCCACTCCTCCCTCCTCTTTCTCTATCATAGCTTTACCATGTCGAGCTCAGATCCCGAGGTCACTCGTGAGAATATCGCCGAGATCCTCCAGCATGACACCAAGGTGAAGGTGGCTGGCGTGGATGTTGATGGCATCTTACGCGGGAAGCTCATGAAGAAGGACAAGTTCCTTTCCATCTTGACCGAAGGTTTTGGATTCTGCTCCGTGGTTTTTGGCTGGGATCAGCACGACGCGACGTATTTCAAGGAGCTGGCCATCAGCAATAAGGAGAATGGATACCGGGATCTTGTCGCCGTCCCCGATCTGCGCAGTTTCCGTCGCATTCCGTGGGAGAACAATGTCCCGTTCTTCTTGATTAGTTTTCTCGATCCTGATACGCGGGAGCCGGTGTGTGCTTGTCCCCGAGGATTGCTGAAGACGGCGGCTGCCAAAGCCGAGGCGGCGGGGTACCGGGCCATGGCTGGAGGTATGTTCAATCCGGAATGATGTCTTTGATCCAATGGCTTACCTGACCTTTGCAGCGGAATATGAGTTCTACCAGTTTCGTGCACCAGGCCCTCACCCCACCCCTGAACAGGGTGCCTCTGCAACCGCAGCCTTCCTACAGTCACACCCTGCCGATGCCTTGCCTTCAATAACGGAAGGCATGTTCGGATACTCGATCACTCGTCCTCTTCACAACCAAGATTATTATTATGGCATCTTCGACGCCTGCGAGCAGTTCCGGTGTGATATTGAGGGATGGCATACGGAGAGTGGACCGGGTGTCTTCGAAGCCGTGAGTGGACTCCAGTCTGCGTGTTGCATTGGGGCTAACATGGAGTCAGGCATTACAATTCGGCGAAGCAAAGGATATGGCCGACAAGGCCGGATTGTTCAAGTAGGATCCTCAGCGCTCTGCTGCATCGTCATGGCTAACCACTTGTATACGCATAGATACGTCGTCAAATCGTTCGGAATCAAACACGGCATCACGCCTTGTTTCATGGCCAAACCCCGACAGGGCTTGCCTGGAAACAGCGGGCATATGCACATCTCGCTCGTGAATTCCGACGGGAAGAATGCCTTCCTTCGCGACACCCCCGATCCTTCCCCTGCTTACCCTGACATCGCTCACCTTTCCGACCTGGGTCGACATTTCCTGGCTGGCCTCCTTGTCGGTCTCCCTGATATCATGCCGCTTCTGGCCCCGACCATCAATTCTTACAAACGACTGGTGGAGAACTTTTGGGCTCCTGTCACGGTCTCCTGGGGACTGGAGCACCGGGCCGCGTCGATCCGTCTTATCACCCCACCCACCGCCAGCCCCAAGGCGACGCGGTTCGAGGTGCGTGTCCCTGGCGCTGATGCCAACCCGCACTTTGTCCTCGCTGCCATTCTGGCGCTGGGCTGGCGCGGCGTCGAGCAACGTCTCGAGATCCCCGTGCCGCCCCTCTCCCGCGGTGAGGATATGGGTGGTGCCAGTGACCAGGGTGTGCGCCTGGCCAAATCTTTGAAGGAAGCTATTGTTACATTTAGTCGGCCGGAGAGTGTCGCACGGGAAGTGTTTGGTGATTCATTCGTGGAACACTTTGCTGGTACTCGGGAACATGAAGTGCGCTTGTGGGAGGAGGCTGTCACGGATTGGTAAGTCCCTTTAATCTTGGAAGGGTAAGATTTGATGACTCTTGCTGACTGGATTTGTAGGGAGATGAAGCGATACATTGAGACGGTTTGACCTGTTAATACCCTTACGATAGATTGTACATAGCCTAGACCTATGAATGTCAATACTTAGCCATGTACTCATCCCTAGAACAATCACATGTGACATCACATGTCCATCTCCGGGACAATTCGGACATGAAGCACGAAGCACAGGAAAAGCCGCGGCTGATTGGATTTCCGGGGTATATACACCTTTTCGGGTGAAGCAGGAGAATAGAAGGTTTGTCGAGAATTGACTATGACAGACGAACCCTATATAAATGCAGGTCCCCAGAGCAATTGACACAATAGAACTGCTAACGTTAAGCGATAAGATTCGGTATGCGGCGTGTGCCGAGTGGTGTGGGGAGGCCGAGTATTTGAATAGCGCAGAGAGAACAGTAGAAAAAGACGGGGAAATGGGCGATGTCGGCCGAGAGGAACAGTTTCCCGTGGAAAAGTGGAAGTCCAGCGGCCATAGTGAGGGCCGTTCGGACCACCGGTTAATCGATGGTCGGCTTATCTATACCGCGGCTCAGTGACGTATTCCATATATACCTCACTGCTTCACGCTTATTTCTTATATTCTTCTCTTAATTTGAATTCTACTTGAATTGATTTTTCTGACTTCTCTGACTCCTCTGATTCCTCTCTCTCCTCTCCCGTCGCATGGAATCCCATTAGTATCTATATCTTATCATATTTACATAGCTCCTCATCATGTCTTTCGTCGACACACAGCTCAAGGATGTGGCCATTCTGGGCTCCATCAACAACGATGCCCGCAAGATCCTGACCAAGGACGCCTGTGCCTTTTTGGCCCTTTTGCACCGTACCTTCAACTCGACCCGCAAGTCCCTGCTCCAGCGCCGCGTCGACCGCCAGGCCGAGATCGACAAGGGTACCCTCCTCGACTTCCTTCCCCAGACAAAACACATCCGTGAGAATGACGCCTGGAAGGGTGCCCCTCCCGCTCCTGGTCTGGTCGACCGCCGTGTGGAGATTACTGGTCCGACTGACCGCAAGATGGTCGTGAACGCTTTGAACTCCGATGTCTGGACCTATATGGCCGACTTTGAGGACTCCAGCGCTCCGACCTGGGACAACATGGTCAATGGCCAGGTGAACCTGTACGATGCCATTCGTCGCCAGGTCGACTTCAAGCAGGGTGGCAAGGAGTACAAGTTGCGGACTGACCGCACCCTGCCTACTCTGATTGCCCGTGCCCGTGGCTGGCACCTGGATGAGAAGCACTTCACTGTCGATGGTGAGCCCATCTCCGGTGGTCTGTTTGATTTCGGTCTGTACTTTTTCCACAACGCCAAGGAGCTGGTCGCCCGCGGAGCCGGCCCTTACTTCTACCTCCCCAAGATGGAGTCCCACCTCGAGGCTCGCCTGTGGAACGACGTCTTCAACCTGTCCCAGGACTACATTGGTCTGCCTCGGGGTACCATCCGTGGTACTGTCCTGATTGAGACTATTACCGCTGCCTTCGAGATGGATGAGGTGAGTGATATACACTGAACAACAGCATGAAACCACAGCTAACCCTGGTATAGATCATCTACGAGCTCCGTGACCACAGCTCTGGCCTCAACTGCGGCCGCTGGGATTACATCTTCTCCTTCATCAAGAAGTTCCGCCAGCACCCCAACTTTGTTCTCCCCGACCGCTCCGATGTCACCATGACCGTGCCTTTCATGGATGCCTATGTCAAGCTTCTCATCAAGACTTGCCACCGCCGTGGTGTGCACGCTATGGGTGGTATGGCCGCTCAGATCCCCATCAAGAACGACCCCGCCGCCAATGACAAGGCCATGGAGAGTGTCCGCGCCGACAAGCTGCGCGAGGTGCGCGCCGGCCACGATGGCACCTGGGTGGCTCACCCAGCCCTGGCTGCCATTGCCTCGGACGTCTTCAACAAGTACATGCCGACCCCCAACCAGCTGTTTGTCCGCCGCGAGGAGGTGAACGTCACCGCCAACGACCTCCTGAACACCAACGTCCCTGGCAAGATCACCGAGGAAGGCATCCGCAAGAACCTTAACATCGGCCTGAGCTACATGGAGGGCTGGCTCCGCGGTGTCGGCTGCGTGCCCATCAACTTCCTTATGGAAGACGCCGCCACCGCTGAAGTCTCCCGCAGTCAGCTGTGGCAGTGGACCCGTCACAACGTTACTACCGCCGAAGGCAAGCGCATGGACAAGGCCTTTGCCCTGCGCTTGCTGCAGGAGCAGGCTGACAGTCTGGCAGCCAAGGGACCCAAGGGCAACAAGTATCAGCTTGCTGCGCGGTACTTTGCTGGCCAGGTGACTGGTGAGGACTATGCCGATTTCTTGACCAGCTTGCTTTACAATGAGATCTCCTCGGCTGGCAGCGCTGCTAAGCTGTGAGTGCTTGGTTTGAACTTACGATGATGAATACCCTTTTTCTTTGTTTTGCCCGGTCTGACGACGGTCTTGTCCAATTTGAAGTTAGCATTGTTGTATAACAATTATTTTATTTGCTTGTTACGTGAAGGAGTAGATTTGTAAGGCTTGTATAGCTCTTTAACAAGAAAGGAATGCGCAACCATATATGTCAATTGATCTCCCTACGTAGTAATACCTCTTACTGAGTGAACACGTCTTCTGGAAAATTCCCACGTATTTGAAGCAGAGGACCTTGAGAATAAAAGAGCCTGCACGACCACATAACCAGACCAACAAATGACCCCGGGACAACTGTGGGTCTATAGCCTAATATTTACATGTAGATCATGTCGAATTCGAGTTAGCGTTGCAAGCTAGCTTGCAACTATCGCGATCAATGTCATACAACCGTATGTAGTGAGGACCATCAGCGCCGAAAATAGGCACAGTGTACTTTTAACACAGGATAAGGTGCGAAGAGTGCCCACTTTCTCGCAAAAAGGGTTCCAAACATCAATCCACTTCTTCAATAGCCATGGGTAAACACCTTGTCAAATTTATCGGGCTAGGCATTGGCCTCGCCTCTAAAGCTATCTCCTTAGCGCGCAACAACTCACCCAGGTATCCATCGCATTATGATAATTCCCCTCGTGTGATTTCCACCAGCGCCTCTAAACTACAGGAATGGACTTGAGGAGCTCAGCCACACTAGACGGTTGGCCACACTTAGGTCCCAAGTGGAAGATCGTTAAAATACGGGCAAGAAACCTTTTTTCCGACTTTGAGGCAATTACGGTCCAAGCAAAGTATTGTCGGTGAACGAATGGGCAGCCGTCGCTATTTTGACCCCCGAAATGATTGCTGATTCCTGACGAGCGTTAGTCTGGGTATGAGGGGTTTATGTGGTCCTATCACACAAGCACAGCCGCGGGAGCTTATTTCTGCTAAGCCTTGATAACCTCGCATGCCTAGTGCTGTATCTGTGCCTTTCTATCCACCCACGGGACGATTGGCAATGTATTTGTTCCGCGCTACCTCGTTTCGGTGCAAGTTCGCCATGTGGCGTTGCTGTTCCATGGCATTTCGACCCCCAGCCTCGTAGTCTCGTATAAGCTGAGGTGAAAATAACGGAGAATGAATTCGTTACCTGATTCACCTAGTAAGATCGCTGCGATAAGCTCTGATCAAGCCCACAGCAAGTTCACTATGATTTTGCTTTTAAGCTGCCTTACCGGGCCTCCAGCCAGGAGACACCCTGACCGTGCTTCCATCTCCTCCCACCATCGATCTCAACGTCGCTCCGACCATTGGTTATCTGTTTCCTGACAGTATGGCGACCATCAGGATCGCAGATCCTACGTACGCGGGAGATGAGCCGGGACAGCCACCGTCCTGCGATGATGGATCTGCTATGGGCCCGGCTTTCTCTAAGTCGCAATCGATGGCCCGATCTTATCAAGAGGAAATCCACGAGAGCATTTACAATATCCGTTCCCGCTCCAGGATACCGGAGCGGATCAGTAGCAGGATCTCGACTGCCGAGCAGCCAGACGACGACCCGGGTTTGCGAAACCCGGGCGACTTCAAGCAGAGACAGGTAGGCAACGCGACCATGAGGGACCGTTGAGGGCGAATGTCGCTCACCATTAACAGGTATTCAAAGGCAAGATGCTGTTATGGCTGGCATATCAATCCGTGGGCGTGATTTATGGCGATATTGGCACCAGTCCACTCTATGTCTTCTCGTCCACCTTTTCGTCCCCTCCCTCCCGACAAGACTTGATAGGCGCCCTCTCCATCATTATTTGGAGTCTGTTCATGATGGTGACTGTCAAGTATGTGCTGGTGATCCTTCATGCCGATAACGACGGCGAAGGTGGTACTTTCAGTACCTATTCCCTTCTCAGCCGCTATGCAAGTGCTCTTCGTGATTCGTGATCTCTCCCTCGCAAAAGCTGACCGACTCTCAGATGAATATCACCCACCGTGATCCGAGGGAGGCCTCGTTGGTCCAGATGAAACGGTACTTGTCCGGTGACCTGGAGAGCGCGGGTCAGAAGATGCGCCAACGCTTGGAGTCCAGCCGGTTCGCGCGAGGGCTGCTGAAAGTGATCGGAGTGCTGGCCGTCACTATGGTGCTGGCTGATGGCCTGCTCACTCCAGCCCAGTCCGTTCTTGGAGCCGTTCAAGGCATTGAGGTTGTGCAGCCGAGCATATCCAAGGGCACAGTGATCGGCGTTACTGATGCCATTCTTATCGTGCTTTTTTTATTCAGCCGTTGGGGATCACGAAATTATCATTCGCGTTTTCACCGATCGTGATTATCTGGCTCGGGTTCAATGCGGCGACCGGTATATACAACCTCGTCAAGTATGACGCCGGGGTTTTCCAGGCTTTTAATCCTGGCCTCGCGTTCGAATTCTTGATCCGTAACAAAACACACGGATGGAGGATGCTAGGTGGTACTTTGCTTGCCTTCACGGGTGTGGAAGCCCTCTTTGCGGACCTGGGCGCCTTCAGCCGAAGAGCGATCCAGGTCAGCTGGCTGTGCTATACGTTTCCGTGCCTTTTGTTAGCATACATCGGCCAGGCAGCGTACATCAGCGTCCACCCAGAAGCATATTCGAACCCCTTTTTCAACTCGGTCCCACCTGGAACCATCTATCCAGCCTTGATCATCGCCATTTTAGCTGCTATTGTTGCATCGCAGGCTATCATTACCGCCACCTTCCAGGTAAGAGAGTTGTAACCTTTTATTTGCAGAAAGTCCGACTCTGATAATGCTGGCAGCTTCTTGCGCAAGTGATGAAACTCTCCTATTTCCCTCAGATCAAAGTTATCCATACTTCCCAGATATTCCACGGGCAGCTCTTCATTCCCGTCGCGAATTGGCTGCTGATGATTGGAACTATCTTGATCGCATCGATCTATAACAACGTAAGTCGTGGTATCTTCCTTTCTCTGTTCCATTCTTTCACAGAAACTTATTCTATATCCCGTAGACAACATCTTTGGGTAATGCGTACGGTGTATGCGTCATGTTCGTGACCTTTTTCGACACCTGCATGGTGTCTCTGGCTGCAATGTTCGTCTGGCGGATCAGCCCGTACCTTGTCTTCCTCCCGTGGCTCACCGTGGCCTGCCTGGATGGTACTTATCTCTCGTCGGCACTGACCAAGGTGCCTCAAGGTGCCTGGTTCACGATCACGCTTGCTGCAATCCTTGCCATGCTGTTTCTTTTGTGGCGATACGGCAAAGAACAGCAGTGGTTCGCCGAAGCTGAGGACCGCTTCCCCACATCACATTTCATCGTATCCAGCCCAGATGGCCAAATGTCCCTGTCCAAGCGATATGGCGACCTTCCAGTTAGCGTCAACCGCGGTCTTGGGATCTTCTTCGACAAAGCGGGCGAAACGACTCCGATCGTGTTCAGCCAGTTTGTGCTTAAACTCAACTCTTTGCCCGAGATGATTGTGTTCTTCCATCTCCGCCCCCTCGAGCAACCTTCGGTCGCCGCTGAGAATCGATTTACCGTGTCGCGTTTGACCATTCCAAATTGTTACCGGCTAGTTGTTCGATACGGATATAATGACGAGATTATCACACCCGATTTGGCGAGCGTGATCGTCGACCAGGTCCGGAAATATCTAATGTCGAGAAGCCCCAGCGTGTCCTTAGGCGAAGAGGGTGAGGAAAAGGATTCTGTGGCCCCTGACAGCTCGATGGCAGAGGGTAGCAGAGACGCCCGCGCTTTCGTCGGTTCTGAAATCGCACATCTGGAAGCGGCATATTCACACAAAGTGCTCTATATTGTGGGGAAGGAGCAGATGAAAATCAAGCCCGACACAGCGCTCGTCCGAAAATCCTTGCTACACGTCTTTTTGTGGATCCGGGATAACACGAGGAACAAAATGGCTAACCTCCGGCTGCCAACAGATAAACTGATTGAAGTAGGTTTTCTCAAAGAGATATGAGTGTGGCGATAAGTGGTCTAGTAGCCTCAGGGCGATCGTGGATTGGGAAATGCACGTACCTCAGGCGAGCTCAAAGCCAATCATGTTAAATAGACAATAGACGCCGTCCTTCTTTTATTGATGGAGATGGAGTTCAACTAGGAGGCTGTCTGCTATGATGGGATTCCACTTGATTTAATTGATTTAATTGATTCAATTGATTTATTCACACTATTCCGCTGTTGCTCGCGGTGATCCCCTCGGCCAGCATTGTCGAGTTCACGCGCTGGAGTCCCACCAACAAGATGATCTTTCACATCTAAAATGGCTGCGATTGGGAGTATATCGTCAGTCCGGACGACTGCAAGAGTGAATACCAGCATCCCATCAATTGTAGTGATGGCAATGAAGCGGTCGAATCGCTGAACTTTCCATATGTTCCAACATTGAAAGTTCATTACAGCCTTCTACGTAACCATCGTTAGGCCTGCCAAAATATAATCATAAATCTCACTGCAGAAAGAAAGGGCCCACGGGTGATAAGTGGACCGTATCCCTTTCCTCAGAACTGCTCCCGAGGCCGGAGGTCGACCCAGAGTCGAACTAATAGATCCAACTTTAGAGATTTACGACCAAAATAGTCTAGGAATAAATTGCTAATCCTCAGACTTTTCGTGGTCAGACCGGGAAGATCAGCACTGTCTAACTGTTCCGTTGTCACGGAGGACTACCATTCCGAACATGTACCAAGAACATTGGGCGGAATTTAGAATTCCGCGCTCGAATATCGCATACGTTTGGTTGGGCCGAAAAGATAGAAAAGTTATCGATCAGTAATCAGCCCGACTCCGAAGGATTTACGTAGGTAGTGCCTAGGCATGGATAGTAATGCAGCGAGAAGTAAGCATAAGAGGTTAACCTTCATATTTTCTACAAGCTTCGACCCACTCTGCCAAGTCTAAATGGAACAGTAAATCCACAGTTCCAAAATTACAAGAAGCCTCATTAATACAAGCAAATATTACCGGTTATTCTAACGGTTTTACAGCCGGATCCTGAATAACCTCTCCGATTGGTTAATAGCAGTAGGTAGACTATGTTCCCCCTTAGTGCTCACTCAGATTAGACCTACTATCCCCTTGTTGATTGATATAATCTGTCGTAAGAAGGCATTATTGTAGCTGAAGTGGCTTCCCTTCCCTAGTATGGACTTCGAAAGACAAAAGTCGTGTCGGGGAAAGGGGCGGAAGTCTATTAAACATCGAGATTTTCTGCTAATACAAAGTTGTAAAATACAACTCGGGACAACGGGACACATGAGATCCGCTTGATATATCAAGAGCCGCAGAACTATATACCATGGTATGTCTGTATTGCAAATCTAACACTGAATCCGTATCCCATATTAGGCTTATGCCGCTCACCTTATACTAGAACCGTAAAGATTTTTACAGTCATTTTCAGCTCGTCATCCAACGGAACTGGGCAATTTGGGCAACTAGAACCCTGTATCCATTGCCTACTAATACATTATCTCCTTTTATATACAATTATTTCGCTCCCCTTGAACCATGAAGCCGCACCATTTGTCATCGACAGTGGGAACTTCAGCAAGCTCCGGTGATGGTGTCCGCCGCAGAACAAGCAAGGCTTGTGATCGCTGTAGATTGAAGAAAACAAAGGTAAGGGAGTCATCCCGCCCCTGTTATACTGTCCACTTGAGCTCGATGGTGACTCTGTCTGACATACTAAGTGTGACGGAGCCATACGTTGCTTAAAATGTCAAGCCGATGATGCTATTTGTATATATGGCGAGCGGAAAAAAGCGCACGATAAAGTATATCCTAAAGGGTAAGCGCGACCATTTCCAACCCTCAATTCCTGGCTTGTGAAGATTTTGCTTATTCAATAGATATGCGCAGCTTCTAGAGCAACAACAAGTGTGGCTTGTTAATGGCATTCAAAAGTTGTATCGATGCATGCAGACCGGAGAAGGCTGGCCTGCAGATCCATTGAAGCACGGAGCCAACCGCCACCCTCTCACACACGATATACTCACTGCTTTAGGTGTCTTGGATCCGGACCAAAGGCTACGTCGTGAAGAACATTGGCCAATGCAGCAAGGGTTGGGTAAACACTTGGATGAATGCACGCAGCCATCCAAATTCTACCATAAGCCTCATAGCTGCACTCCCATCCCGCTTTTGCCAATGGCTCACGATCTCACTGTATCCTCACCAGAGCACCAAGTTGAAGGCCTAAATACTGATCCCGACCTTACCATTTCGGGTGCGCAAAATTTCGATACCACAGGAATTGATGATCCTCTTCATTTGTTTCCAAACAGCAGTTCCTATACATTCGGCTATACATTCGGTGAGGCTAGCTCGACAACACATGATGGCAGTCTTGTCGATATCTTCAACAACGATCTTCAGATGACAAGTTCAACCAGTTATTTTTCTGAAAGCAACTGCATATCTACAGATCCTGGGAATGATGCTGACTGCTTGAATCCACCCCGGGATGCAAGAATAGTGGAGACATGGCCAATGTTGACTGAGCCCTTTTGGGGACCCTTTTATTCACAAGCCTTCTCTTCCGAATCCTTTGTTCAATAGCTTTGCTCAATATTTGATTTGATGTCATGGGTTCATTCATTTTCTTCTCATGTATAGTATAGTTCTATAATCCACATATTTCGAAAATGTATTGAGTTCTTTTCAATTCTTCCATATTGATCTAAGGAGTACTTCCGAGGTTATTCCATATACAAATGATTATTGCGTCGGAATATAAAACCCTTTCAACCTACTCCGTATGAAACCCTAGTCCATGCCCTCGGCTAGATCAAGTCAGAGACCTCCGAATATTTCGGGCCGGATGTGTCGTATCCGGCTGTATTTGACCCACACCTAGGTAATATGACCGCCTTGTATTTTATATTGGTCTAAATGCTGGCCTATATTCAATAGTGAATTTCACAGGGGGTTTGCATATGTATTCCAGTGTATGGTTTGTGTTCTATGTAAACCCCTAGGGTATAGGTCTACGGAGACCCACGGAAAGGAATTTATAAGCTGTGATTGCTAGCAATTTTAAATAGACTGCTCCTTGTCGCTTCAAGAAGCATACTTACCTGGATATCATCTCATTAATCATGTCAGTCCTCGGGGGAATACCTCCTCTGGATAACCCGCAGTACCAGCAGCGTCTGGGAACCGGGCTTGAAACGAACGATGATTCTTCGTCTTCTCAAACCAAGATGGATGGATCGGACAGCGAAAAGCCAGCCGAAATGGAGGAAGAAGTTCAGGAGATGGTGAGGCAGCTCACTCGTCACTCCACTCGTTTCTCTTCGTCCCAAACGAAGAACCCTTTCTTTGAGGATGACAAAGAAACCACTTGGCATCCTGATAGTCCATTCTTCAAAGCTAAAGATTGGATTCGAGCCCTCATTGCAGCACAGTCACAGGACCCTGAGCGGTTTCTACAACGCTCAGCGGGCGTTGCTTTCAAGAACTTGCATGTGCATGGTTTCGGAAGTCCAACCGATTATCAGAAGGACGTCTTCAATGCTGTTTTGAGTATTGGTGGCCTTGTCCGCAACCTTGTTGGCAGTGGAAAACAGAAGGTACAAATCCTCAATAACTTCAATGGTCTTGTTCGAAGTGGAGAGATGCTGGTCGTCCTGGGCCGCCCTGGAAGGTAAGTTCGCAAGGAGACGCGATTTTCAACTTATAAAATGTCTAAACCAAAGCCAGTGGGTGCTCAACCTTTTTGAAAACCATTGCCGGCGAGATGAACGGCATCTATGTCAATGATGAGAGCTATATAAACTACCAAGGTACGCCGTAACGTTAACGAACGATATTTGCAAGGAAGCTAACAGGACAACAGGTATTTCCGCCCCAACGATGCACAAGCAGTTCCGTGGAGAAGCCATTTTCAGTGCCGAAACCGATGTTCATTTCCCCCAACTCACCGTGGGCGAAACCTTGACCTTCGCTGCCCTGGCACGCGCGCCTCGCACGCGATTCGAAGGCCTTACTCGGACGCAATACGCTGAACACCTTCGTGATGTGGTGATGACTATGTTAGGTCTGCGGCATACATTCAACACTCGAGTCGGCAATGACTTCGTGCGAGGCGTTAGTGGAGGTGAGCGCAAACGAGTGAGCATTGCAGAGGCCATCCTTAGCGGAGCCCCTCTTCAGTGCTGGGACAACAGTACTCGAGGCTTGGATAGTGCCAATGCGCTGGAATTTTGCAAGAATCTCCGTTTGATGAGTGATTATGCGGGCACCACGGCTTGTGTTGCGATTTACCAAGCTTCGCAGAGTGCCTATGATGTGAGATTATATGAGGAACATGTTCCAACTTCCGAGTATCTACTAACGCCGTCTTTCTTTTTCAGGTCTTTGACAAGGTTGTTGTGCTCTACGAGGGTCATCAGATCTACTTCGGTCCCACTGGCGAGGCTCGTGAATTCTTTACCAACATGGGCTTTGACTGCCCTTCACGCCAGACGACAGCCGACTTTCTTACTTCCTTGACTAGCCCAACCGAACGTCGGGTTAAATCAGGATTTGAAGGCAAAGTGCCTCGCACACCTGCCGAGTTTGCGCAGCGATGGCAGAGTAGCCAAGAATGCGCCCGCCTCCTGCAGGATATTGATGCATTTGACAAGGAACACCCGATCGGTGGTAACTCTTTGACCACTTTTAGTGAAGCACGCCGCCTGATGCAGTCAAAGCAACAGTCAGTCATGTTCCCTGCTTTGTATGTCTGGGATTTATTGCTAACACTCAGCATTCAGGCGCCCTAAATCTCCCTACACGCTCTCCGTCATGGAGCAAATCAACCTTAACTTGAAGCGTGGATTCCAGCGACTTCGGGCTGATATGACTTTGACGTACTCGGCCCTTTTCGGTAACTTCTTTATCTCTCTCATTTTGGGGAGTGTATTCTACAACCTCCCCTCGGATACATCCAGCTTCTACTCGCGAGGAGTTCTTCTCTTCTATGCGGTTCTGCTTGCTGCCTTCGCTAGTGCCCTTGAGGTATGTCACGAAGCCATCCAAGGTCTCAATGACCATTGCATCAGTTCTAACACTAAAATTATAGATCCTAACACTCTACGCCCAAAGACCCATTGTGGAGAAGCAATCTCGATATGCCTTCTATCACCCCTTTACGGAAGCAGTGGCATCAATGCTATGCGATCTTCCGTACAAGTTGACCAATTCGGTGACATTCAATCTCCCCCTTTACTTCTTATCCAACCTCAAGCGTGAACCAGGAGCGTTTTTCATTTTCTGGCTCTTCTCGATAGTGACAACATTGACCATGTCGATGGTGTTTCGCACGTTCGGTGCCGCATCGCGGTCCCTCGCCCAAGCACTCGTGCCTGCCGCTCTTCTTATCTTGGGTTTGGTCATTTATACAGGTTTCATCATTCCCACGAATGATATGCTTGGGTGGTCTCGCTGGATGAACTATATCGACCCAATTGCCTATGCTTTCGAAAGCATGATGGTTAATGAATTCCGGAACAGGAAGTTCGCCTGTACTGCTTTCGTCCCCTCTGGACAGGGATATGAGGATGTCGATCCCATCAACACCATTTGCACCACAGTTTCATCCACTGCGGGAGATACCACCGTTGACGGAGATGCTTATCTGAAAACTGCATATGCTTATACCAATGGTCATTTATGGCGCAATCTTGGTATTGTTTTCGCTTTCATGATTTTCTTCATGGGTGTTTATCTTGTGGCTACAGAATATATCTCCGAGGCCGCCTCAAAAGGTGAGGTTCTAATTTTCCGTAGGGGCAATCAGCCTAAGCCTCAACAAGGAGACTCCGAAACCACGCCAGATGCAGCCTACCGGGCGGATGAAGGAAATGAGAATGCCGGTGCCAATATTCAGCGTCAAACTGCCATTTTCCAGTGGCAAGACCTTTGTTACGATATCAAGATCAAGACTGAAGAGCGTCGAATTCTCGACAATGTAAATGGATGGGTAAAGCCCGGTACAGCCACCGCGTTGATGGTAAGTGTTATATTCCACAGAGACTTGAACTATGGTTTACTAACTATCGTCAAGGGCGTTTCCGGTGCGGGAAAGACTACGTTGCTTGATGTTCTTGCAACTCGCGTCACTATGGGTGTCGTGACTGGCTCTGTTTTAGTGGACGGACAGCCAAGAGATGATTCATTCCAGCGCAAAACCGGCTATGTCCAACAGCAAGATGTACATTTGCCTACCTCCACGGTGCGGGAAGCTCTTCAGTTCAGTGCCTTGTTGAGACAGCCTGCCCATCTCAGTCGCCAAGAAAAGTTGGATTACGTTGAAGAAGTACTTGGATTGCTTGGTATGCAGTCATATGCAGATGCAGTAGTTGGCGTCCCAGGTGAAGGTATGTCATTTCCAATCATTATGTGGAGTACGCCATTTTTACTGTATCTTGATTACTGATGGCTTTCAGGATTGAATGTTGAGCAAAGAAAGCGCTTGACCATTGGCGTGGAACTGGCAGCCCGACCTCAACTGTTGCTCTTCTTGGACGAACCTACTTCCGGGTTGGACAGTCAAACTTCATGGTCAATCCTGGATCTGATTGAAACTCTCACAAAGCATGGACAGGCCATCCTTTGTACTATCCATCAACCGTCTGCAATGCTGTTCCAACGGTTTGATAGGCTGATGTTCCTTGCTAAAGGGGGACGCACTGTGTATTTTGGACAAATTGGTGAGAATTCCTCGATCTTGGCGGAATATTTCACCCGTAATGGTGGCCATGCACTATCTGAGGGCGAGAACCCAGCCGAATGGATGCTTGACGTGATTGGTGCTGCTCCTGGCTCTCACAGCGATATTGACTGGCCAGCGGTTTGGAATGGCAGTCCCGAAAAGGAGGCTGTTATTAACCACCTGGGAGAGCTGAAGACGACCCTTTCTCAGAAGCCCAAGGAAGCGGAAACGGACTCAGGTTATCAGGAATTTGCGTCTTCGACGAGCGTTCAGCTTCGGGAGTGCCTATCTCGAGTCTTCTCACAGTATTGGCGCACCCCTTCGTACATTTACTCGAAGCTCGTTCTCTCGATCCTCACGGCCCTTTACAACGGATTCTCCTTCTTCCATGCGAAAAATACCCAGCAAGGCCTTCAAAATCAAATGTTCAGTATCTTTATGCTGATGACTATCTTTGGAAATCTTGTGCAGCAGATCATGCCGAACTTCATTATCCAACGATCTATCTTTGAGGTCCGCGAGCGCCACTCCAAGATGTACTCGTGGCAGGTGTTCATGACGTCGAACATTCTGGTTGAGCTACCCTGGAACTTCCTTGTTGCAGTGTTGATGTTCTTCTGTTGGTACTACCCGGTTGGCCTGTACCAAAATGCGGAGTTGACCAACGCTGTACATGAGCGTGGCGCGTTGATGTTCTTATACTTGCTCCTTTTCTTGTGGTTCACATCTACGTTCTCGCACATGGTCGTCGCAGGCGTGGAGAATGCGGAAACAGGAGGTAACATTGCTAATCTGCTCTTTTCTCTTCTTCTACTTTTCTGCGGGTACGTTATTTGTCCCCTACCATCTTCATGTTAGATTTTACTTACATTTCTTTTTCTTAGTGTCGTCTCCACACCTGCAGCCATGCCCGGGTTCTGGATCTTTATGTACCGCCTTTCTCCATTCACCTATCTTGTATCCGGCATGCTCTCCACGGCTGTCAGTGGCACAAAAGTTACATGCAGTTCGATTGAAACACTCATCTTTGACCCTCCGGCAAACCAGACTTGCTCTGATTACTTGAGCCCATATGCCCTCCGGACTGGAGGTTATATTGAGAATCCTGATGCAATGAGCGCGTGCGCGTATTGCACTATGTCCTCTACCAATACCTTCTTGGCCCAGGTCTACTCTTACTGGGATGATGCGTGGCGAAACTTTGGGATTATGTGGGCCTACCTGGTGTTCAATGTGGTTGTTGCACTTGGTATCTACTGGTTGGCTCGGGTTCCCAAGAATAACAAGACTAAAGGCAGATCCTGAATGGTAGCTGTCCCAGAATTAAGGACAGGCATTTACCTTTCATAACGCCTCGTCCAGAATGATGTTGTCAGCTTCGTGGATGCCCACCGCCTTCCATCTCTCGTTGGTATTCATCTAATTTCTTTTTTGTATTTATTTCTTTTTCTTCATCTGAACATTATATCAGATAAGACTGTGTGCTCTTTTTTTCAATAGAATAGAATGGTTTAAGTTTTGTCATTTTTGTGCACCTGTTTGATACATCATGTTATATGTAACGAAAGACTAAGGCTGGACAATAAAATCAATGTATATCACAATCTTTATACAACTTAGAAGACAGTCCTAACAGCAACACTTGGAAGCATTCCGTTCTATCTTCCTCTCCAAATCCAATGGTCGCTGTATCTGTACAGTCAAGCGTCAAGCTCCAGGCTCAAACACTTAGATGTACTCCCAGGTGGCTGGGACAGTGGAGTTGTGAGCCACAGCAAGAGCATCGAAGCCGATGCAGTCCGAAACACTGCCAGAGGGAACAGTGGCATTCTGCAGAGCAGCGTAAACCTGCCACTTAGGGGCGGCAGCGTCCCGGCGGGAGCGGCGGTAGGTAGTAGTGCCGTTGGTAGGGCAAGCCATGAAGCCGGAGGCACCCTGGCCTTCGTAGGACCAGTGGCCGAAAGAGTTACCAGGGGTGTAGGTAAAGGGACCGTCGGAGGAGCCAGCAGGCTCGTAGGCGGAGTGCGGAGCGGTGAAGCGAAGGGCACCCTTGGGGTCGACGAAGATAGCCTGGCCACCGGGAACCATGACGTCCTGAACAAGTCAGTAACTGTGGGAACATGATATACCTTGCCCACTCGGGAAAGTCAATACGCCAGAAGACATACCAGGAAGTGGCCTCCTGTGATCACAGTCTCATTGGTCTGCTTGCAGCCGGGAATGCCCTCGGGGCAGTAGGACTGAGCGTTACCGCCGAGGTAGAAGTAGCTACCGACGGCGTTGAGAGGCAGAAGGTGGATGGGAGAAGCGGAACGAGCGGAGATAACGCCGAAGGAGGCATCAGAGCCCTTGGCCTGCTTAGCCTGCTTGCCGGGCAGGGCGGCGACGAGAGGGACGAGAGAAAGAAGGGCGGAAATCTTCATTTTGAAAAGAGAGAGTGAGTGGAAGTAATTGCTGTGTGAAAAGCGAGAGAGATGCTTCCAATTCAACGGGGACCAGCTCATATAAAAATGGAACCCAGAGGGACGTGCTTGACCAACTTCGTGAGCGGGTCAACCTGCACCGAAGTTATAGAAGATCGACATCATAGAGGTCGGGTATGGAGGGAAGCAGATAGATTAGAGGTGCCTAAGCTTAGCCACTCCGAATATAGAGTACACTTTTAACGAAACCCTAATTGTATAGCAATGGACCAGATGCTTAGCCACTTGCAATTCTGTCCATTCAGGGTCCCAAAATGTAGAATATGTCAACAATTGCAGAATCTCCACAGATCGACACATAACAGTAGTCTGACAAAATACATGCCATTCTCGTACATAGCAATGATCTGGTGTGTTCTTTCTTTCGCCTTTTTGGTACTTAAAATATTCTCTTCTATGGCTATTTTGTCAACTGCTAGAGGGAAAAAGACGGTATAGATGGCGATCTCAATGAAGACCATGAAGACAGCATGTTTCAGGCAGAAAGGTAAGTGAAGATCGACAGGTCGGACAGGAATTCCCTAAGAAAAGGAATAGCGCTGCACATCCACTGAAGTAGGCAGAATTTGATAGGTAACTCCACGAGGGTCTCCACCATGTCTCAGGGCAAACCGGTACTTTACATCAGTGGCTTCATAGAAATACTGTAAGTTCAGTTGTGCCGTCTGATCTGTCGATTTACTTCCAAAGACGAGGAATCGGTCTCGACTTCATATAATCGCGACGGGAATTAATCTAATGTCTTTATTTCTTAATTTCTTCATCCTATGAGTTCATACCAAAGATATTTCCTCGATCCAGGGGCACAGCCACAGATAATGGCTTTGCCACGGAATGTCTCAAGTTGCATGTAACCTACCTATCTGGGTAAATGCAGGTACTCCGTACTTTCGAGTTTGTTTGGCTAAGCAGTGAGTCTGTTCCCATCACCATTGGCCAATGCACATGTACTATGGGCTCCGGGCGTCATATGAGGACATGTAGCATGTAACTATGTGCTGACTGCGATAAAAGATAATCTAAAGATTCACTAAAATACAACTAGAATATTATCACGCCGTCAGCTAATAACTGGTGGCCAGGTAGCTATGCGTGTGGTGATTTTCCACTGGGGTAGGAAGCTCCGTATTCCAACATAGATGTCTATAACAATATTGTTTACTTTGAGGCTATTGACTGTAGCATAAATATGTTTACCCTGAACCTCCTATACTCCAGGGCTGTAACGCTCATCTGATACGGGAAGTCAGGTGACCGTCCCTTTTCACGTCCTGCACCCGTCGGGATCAACGCAGCTTCATGCTCCCTTGGAGATTCTGCAGAATTATGGACGTCGACTGAATGGCCTCCCCACATGCCAAGGCCACAATCTCAACAGTCAAGCCCTCTAACAAGGCCGCCAGCACGCGTCGCAGCGACACTCCTCAAGATTCCACCGAGGGATCAACATCAGAGAGTACCTGGGGACAACCACATGACATGGACACCCCATCTAGTGGCGATGAATCGGTTGAGAACGAGGCCAATCTGAAACTGCTCCCCTTGAAACAAGGGAAACCAACACAAGACCCGCATCCCTCGAGCTCCAAGTCAACCGACCCGAATCCCACGATTGATGTCCCCGAAGGCGAGCGCGATTTCTCAAAACGAATTGAACAGTTTCTGGGCGCGGATCGCACACCACTTTCGGACTCCTTTGATACGGACTTAGAGGGGGACTCGGCCAGAACGTCTCTGGCCCTGGGCGACGATGACTGGGGCCACCCATCGGACAAGGGCTTGTTGCTGAAAAATGATCGCGAGGAAGCCAAGAGCTTCAATTGGAGATCGCTGTTCCGTTTGCATTCCTGGTGGAACATTGCTGCGTTTCTCATCATAGCCATAATAGTGGTATGGCTGTCAATAAGAGGCTTGCCATGGTCCTCGACTGGCGCAGCAATCAGTGAAACTGTGGGTGCTCCTTACTCCGCCACTCTCAGCCATTGTAACGTGTCTAACAATTACGTGTACAGGAAACGATTCCCTGGTACCCTACTCCCCTCGGCGGAACAAGCGCAGAATGGAAGGAAAGCTATGTTAAGGCGCAGGAATTGGTCAGACGGATGTCTCTTCCTGAAAAGGTGAACGTCACTACTGGAACAGGCTGGCAGATGGGTCTTTGTGTTGGAAATACAGGTAAGGCCTGGTTGACTATCCTCCCATCACCATGGCACACGCTTATACCGATTGGTTTCCTCTAGGACCCGCTGAGCTCGTTGGTTTCCCTTCCCTTTGCCTCCAAGATGGCCCGCTCGGGCTCAGATATGCACACAACATTACCGCATTTCCCGCAGGAATTACAACAGGCGCTACATGGAACCGCGAATTGATGCGAGCTCGTGGGTTTGCTCTCGGAAGGGAAGCGCGGCTGAAAGGTGTGAACATCATACTCGGTCCTGCCATGGGCCCGCTGGGCATGATGCCTGCGGGGGGTCGCAATTGGGAGGCATTTGGGTCAGACCCTGTTCTGCAAGGAGTGGCCGCAGCGGAAACGATCCACGGTATCCAGCGAAACGGAGTCATGGCCACAGCCAAACACTTTATTGGGAACGAGCAGGAGCATTTCCGCCAAGCATTCGAATGGGGCACTCCGACTGCCCTCTCATCGAACATTGATGACCGTACTCTGCACGAGGTTTTTGCCTGGCCGTTCGCTGAGAGCGTGCGTGCCGACGTTGCTAGCATCATGTGTTCATACCAGATGGTCAACAACACATATGCCTGCGAGAATAGTAAACTACTCAATGGAATTCTCAAAGATGAAATGGGATTCCAAGGCTTCGTTCAGTCGGACTGGCTAGCCCAGCGTTCGGGCGTTGATAGTGCCATCGCAGGCCTGGACATGAGCATGCCTGGAGACGGCCTACACTGGGCCGATGGTATTCCCATGTGGGGAGGTGAATTGACTCGCGCAGCACTGAACACATCTGTCCCCATGGAGCGATTGAACGACATGGTGACCCGCATCGTGGCAGCCTGGTACCATTTCCGACAAGATTCTTGGGAGCGACCTCCACCGGATGGAGAAGGCGGTCCAAACTTTTCCTCCTGGACTCAAGAGAGAATCGGCCGTCTACATGAAGGCTCGCCGGATAACGATGCTACCGGGGTGATCAACAGATTTGTCAACGCACAAGGAAGCGGTGCGGACGCCCATTCCCTTGTGGCTCGTCAGATTGCTGCAGAAGGCACTGTTCTTCTCAAAAACGTCAACGACACCCTCCCACTCTCACGAAAGATGACTGGCGCTGGTGGAAAATATAGGGTTGGTGTCTATGGCGAAGACGCAGGCCCCGGACAAGGCCCAAATGCCTGTGCTGACAGAGGTTGTAACCAAGGAACATTGGCCTCGGGTTGGGGCAGTGGTGCTGTGGAATTCCCGTACCTGGTGAGTCCATGGGAAGCACTGCAAGCTGTATGGTCGAAGGACACAGTTGATCTTCAAGGTTACTTGACGAACAACGTTGGATCCCAGGACCTCGCAGATCAAGATCTCTGCTTGGTCTTCGTGAATGCAGATGGAGGTGAGGGCTTCATCCGTAGTGATGGCATTGATGCGGATCGCAATGATCTTTTCTTGCAGAAGAATGGCACTGAACTCGTGGAAGGCGTTGCCAAGCACTGCGGAAGTGGCCAAGGCCAAACCGTTGTTGTTGTTCATTCAATTGGCCCCGTTGTTATGGAGTCTTGGATTGACCTTCCTGGCGTACACGCCGTGCTCTATGCCAATCTACCAGGCCAGGAGAGTGGAAACGCTTTGATAGATGTGCTTTTTGGCGACGTTGATGCCAGTGGGCGGCTTCCCTACACTATCGGCCGAAGCTTGGAGGACTATGGTCCAGGAGCCCAAGTGCTGTATGAGACTCAGGACCCGGTCGTCCCACAAGTCAACCTCAGCCAGGGTCTCTACATCGATTATCGGTATTTCGATCGATACAATATAACCCCGCGCTTCGAGTTTGGCTTCGGTCTATCATACACAACCTTTCACTACACTGCCGTCAGCATCGAAAAGCTGCAGAAAAAGACCCAACACCCACCCAAAAGACTAAAGGACGAATTCGAGCCACCTGCATACGACAGCAGACCACCCCACCCTTTCAGTGGTCTGTTCCCTCAAGACTTCCGCGTTCTTCGCAAATACATATACCCCTACATTGATACTACCGATGGAACTGATCCCGGTCCATACCCATACCCAGATGGATACAATAAACGCCAAAAACCATCCCCGGCAGGCGGCGGACCAGGCGGAAACCCATCACTTTACGAGCCTATGCTCGAACTCTCCGTCGAAGTAACGAACACTGGCACCCGACCCGGCCAAGACGTGGTGCAGGTATACGTCTCGTTCCCAGAAGATGTCGCCGAGCACCGCGGGCTGGGCTGGTTGCGTGAAACGATCGAGTTCCCAGACCGAGTACTACGTAACTTTGAGAAAATTCGGTTGAAGCCCGGGGAAATGACGACTGTCAAAATGACGCTGACTCGTAAGGATCTCAGCTACTGGAGTGTTCGTTCTCAGAACTGGGTGCTTCCCACTGAGGGCAAGTTCCGTATTTGGGTTGGGCGAAGTTCAAGAGATCTACCGCTGGTGGTCGAGTTTTAAAGAGTGACCGCGTTTGTTGTTTCATAGATCTTAATTATATGGATTTACGGGACTAATACAATTGAAAATATTACACATGCACATGCAATTGACAGGGACTAGGCCCCATACTAACCTATGCAACCCGCCAAGCCCAGTAAGTTATGTGCTTTTAAGGCTATGTATGAACCTTGGGGGCCATTAGACCAGAGATTGGGAAAGGAGGTAAACATAAAACGATCTAGATTACTACAGACTGGACTTACACGAAACGAAGTCAAGAAAATAAAATATCGAAAAACGTTTTGACAGAACTTTTGCTTTCGCATGGTAGGTGCACATGCACTGAAGTGTCTATCTGGAACACATGTACAATACTGGCGAAGGCTATACAACTGAATCTATGCCAGAAAGAAAACAGGTAGATCAACTGAAACAAGATATAAACGCCGAAACACCGTCTATCAGATCCAATGCAGACCAAAACATTAACATGGTGCTCATGATGCAATGAAATGGCTGGAACCAGCCATCCCCTTGCGATAACGATAAATAATGCTCTGAGAGGCGTGATTAGGCCTCATCGTCGGTATCCTGGGGCTTGGGGGTGCCCTTGGGGAGTTCAACTAGAATATATTAGTACAATTCGATAGTAATGCAGCAGGGATAGGTAACTCACCCATTCGATGTGACGAAGGCGGCGGCGGGCCTCACGGTCCTTGAGCTGGGCACGGGTCATCTTCTTCTTCTTCTTAGCGCGGAACTTGAGTTCGCCTTCATCTCCAGAGTTGACGGCAGATGGGGCAGCGCTGGTGGTAGCTGAGCCAGTGGCAGGGGTGCCAGGGGCAGATGGCGTGTTGGGAGCGCTGTCCTCGAAGCGGTCTAGGCTGACGGCGTTGTTGGTACGGCTGACGACACGTCCGTCGGCAATGTGCAACTGCTCAGGGCAAAGGGCGCCCACGAACTCTTCGTTGTGAGAAATCATAACCACACCACCCTTGAAGTCACGGATGGCCACAGCCAAACCACCCAGGGAGTCACGGTCCAAGAAGTTAGTGGGCTCGTCCAGGACCAGCAGATGGGGGTTGTTCCACATGGCGCCGGCCAGCACGACCTTGACCTTCTGACCACCGGACAAACCGGAGATCTCGTTGTGGTTGGCGATCTCGGGGTCCATGCCAATATCCTCGAAGTGCTTGGAGATGGTCTTGGGGTCAAGGACACGGAAACCGAGACCTTCACGCGAAGCCTCGTGATCATCGAACTCCTGGACCATCTTGAAGAAGCCGAGCTCCAGCAGGGTCTCACGTGAGATCATGGTGTTGTTCTTGGGAAGGAGACCAACCCATTTCCTGTGGATGAGATTAGTAAAGATATACCAAAGGAAAGGCACGATAAAGGTCAACTTACACCTCATACTGGAAGGATTTCTTCCATTTCTGGCGACCAATCAAGGCTTCGATACGGCGGGGACCGCGACCGTCACCCAAGTCAACGTGCTTCTCGAGCTGAGCCTTGTCGGCTTCAGTCAAGATACGTGTCTGCTTGAGGAACACTTCACGGTCATCGCCGTTGGCATAACGCCACTGGAGGTACTGGCTGGGGGTCTTCTCCAAGTGCATCTCCACGTGCTCAAGAGCGTGCTGCTTGATGTAACCAATACGCAAATTGGGGTGCTTCTCGACCTTGCCACTCTGAGGAATGGTCTCACCAGTCAGGATCTTGATGAAGGTGGACTTTCCAGCACCGTTACCTCCGATGATGGCCACGCGCGAGGAGAGGGTAAGTGACAACGAGGCATCATGCAGAGATGGCTTGGAGGCATTGGGGTAGGTGAAAGAAACGTTGCTCATGCGAAGAATGGCACGGGTCTGGGACTTGATACCAGACAGAATACCGGGGGAGGGAACTTGAACTGCACATTGGAGGCAGACAGGGTGTAGTAACTCTTTCCCTCGGGCTTGACCTTGACAAAGTCGGCAAGGTTACCCTTGTAGGAAACGAGCTTCTTGCCCTCGTAGTGGTAGATGTCTGTGCAGACTTCATCCAGGAAGCCGGAGTCGTGACTGACGATCAAACTGGTGATGTCGGTGTGCTTCTTGAGATACTCCTGCAACCATTTGACGTTGGCCACATCCAAGTGGTTAGTCGGTTCGTCCAGGAGGAGGACATCGGCCTTCTGGAGCATGGCACGGGCCAGAGCCAACTTCATCTTCCATCCACCGGACAAGGAGCCCACAGGCTGGGACTGGCGACCCTCAGGGCCATCGGTGAAGCCGAACTCGAGGAGAACCTCGGCGATGTGCTCCTTGCCTTGAGAGGCAATCTTGGGATCCTTGGACACATACTCGAAAATGCTGAGGTCCGCATCCTCACCCTGGTTGTGCTCGACAAAGCAAGTGCGCACTTGGTCCTGAGGAGGGAAACCCTCGAGCTTGTCGTTGGCGATACTGCGCATCAGGGTAGATTTTCCAGCACCGTTGCGACCGCAGAGACCGTAACGGTGACCCTTGAGCAGGCGCAGCTTGGTATGAGAGAGCAGTAGCATACCTCCGTAAGCGAGAGAGAAGTCGGCATTGACAATCTCCACCTCGTTGGGGTCTTCGGGAGCGGGCTTGCCGTATTTGATCTCGTCCTCGGCAACGTAGTGGGCCTCCACAGCAGTAGCAACGGCAGTAGCCTTTTCCTCCGACATGAGACCACGGAGGTAAGGGGCAGTACAGGCTGGGATACGGTCGTACATGCGGCAGTTGATGTCCTCACGGATCATGCCGGCAACAAAGAACTTGACCGCCTCCTGCAGCTTCACGTCGCCAAAGCCAGCAAGGCCGCCGTGTTCCTGAATCTTGGCGTCCAACACAGTCAGGACCTCCTCAGGCGTGATCTTCATGATAGAACCAGTGGCGACATTGCTGTCACTCATAGCCTTTTCGATCACGTCGAGAGCGCGGGCCGACAATTCACGGACCTCGGGCAGAGAGGCACGGTCCTTGACGGACTTCACACCAGGCTGGAGCTTGGGAAGGAAAGTACGAGCCTCCATGGGGTCGTGAACCAGCTTTGTCAGGTTCTCCACAACGACCACGGTCTGGCGCAGAGTTTCTTGAGGAGTGGTGGGAGTGTTGAGGGAGCGCTCGAGAAGAGGGGTGAGCATGGCCAACACAGGGGATGTGACAATGGCGACGAAAGTAGTCTGGGAGAGGGCGTGGATTGCCTTCTGGAGTGTCTGGGCAGAGGGTTGCTCCATGGTCTTAATCAGAAGCGGGATACGGGGGGCGACATCGTCGTTGGATAAGAGGGTGGTGAGAGCGTTCATGGTCTTGCAGGACTGCTTGGTCACTTCACTCTTCAAGTCATGCATACCGGACTCGACGATAGGAATGAGCTCCTTCAGGGTCTTGCCCATTGCATCGCGCAGCAGGTCCTTTTGACGCTCCTCCTCCTTGGTGCCGTTGCCAAGTTGCGCCTTGACGGCCATCTTCTCGAGAAGCGAGTAAGCGCCAACGAAGCCCTGCCACTTACCAGAGCCCTTGCTCAGGTAGCTCTCCAGGGCGGGCAGCAGGGCGTTGACCATAGCCTCGGGGCTGAGAGCCCCGAAGAGAGCGTCGATGGCGTACTGGGCCGCATCGCGTACGACAGCACCCTTGTCGGCCAGGGAATCCAGTGCAATGTTCAAGATGCCGCCATCGTGCATCAGGAACACGTATTCACTGAGAGGGAACTCGCGAGGGAAGCGCTCGAACAGAGCGCCGATGATAAGCATGGCACTCTCACGCTTGGCGCCATTCTTCTTATCAACAGCAGCCTTCTTCGTCTCGGCGAGAATGTCGTAGTTCAGGAGGCCTGCGCATCCCACGCTCTGAATGAGAAGGTTGGTCAACGCATATGCGCCATCGAGGGACTGCTGGGAGGACTCGGCGGAGAAGATAGTGTTGAGGAGGGACGAAATCTCTTCGGTAGTGGGGGGCACGCCGGAGGGGCCCTTTGCGACAACTGTCGGCATGGCGGTCTCAGGGGACACCGTGTGTGGCATTGTCCAGAGAATGAGAGGCTCAAGGGGTGAGCGTCGATATCAACGATATCGAGGAGGCGGAAGTGAAGGGGGCCTCGATGTGAGAGGGGCAACTCCTGGGGCACAAAGGGCGATCAGAGCGCAACTCGCGCACACACAGAGAGAGAATCGAGGATCAGGTGGAATCGCAGGTTCTATACAAGACGATTCTCAGACACCCAGAAGACCCAAACACGGAAAAAAAAAAAAAAAAAAACACGAGGAGGGGAGAGTGAAGAATAATACTATCGCCGCTTGATTGCTGATCCACCCAAATTTTTTTTTGTTTTGCTGACTCAGCCAATCAGCGGGCGGCGCGGGGCCAGATGACAAAGGCGGCTAACCGCATTGGTCATCGCATTCTGCCTTGATGCCTTGATGCCTCTAAGACTAACGTATTCGGTAAGCGAGTCGCCATTGTAAGCGAGCCGCCACCCTACCCAAAAACGCGTCAATTAATTAGACCCTCCTTCTTAACCACCTACCATGCCACCAATTCGTACTCAATCCTCCCGAAATCGTACGGAGCAAGAGGGTAGGATCTTATTAGCTATCCAGGCTATTAAGAATCAAGAAATAAGCACTACTGCTCTCGCTGCTCGCACTTTTGATGTACCGCGTTCAACTTTACGCGACCGCCTCTCCGGCCGTACGGAACGGGCTTCTCTACGCGCAAATTCACATAAATTGACCGAAATCGAGGAGAAATCGGTTGAAAATTGGATTCTCTCTTTAGATAATCGTGGAGCAGCCCCCCGGCCTTCTACCGTACGAGAAACTGCGAACCTCCTTCTCGCAGCCCGGAAAACTACCCCGGTCCTTTTAGTCGGCGAAAAATGGGTTTATAACTTTGTCCAAAGGCATCCAAACCTTTCATCCCGATTCTCGAGACGGTATAATTACGAGCGCGCGAAGTGTGAAGACCTAAAAATCATTTATGAATGGTTTAATCTAGTCCAAAAAACGATACTTCAATACGGCATCGATCCCGACGATATCTATAACTTCGACGAGACCGGGTTTGCAATGGGCTTAATCGCGACCGCAAAAGTCGTGACAAGGGCTGAATACTACGGTCGACGACCACTTTTACAACCTGGAAATCGTACGTGGGTGACTACAATTGAGTGTATAAATGCTTCGGGGTGGGCGCTTCCTCCGTGCGTGATCTTTAAGGGCAAAGTCTATATCGAATCTTGGTTCGACGGCCTCCCGGGGGATTGGCGCTTCGAGGTTAGTCCGAATGGATGGACCTCTGATGAAATTGGTCTTCGGTGGCTTAAAAAGCTCTTTATTCCGTCTACTTCTTCGCGTACGAAGGGGAAGTATAGACTTTTGATACTTAACGGCCACGGAAGTCATTTAACGGCGGAGTTCGATCAAATTTGCGAAGAGAACAATATTATCGCAATTTGTATGCCTCCGCACTCGTCTCACCTTTTACAGCCTCTCGATATTAGCTGTTTCGCGGTGTTAAAGCGCGCGTATAGTCGGCTTATCGAGTCAAAAATGCGGGCTAGAATCAACCATATCGATAAATTAGACTTCCTCGAAGTCTACCCGTCTGCGCGAATCGAGGCATTTAAATCGGAGACTATCAAGAATAGCTTCGCCGCCGCCGGTTTAATACCTTACAATCCCGATCAAGTGATCTCGAAGCTCGATATTTGCCTTCGAACCCCGACACCCCCCTCGAGCCGAGGAAGCGAGTGGGAGCCAAAAACGCCGTCGAACTACGTCCAATTACAAAAACAAGCTTCGTCAATTAAAGCTTTGCTAAAACAGCGCTCAAAAAGCCCACCGAGCCCGCTTAACTCCGCGATAGATCAGGTTTTAAAGGCCTGCCAAGTTACGATGCAATCGGCAGCTTTGCTCGAGAAAGAAGTAAGCGAATTACGGGCCGCGAACGAGACGAAGAAGCGAAAACGGACTCGGTCTACAAGGCAGATACCTCTAGAAGAGGGCCTATCAGTTTCAGAAGCTATCGAGCTTATTCAGGTGGAAGAACCAGTAATTGAAGCACCAACACCCCGTCAACCAAGACCGCCTCCGGCACTTTTACAGCCGCGTACGAGGGCCTTACCGAAGTGTGGGTTATGTGGAAACCTAGGCCATAAGAGAAATGCCTGTCCTAATAGACCTCGTGTTTAATTTATTGAATTTAATGGCGTTTTGGTTGAGATAAATGCATTTAAAATTAATAGGTAGAGGCAGGGTGGCGGCTCGCTTACAATGGCGACTCGCTTACCGAATACGTTAGGTGTCGATAACGGTGCCTTGTTTTTGTGCCTTACAGCCCTGCAGCCTTGGTGCCTCAGCTTCTGTCTCGGACCTGCGGCACCCACATGTCGATGTACGCCAATTCCTGTATAGAAGATCAATTACACCTGCACAGAATTACAATGTCATTTCTGGCGTTCTGATCTGGCCATTCGTAGCTGTTTTTGCTTCTACCTTCACGTCGGCTCCAACACGTATGGTCCAACTTGATCTGGAATATATATCCCCTCCACCGCTATTCGATCCGGAACGTTTGATTAACTCTCTGTTTAGATTTGTCTCCATCTACATATGCTGAGTGAGCGTTGTCAATACTAAAGAGAGAAGCACTGGCATAGATCCTAACGATCTACATGGGATTGAACTCCCAAACCGCCTCATAAGTACTATCCAGTCCTACACCTATGAATGCGCTAAATTTCAATACTACCTGACTCTGATTATATAGTTGAGTAGAGGAGGTAATATTAGTTTACTATTGCTCATAGCAGCTACAGATATAAGCATAAAGTATAGACAGAGTCCCAAGCCGGTCAGCTTCCACAGCCGATGCCGCATGCAACCGCCATGGGCCTCGGTAGACTGCAACCCGCCCCCTCTCCCCCCTGTCCCCGCGTTCAACCGACGCATATCGGCCGATCGCTGCATAAGTTCGGCTATTTTACTCCCCTTCTTCCTTCAATCTCGCGATACCTCAATTGCTGTGTTCTTTTCAGCTTCATCCCTCCCCGCGTTCTCTCCCGCCCCCGCAAAACTACCCCGGACCCATCAACACAATGGCCCTCTGGAGATCCACCCGCCACGCTTCCAAATTCGCCCAGGTGAGTCCAGAGGCCACTGCGAGGGACTGCCTCTAATTTATTCTAGGCGACACGGCCCATCTTTTCCCGTCAATATGCCACTGAACCCGATCTGAAAACCACTCTGAAAGACGTCATCCCGGCGAAGCGAGAGCTTCTCCAGAAGGTGAAGGCCCAGAGTGACGAGGCTATCGGGGATGTCAAGATCGGCAATGTCATTGGTGGCATGCGTGGTCTCAAGGCCATGTTATGGGAAGGCTCTGTCCTGGACCCCGACGAGGGAATCCGCTTCCACGGCAAGACCATCAAGGACTGCCAGAAGGAGTTGCCCAAGGGCACCACAGGCACAGAGATGCTCCCCGAGGCCATGTTCTGGCTGCTGTTGACCGGTCAAGTGCCCTCCACGGGCCAAGTTCGCGCCTTTTCGCGAGAGCTGGCTGAGAAGTCGGAGCTGCCGCCGCACATTCTTGACCTGATCAAGTCTTTCCCTTCTTCTATGCACCCTATGACCCAGCTGTCAATTGCCGTAGCCGCTTTGAACACCGAGTCCAAGTTTGCCAAGGCCTACGAGAAGGGCATTAACAAGGCTGAGTACTGGGAGCCCACATTTGATGACAGCATCTCCCTGCTCGCTAAGATCCCCCGAGTGGCTGCACTCGTTTTCCGCCCGAACGAAATTGATGCGGTCGGCACGCAAAAGCTTGATGCCGCTCAGGATTGGTCATACAATTTTGCGGAGCTGCTGGGCAAGGGTGGCTCGCAGAACGAGGACTTCCACGACCTGCTGCGTCTGTATCTAGCCCTGCATGGTGACCACGAGGGTGGTAACGTGTCTGCCCATGCTACTCACTTAGTCGGAAGTGCTCTCAGCGACCCTTTCCTCAGCTACAGCGCTGGGCTTTTGGGTCTCGCCGGCCCACTCCACGGTCTGGCTGCCCAGGAGGTCCTCCGTTGGGTCATGGCTATGCAGGACAAGATTGGCACCAAATTCAGCGACGAGGATGTTCGCACCTACCTCTGGGACACCCTCAAGTCGGGCCGTGTGGTTCCTGGCTATGGTCACGGTGTCCTGCGCAAGCCCGACCCCCGTTTTGAAGCTTTGATGGATTTTGCTGCCACCCGCCCTGATGTCTTGGCCAACCCGGTGTTCCAGCTGGTCAAGAAAAACTCGGAGATTGCTCCAGGTGTACTCACCGAGCACGGCAAGGTATGTTGATGCCTGGATTATCTAGACACATGAACTAACGATCTGCAGACCAAGAACCCTCACCCTAATGTTGACGCCGCCAGTGGTGTTCTCTTCTACCATTATGGCTTCCAGCAGCCTCTGTACTACACCGTTACCTTCGGTGTCAGTCGTGCCCTTGGTCCCCTTGTCCAGCTGATTTGGGATCGCGCTCTAGGCATGCCCATTGAGCGCCCCAAGAGCATCAACCTCCTGGGCCTGCTCAAGAAATAAATGTCGTCCTGGTAGCCTGGTGCAACCTGATGCTTATTGACCACTGATGGTTCAATTGATGAATTCGATGCAAAGCGAGATGTTTTCTTTTATTTATGCTGTTTTGTTGGTTAGACCACTGCTTGTTGACATAGACTGGATACCTGGCAAAAGTCCAATCAATATATGAGAATAAACCAGCCCTACAGTCTATTTTAGGATCTGGCCGAATGTGGCTGATCTACCTGTAAACAAGTTAATTTAGGCGTGCATATACATGTAACTGTATAACCTGACCTGTCAACTCCCCACTTGGTCAACTGACCCTCTCTAATTTTCCATTGCCTAATCCTTTCCAGATCTCTTACTTTGTATATTTAACTATAATATCTCCAGTATCTCGGGGCCCACCTTCAAACAATCACGGTATAGAAAGGCCGTTATCGGCCTCGACCTTCCTGGAAACGGACGGAAACCACGTGACAGACGAAAGCGATCGAATCACCAGCTTCATTTCGCCAACTCCATCGCCCTTCAGCGGCCTCATTGGCCTTTGAGGTTCGCCCCAGGTCCCCACATGATGTAATACGCCTCGCTGACCAGTTTCCGGATGAGCGGTCAAAACTGGCTACCTCTGCTCAATTCATTCCTTACATCCCTTTTTTTTCTTTCATCACAATGGCTCCCCTCAAGCTTAACAGTGCCAACCTTTCACAGATTTCCACCGCAGGCGACCAGGTGAAGGTCCCAACCTATCCCCGCGGCAATGCTGTCAAGGAGGGAATCGTTCATATCGGCATTGGTGGCTTCCACCGAGCTCACCTGGCTGTCTATGTTCACGAGTTAATGCAAAACCATGGTGTGACGGACTATGCGATCTGTGGTGTCGGCTTGACGCCCTTCGACGTCGCTATGCGCGATGCCTTGGGCTCGCAGGACCACCTCTACACTGTTATTGAGCGCTCGGCCAAAGGAAGCGCCGCCAACGTTGTTGGCAGCATCAACTCCTACCTCTTTGCACCCGAGGACCGCGAGGCTGTGATCGCCAAGATGGCCCACCCTGATACACACATTGTGTCGCTCACCATCACTGAGAGCGGCTACTACTACAATGAGAACACCCATGAGCTTCAAAGTGAGAACGCCGACATTCAGTTCGATCTCAACCCAGCCAACGATAAGGCACCTCGTACCACTTTCGGCTTCCTTTACGCTGCCCTCGCACGCCGTCACCAGCAAGGCCTCAAGCCCTTCACCGTCATGTCGTGTGATAACATGCAGAAGAATGGCGCTATCACACGGCACATGCTCGAATCGTTTGCCCGCCTGCGCAACCCTGAGCTTGCCAAGTGGATTTCTGAGGAAGGCCACTTCCCCAATGCAATGGTCGACCGTATCACACCTCAGACCTCGCCCGCCGATAAGAAGTCACTCGCAGAAAACTTTGGTATTGAGGACTCCTGGCCCGTTGTCACAGAACCCTTCATGCAGTGGGTGATCGAGGACCGATTCTGCGATGGCCGCCCACCATTTGAGAAGGTCGGTGTTCAGCTTGTCAATAATGTCCACGATGTCGAGCAGTTCGAGAAGCACAAGCTACGCCTACTCAATGGCAGCCACTCGGCGATTGGGTACCCAGGCCAGATGGCCGGCTTCAAATACGTCCATGAGGTCATGGAGCACCCGGTCTTCCGGAAGTTTGTATGGCAGATGATGCAGGACGAGGTGAAGCCGCTGCTACCCGACATCCCGGGCGTTAACATTGATGAGTATTGTAACACGCTCATCGAGCGCTTCTCCAACCCAACTATCATGGACCAGCTACCTCGTGTGGCCCTCAACGCTTCTGGCAAGATCCCACAGTTCATTATGCCGTCCATTGCCGAGGCCATCTGGGTGTCTGGCCCATTCCGCCGCCTGTGCTTCGTCGCAGCCGCTTGGTTCCGTTACCTCCACGGTGTCGATGACAACGGCCAAAAGTTCCAAATCGACGACCCTATGCGCGAGGAGCTCCAGGCTAAGGCTGCCGCTGGAGGAACTAACCCCTCCGAGCTGCTCAGTATTAAGAACCTGTTCGGTGACGACTTGCGCAGCGACAAGCGGTTCATTGAGACAATCACCACGGCTATGGAGGAAATTGCGCGGGACGGCATCATGAAGACGCTTCCCAAGTACGTTGATTAATTGACGGTTTGGAGCGTTTTATTGGCGAAAAAGATTTACTAGATATTTGTATCTTGTTTGATGTTCACGTTGTTTTCTACGAATGCGTCACGAGGGAGTGATTTACGAGAAAAACAAGACATAGAGATAGACGATAATCCAGATAAAATCACATACTTTATCACTCCTATACGCGTCCACTTGGGGGTCACGGCGGCCTGAAATTAGTTAACTGGAGTACAATTTTGAGCCTAAAGACACAAGGCATCGCAGGATATTAGAACAAATAGAGGAAATTGCAAGGGTCAAGATTGGAATGCAGCGGAACATAGTTCGGAGGTCCAGTTTCCAGTCTAGATCTCCGTCGTCTACTTTTGCCTCTTTTCCTGGGATGAAGCAAGGGTTAGGTCGCAACCTCGAAATCAAGCCTTACGGAGTCCGGCCAAAGGTCCTGGCTTGTTATTGGATATGGTGCTTGTTTTGTTTAGGCCCTAGGAAATAAACAAAAGACCTCAACCGCTGGCATTTCTATCACTTAATAGATGGAATGGTCTGGGATGCAGTTTAATGTCTAAATGGGCTTTGTAGACCGGGGATGATGCCAACCCCATGATCTCAATATATCTCTTGTTATTTAAGCTAAATTTATTCTTTATAGTCGATCTTAAGCTTGAACTATTACAGCTACATGGAATCTCTTTCTGAGGAAACAATTACACGAGTGTACCTTTCTCATGCTGCCTATTGATCTTTTGACTTTTCTGTTCACCTGCAAAACGCCGCATTCCTAGATCCTCGCTTTGAGGAACCAGATGCACGAAACGGACAGTTAAAATAGTGTCTGGTGATTGGCCTGAGAGGGCCTTTTAGCATCAGCACAGCAACCATCACTCTGATGGCGCATTCTATGTTGTTTGTTGATAGTAAACAGAGGTACATGGATGCTCTTCTGTATAGCTCAGCTCTATTTGGTCCTCACCTTGGTGAAGCTTAAAAGCTTCCACTTTCCCGATCTTGGTTGTTCGCTATCACATTCAGTCGACAACTCTCGCTTCGCCTCGCCTTTTCGTCTTTTCGCCAGACAAACGCTCATTAGTTCCAGCGTGGTTAATTGCTGCCTGTCGTTAACCCCCGCAATTTAACCTACTCCATTTCCGACGTCTTCCAATATGAAGACGGTTGCTTTCCTTTCGCTTTTTGGTGTCGCTACACTCGCCCACCCAGCGGGCCTGGTGAGTTTTCCTCCAAAGAAGTTGAAGCATGAAATCTAATCATATATCAGTGGTGGGGTACCGACACCTGCTTCACCAGCCCGGAAAACACTGACAATCAGTGTTCGAATGTCCAAGAGACTGGCTTTGACTGGTCTGAGCTGTTAGACGATGATGACTGGGGATATGACGGCTTCGACTTCATTGGATTTAACCCTAAGAATGACTGCGGGGGATCCACAGGAGTGAGTTCAGGCGATTAATGTCAAATAAGTCGATACTAATTGTCAAAAGGGGGACTGTATTGGAGGAACACTTTCTAGACACGACGACTGGACACTCAAGGTGGATGCTGACGATGCTCCTTTCTCTGTTCGGAACTTTCACCTTTCAACTTCTCGACAAACCGATGTCATTCTCACCTACAAGACACCCAAAGGTCACTCTTGTCACCAGGTAGTTAGCAGCTCGCCCGAGGGAGTCGATGTCGAGAATGACCAGTGTGGTGGCGCGGTTTCGGTCGAGTTTAAACTTCCTGAGCAGAGCAAGTTCGGCGAGTGTGAACTAGACCTTCACCAAATCGATTTCGACTGTTCTGCTGGAGAAAAGCCCCCTCACTCAGTCGCCAGTCAATCTCAGTCCTACCCGGAGTCTACCTCGAGCTCGACTACTAACCCTGTGTCTTCGTATATGCCCACGTCCAGCGCACCGGATATCTCTTTCCCTACCAGGACGCCCCAGGTGACCACTTCCACAGCGTGGACCACCGCCAAATTTTTGGTTACCAGCTGTGCACCAACTGTTACCCAGTGCCCTGCACATTCTACTGTGGTGGTAACTTCGACATATGTACTATCGACCACTGTCTGCCCTTATCAATCCACTGAAACTGGACATCTGCACTCACTTGGCTGGGAAACAACTTCAACTGGAATCTCTCATGAGAGCCCTCACGTTTCGGTCCCGAATCTTCCCCCCCGGGTCACATCCAAAACTGGCGAGCCATCTCCTGCTGTCACTTCTTCGGAACCAATCCCTACCTCACCCAGCACACACGCCCCATGCCCTAACTTGGTCCCCAAGTGTATGAACACTTGGCTCTCGATTCCTAAGTGCGACTCTAACAGCGATGCGGCCTGCTTCTGTCCATCTTCCGAGTTTACAGACAAGGTCACTTCCTGCATTCAAGCCTGGGGTAAATCAGACCAGGAGATCCAGTCGGCTCTTTCTTACTTCGCCGGTATTTGTGCATCATATGTACCCAAGAACCCAGCTATTGTCGATATCGTCCCCACTAGCACTCCTCATGGTCCAGCTACCAAGACCAGCAACCCCTCTCAGGTTGCTAGTATTACCACTACACCTGTCGAGAACGTCACTGCGGTCACGCGAGCTCCTCACACCCCGTGTACTACTATCACCTGGTCTTCTCACACAGTTACTGTCCCGCAGGTTGGATTCAGCACAGTTACGGGTTCTTCCTCAACCACTGTTAACCTCGTTCTTATCACTCCCACCGCTACTGAGTGGAGTCATACTTCCCACTCATCACCGACATCGACCATGACAACTAAGCGTAAAACTACTACTTCGTCTGTTTATACCACTACTGCGTCCAAGCCCACTGAAACTTTCGTGGTTTCTAACACTGGATCAAGATCAGGTTTGAAGAGCTTGTGGGCATTTGGCGTGGCTATACTTGCCCTTTCTCTTTACTAGCTTCAGTGTTGAGTTATCATATATCTTGAAGCCTTTGTGATATAATTGAGGATGTTTCTACATTCAAAGCGAATTTAATTGGTGAATGTCATAGGTATAAACACAATAACCCTGTACTGGAAAATCTCCTCTATCCGTAATATTTGCTATTTCCGAGAGAAGAGTGCAAGGCGGAAAAATGAAATGCATATTTCAGCACTAGTGGTGGAATGCTTCTTGGAACGTATATCTCAACTGAAGGCTCGGCGTTATAAATCGAGTAAATGCACATCAATTACAACCGAGCACTCCCGTCTGACAATTGATTCCACTCCTTCTGTCCATAGGGCGAATAGCTGTCTTCACCAGGGGCAATCCAAAGGAAATGATCATCCTTCCCTGCTGGTGCCTTTGTACCAAGGAGCGCAGGATCTACACCCTCGTCGCGGAGAGGTACCTTGTTCTGTTTATGGTTGTGGATATGAGTGGGATTTTCGACAACACGCAGGAAAAGCGGAACAGCATATCGGGGAAGCTTAGAGCGGGCAAAGCGAGCAAGTGCTGTGAAGTCAAATGTCTGACGGGCCTCTGGGCTAATCTGGATCGCTGCACAACCGGCTCGTCCTTCGTGATTTGGGAGCCGGACACCGTACACGTTGGCCTCGGTCACGCCAGGGAACCGACCGATGACCTCGGAGACTTCGGCAGTAGCGCTGTTAGGTAGAGTGGTCAGTCCTGACTTGTAATGCTAGTGGATCTAATACTTACACATTTTCACTCTTCCAACGGAAAGTATCGCCCAGTCGGTCGAGGAAGTACCAACGACCGTCACTAAGTCGGCGCAGAGCATCACCGGAGCGGTAGTACAGATCTCCCTTCTTGAAGACATCACGCAGGAATTTCTTATTGGTCGCTTCAGTATTGCGCCAGTATCCCTGGAAAACTTCTTCGCCGGGGATATTGACGAGAATCTCTCCGCCCTGCTCATAAGGCGAGCGAACTGCAAAGCCTGTCTTTGAATCCCGAAGGATGTCGCCAGTTTCCGGGTCAATTGCCACCGGAACGTAGACATTATGCATTACCCCACGCATGATCAGCCCATGGTGGCCAACACTGCCAGCCGTGAATGGACCGCGGTTGTAGTTGAAGAGACCGAAGATTCCCTCGCTGCTGTTGAAGAACTCTCCTACATCTGGAACGCCAAATCGGTCACGGAATTGTTCCCAAACGTCTGGGCGAAGGCCGTTACCGTACATGCACCGGACCTTGTGGTTTTTGTCTTGGGGTGAGGGCGGCGGAGCAAGCAGATAGCGAGCTGTCTCGCCGACGTAGACAAAAATAGTAGATTCAGAGTCGCGAATATCATTCCAGAAGTTGCGAACACTGAACTTGGGACCGATGGCGATGCTGACTCCCATGACCAAACAGCAGGCCAGTGAAATCGCACCAGTACCGTGGTATAAAGGCATGCAACTGTACCATCGATCACCGTCCGGGCCAGGTTTGTCCCCCATCATCCCCTGGCGTATGAAGAGAGTAGTGTAGAGTCGAGCCATGGTGAATGCGCAGCCCTTGGGCAACCCAGTGGTTCCCGAAGTATAGATCAGAATGGCTGGGAACTCGCCCTTGATATGCTTCGCCAGCTCCTTTGGCGGCGGAGATGTCGAGAAAGTGCTAATTTGCGCCTTGAGGGAGCCATCAAGCGTCATGGGTTTCATTCCGAGGTCAGTGATGGCATCCAGAGATTCCCCTACGCGCGCCCGACAGCCGGAGTCTTCGTCGACTAAGAGAAGCTTCGAGCCACTGATCTTCAAGCAGTGCAAGAGCGCATCACCAGAAAGATTGTAATTGATAGCAGCAGGGGCACAGCCAATGCTCCAGAGGGCCACCCACACCGCCATAAACTCTGCACTGTTCTGAAGATAGACAGCCACAAGCTCGCCCTTCTTCACGCCCTGCGATAAGAAAAAGTGGGCATATTGGCAGGCCTGATCTTGCACTTCCTGATATGTGTATGATCTCTCCCGAGTCCAAAGGCAGGTCATGTCGGGGTGGCGCTTCACAGTCTCCAACAGGACAAACCACGGATTCCCACGGCTATGGCTGACTGCATACTGGTCAGCTTGCATTGGCTATTGATGTGGATAGTTTCCTACCAGCCCGAGCATATTCGCGTTCTGCTTTCTTCGCTGTGAGTATGCTTGACACGTCTTTCTTGATGTGAAATTTGGCGTTTAGATAGCTGGCGACAGTAGCACCACCAAGCAAGGCAGCGGCAGCAGTTCCTGTACTCGGTCAGTCCACGTTCTAGTCATATGGATATGATCAACACAATTGATAGACATACCTAAATCCATTTTTGGGCTGAGACAGGCCTTATGGTCGCGTTATAAAAGTTACCGAGGTATGGCCGAACCACGACGCACAACAATTGAACCACAGTGTCCGATATGCGATATTCAAGTAATTAGAAAGAAGAAACAAATTGCAAAGTAAATAAAGAGGAGGTACAAGAACAAATGCCGGGCCCTCGGCAAAGCGACGCAGAGACACCTTGCGTTTTGTCTTCCTCAGCAATTTTAGCGGTCTCGAAATGCGGGGAATGCATTTCACCTCGGTCGCTTTCATAGCCGATGCCTGTCTTGTTCACCTCATCTCCAAACTTCTGACTGGTACGCTATGAATAGAAGTCTGATGGGGATAATAAGCCACGGTATAGAGGTAGCACTGGTCTGGTATCTGGACAGCTTAAGATGTAGGGGCAGAACTGTCCCTGATTTCATTCATTGTTCGTATGCACACCTTAGAGGAGCCCAGCAATTAATTTTTCCATGCGAACCAGGGCCATGCTCAGGGGTTCCTGGTCGGAGATCATCTTGAAATCTCGCAGATTCGAGGCTGACACCACTAGAGATGGGGTGGGAGATGGATCATCTGTTCGAATGGCCTTAATTCTGTAACTCATTGCATCCTGTTTTCCTGCTGGGGTATTTGCTCCGATTTTGTTATCTCTCGACATCAGCGTGAAACATACCAAGCAGGATGTTACATTTGAAGAGTGTTTTATAGCTGTCAATTCTTCCCCCGCTTCGAATGGTTCCAGCTCTTACGGAGAAATCCATTTGGAGGAGATAGAGTGGGGGAAGCAACCGCAACAACCGAGCTGAAATGCAATAAAACCAGGCCCCCGTTGGACTGTCAATTCCATATTCCATGAATCAGCTCAGCCCCAGGATTAGTATCTGCCTAATCCATGTCTGCCTTACCTGGATGCTCTGTAATATCTCAAGCGCGATCCTTCAAACTAAGCAAGGGTTCGACTCCTGCGACCTGCTGGTGAAAACTGCTGCCTGTGGCGATGCGTTTCGCTGTGGCGCAGCCGCTTGTTAGGAAATGGCTGATGGCTGTGCTTAAGAAGCTGTAGATAATGACATATCGTGGCCCTGGATGACTTCTAGTATTATAATGTAGGAGAAAGCCACAAGCGAAAGGATTGAACACGACTTAAACAATCCCCGGCAAACGGCCTACGGACAGACAACGCTGTAATTTCTCGCTCTGCTTATCCTTGACCTCTTCCCGACAATGCCGTGCGCAGCGATCTACACCGTGGAGGGCATCCTCGATCTTAAGATTGTCCCTCCTGGGAATGGCAAGCAATACTGCCTAGCTAAAACCAAAAAGTCCCGTGGAAAACTCCAGTGTGGCAGTGTGATTTCCGAGAGAAATCAAGAAAAAGCTTGGTATCTGCTGCGCGAATGCATGTCGTGTTCGGATTTAGATGACCAGGCGGTTGAATGTCACACGAAGAAGCTCTGCGAGCTGCTCATTCATAGCCGTCATGAAGGACAGCGCAAATTGAACGTCGAGAAATGGAACCAGAAGATTTTCGAGTTCAGAAATGATCCAAGGAACCGAAATGCGTGCAGACAACCCCTATGCCCCTTGGAGAAACAACCCGACTGCTTATCGAGTGACCCTATTCATTATCCCATTCTTCCATACGCCATTGATGACGCTGTCGAGTCAGAGGAGATCACGATCCACAGTTCAGTCCTCGAAATCCGAGAGGATGCGACGGTGGAGCGATACCGGAGCATAGAGGCCGATCAATCACGCAGTGTATCCACGAATGAGTCAATTGAAGAAATATCAACGTCCAATACTTCCAGCCATGTGGCCCATTCTTCACACCATGGTCTTTCAGACAACAATTCAACGGTGCACTCGCCTATTACCTTGTTCTCCTGTGTATTTGGCCTGTTCATGCAATTTGGCGCCTTTTGTGGACTTCGAGTTCAAATTGGAAAATCACAACCAAGACAGAACAGCTCGAATGGATCAATAGTCCGTTTTAAATTCGAACTGGTCCTTTTGGAGAGGTTCATGCCCCTCTGTGTATTGTTATTGGTGGGGATTTTCCAAGTAAGTTCGATGTTCGGACTAGCATGATCGTATGTTGCATAGTTTTGGGATTTCTACTAGGTTAAGGGGAGTTACCTTATGTTTAGCGTTATAGAGTTATAAAGTTATCAATTACCTTAATGTTGAGGAACTTGTCTCACCTTTTTTCGCTTTTTCCTCTGGTCCGATCGACCCCGGCGAGATTGGCTAATATGCGAGATGTGATTGGCGGAGACAGATATAGTGGATCTAGACATGACGAAAACAGAAAAGGTAGGGAGAGCAATTAAGGAACATAGTAGATATGGGAAGAGAAGCATGGGAAGTATAGGAACGGAGTACGGGATCAGCATCCTTTTACCGGTTACCCTCGGAAAACAAGTTGAGTAGCAGTGTTGGGCCTCCCAACGTCCTACATCCCCCGGTGTGAAGTGAAGGTTGAGCCTGGGTGATCCTTTCCCCACAGTGACACCGTGTGAATGTGAATCACTCTACTATTCCTCCGTACCCCTCATATACACACTCTCTCTCTCTTCCTCTTACACCACACAATGTCTTTCCCTATCCGTTCATTGCCTCGGTCATTCCTCCGGTCCTACGGGACTGTGCAGGGGTCGAGTGTGTTGTCCAGTCAGAGTCAGATCCCTCTCACATTGACTGATGCGACGGGAGCAACCGCCCCACGCACCACTTGGACTCGAGATGAAGTCAAGCAGATCTATGAGACGCCATTGAACCAACTCACATACGCGGCCGTAAGTCAATTAGAGCATTGGCTTGAGGATGAACTGACCCCTACAGGCTGCCGTTCACCGTCGCTTCCATGACCCTTCCGCCATCCAGATGTGCACTTTGATGAACATCAAGACTGGTGGCTGCAGTGAGGATTGCTCCTACTGTGCCCAGTCTTCGCGGCACAACACTGGCCTCAAGGCCACCAAGATGAGCCCCGTTGACGAGGTTCTGACCAAGGCACGAAACGCCAAGGCCAATGGCAGTACCCGTTTCTGTATGGGGGCTGCCTGGCGAGACATGCGCGGCCGCAAAACCAGTCTCAAGAATGTGAAGCAGATGATCACCGGCATCCGGGACATGAACATGGAGGTCTGCGTCACCTTGGGCATGATCGACGAGCATCAGGCCAAGGAGCTGAAGGAGGCCGGCCTCACCGCATACAACCACAACCTCGACACCTCGCGTGAATTCTACCCATCCGTTATCACCACCCGCTCTTACGATGAGCGCCTAAAGACGCTCTCGCACGTCCGTGATGCCGGTATCAACGTCTGCTCAGGTGGGATCCTCGGTCTGGGCGAGGCTGACTCCGACCGCATTGGTCTCCTGCACACCGTCTCCAGCCTCCCTGCGCACCCCGAATCCTTCCCCGTCAACGCTCTTGTCCCCATCCCTGGAACTCCTCTCGGCGACCGCAAGATGATCCCCTTTGACCGTCTGCTCCGAACCGTCGCAACCGCCCGTATCGTGATGCCCGCCACTATTGTTCGTCTGGCTGCCGGTCGCGTCGCTCTCACCGAGGAGCAGCAGATTGCCTGTTTCCAGGCCGGTGCGAATGCCGTCTTCACCGGCGAGAAGATGCTGACCACTGACTGTAACGGCTGGGATGAGGATAATGTCATGTTCAAGCGTTGGGGATACTACCCCATGAAGAGCTTCGAGAGGGCCAAGCTGAGAGTTGACGCCCCAGTATCGGCTGAAACGGCTGAACCCGAGGCTGCTGCGCCGGTCGCGGCTAGCCCTTAGACCTAGTTGAGACAGTTAAGAAAATGTGTTCAATATTTAGTTTTGTGGATAGTCTGTGGCCTTCTGTAAATATAGCCATCATATCCCGTATAGGCAATGATCCTTGGCAGAGAGGCCTCATAGACAAGGCATGTACCCACGCATCAACACGTGACCTGGCCAACATGCAGGAACAGCCACTTCCTCACTTGCTGCATCTCTCCTCTTACTCCGTATTTACCCCGGAATATTCATAAAATATTCATGGAATGTTCAGTCTTTCCGTAACGCCAGCTGATCGGTGCTCCACTATCAAATGGTCTGATGCCGAGGCTTAGCTGGACGCACGCTGTGAATTCACCATTCTCAGATCCATCTTGCCATCATTATTGGACATCAGTTCGACCACATCGGATCGCACTGGTTCCCTTTTTAGTTCCAACATGCTCAAAAATGGCCATTGAATGCCCCTCAAGGGATTAGCCGACTCCGAGGCCTCCCTCTGCGGAGAACTTCATGTGGTAGGCGCCGATCGTCGCCCGTTTGGCATGGACCATCCACGATCTCCTGTTCATTTGATGTGTAGGTTTTGTTGGGGTAAACTGCTCCACACAGGAAAGACTTCACATCATGGTTCTCATTTTACATGAGTCATGCCTTCGCAAAATGATATAAACCAGATCCGCGCCACCAGTAGAGGCCGTAAATCCACCCAAACCGCCCATTATGGATTCCAAACCATCATCCAAAGATTCTATGAAATCCACATGGCGAACTGCACCTCGCAGTGAGTGGAACATAAACCACTGGCTGCTGGATCTGCTCAACGCCCATCCTCAGGAGCTCAACAAGGAAGTGCCAGTGCACAGCAAAGAAGAGAAAATTCCCTTTATGCCTCAGTGGTCTCTACAACGCTGGGTACTCTTCTACTCTGCACTCCCACTCCTCCTTCACGAGACATACATGGCCTACACTGGCCGCACCATCGGCCCGATCACAGCCTTCAACTTCTACTTCTTCGCTTTCAACGCCACAGTCATCTACCAAGTGCATATCCTCCGCCGCCTAGGCCACAAATACGGCTTTCTAGACGGGGACAAACACGAACGAGATGGCGTTCCAGACGTCGGCGTGGCTAAAGTAGTAACATCGCTCTACAAAACCACCGGGTCCCGCCTGATCCTCTCAATCTTCCTCTCCTACAACGCCAGCCAACGCCCCTCCGAAATGTCGTGGGCGTGGCTTCCCCTGGAAATCGGTCTATACGGCATTGTCCTCGACTTCTGGTTCTATTGGTACCACCGCCTGATGCACGACGTGAGCTTCCTCTGGAAGTTCCACCGCACGCACCACCTGACCAAACACCCTAACCCTCTACTGGCGGCATACGCCGACCACGAACAGGAGTTCTTCGATATGGTCGGCGTACCGATGATGACCTATTTCAGTCTGAAACTAATGGGTCTACCGATGGGCTTCTATGAATGGTGGATCTGCCACGAGTACGTGGCTTTTGCCGAAGTCTTCGGGCATAGTGGATTGCGCATGCATCTCACTGTACCGTCGACGCTTAGCTGGCTACTGCAGATGTTCGATTCCGAGATTGTTATTGAGGACCATGACTTGCATCACCGGAAAGGATGGCGTAAGAGCCATAATTATGGTAAGCAGACTAGGCTGTGGGATCGCATTTTTGGTACTTGTACCGAGCGTATTGAATCTGCGGCAGATAATGTCGACTATGAGAATACGGCTAGGATGCCTCTTTTTTGAGATCATCGGCACTATTTTACTTTAGAGGTTGAATAAGAGGTGGTGATCGCGAGCCACTTATATATAGCTCGATTCTTATGAATGATGTCCACATATACCACATTCCGAGTATTTTCCATTCAGCTAGATTATGTTTTTTAAGTATTTCCATATCGCTTATTTCATGCAACTGGTATGTCTTGAAGAATTTGATAAGAGCGTATGCTCAGCCTCGCTTGTTTTGCCCGGTCTGCCCCGAATAGGTCAGGCTGCCTTGGGTCACTGCATCCTCGGGGAAATGCATCACAGTATTGGGATGGCTTGGAGAACACATTTGTTCCTATTTATTACTCTGCTAAATATGCTGGTTGTAAATTTGACTTATTTGAAGCATTACCGCGCCCCTTTAGCAGAAACTGAAATACCACTTGAAATAGATATCTAGTGATCGATCCCTGGGAAATTATATATATCTGAGAAGAATGCATTCTACTACTATTTACTGGACTTAGCTACCTCATCCCTCGGATCAAAATTCTTGTATACTCCCAGCTATAGCTACCCTAGACTTGTGTGAAGGCCGTGCTGAGATTTAGGTTACTTCGTCCCAATGAGAAGATATATAAAACCTGGGTGGTCAGGGCATTCCAAACCTCTCCTTGTGCAGGATATTACACGGACTAACCAACTACTGTTTGAGCAGCGCAGAATATAATAATAAGTGCTAATGATTCCATAACCAGTGGCGGGCACGATGTACTTTAGATTCCGAAGTCGATTCTGTCAAATGCTGTCAGTTTCGGACCTCGAAGCACCTCACCCAAATTGCGTAAAAAGTCCAGTGAGAGCACAGCGTTACTAAACGAATGATATTATAACTTGATCAACGAGCTGCGTATCGCTTCCATTAATTATAACAGCTAGACGTGATAGTTCATTCATACACTTCTCCGCAACTTGAAGATTTCTCAGGTTGAACCCCTAGATCTCATGTTAAGTGTGGTGAACATAGAGTAGCAGTGTAGCAGTCACGGATTTTACCGTGTAAATCATCAGCAGGGCCGTGAAAAAGCACATACTCCTAATACCCCCTAGTACCATTCCGCACAAAATACCTGTTGAAGCCGTACTCCCCTTTATGCTTTTCCATTTGAACCATTTTTTGGCAACGCCACGAATACGAACAATAGGCTTACATCAAGGTTTTGGGTGGTAGACAGTATTAATCGAAGGAGGCTTCGATATAATATGTTTTACAGATAAACCTTGGCCGGTGATCTAAGCGCATGTCTACAGCTAAATATGATCGAGCTTGAGCAAGCAAGGTGACAAATACTCAAGATCCATTCGCGGGAATCATCCCAAGAAGGATGAAGCCCGCCAAATTACAGGACAAGCCCGATCAGATATACAACTGATCCAAGGTTATCTGCATCAATAGCCCTGTAGTGGGTACATGCCATCTTTACTATCGATTCGGGCGTCCTTAATGCTCGGCCTGCTTCCGAGTTTGGAACTTCATATGGGCCTCGACGGTGACTGTTTCAGACCTGGATCAGCTTTTGAGTTTGCACCAGAATTTTTCTATGGGTATTGTATGTGGAGAGCGTCGTGGAAGGCATCGATGCCTGGCCCCGCTAGTTCGCCTCTGAGGTTTGACCAGGCAAGTGTATTGGCGCTTGTGTCAACAACAATAGTGCTGACAGCTTGTGGGGCATGCTTGAGCCTGGGCTTTGAGTGACCATGAGCTAAATCAGGCTCTAGCATCAAGCAATCGCCGAGGTTTCCCCAGGCAATGCCGGGTGTCCACACAATCTCGGCTAATATGTTAGTTTTTTTACTCCGTCTACATGGTCCAGCCCGCGCTCAACGGTAACTATTGCTGTATTGGAAATGGTGATTGGCCTAGTCTCTACTCCACATATGTACGCTAGTCAACCTTGGTAAACCAATTCCCGACTGAATCAACGATCGTTTTAGCGCCCATGTAGTGCAAAAAACACATTATTGTCCTTCTTAATTAGACATAGTCAACAATGATTGATATGTGGATATAGATTCGTGACGGCGTACACTAAGTGACAAGTCTAGAAATAATTATATGTAGAAAACACCCGATTTACGACCTCAAAGCTGCCTCACAGATTGGGGCAGCTGATCCTCGTCCGAGAAAACAGAAATCTCAACCTGCTTCGTAATTCCAGTACCGTCAAATGTAGGAGAGTCTGGGTGGCCGCCGACGCTGGTACTGGTATGCGCGCTTTGGTTTAAAATGTGATCCACGCTCCCATTCTCCAGATCAGGCTTGAACTTGCGCGTGCGTCGCGACTGGTTGGTCTCGTTTGGGTTCGTCTTGCGACCGGTGAAAGGACCACTGAGCTCGTACGAGCGCGAGAACTTCCCGCTAGAGATCTTGCGGACGGAAGAGATGACCAAGGGCCGGATGCAAGGGATAGAGGAGGTGATGATAATGATCGTGTTTTCGATATATCCCCAGCGGATTAACTCAATGCCACCGGAAGCACCAATATTCGTAATGCTGGGAATTGAGTTGAGTTTGGTCGTCTTGATGATAGATGCGATCATTGCACTGACTCATTAGTACCTTGGCGATACCCGGAGGGGAAATTACTTACACAATACCCAGACTGAGCAAAACGATCAGACTGATTTTGATCCGAAGCTTCAGATTCAGGTTCCAGAACACGATAGCTGGGAAGACGGCCAAGAACAGATCGGTGGCCGAGTTGAATGTGTTGGAAAAGTAAGCGAACTTGATGATGGCCTTTGAATCACCGCAGGTGGTCGAAAGAGCCACAGCTGGATCCCATAGAGCTGCGACATTGCGACAGATACTCAGGGGAAGCACTGCTGAGGTGATATTACCAGCGAGCTGAATGATCATGAACGTCCATAGCAAGCCCTGGTATATCTTGTTTGTACCGAGGAGAGGTAGAATGTAGAGGATGAAGGCAGAACGGGCGAAGGTAGTACTGAAAGTGACGAGCGGGACCTGGATGGCAATGTACTTCAAGACTAATTCCTGATCAATCCGTGGCAGGGTTGTGAGGTCCTTGCCAAATCCATGTCGCACGCACAAGGTCAAGAAGACTGTTGAAGCGATCGCCAGAAGCTAGACACATTAGCAAAGACACAAACTAGCCAGAGGAAGGGGTAGTACCTCGGCGAGGATCATCAAGCCATCGTCAAAGCCAAACCGTTTGATTTTAATCTTAGCAAAGACTCGTAAAATAACGATCACCGCGGCGATGATCACTGCGGCCCAGATCCCCTTCTCCAGGGCTGGGCCAAGATCTTTCGACATGTTGTGGAGATATAAGAATTAGTTGAAGATCATTGTCGAGACAATCCCAACCATTTAAGAAAGAAGGGAGTAGCGCCTAGGAATAAACATGCGTAGCAGGCATTCCGGAAAAGAAAGTCCAATTTGGGGTTGAGCGAAAACCAAGGTTCAAGTTGGTCATAAACCCCGGATAGACCGAGAAAGGGTATGGAAAGCCTTGGAGAGAGCCAATAGACTCGGCTCGTCCCCTGGTCCAAAAAACTGCCGGTGGATAGACCAATTATTGTCTTGTGAGTTACCTGAGATCGGTAAACTTTGTCAGATTCAGCGTGAGTATAACAGAACCGGTTCTACGCCGGATGCGTCGTCTCCACTTAATCTATTAAAATGAGATGGGGCAAATGAATTAATCTAGAAACACATCCGGTCCTCGATTCTGCAACAACTGGAAAGTTAGAACCCTCAAATTTGAGACATGACCAGCCACTAAAGTCTCCTAGATTAAGGAGAGAAGCATAACGGGCGAAACCTGAGTTAGGGCTGACTCCCGGCTGAGCGTCCGATGCGCGGACTTGGTGGCGTTGGAGGCCCACTTTTCATGTATGACTTGTAATATGATTGGTCGATCCAATCTCTTTTGACTGAGACATTTCGATCCAATCCAAGCGCCATATCCGTGGAAGCCGTGGAAGTCCGAGGCTTAGATCTGTATAGGGAGGCAACGGCAACACCGTCATGTTCCTGATAGTATACGCGAATGGAACAATTATCCATGGAATTCCAGCCTCCTCGGCTACTGTAGATCACAACTGCCGTATACTGAATGTGCAGTGTAGATCTCCCCCAAACTCCAATTCCCGAGATCTCTTATGTTCGTGTTCATAGCGTTAAAAGCGGGACCGGTGAATTCGCCCATCTCCACCGTCAATATACAAGCTAGACGCACTTGGGAACACCTCCGAGTATTTCGTATGATTCCAGAATCTTTGCATTGATTGTTGGCGAGGAGACTGATCGTCTGGTATAAGAACGTGGTGATCGGCGAACTCCTCTCCATTCTCAACCTTATCCCTTTCTTCATCTCCACCACCATGAAGGCCTGGACATTGACCTCTGTTGCTCTCGCCGTTCCGGCGATTGCTGGGGTTTGCCCCATCGCTCGCGATGCAGACTGCCACTGCCTGCCCACCGACAGCTGCTGGCCTGCCCCTTCCGCCTGGGCTTCGCTGAACAGCACTGTTGGTGGTCGTCTGATTGCGACCGTACCCATTGGTACACCCTGCCATGCTCCTAACTATGATGCCGCTGCCTGTGCTGCCCTCAAGGCCGAGTGGTATGAGCCGCAGCCTCAGTATGTTCAATATCCCTGAAGAGGTCGACGAAAGCTAATCGCCACTAGCCTAAATTCGCCCTCGTCGATCATGCAGACGTACTTTGCTAACCAAACTTGCGATCCTTTCACCTCCCAGTCTAAGCCCTGCACTCTAGGCAACTTTGCCAGTTACTCTGTGAATGTCACCTCTAGCAATGAGGTCATTGCTGCTGTCAGATTTGCCCGTAAGCACAACATCCGCTTTGTGATCAAGAACACCGGCCATGAGTAGGTTCCTCATCCTTCTGTGCTTCGGATCACAACTAAAAATGATATAGTTACCTTGGTCGCTCGACCGGTGCTGGTGCCTTGTCTGTCTGGACCCATCATCTGAATGACATCGAATATCAGGACTGGTCAGACTCAGACTACCAGGGCCCCGCGTTCAAGGTCGGTGCAGGAGTGGTCGGCTACCAGATTCTCGACGCTGCCCACTCCAAGGGCCTCGTTGTTGTTACTGGCGAGTGCCCTACGGTCGGTCTGGCCGGAGGCTACACACAGGGTGGAGGTCACTCCGCCCTCAGCACTCAGTTCGGCCTCGGTGCTGATAACACCCTCGAGTATGAGGTCGTCACCGCCGATGGAAAGCTCGTCAAGGCTTCGCGCTCCGAGAACTTCGACCTCTTCTGGGCTATCAGCGGTGGAGGTGCTGGCAATTACGGTGTTGTGATGTCTATGGTTGTCAAGGCTCACCCCGACGCCATCGTCTCCGGTGCTGAAGTTGCGTTCGCCTCGGCCAGCATCTCCACCGATGTCTTCTACGAGGCCATCTCGCAGTTTCACGCTCTCCTTCCGGCCATGGTCGACCAGGGTGTCACCGTCATCTACCAGATGGCTGCCAGCTTCTTCAAGATCGCCCCCATCACCGCTTACAACCAGACCTCCGATGATGTCAAGGCTATCTTGGAGCCCTTCCTCTCTGCCCTGACCGCGCTGGACATCAAGTACGCGGCGAGCTACACTCAGTTCGACTCTTACCACGACCACTACAACAACTACATGGGTCCCCTCCCTTGGGGCAACCTGGCCGTCGCAACCTACCAATACGGCGGTCGTCTGATCCCTCGTAAGACCCTGGAGGAGAATTCCAACGGAATGGGTGCCGCCCTCCGCAACATCACCCAGAGCGGCGTGATCGCTGTCGGTGTTGGCATGAACGTTACCGTCTCCACCGGCAACATCTCCAACGCTGTCGCACCCGCTCTCCGCAACGCCGCGGTGACCATGCAAATCGGCACTGGGTGGAACGAGACCGCCCCGTGGTCCCAGATGGTCGCCGATCAGTACAAGATCACCAACGAGTACGTTCCCCAGCTTGAGGCTGTCACTCCCAACAGCGGCTGCTACCAGAACGAGGCCGACTTCCGCCAGTTGAACTGGAAGGAGACTTTCTTTGGTAGCACCTACTCGCCCCTGCTTTCGATCAAGCGCAAGTGGGATCCTACTTCGTTCTTTTATGCCCTGAAGGCTGTTGGCAGTGATGCCTGGAATGTTGCTGAATCTGGTCGTATGTGCCGTGCTTAGGCGAGTGGCACGACTTATGATGCGAGATCCCACATCAAAAGTGTTATCACGTGGTTAGATATTTATGTATTATATACTCCATACAGTAATTAGATCAGTATTTTTAAAATGAGTTTCTTTTGATTCAGTTGGCAACCCTACAAAAAATCTGCTCTCTATCTAGACTACCTGGGTCTCCTTGCTCCACTGTACCGGGATTTTGCCGAGGGTTGAGTTAGAGCCATCGCTAAGACCAGATCACACTTTCCATATTAGGTCTAGTAAGGTACAGGTAAGTATATACACGGCTAAAAGGCTGTTAAAAGGCATGTCCAAGTATTCACATATCGCCAAATGTTTGTTGTCCCGCAAAATGATGCATTTCGCTTTGGCTTCTCGTTTGGTGTTTTATCTTCTACTTTCATTTACGATGGAATCGTGAAGTAAAGTCGTGAAAGCTAATGTACGCTGAAAGATGCTCAAGCAATGCAAATATCTATAACCCATGAGAACCAATATATGGTACAAATAACCCAATGACAACATGAAACATTTTATACAAGCAAGATGCTTAAGCATTGCTAGCGCAAGAGAAGCTGTTGCTGGAAGCATCGTCGTGGATAGCCTTGCCAGAAACATAGAGACCAAGACCACACATGCAGCCACCGATCAGGATGATCAGAACATTGACAATGGTGAGGAAAATCTTCCGAGGGGAAGATAACCACTTGCCCTTGTTGATGTGCAGCCAGTACACACCACCAAGTCCGTAACTGAACCAACTAGCAAACAGAGAGCTGATCAACGACAGGAGGTCGCTGAAGACAGGAATAGCATCAGCAATGATCCAGGCGATGACCCAGCAGGTGAGTGCGATGGCAATCCAGGATCCGACGGCAGTCAAGTCGCGCTTGTGCATGCGATCGGTTCCACGGAAGAGGCGGACATAGATGTACTTGAGACCGATGTGGCCGTTGACAACACCAGCACCAATAATCTGAAATTGTCAGTATATGAACGTGAATCAAGCTAAGAGAGATAACGTACGGTAGGGATGGCAATTCCGTAAGCAACCTTCTTCAATACGGGGCCCGCAGATGTCAGGGCAGGAGATGCGACATCCTGGCCAACGTAGTAGTAGATGACAACCGCAGCCACGGTGTAGAAGATGATCTCGAATGTCTGCAGCATTACCAGAGCCTTGGGGAAGTCTCTGGGCTCCTCCATCTCAGCAAGCAGACCGAAGAAGGCGACGTGAGCGCAGTAGGCAAAGACAATGTTGGTAACGGCGCTGAAAGCGCGGAATAGATCAGTGTCAACGGTGGCCTTGAGGTCAACACCACCCTTGTTTTGAACACCGACTCCAATCATAGTGATCAGCACAGCAGTCAGAATACTGACGAAGGCTATAGACATAATTAGCACGCATTCCATTTTCCAGTGGTTGAATCCACATACACATGCACGAAATGTAGGTCATGTTCTTCATGGTCCGAGGGAGAGAGCACACGAAACAAATGACGAATCCAACAGTCGTGAAAACCATAGTGCAGGTACCGTGCTCGGTAACGGTGTTCATCATGACACTGAAAGTCAAGATGTGACTACCCATAATGAAAATCGAGAAGAGTAGCTGGCCCAGACCGAATAGCTCGCGACCAAAAGCACCAAACAAGACCTCACCGGCATCGGCCAAGTTCTGTATATGGGGGTACCGCGCGCGGAATTGGTGGATTGTGTAACCGGTATAAGTCGCGAGAATACCCAGTCCAATAATGAGGACTAGAGCCGGGGCGAGACCCAGCTCGGCGAGGGTCTTTGGCAGAGACAGAACACCGAGGGAAACAGATTCAGCAATCATAACTAGATCCAGTCAGAGAAAATTCATGTTGATTGTTGCGCACTTTATTAGTACTTACACATTCCGGTTTGCCTAGAAGCATACAGTTAGCATATGTTTTGCCATTTAGATCTCCGCAATGCGTAACGTACCACCACTTCATGGTCTTATATTTGACCTCCGCACCTTCCTCGTTACCAAAGGCATCCTGATATTGAGGAGCAACCTGGTCCTGCTCCATATTCTTTTCCTTCCACCCAGACTCCGAGTCAGTCGGGTCATAGTGCGGTGTTACTCCGTCGAGAATCATGATGTCAAAGCAGAGATACCGATAGGGAAGGGCGTAAGATCAAAGCAACTCAAAGAAAAAAAAAGAAGAGGAGAACCAGGTCTTCTATGTGTGGAAAATTCTTGAGCAGTGTGGAGCTTAACGTGACACCCCGCAACAGTTTACTATGGGAAGTTGGGGCCCGGAATTCCGGGGCCCGGGTCTTCTGGAAGGCTGGTAATCATGCTTATCTGGCGAAATTCAATTTCTATTGCATATTTGCATTATGTTCCATGATCAGGGTTTTTCTTTGATGTCGGAGTATCGATGGATTTAAGCCTCGGTGGAGCCACTGGGCGCGGAAGAGGTTGCACTAAGCCCACTTTTCTAGTTCAACAGCCAACCATGGCTTCGGCATGAGAATCTTATTATCTAACAAGAATCGGCCGTCTCGCGTGGGCCGCGAATAGCCGCATTTAATTTGACACCGGGCCAATCCCGAAAGCAGACTCTTCAAGATGTTACTAAATGCCAAGCTTAGCTTCAGGATGATCAGACAACGCTCTGCTGAGATTTCTTCACTTCAATTGACGTCCATGCAAGCACTTAGAGATCATAGACATACACCATTGGAGCTGATGGCAAATTCTATGACTTCATCTGGTTTCGGCTGGCACCGAAAACCTTCTAGAAGCATGAGGATCAACCGTGGACTGCTTCGGCTCGAAGCAGTTTTTCGCCACAGAAAAAAGGAAGCCTTAGTCAAGCCTTATAACTAAGCTACCGCCTAGAAGCACCAAACGATCTTGGCCATTCTCTGGTTCAGGCACTCGGCTTTTGTGACAGTCCCGGATGTCGGGTTGCAGACCCGAGAAGCTCAGGGGTCAGTGCGAGGGACAGTCGTGTGGTGGATGACTTGTGTCATAGAAACTATCTTCGTGGGCAGTGCCCCAAGAGTGCAGTACTGTGATCTTTGGAGAAAACTTAAATTCCTCGGAACTATGGCAATTTTCACAAGAATTCACCGGCTGCATAACTCGCAATTCAATAACGGTAATTGGATCACACTTTCCACTTTTAGATAATATATCGCGGACAACTCATTACCTGGAAAGCACTCCACCTTTTGGCCCCCTAAAGCTCCAGTTTCTCCAAAATTCGACCCCGGATGACCCCGGGATATGAGAAAACAGAACGTAATTAGAGTCTAGATCCCCGAATCATCTTCTTCCACATTGAGTCGATTCTCGAATGCATCCCACGTTTGGCAGTTAGCATGTAGATTGTCATAGTCAATCAGTGGCTTGATCTCATTGTACCGCTTCACAAACTGGATTGCAAATCCTTCCTCAGTATGCCATCCAATAGTTGTCTGTTTTGAATGCGACGACCAAGTATCAATTTTCAGGCAGCATGGCCGTGTCACGCTTGGGCGGAGTAGCGAGGGTAGTTATGTCTCACGTCCCACTTTCTTGAGCGAGCACCACGACATCGTGGCCATGGAGATGAATTGGATGCGGGACCGACATCGACATTTCGATGACAACATAGGTCCACACATTGTTGTGGGGAAGCTCAACAACACCACTGGTATTAGTCCAGCTGCGGTGACCACGGTAGACTCCCCAAAGTGTTGAGTCCGTCCAATTTACATGCATCGATGTTGAATTGAGCTTCCACCGGTAAAGACTGCCTCCGTTTTTACCCAGCGACACTGCCTCGGACTTGTTGTAGAAAGGACTGAACACTGTTTCCGAGACAATCGGGGTTAAATTCGACATGTCCTCGTCAACACAGCTGTCGGTAAAGCTGTAGCCAGTGGTAGAAGGCGTTGAGGCGAGCCACCGTAGTATATCATTCCCATGACGTTGGTTGGGTTCGCGTTTTCCGAGCAGGCATTCTGGGGTGTCACACGTAGCCTGAAGTTCTTGGCGACCGACACTTGATCGACTTTACCAATAACGTTGTATCGCTGACCTAAATCGTCGTTAGCATAGAAAGTTTGGGTAAAGTATATATCAGGCTCACCCATAGCTATGTTCAAAACGTTCGTCTTGTATGGCTGGATTGGTACAAGGCCATTGGCAATGACTGTCATGGTGTGTGTGGTTGTCGATAAAAAATTTGAAGCGCGTATCACAGGCAGCGGTGACTAGCCGCAGTCAGTAAGAAGTTTCTGCCGTGAACGAGGCATTGAAGCGAGTTCCAGTTTGATTCACAGTACCATCAGTGCCGAAGACATTTGTTCCGTTAATCACGGCAGTAGCAAGAGTTGGCGGCGCGTACTTCTGAACAGTCATGAAGAGCTGATCCACGGTATTGTAATCCCAGTCATTCAAGATAATCACTCATTATCTTCATCGTAGTTTGCACTGGCTGGTCCATTGATCACAATACCACCAAACAGCCCTTCCCATGCTTGGAGTCCGATTATGACCTGTGGTACCAAGTAGTACCGTATTGAATAGCCCGCCACTTGTTGTGATGGTCTTGTAAGGCGCAATGGGACACTGGGTGATCGTTACAACACCATCTTTCTAGTTTGTGTAGATTTAGTGGATGCCGTGGAAGTGAATGCTAGACCCGTTCTGCAAGGTGCTTAGCAGGCTGTACGCTGTCCTGTCTTGCAGTTTGCAAACTTTGCTCTTGTAACACGGCACATGGGCTTTGTTTCTGGGTGCGATGAGACTGAAGCATTGCAATATCATAGTAATTCTCTCCAACTTCAGATTTCAGCTCTCTCATTACCCAACGGGAGGACTAATGACATTCTTGCCTCGATTGTCATTATACGTCTCTTTGAGCAAATGGACGATCTGTCTAGATCCATAAGGGTTGAATTTTCGCTCGTCGCGCAAAAATCGCCTCGACCTGACCAAGTGGTGTTTCCAGCATCTACAAGACCTAGATGATTTTGGTTTGACCAAGCAAATAGTTCCTTATTTGTGGCAAGTTCGCTGACCTTGGCGTTCTAGGACGGTTCCTCTATCCCGGGAACACAGAGCTGGTAGGACCTAGATGAAGTCGTAGAAAGATGGAAGGCCGAAAAGCCAAGAAGTTTTGAGCCAATTTTTCATATTCTTCTCAAATGGATGAAAGTAATCGCTTTTCGGAAATCTGGATGTTATCTACAGAACATGGTAGGTGAACAATACCTGTCGTCGCGATATCCCCCTTTTTTAAAAGCAGGCTATAATCCTGATATAGTGGTTGGTCTGCAATATTATCCCATAACCAGGATTATTTTGGCTTTGTCAAACCAACCTCCTGTGGTGAGGCTGTACGCAAACTTACGAGGAGGATATGAGGTTGAGGTGACTATGCGATATGCACTTAAGCATAGCAGTTCGCTGATTATATTTTGTATAGAAATATATTCGCTACCACTTGCTGATGGTTCTCGGACTTTCGCAATCCAGTCTCAATGCAGAAGATTTCCTTTTCACCCCAAGCATTATTTGCCTGCTTGGGATGGTGTTTTCGAACCACACAGATCAAACTGCTATATTGGAGTTTAATGCACTATAGAGAAATCACTGGATACGTCACAAAGCATTTGGCGGCGAGCCTTGGTGCACTATAGGACGAATTTGGGAACTGAGGCTAGTAGTCAAATAGCTTCGCAGACCTTGAGAGCCCATAATAGTCCGTTTATAAGACGATAGATAAGTTATTGCAGTCACTTACTGCTTCATGGAAGCCAGGCCCACTCTTAATATCACATCCAAAATCCTCGCATTCATCTCAGATCTGATGAGCTTCCTTACGCCCAGACATGATATTTAGAAAGGGAGAGTGGCAGTGCCAGCTCTTGGCGAACCTAAAAATAAGTTTGCCTCAAACATTCATAGTAGCGCCAAGAGCATTTTGGCGCGCGTGACATTCCGCGCGGCGGAAAAGACTTGGCATGTTGGTCCCCTATCTGGGAGAAATGACATTCAGAGGCTTTGTCCGACCTAAATACGTGGGAAGTCTTCCATGCTCTGTGAATTGAAGACTGTACTCAAAATAGGAGTACCCAACAGGTGATCTCTGTACATACCAGATGGAAATTCTACCTTTCTGATCTTGAGTCCTCAAATGCAATGACCGGAGCAGCTACTTCAACCTGGCTGAATTGTCTTGTCTCTAAGGTGACTTTGAGTCTGAACAGTAAGCCAGTAAGTTGTAGAATTGATTTGCCGTGTACAGTAACTTGACTGTCTGCGAGGAACCGGGGGAGGAGGTTATCTAGGCATTCTTAGATACATATTCTCAAGGCAAAATTAAAAGCGTAAGTCTTGCTTAGTTACGCGTTACGCATATAGGTATGCTTGCGTCTTTGACAGGGCATGTAAGAAGATATTCGGGTGTCGAGGCCACCTCCTCAACCAATTTTTATGTTTCTCCTAACCGCCTACCCCGGGTACGCCGGGAAGGGGGGCGGGGTAAGAAGGGCCGGCCATTCGCTCTTGGCATTACTACACTCTCCTTTCGCAAGCAGAGGAATCAACGCCAAGCGCCTAAAAACTGGGCAGTGCTAGTAGAGCTGGGTGCCCAGAGCGAAGTCAGGCAGCAGGATTTGCTGTGCCAATGTCTTGGAACATCGATAGAGTCCCGTTCTCTTTGTAATCCCGCTCGTACGGCGCCTCTCTGCCAAGTGACTTGTTTCACAGTGATGATTCGGTACAATCCTATGGGTTTTATTGTATTATTGCCCCTTTGTTCTAGAGAATGTACACTCATATTCCCCTGCTGGTCTTAATGCGCTCAACTCCTGCTCTCGATCTCCCTGTCCTATGCCTTTTCTCCGATGTCAGCTGCCCCTCCGCTCGCGTCAAATGAGGCCTGTGATCCTTTCAAGGTGGTTGGCCGCCCTTTTTGCCTGCCTCTTCATACAAAATGCCCTCGCAATTGACGTTAACCCTGATGACGAGAGTAGGTTCATTTCATCCCCTACCTAAGCACCTCAAATGACTTACATGTACCTCCCTGGCAGCCTCCCTCAAAGATGCTGCCAAGACCGTCGCCTCCGCCATGATGAAGTTCTACAGTGACCGCGACTCGAAAGCTATTCCAGGGAAAATGGACGATACCTGGTGGGAGGGTGGTTCGATGTTTATGACCCTCATCCAGTATTGGTATCTAACCGGCGACAGCCAGTTCAACGACGACATCCAGGAAGGCATGTATTGGCAAAAGGGCGAAAATGACTTTTTCCCAAGCAATTACTCCCAGTACCTGGGTAACGATGATCAAGTATTCTGGGGATTAGCGGCGATAACCGCCGCGGAAGTGAACTTCCCAGAAAGAGACAATGAGCCCTCGTGGGTTTCCCTGGCTGAGGGTGTCTTTAATGGACAGATTCCTCGCTGGGACATGAGCAGTTGCGGTGGGGGTCTGCGATGGCAGATCTGGCCCTACCAGAGCGGGTATGGTTTGAAGAATGCCATCTCCAATGGGGGCTTGTTCCAGCTGTCAGCGCGTCTGGCACTATACACGAAGAACGCGACCTATGCCGAGTGGGCTGAGAAGATTTGGGATTGGAGTGCGTCTACGCCGCTATTAAGGAAAAGCTGGGTTATCGCGGATACTACTTCCACCGCTGCAGATTGTAAGGATCACGGTGATCACCAATGGACTTACAATTATGCTACGTATATCTCCGGTGCGGGCTATATGCACAACTACGTATGTCTATCCCTTGTCCCCAACAAGTTGACCATCCCGAGTATTCAAATTAACTGATTTTTTAGACCAATGGCACCGAAAGCAAATGGCTCGAAGGCGTGACAGGGCTGATCAAGGCATCTGATCAGTTTTTCCCAGACTCGGCTTCGAAACAAGTGATATCCGACATTACCTGCGAGCCAATCAACAAGTGTGATCGCAATCAGAAAACCTTCAAGGCCTATTTTACTTCCTGGCTCGGATTCATGTCGCTGATAGTACCGGCCAATACCACGACGGAGGTAATGGCGAGATTCAAGAGCTCCGCTGTCGCTGCTGGCCAACAATGCTCCGGCGGAAGCGATGGGAAGCATTGTGGAGTTCGTTGGACGAAGAAGGCAGAATGGGATGGGACTATGGGTTTGGAGCAGCAGATGTCTGTCTTGGGTGTCCTTAATTCTGTCATGGTCCCATTCAAGGCACAGGGACCTTATAATACTGATAATGGTGGGACATCCCAAAGTAACCCACATGGGGGCACCAATACCAAAGATACCTTGGGGCCTGAACCTATCGCGACAGGTGATAAGGTTGGCGCGGGGATATTGACAGCGGTCTTCGTCATACTCTGGATCGGGGCTATATCGTGGATGATTAGAGGCCAGTAAAAACATGTACGTTTGAAATTTTGATATCCGGAGAAAATGTAGCTATTTTGTGATGTTTTCTGATGCTAAAACCTATTCCCAATGATAGATTCAGCGAGATAGCAAGCAGGACTGGGCATAATCAGTAGTCATTGAAAAATCCGAAGTCCAATGCACGTTTTTCATATTGCAATGTTTTCCTCAGCACAAACAAGCCAACCGTGATTCTACGTAGGGCATGGTTCTGATGCACTAGCTAGATGATTTGTTAGAATCATGACGTAAAGGTTATCAAAGACGAGACGGAAGAGTATTAATACAGCACCGCCAACGATATACTAACTTTTCTCCCGACACGTTTCCTGGCAGAAAGCGTAATTTCGAGGTCCGTGGAGGAATAAGGGGAGGGTGAAAAGTTGGGCGCGGGGACTAGGAGACTTCCAGGATTTGTACCCTGGTGTAAAAGACTATGCTAAAGATCCCACCGTCTTACGCCAAGCAGCATAAATCAAAAAGTATCATGCAGGCAGGCAGACAGAGACCTGTGATGTTGTCACAGCATTATGACCTACAAAATATACGGTACTGTCACTCTGTAAGTGATTCCATGATGAGCTAAAGAGGACACCTAGGATAACTAACGAAAGGTTTGCGCAAAATAGAGAGCAGAGGCTGAGGAGGCCTGGCCGACCTTAAGCGATTAGCAAAGAGGGGGCCCGAATAATCGCAGTTTCTGTAAACTAAAGGCAGATGGTCTGACCCTAGTATAGCTGTGGGACTGTATATTGCAACTTCTAGCAGACATATGCTTTCGTTGATCTATAAATATTCCGGCACGAACACCTAGAAATGACTTCATAAACTCCTACTCGATCTAGTCCTCGCCTAAATACCGAAACGAACCACTCGGTGTCTAATAAAAACCAATCTATAAGAAGCAAGGTCGATATAAATCAAGCTTAGTGAAGATAGCATCTAAGTATAGAAAGATATGCGACACATATGGATATCTTAGGATTCGCAATTGAGAAATGGGTCTAGTATGTTTTTATTAGTGGATAGAGTACTTTTCATCTCTAAGGCATTAATAGTTACACGGCAAAAGCCATACACCATTCTCTATTCACCACTCACTCACCTATAGAACGCTTATCCCGACCATGACCATGGTGTATTTAGTGAGAGAGGTGGTTATTCCCCCTTACACTCGTAATGGACTTGTATGCCCCGCATCTGAAGCAGGAATTTTAAACATGAAAGCGTTTGACCGATCGGAAAAAGTAACCACCGGCCCCCTATTCCCTGGGGGTTTGAGCTCGCACTGCAATGCCTATCCTAGGGTGTCCCTCAGTATGGGCGAAAAGTGGGTCAGGGGGCGTGATCCCATTTCGTTTCAAGGTAGGGTGCTTATAAATAGTGACCTTTGGATGACACAATTAACCCCCGAGCTCCGCACCCCAGAACACCGTAGCAAATGCGATATTTACAACTCGATATTTCAACAAACATAAGTTCATTTGGTTTAATTAATCGTATGCAGCTATTTACACACATAGTAAATAATAAGAATCAATATTAGAAAGATAGTTGGTTGCATTACCAGGCAGTAACTCTCAGAGAATACAATCAGTGTTATATTCTAGTCTATCTTGACTTAATCGTCGCTATCAAAGACAGTTTGCAGGAACCTAAAATTACGGGCGAGTACCTCGAAGGCATTCAAAGAGCCATGCAAAAATATGATGCAGAGCTCAGAGAAATCAATCAGTTTGTAAGCTTTCCGATTCTAACGTGCCACGAACAATATTCTGACCACCCTAGATCTGGACAAATCCCGAGCTTTCTTATGAGGAGTACAAATCGCACAACAGAATCTGTGCTATGTCTAAAAGCCGTGAGGCTGAAGGATATAAGGTTCGGCGGAGTGCCTATAGGTTAAAAACTTCTTTCTTGATTGGGTATACTGATAGCTCTGGAGGCAGAGTTGCGGCGTTCAAAGCCGAATATGATGCACTTCTGTGAATTGGACATGGATGTGGCCGTAATATGATAGCAACGAGCGCCATCGCAGCAATCTTTCTACTTGCGAAACTTTGAAGCACGAATGCACCAATGGGCACGGTTTCACCGTCCGTCTTCTAGGCACCCCTTCCGAAAAGGCAGCAGGTGGTAAGATCCACATGATAAAGAAAGGCGCATAAGAGGATGTGTTTGCTTGCCTCATGCTGCATCCCATTTCTCCTCCACCTGGGGATGACAGGTTACTCAGTATAGAATGCAACTAGGAAGACTTTGAAGCATCAGTTTTAAGAAGTCAAGCATTCATTTAATTTTCCATGTTGGGGTAAAAATTTATTACCCCTCGATTGGTCGTCCTGACCTGGAGTGTGTGGATCATACTAGGAGCTTTAATGCAAAGTTAAATTAATCACGCTGATTCCGGGCATTGAAAATCTTAGTGCGCTACTTTATGATAGCCCGGGGGGACCAAGATCGACGCGACGAACCGGGCAGGTATTGCCTACACAGGTGAATATGTTGGGGGTGGCGCTGACAGACGTAGAATATAGGGATTTGTTATCCATGAAATTCGAGTTTGGCCCAGCATCTAGAATTGCAAATTTTTAATTGCAACTAGGGAACATCCGAAGCCCAGGTGATAGGGTGTCAGCCGTTCAATGAATTGTGAGTTGGAGTATCAAAGAGTAGCGTAATGGAAATTAAGAATTGAACGCTAAATCGGCCGCAAGTCTAGCGGCGCTTCCTTCCCAATGGCCGCCCCAGGAAGGCGGGGCGAGACCCACAAATTCGCCCAGAGTACTCGCCGATCTCCAGTGCTAGTACATTTTTGATGGTTCAAATGTGTCATAAAACTACTTTTTCTTCTGCGAATGGTCCTAACAACCTCGGGGGTTCCAATTGATTCGGGTCTGTTCGGGTCCATCAATTCGGAAAGAAATTGTATATAATGTCTTCCCTTTAAAGAATGAAGAAAAGTTAGGATTTGTGATAGATTCGCCCTTATTGCCAATATACCGATGTTATCCGAGGAAATTTCAACTGTGAAGGGAAATGAGGCAATGGTCTCGAAACCAGCACAATCGATCATGAAGCCTGGAGCTTATCTCGCAAACCCCGTAAGAGCCTTGAATCACGTGGGGTTTGGATGAAGTGTACGTACTAACATGCTATCTTCGTCTAAATAGGCGCCTTTGGCGATGGGTGGTTTTGCTACCACTTTTTTATCCCTGTCTTTGGCCATGATGAACTTCCGTGGGGTATTCACACAAACAATCTTCATGGGTGATCTTTGCTTCGTTGCTGGAATTGGTCTACTTATTTCCGCACAGTGGGAGATGGTTCGAGGGAATACATTCTCTTACACGGTTCTTTCTGCATATGGTTTGTCTCAAGAAACAATTTTTCGTATGGCTTGGCTAATTTGGAATCTCATCGTTAAGCATTGTTTTATGGCGGTTACGGAGTAATTTTGATTCCCTCATTAGGCATCGCTGATGCGTATGGCGGTTACACTGCGGAATATCACAACGCGCTCGGATTCTTTGTTCTAAGTAAGTAGCGTGTTTTTGTTGTGTCATATGTCCTTTCACTGACATTTCCCTCTAGTATGGGCGGTTTTCAATCTCTTTTTCCTGCTGGCCAGCTGCGCTCTGTGGGTTTCTCCAATCTAAATACTCCTAATACGAAAGCTAATATTCCCGAACAGGAACATTGTCTACATTATTCTGTTCCTCGGACTTGAGCTATGTCTCATTCTCGATGCTGCATCCAGTTTTGCGTTGGGCGACGGGTTGGTTGAAACTAGTGCGAATCTTATCACCGCTGCTGGTGCATTCGGGTTCATTGCTAGCTTAGCTGGATACTATTCCGTCCTACAATCCCTCTGTGAAGACTCTCTGCCTTTTTCCGTTCCGATGGGTGACACTTCTAGAGCTTGGAAACGTTGGTGTAAAAAGACAGTGAAGAGCGAAGAAGACATTGTGTGAAAGTAACTTTTCGTACTTCAAATGTTGATGTGGATTATACTATTAAAAAAATCTAACCACTTTAGATCCCTACAAACACATTTGATCTATCCTAGACTGACTTTAAATATAAATCGGGTATAAAGAGACGTGTTCTCTTTAACTAGCAAAAATTTGAAGTTAAAGCCAATATAAGCAATGATGCCGTTAGTCGAATATACAGTAGAGCAGAACTAGTAGGCTCCCGATGGTTCATAGGTAATATAGTCTGCTGCATTAGACACGGCTTCTTTAAGCCTAGTCTCTGTCCTCGACGATCATCCTTTCTAGGCAGACTAGGCGAAACCGATCTCTTCGATATCAGATGCCTTAGATCCCGATCGAGTTACGAGTCGGTTCGTGGTATTCTTATCGGGGTAATTGTCGCCATAGTTTATAGCGCTAAATCTAACGGTGCGGGTATGGAATCTTCTAGTAGGAAGTCCCTCACCGTTAGGTTTATAGGCTAATGGCATACATATCGTGCCACTCGTGGTATAGGGCCGAAGTGTTGATGAAATTATGGGTAACGCCCTTATAGGTAGCATGAACGTAGCTAACCTCGTCCGCGGCGCGTTTGATAGGAATCAATGCATCGGATGTGCAGGTACCGCCATAGTCATTGATGACAGCACCAATACCAATGGACAAAGCATCCCCAATGCACCCCGTGGCAGCTTGACTAGGCATGAAATAGCCACAGGCAATCCAGGTAAGGCCTGCTCGAATGCTCGAGGCATTGACATATCATCTGAATGAGAGAGCTTGAGCTCCACGGCCATCATCAAGCAGACATATATTTTATAGCCCAAAATGGCAAGTTGAACCACAACATTAAGGCATCAATCTGTACTGGTCATGGGCGGTACCGGGCTGACAGTCCCGAAGAGATCACTGAAGCGCAGCTTCATCCAGAGCTGGAAGCGAATAAGAGACCCTTCCACCAGAATAAGAAGAGAGGGAGATGCGGGCTAGCCGACAGATTGCTAAAGAGGATCCCTTACACATCAATGAGTGCTCAAAGATTTAGTGAAGGTTCAGGTTTAGAACCGAGGGATGTGAACGGACATGTGGCATGGCCACTCCAACTGTGTTTGCAACCATTTTGGTTCTTGCATCCATTCATGAAATGCTCTCTTGGGGCCTTTTTCCTAACAATCGTCGGCCGCTAGTGAGAGCTCCGCATCCGCTTGACACCGAAATCGTGAGACTCCTGGACCAGGGTCAGTGCACCAGGCCCCTAATTGATTGTGCGGCTGGTCGTGCGTAACCGTTTTCTGCGGTAGAAGCGCGATTGTCGCCAAAAGATACTTTCAATCGGCCGCGAAATCCAAAGCCGCCTGGTCCATCCATTGGCGCTCCAGTTCTCGCCCGATCCACGACGTGCGCCACCCGAGGTTTTTCTCTACACGAGACAGAAACCGTAGTGATCCCTGCTGCTCAGCGGGTTGTCGCAAGCAATATCCAACTGGATACGGATCAGAAAGCCCCAAGTGTTCCATTGAGTAAAGGACTTACAGCGTTGGAGCAAGTGCGAGGCGATGAAGTAGCTGTTTTGAACACTTTCATTCGATAACGAAAGTCCAATGGCCATCACAAGATGGTTGCCAACCGTTTTCTATTTCGGATATTAGCGATGAAACATGACAGGGTGGTGGGCCGGAACAGACTCCTGCGACGCGTCGGGCTCGCGCCATTTCATAATCCGTCATCCGCTGGGACGGCGCATCGGATAATGTGAGAAATATCCTAGCGGCGTGGTAATATTGCAAACCAACCACTGGAAAAGAATTCGTTAGCTTTGCATTGCAGTAGGTAAAGTGCAAGCAAGACAGACCGGCGGGGGGCGACATGATCCATAATTCAGGAAAGGGTCGATCCGTTGACAGATTGGGGGTAAATATCGCAGTGGTTGCCAGGACTTCGGCTTATTGCGGTGCCACTCCTCCACGCAGTCTGCCAGTCGCTGCCAGCTTTTCCGGTCAATGGCGTACCCCGGCGCGGTGCAACATAGCTGGGTGATGCATGCGCAGAAAAATATGATGACATTGGCGCGGGCCGCATCATCATCGCGACGGAAGACCGAGGAACGCTCATAATTCCGCAGATCCAGTTGTATTGGCTCATACTGAGCTATGGATGAGTAGATGGCTTGGCGCAGGAATTGCCAGCTCACTGCCTCGGCCAATCCCCCGCACGATGCAGACTGAGACATGAGATTGAGCAGGTGGTTAGACCCGAGGAGGTGGCATTTCCTGTCCGTCGTCCTCTCGAGCTCTTCGTAGAATCGAAGTACAACCACGGTGATGAAGAGATTATCGTCATAATTCTCTGGTTGATTCAGGGCGACGATGAGCAGTTCCAGACACTCCCCGTGAAAGGCCGACGCTTCACAGTCGCTACGATTTGTCAAGATGGCATCATGTCTGGCAGCAAGTGCCAGGAGAGCTTTCAGCAGCATTGGTTCCTCTAATGCTCGGCGTGGGACTTCGGTGCTGAAGTGAGACTGAGGGTCACAGATATCCGCCTGCTGCCGTTAGGCCACTCTCCATGTCAGTTGTCGGTGGAAAACTCACCACGGCTGCGATCTTTTGAATATAGGAACGAATCAAGTATGCCTCTCGCGGGGACGGTACCGAGACATCGCTTGGTGAGTGGCTGGGAGAATCGTTCGAAAAGACATCGGTCGGAACTGATTCAACCGCTTCTGGAAGCGTCGGTTGACTTTCGTCTGGTGGTGGATATGGCTGCTCAAGGCCGCGGTCCTTGTCGTCGGGCTCAGGGGGCGAGAAGTCGTCGGTCTCGCGCACGAAAGTCACTGGAGGGGCTTTTTGTCACTAGGAAAGCTGGTCATCCCACCACAAGGAGGGCTTACCTGGCTGGGAGAACCCCACCCAGACCTGTTGTTCATCCCAGGCGAGGTCGAAGCGGGCCGGAGAACTATCACACTGCTGGTATATATGGCGCACAGGCTTGAACTGAAAGCGCGGTTCGAGATGACATGGCCGGCCCAGGCGCGTACAGCGAGAGCATGACGAGGCGCCGACGGGCACTACACAGCGGACGTGACGATGCCGACAGCGAGCACAGCCCTTGGTCACGCGCATATCGCAGCAGTGGATGGTTGGTTGTGGGAGGAGAAAATCATACACAGGAGCGAAAGAGAGGCGACCGTGGCGACCGGGATGGATTAGTTAGCGTAGTCCACTGTTCTAAGGTCATCTAGTGAGCAGACCCACATCTGACTCCAGCAAAACACTGTAGTTGAAGCTATCTTATCAACACGGAAGAGTCCAGCCAATCGGCCGCTCTGAAGAGCTAAACATGCTTCCTCAAAGTTCGGGTCAGTGACGGTCGCTGTGGCCCAAGGGAGGTGTCTTCTCGTCCTATTTAAAAACAATCCTATTCCATCCTCCGAGCCCTGTCGTGTTAAGCAGTCCAGTTACTCCTTACAGTAGTCCTTAAAGTCGGCTCTAGAAATCCGGGGTAGCCCCACAACCACACCATGGGTCCACCTGGTCCACGGCGGACCGAAACTGTCTACTTCCGTGGCCAGTCAAAAGCTTTCACCACTTGCGCACCTTGTTCCTACCATGGACAGCAGTCATCGATTTACCTAATATACCGAACCTGGACGTACCCACAAGCACATCAGTACGGGGCTCTAGTATTACCTGAAAAGGCTACGTCTACTATTTTTGTCTTGAAATTAGCCGTGATGGAAGGTCTAAATTACTCTTCCATTCATGGATTATTCCAGTTCCAAGTCTCCAATTTCATCTCGTTCAGGGCTAGAATATCCCATCGCATCGATCCTCTTCTTTATCTCAACAATCACAGTCTACTGTTGCGCGTTCGCCCAGGCAGTTGGCCAGACCAGTATAGTGCTTGCCAGCATGGCGATGGCAACTCCCATATCGCTCACGGGGATCCATCCCAGTAAATACCCGGGAATAGTCAAGTCCAAACAGTCAATTACAAGCCGGTTCAAGAGACATACAACCAATGGGGCGGGTTTCGAGGTTGAGGAGTTACCAGATGCCTCCACTTTCGTTTTCTCATCCACGGAGCCGTTTGGAGTGCTGGGCGCCGCCGGGCCAAAGACGAGATCCGAGACGGTTTTAGCAATTGCTATGCAGATAGCATAGAACCAGAACTTGTAGGCTTCGAGCAGAATGGGCGTATACCACGACACCAAGAAAATATTCATGTCATGTAGCTGCGCTTTATATTTAACACTGTGCTATAATCACGGACGAATTGAAGCTGCGGCACTCACCATCGTTGTTCCCTCCAGAACAAGATACATCCCCAAACAGCTGGATCCGACCAGCTCCATCATCGCTGTCCTGTTTCTTACGGAACACCCTGCGGCAAGAATGTCTTGGACATTTTGGAAACAATCGAGAAAAGAGAAGAAGCGGAGATAGTGCCTCGCTGAAAGGAAATCAGTACTGGAATGTCACTGAAGAAACCGTAACGAAACCCCACCTAGCCCTATCTGCGATGCCGCAACTGAGCATCTCATAGCAGTGGCACTATCGAAATCAATTTCAATCCCGATAAGGGCCAGGCTATGGAGCAGGCGGAGGGTCAAGTCCAGGCCGGCTGTGGACTTGGTGAAATTGGCCAGTTGTTTGGGGAGCGATGCCCTTGAATGGACCGGGGATAATTGAGCCATTTCAACTAAGCCTAGTGTTTTGATGAATTGGAGGCACAGCGATATCTTGAAGAATAATAAGATAATAATATACCAACAGTATCATGTTGACAACCGTAGCCCTATAAGATCATGAACATGAATCAGAGCGCTGGTACGCATGTTCTCCGCGGGAAAGGCAGTGAATAATCAAATACACGAAATACATTATCTGACAGGCCGTACTGTTGTGTAGTCGGTTACGCCACCGACTGTCAGTTCCCAACCCGGAAAAAGAGGGACTCAAAACTCAAGAGGCGCTCATGAAAGAAGATGACTGGGTTCGGGGAGGTGGGGCGATAAGAGCCAAGTTCGGGTTCAGAGTGCGGGGATCTTCGAGATGCAGGAGGGAGGCGTGTAGCGGCGTATCAGGAAAGTTGCTCCTTCGCTCTTCGATCTTGCATGAAGTTAATAACTCCGGCATTTTCTATTCAATTTCAGATCTTCACCAAACAATACTTCCTCCTTTTCTTCTCCTTCTACTAACTTAACCCTCTTGCCCTATTTTGTCTTTGCCTTGAGGCACTTCGACTGTCATGGAGGCCGCCACACACTCTCCAGGGGATGAACGCAAAGACGTCCCCAAGGCAATGAACAGCCTCGATCACAGCCTGCATGAAAAGAATGACAGCGAGCAGGCCTTGACCTCTGAGCTCATCTCCGCTGGCTCGGAACACCTCCAACGGCAACTAGGTGGAAAGGAAATCCAGCTGTTGGCGGTAGGTGGCGCTATTGGAACGTGTAAGTGAGCCTTATCCATAAAAAAAAAAATAACACAATTGGCTTACTTAGTTTCATAGCTCTATTCGTACAGATGGGCGCAAGTCTACCGAAGGGTGGCCCGGCAGGCCTTTTCTTGGGCTTTGTTGTTTATGGGACCGTCATCTGGTGTGTCAACCAATGCTTCGGTGAGCCTTCCCATTTTCTATTCTCTAAGCACAGCGCACGCTGATAAGGCCGTCTTGTGCAGCCGAAATGGTTACCTACCTCCCGATCGCTTCCCCCTTCATCCGCCTGGGTGGATTTTGGGTGGATGACGCCTGGGGGTTTGCGATGGGCTGGAACTACTTCTTCCTTATGGGTACGTACCAGTCCTTGGTGCCTCTGTATTTTTCTTCTCTGACTGAATTCGCCACGCCCAGCATTTGCCATCCCGTATGAAATAACGGCGATCAATGTTCTTCTCACCTACTGGACCGACAAAATTCCGGTGGTCGCGGTTGTGATGGTTTGCTTGGTGATTTTTGCGTACGTCACCTACCCCAATCGCAGTGATATGGCAGACAAATTAATTGGGCGTTGCAGGGGGCTCAACGGGCTCGCAGTCCGGTACTTTGGAACTGCTGAATTTTACCTGGCCATATTCAAGGTCTTCCTTATGATAGGACTCATTTGCTACACTTTTGTCACCATGGTTGGTGGCAATCCGGAGCACTGGGCCTATGGGTTTACCTACTGGAAAACCCCCGTAAGTCGAAGCTAGCCATTTCACGCTGCCTTGCTAATAATCATGATTGAAGGGCGCGTTTGTCGAGTACCTCGCTCCTGAAAACACCGGACGCTTTCTCGGATTTGTTTCTTGCGTCATTCAGGGCTCCTTCACGTGAGTATCCGCTATATATCCCGCTTCCCTGACAGTATGGCTGATGGTATCTATCATGCAGTATGGTTGGTCCTGAGTTCATCTCCATGACAGCTGGCGAGGCAGAGAACCCTCGTAAATTAATGCATCGGGCTTTCTCCTCTTTTGTCTGGCGTCTCCTCATCTTCTTCATTGGCGGCGCTCTCTGCGTCGGGATTGTCATTCCTTACAATGACCCGCTTTTGCTCAAATATATCAATGGAGATGAGGGCGGCACTGGAGCTGCGTAAGCCCCATTCCCCATCCCAGTACCAGCCCTGAACACACAGCTTACCCATGCTCTAGTTCTCCTTACGTCATTTCAATGGTCAACTTTGGAATCAAAGGACTTCCATCTCTGGTCAACGCTCTGATCATGACCTCCGTTCTTTCTTGTGGAAACAACGTTGTTTATTCGGCGATCCGTACACTTCATGGCCTAGCAGCGGACGGCAAGGCGCCCGCGATATTTGCCAAGTGCAATAGGTTCGGTATCCCGGTCTACTCAGTCATCGCGGCGCTTGCGTTCTGCCTTCTTTCCTTGCTGCAGCTTGGCAATGCCTCTGCCACTGTCCTCGACTGGCTGGTGGGAATATGCACTGCATCATACATGATCAACTACTTCTCCACAGTAGTGACGTACCTGCATTTCTACGCCGCTCTCAAACGCCAGGGTATCGACCGAAACACTTTGCCATACCGGGGATACTTTCAGCCCTATGCGGCGTACTATGCTGCGGTGATGACATTCGTTGTGGCCTTGGTCCTCGGGTATACCGTCTTCATTGATGGCCATTGGGACATCTCGACGTTCTTCACCTCTTATCTGATGATTGGGTTTTCCATCGTGGCTTTTGTGTTCTGGAAGCTCTTCAAGCGGACACGCTATGTTCGGCCGGGAGAGGCGGATCTTCAGCTTGGAGGCATAAAAGCCCAGATTGACCTCTATGAGGCATTGTACGAGGCGCCGACGAGAGGCAAGGTTTCGGGTTGGCTCAACAGCTGGTTCGAGTAGCTTGGATTTCAATTCTTGAGAACACAGATTGGTATGTAGTGACTGTTTCCATTGGTTTATTCTATTCTCTATATCATAACTAGTACCATTTCCACTATAAGAACGAGTTCGTTTGAATTGATTTGCCGAAGCCGGTTCTGCAGAAAGTTTTCAAATTTGTAGGGTATGGATGGAACTATAGAAAGTGCTAGAAGGCTGCCTATTCTATACAGTTATATTCTACTAAAGCATCGAGTAGTAAGGCTCTAGGATTTTTTCCATCTTTCTAGTATGTAAAGTAATATGAGATGCATCTCATATTTCACACTTTCATTAAAGCACAACATCATCGGCATTCAAAACCAAACTCGCAAAAAAAAGAGGCTCTCGTACGAACTCATCGGCACGAATAAATTCATTCGTCGTATGCGCCCGGTTAAGGTTTTCCACCAGAGTGACAGGGGTGAATCTGTAGATGTTCTTGGTCAAGGCCCAGAAAAATTTAGTGTCTGTGTTGGCTGGCATCAGGTATGGTGTGACGATAACCTCATCATCCGCACCCAACCGTTTGAGAACATTCTTGATGGTACCAGACAAGATGCGGAAGGATTCGGTATCAACTGGAGAAACGGGAGCTGGCTCTAAGGCGTCCACTCCAAAGAGACAGATTTTCCGTTTATCCGAAGCGCTACATGGGGAATGAAACCCTTCAAATACCATTCCGTGCTTTTTAGCAATTGGACTGATAAGAGATTCGTAGTGCGTCTCAACCTGAGCAATAGAAGTTTCGACAGCCAGGCGCACGTTGACCAATGTAGACGCTGTTTCGGGGATGGCATTGATCTTGACGCCACCGTTAATCTTTCCAACAGACTGGCTTGTCTGGAAATAATACCTCATATCATGCAGTGTCTGGGCCAGTTGCTCCTGGCTGATACTGTCGTCTTGGGTGGCCATGCTCAACTTGCGACGAACTGCCATCGGAAAGCTCGACACGGGAGCATGGACGGCGCCACACTCTAGGAATTGAAACATTGGATTCTTCGGAGTGATTTTTCCAGGGAACGGGTTGCTCTCAATTGCGACCACGATTTCTGACAGGATACCAATGACATTATGATCCGGCGGGTTACTCGCGTGCCCACCAGTTGACGAGACGTTGATCCCGACGTCCAGATAGCCCTTTTCTGCGACGCTGACCATGGCAAAAGTCTGGTCGAATTCTCTCTGGATACCCGTGCAACCCTCGTCCATGATCAAGTAGATCCCGTCGTCCCCATACTGCTCACGAAGGAAATTCGAGATAGGCCTTCCGCAATTCTCGCCACTAATCTCTTCGTCACAGCCAAACGCCAGAATTACCGTCCTTTTCGGTTCAAAACCACTCTTGATCAAAAGGTCCAAGCTCTCAATGATAGATATCAGGTAGCCTTTGTCGTCGGTAGCCCCACGACCCCAGATAATTTCGCCATCGTAGTGGCCGTCATAGGGCGGATGAGCCCAATCCTTGACGTTCTCCGCAAGCACTGGGACAACATCTTGATGCGCAAGCATGAGAATAGGCTTAGCCTCCAAGGGGGAGACGCTGCCTTCCCATGTCAGGATCAACCCGTGCGTGTTGACGTGATCCAGCTTCACGGTTCGAAACACTGTGGGATAGCTGACTTTGATATAGTTCTCCACTTGAAAAAATATATCCCATCTGTCGTCTTCGCCAATGGGCCCCAAGTCGTCATAGCTCTCAGCTGGGATCTGAATTATTCCAGAGAGCTTGTTGATGATCTCTCGGTGGTATTCCACAGAGTCGACTTTCTCACGAATATACTGTTCGACTCGTGTATTCTTTGGAGACAGCTTCGGCACTTGCTGGCATATCCCGGACCCTGTTCCAAGCCCGTACGTGTCCAGCTTGGGTGAGCTAGACGACTGAATGGAATTTTTGAAGAGTGCGATAAACGCTGAAACAAGGCCAATTACAATTGCGACGTGTATTAACCAAGAGCGACTTGAGCTCTTATCTCGCCGCTGATTGACGTGTGAAGGTTCGGTCATCGTTAGAAGCGTTGATTAAGTTAAACAAGAACAATATCGAAGATGGATGCGTGATAGGTTCGGATCATGTAGGACTTCGTCTGGGAAATATTTTGTCGTGTGATCTAGGCTTTAAACGTCTACGATTCAATGAGGTATTGTCAAAGTACTCTTCTTCCCCATATCCATTCATCCCGATTTTATACTAGTAGCTAAGCAGGTATCGTAGGTCAAAGAACCCGATAACAGGATCCAGGTTGCGGGGCGATAGTAATAATGGGAATTAAGTTCACGTATTAATGTAACCTTCTAAATGCGGTTAGATTAGAGTGTTATACCTATTATAGCATCTTACAGCGCGCAGTTAACCTAACAAGTATCTTACTCCACACAGTGGACCACATAGGAATTTTGCTCCGCCCGAAAAACCATGTTGATAAGTTATTGTACCCCTTATAGCTTATAATCTCAATAATGGTAAGCTCCCTCGGAAAGCCTGTTTAGTTTCCCGAGATACAGGAATATAGTCACTTTGAATCAATATTACTTACTTACGAGCCAGCCTTTGCCCGTTTCGCAGGAATTCTAGCAATAATGAAATCCTCAGTGGGTTCCCCCCCCCCCCCAGCCTTTGCTCTCAAACATTCACTGAGATTTATTTATTCTCCGAGGACGCAAGGTCAAGGATAAACCTTCCAAATTGAAGACGTCCATATATATTCCTAACAAAGGACACACCTCTACCAACTGCCAAGATGTTGAATTCCAAGGCATCACTATTACCGGCCGCCAATGAATTCCGCAGTGACACTTTCACCACCCCAACGCCGTCTATGTTGGCCGCTATGACGAACGCGTCGTTTGGAGACGACGTGTACCAGGAAGACCACATCACCACCGAATTCCAAAAGGAAATCGCACGATTGACCGGAATGGAAGATGCTCTGTTCATGCTCTCCGGGACCATGGGCAACCAGATCGGAGTCCGGGTTCATCTCAACCAACCTCCGCACTCTGTGCTGTGCGACTACCGCGCCCATGTCTACGCCGAGGAAGGGTCTGGGTTGGCGGTACTGTCTCAAGCCATGGTGACGCCCGTACACCCGGCCAATGGCATATACTTGACTTTGGACGATGTTATGAAGTGGACCGTCCTAGGAGAGAATATTCATACGGCACCGACGAAGGTGATCAGCCTCGAGGTGACCATAGGTGGAGTGGTGACTCCCTTGGAGGAGATACAAAACATCTCCGAATTCGCACGTGCCCACGATATCAGAATTCATTGCGACGGGGCTCGCTTGTGGAATGCGTCTGCAGCTACTGGTTATTCTTTGGCCGATTACTGCCAGCATTTTGACACCGTGTCAATGTGTGTGTCAAAAGGACTAGGCGCACCGGTTGGTGGAGTTCTTGCCAGCACCAAGTCCAACATCAAGCGGGCTAGGTGGCTGAGGAAGCAGCTGGGGGGCGGCATTCGACAGGCCGGTGTTTTAACCGCTCCAGCCTTGGTAGCCCTAGAGGAAGTCTGGCCTACCATGAAAGAGACGCATGAGAAAACCAAGAAACTGGAGAAAGACTTGGCGGCGCTTGGTATTGTGCCACAAATCCCGGTTGATACAAATTTCTATTTCATCGACGCCAAGAAGTCAAGCGTGAGTATGGATATTTTGTTAGAGCAATGTGAGCGGTTCAATGTGAAGCTTATGGATGAGCGGATTGCTCTGCATCATCAAATCAGCGACGAGGCAATTGAGAACCTTAAGGCTGCCATTGCCGAGACAGTGAGAATAACCAAGGCCTTACCGCCGGGCTATGTCTCCAAGGTTCCGCCGGGTGGGTATGAAAGCACCTCGAAAATGAATGAACACAGCTAGTTGGTGGATCTCAGTGTTTTATATCTAACGCGCAGAGGCTCACTGGTAGAGCTATTGTTGATATTGATGTGGTTTTTTTACTGCAATTGCACGAACTTTGTAAAGTTCGCTCTATATGCCTGAGTGTCTCTGATCAATAGTCAATTATATGAAGGACGGCGTATCTGTGTACGGCCGTTAGGAAGTATCTTTATAAATATAATGCCCGTAGAATCGTTTCAAACCAAGCACCAGATTTGAAGCGACGCCGTACAGTAGGAAAGTACCCTACGCTGGCTAAATATGATACAAGGTTGCGATCTAATAATCTAACTGACATTCAATAACATTTACGTGTGCGTGACTACTGATAATTATATAAGATGCCTCACCAAAACAACCAGAAAAGTGACAGCTCAATGAAAGAAAAGATCAGAAGAAACATAGGACAGGAATACACTAACGAAGAACTACGATTTAACGGGTGTCGATTGATCGACATAATTAAGTACTCTGGGTCGGGTCACCCAGTGCAGCTGCCGGTTTGTAGTTGCTGAAATCGTATTCCACATCATAGTCCTCCTCATCAACATCCCCATCGCTGAGCTCGACATCTTGGAGATTCTCCCCATCATCGATCTCATCAGCGGTGAACCCGTAGTCCTCTTTTCGGACTTTCTTCCAAGCGGCAATGGTTTGTCTTCGGGTAAGACAGAAAGGCAGCTTGGAGAGCGCAACACACCCATCCTGAGTTACTTCCACGGTCTGGCCGATTGAGCTGGCAGTATCAGTGGCCTTGTCCATCAGGATGATATGGATAAAGAACACCATGCCCGACTGTGCCACCACGTTCTGGCCGCGCACAAACATGGGAAAATCCATCCACGTAGGGGAAAAGGTTGCACCCAAGCTGTAGCCGCAACTGTTGAAACGTTGGTCCCGGAAGCCGTTCTCATCCGCAACACGAGCGTAAGCCTCGAACACGTCGCCAATCTCTCGGCCTGGTTTGAGGGCCGCCATGGCGGCCTCCATTTGAAGCATGTTGACCCGGTGCATTTCTCGCGCCAGCTTGGTGATACCGCCAATGGGAATTGTGCGCATAAGACACGTATGATAGTGCTTGTAAGCTGCGGCATGCTCGAGCGTGAGCTGTCGATCGATCTTATCTTTGCCCGTCGAGTAACGGGTGAGAACGGCCTTGTTGCCCGAAACAAGGATATTCTCATTGGCAGGATCATCACCACCACCCTCGTAGACCGTGCCGACAATCTCCCGCCATAGGTCGCCTTCATAGGCCCCGGGTTTGGCCAGCTTGAGGGTACGGACGAGGGCGAAGTCGGCGAGATAAGCGGCCTTTCGAACCTTGCGCATTTCAGCTTCCGATTTGATAATGCGGAGCTCCCGGGTGAACAGATCGCTGTGATCCACTAGCGTGCAAAGATCGTCCACGGCTTCTTCTAGTGCCTTTCCTAGGCGGTGCGTCAAGGAGCAGGAGTCAGGTTCATACCCAATTCGCTTGGATGGCGAGTTGATTCCAAATTCCTTCAGGACCTTGGGGACTAAGGACACGGGGTTGCTTGCGGCGTTGTCGGATCGAATGAGGATATCCCTTTGATCCAAGATTGAAGTGTAGAGAGCCTGGCGCAGATCCGGGATTCGAGTGATCAGCCGCATGGAACCATCCTTGTGGAAGTACATGGCTTGGAAGAAGACATAGCCGAAGGTATCAAAGCCAGTGAAGTAGTAGAGAGATTCTTGCTTCGTCATGAGAAAACCATCGAGGTTTTCTCGCTCCATGAGCTCCAGAGCCCGCTGTTGACGCTCTTTGAACTCAGCCTCTGAAAAGTATAGGGCTTTTTTGAAAGGCTGGGCATTTTTGATCGGTGCCATCTTTGTCTGAAGAGGTTAGAAGGAGGAAATCTAGTGGCTGAGCTGTTTGATTCCAAGGAAATAAGAGCATACGAGCTTTTTTATACCCAGTCTGCTGCCCCTCATGTCGCACCTCACGTTGAACCAACATGGGAAGATAGTCCGCTTGTCCGAATTAGGTGTATTGCTCCGCTCGCTCCATGAGTCTAGGCATAGCAGCAGCCATGTCATGTGAGAAATGCCCCTCAGCGGGGGCAAAGCGTAAGCACAAACTAACGTATTACATCCTAGGACCGCGCATCATCTGAACCTAAGTGAATGCGCAGGGAACTAACCGATTGGGACTGGCGCCTGCGGGCACCTAAGATAAGATACAGCGAGCTCCAGACTTAGTTTCTTCTTCAGTTTAGTACCTTCGTGAATAAAAGGCGTAGGATATCCCTAGATCATCACTACGTGGTCCGAAATACAGTCTATGAGTATAGGTGTCGACACGTCAGCGTTGATTCACCGCAACGCTACCCTTCGTTGTCATATAGCCTCTTCCAGGAGAACCCTGAAGTTCTCCAAGCATCAGTCTATATTTCTTCAATACCACTTGCTGCCCAGGCATCTTCATCTTAGCTAGTTGACAAGCTCTATTCTGCAAACAATAGAACCCCTCTTACTTTACAATCAGCCCCCCGGAAGCTGGTCCTAAATGATGCTTGTGAAGATGTCTTTACCAGCTCGCAAGAGAAGGCCAGACAGAAGCTCGAGGCGAAGAAGGAACCTGATTGACTTTGATGGTACCACGGCTTGAAGTTGGAAGTTGATGCACTGCATATGATTTCAATCTGGAAATAATCTTTCATAGCCGCAACCGCTTTTGAGTTTTACAAGAAGCGTTTCTCGTCTAATCCTAGAGGCTTCGGCATTACGTCCCAACCAACCTCAACTCCCTCAATGGAAGCGGAGTGGCGAATGGCAACCATCTTTCCAAAACCTGTTTCTCGGGTTTCCAAATAGTCCTCCGGTACATCTTTCGTACATGTGAAATCCGGCGCATCGAAGCCAGTTTTCCCTTCAAACTGGCCAAGCGACCGCAAGTATTTCATGACACCCGCGAGTGACACATCGACTTGCCAGGACCCGCCTTCTGTTGCTTGCTTGTAAAGGGCCGCCATGATACCAGCAGCCAGGAAGTAACCACCAGCGTGATCCAATGCTTGACAAGGGGTAGGACGGGCCGCTTCCCCGGCGCCGAAATGTTGGGCTTCGGAGACATTCATGCCAGAACATGTCTGAATTAGGGAGTCAAACCCGCGTCTATCTGACCAGGGACCCTCTGGCCCATAAGCCGACATATTTGCGCAAATAATGTTACGCTCCTTGAACCGCGCGGACAAGGATTCACTAGAGAATCCGAGGTCTGCCAGACCTCCTGGGCGGAAGCCTTGCACGAATACGTGTGCCTCTGCAAGTAGCTGTGAAAGTTCATCTTTCCCCGACTGAGATTTCAAATCAAGCTGAACAGTGCGCTTACCTCGGCCAAAGTCACGATCCATAGTTGGGAGATCAGGGAGACCAGGGCTAGTGACCCATAAGACGTCAGCGCCATGGGCAGCTAGCGTTTTCCCTGAGAGAGGAGCTGCAATTACGCGCGAGAGCTCAAGAACACGTAGACCGCGAAGGCATTTGTCTGAGCCTGACTGCATGGTCGAGGGCAGGCCAACAGGTCCATCACATAGCTTCTGTAGAGTGATAGGGAAATCCGCAATCTTATATGCCTGGGGTAGAACATCCCATTGAGAATATGACCGAAGGGCGGAAATAACAAGGTGATTATCGAAAGCAGCTGCCTCTAGATCAACCGAACACCATCTCTCAATCTTTAATGCCAGCTCTGCTCGAGAAGCATTTCGGTTGCAACCGACAAGAGCCAGAGCGCCGTCGCGATGGTTAGGGAAGGAGTCGTGCACACGCACGTAACCGTCAGATGTCTTATGTAAGCCGCCGATAGGACCCCATGGTGAAGGAGCGGGCTTGTCTGCTAGAGTGTAAAGTCTCTCAGACTTGAACTCAATAGCTGCATGTTGCAATGGAACCGACACCGTAGGAACTGCCAGGTTACTACGATAAGCATGAATCTGAGCAGCCAATAAGGCGGACAAGCCAATAGATGCCTGGGCGAGATGGGCGATCTTGAAGGATGACGGCAATCCAAGACCGTAGCCAGGAAGTTGGAGTTTTTCAAGCGAAGCGGCAGGTAGACCCAGTGTTGTCCAAAAATAGTCCACACTGTCCTTAGCCGAGAATTGGGAGCGATCCTGGGAGGGTGGTGACACGGCTGTGTTGCTGAGTGCACTGGCACCAGTGATATTGGTGGCAGCTGGCACGACAATGGTCAAAAGGGGTCCATGTTGCTGAGTGCCCAATGTGTCGCGTTCTCCCACTGTTCCCTGCTCCCAGGGTCGGCGAATAGTGCACTTCCATGCCAAAGCAGGCTCGAAAAACATATTGGTGATGATGTCTTCGGGTTGTAAGTGATACATTCTCATAACACACTCATTGGTCAGAATGTTCGCATGCTTAACACGCTTATAAGCCTCCTCCGTGTCGAACATGATATCGAATGTCATTTCAAAGGGACCAGAGTTCTTGGATCGAATGATTTTGGCGATGTCTTTCATTTCACACTTCCCTAGGGGAATCGGCTTCAAGGACAAAGGCTCAAGGGTTTCTGAAAGTAGCTTCTGCCTCTCAGAATCGGTCAGACTGGGCACAATCGAGTTTTTGGAATCGAGAGAGGTGGGGGTGGGCTGGTTGCTAATAATCTGTGTGTTGACAGGGAACAGTCTAGTCTCCTCGTTAGATTCCAAGTCGACAAGATGATAGATATTGAAACGGAACACAGGACCCGCTGCTGTCTCATGTGGCGAAAGCGGTGATGCAAAATTACCAGTTGTCGCAACCTGGTTCTTATAGGGCATGTGCAGAATTGACGCGCGTGCGTTATTCGCAATCGTGTAGGACAGCTCCTGGGAGGGTGCGACAACTTCTCCTAGAATACCCAGCTCATGGCCAGCGACTGGGGTAGGTTCAATTGGACCCATTGTTCCGTTGCGGCCATAGAAGTGGAAAATAAGCTGACACTGGGGGGACGTGTCTAGCTCAGGGAACAAATTTTGCGTGTATGCGCGCACATCCTCGAGGAAAGAATCGATCTGACTGATAAGGATTGGGTCCCGGATGCCACCAATGAATATAGTGCGGTATCCTAGCTTTTCAACGCCTTCCAATTTGACTTGGTAGACAGGTGTAGGGAAAAACTCCGCGCCGCTAACCCGCACGGTGGTCTCTGTTATTTGTTCGTATGAGGCTTTGTCGAGTTGAAGGACTCCACCGGGACCCGGCAGGCGATCAGGCCGTGTTTTCTCATATAGTGTGTGGGCGGCAACCGACAGAGGAGTGCATCGCTCCCTAGGAGATAAGGGAGTGAGGTCAAAGGAATCTTCTCGCATAGTCGCGATCATCGACCTCCCCTTCGGAAGTGCACAAATTCCACCACACTCCATAATTTTGCCCATGTGCCAGGCTACGCCGGGACGCACACCGTGATGCATGGAGAATGCAGCAAAAGGAGCGGGGTCATAGCAACGGCCACCGAGAATAATATCTGGGCTCGTTTCTAACGCTTTCAGAAAACTTTGTATGATTTTTTAGCCAAATTCCCTAGACGAGAGGTAATATCGAAAGTAGGAGCAGGGTAAAATACGTACGGTTCGGCTCCCATCTGAGCGACAATATCGATAGCGCGATCAACGTTATTCACCGTCAATTGCTCTACCGGACCACATGGTCCAACTTGTTGATTGACGATACGCTGCCGTAAAAGGTCCTTCTGGAAGCCAGCAAATATGGTGGCAACTTTGAAAGAGAAGCCTTCCTTAGCGGCGATTTCTTGGACGATCTCAAACATCTCTCTAACATGCTTATCGCTACCATCACCACCCACTGATCCCAGGAGAACTTGAATTTTGTGATGGAAACAGGCCTGCAAAATTGGGGTAAGATCTCGTATGTACGACTCACGGCCACAGGTCATCTTGTTCAGACCAAGCTTGTACGGCCCGCCATCGGTGGACCCGCTGTCGACGATGATTGCCTTTGGGGCGAACTTCTCAATCCCAAACCAGAAGTGGTCAGCCCGGTAGCCATAACCGAGCATGGCATTTGGGGTGAGGATATTGAATTCAGACATGACGAATGAATTGAGAATTGATAGCCGTGTAGCAAAGCTTCCGTTTGTGACCATGTGCGTCGCGGGTTGGTCTAATAGTCTCGGCGCTCGGTGTGATACCGGAGAAGGCAGACGGTAACATGCCGAGTAGAGCCCCACCGACCGGACGGATGCTCGGTATCGGATCCTTGGATGTATATTTGATGAATTTCCAGCTCGCTCCCATTTTTCAAATTAATACATCCCGCCGCCGTTTTTTGTCACAAACATGAGTCTAGCGGGTTTGCTGTCCTTTAGGTGGCTCTCCGAAAGAAGTAGCAAACCATCGCCTGCGGCTGTGAAGGCCACGACTTTGTTGTCCTCCGTTTCTCGGCCCACCTTTGATGAGCTGCCTTTGAAAAGCGGTGACCCTAAAGCTTCCGCCTGGGGGCTCTGGGGGGACGACGATGAACGAGGGACATTAAATTTGATCACGGATGACGTCGTTCGCGCTGCTATCGCGGAGTCTAACCAAGGGAAAGTTGTCAACTTGAAGTAAACCCCGCTCCCCCAACCGAACCTTTTAATATCTCCATCGTCTACTAACACATACGTTGAAGCCTTCCTCTTAATGTTCCACGCAAGCCTATGAACCCAAGGAGGAAGCCTTGCGCACATACTCTGATCGCCAAGGGACACGCGAACGATGATGAGGTGAGCAGCGTCCCGGTTTAGTTGTTTTGGGATGGATGACGCTGACCGACTACCATTTAGCTCGACTTCAATACACAAAGCTCGAGCCACTGGGATGGGTTGAGGCATTTTCCGTACTCAGAAACCAAACAATTCTACAATGGGGTCGTCCAGGACGACATCTCAACCAGTCACAAAATCGGCATTCAAAGTAAGTGGTCTCCGAATCGGTATCCCATAAGACCTTCTAATCCACTGATTGCACTAGACATCGCCGTGAAACCAATAGTTACACGTGGGGTCCTTATTGATTGGTATTCCTTTGCTCAGCGGAAGGATCTCACACATCGCCCTTTCACAAACCAGGCCATTCCACTGGATGAGATCCTAGAGGTTGCCAGAGAGCAGAGGGTCACTTTTCGTCGAGGGGACGTTCTTATTATCCGAACAGGGTGGACCGCGGCATACTCTAAGATGACTGATTCTGAAAAAGACCACCTGGGAGGACGAGATAATCGCGCATCCTGCGGAGTGGAATCTACGGAGGCTGCAATCCGATGGCACTGGGATCAAGGTTTCGCCGCTGTTGCGAGTGACACAGTAGCATACGAAGCTTGGCCACCAACAAAGTCGTGGGGTGTTAGTATGCATGAGGTAAGTGACGAGAATATGCATCTTCTGAACTGAACGTGACAAATGATGACTTACCAGTGCGTGCAGGTTTTCTTGAGTGGATGGGGAATGCCAATAGGCGAATGTTGGGACTTAGAGGAGCTTAGCGAAACTTGCAAAATGTTGGACCGATGGACATTTTTGCTCACAAGCCAGCCTCTCAATCTTCCTGGGGGGTTGCGAGTCCCCCCAACGCCACCGCAATTTTCTAGGCTACGAATGATTTTGGTCCATTGAAAAGTCGTAGCAAATAGTGCAATATACCTAATGACAAATTTAACTCCATAAAATCGGACGCATCGCAATTCAATATTCGTTGCAATAGATTCATTTGCGTAATCGCAGCTCAAGACCCAAGTGAGGTAACCTACAGTGTTCGTTCATTATTACCCTGTTCCAAATACAAATGCATAGTGAATGTACTAAGTACCCTACGGTCGCATGACCGGCGTTATCCGAGCTCTGTTGCCATCCTCTCCTGCCTTTTGCTGATCAGCCGGAATCTATTCCATCCCTGATTTACTGACCTCGGTATCTGACCGACATATTGTGGCGTGAGTCTGGCGCTTGGCGCTAAACTCGGCGCTAGGCCAAGATCTCAATACGGAGTGAACGCACCCCAGACTAGATTAAATCTGCATATCCCCGGACAAATAGCGAAATGCGGAGATGACAGCTTCCCCGGCCATGCATCATACTCATTTGCCGACTAGATAAAAGGCAATTCAGCGCTCAACGTTTTTCTCTGCAGTTGTGCCATCCTGGCCTTTGTCACACTTCGTATCTTCTGCCATCATTCACCGTTGTGAAGCCAAAAGCGAATCCTGAAATAACCACGCAATATGGATTTGGAGAAGTCAGACACTGGTGAACGCAAGGATACCACCACGTTCCACGAGAATGCCCCTGCCGACGAAGCCCTTGCCCAGTTTTCAGACGCAGAAAAGACCAAAGCCTTCCAGAAACTGGATTGGAATCTGATCCCTCTGTATGTTTGCTACCACTCTTTGCCACCTTGACCACCCGCTTACATGCATAGTCTCGGTGTTCTCTATATGCTTTCCTACATTGATAGGGGCAATGTTGGAAATGCTTATACCGCTGGTATGGGTGAGGATTGGGGTATCACTTCCAACCAGTACTCCTGGATCATTACCGCGTACTACTTAGCCTATATCGCTTTCCATTGGTTTATTCTTCTATGGAAGCTTGTCTCTCTACCAGTTCGTCTCCCGCCCCCAGTCCCCCACCTCGTACAATAGCTGTACTTTTAAACCCCTTCGGTGACTGATCCAAAATATAGATGTGGGTTGCTCTCATGGCTTTCGGCTGGGGTGCTGCCAGTATCCTTCAGGCTGCGACGGTTAATTTTGCCGGGTTGGTTGCTCTCCGGTGTTTGATCGGCGTCTTCGAAGCTGGATTTGCCCCTGGAGTTGCGTTGTTCCTTTCATTCTTCTACCATCGATCGGAAATGGGCTTTCGATATGGTCTTTTCATCTCATTCTCGCCGATAGCGAATTGCTTTGCGTCCGCTCTAGCTTATGGCATTGTTCATGCTAACAGCTCCCTCACGAAGTGGCAGCTCTTATTTATCATTGGTAAGTAGAAGGCCGGACCGAACACCCCCATGCCGTCTAGACTAACTGTTTGCTGTTCAACCCAGAGGGTATTCCTACAATTTTAATTGCACCTCTTGCATACTTCTTCCTTCCGAAAGGGCCCGGGGAATGCGGGTTTCTCACCAACAGAGAGAATGAGATCGTTCGCCTCCGTGCACTCTCCGCTCGCGGGCACGAAGAAAAGGGCAAGTTGAATTTCAAGCAAGTATTTGCTGCGTTCTATGACTATAAAAACTATCTCCAAGCTGTTATTATTTTTTGTCTCAATGTGAGTGCGTTCCATCAATCCTAATGAGTCACCTGGCTAGGATCTGATTCTCGATTAGGCTGCCTTTGCCGCACTGCCCGCGTTCCTACCTACTATCATTCAGGATATTGGATATTCCTCGATTCAAGCACAAGGCCTATCCGCACCACCATACTTAGTTTCCTATTTCGTTTGCCTTGCCGCCTCTTTCCTATCAGATAGGGCTGGCAATCGTTCATATTTCTTGAGCACGCTAAGCACAGTGGGCGCCGTCGGGTATCTCGTTCAAGCCCTTGTGAAGGGTGGAGGCGTGCGATACTTCGCCACTTACCTCGTTTGCGGCGGTGTCTTCCCTGCCGTGGCGCTAACGTTCACCTGGGTGACTGATAATCAAGGTTCTGCCTCTAAAAGAGGAGCGGGATTGGTCATATTCGGCATGGTGGGTCAGACCGGGTCCATTGCTGGCTCTCGATTCTTCCCCAAAGAGGAAGGTCCGTTCTACATCAAGGGCATGGCGATCAGCGCAGGACTTCTCTTCTTTGCTGCTATTCTGGCTCAAGTTCTCAGAATGCTATTGAATTTGGAGAATAAACGGCGGGATCATGTGCACGGCCCTGTGCGTAGCACTGACATGTCGGATGATGTGGTAAATGCCGGAGATGAGCATCCTAACTACCGATTCATCCTATAGGTGATAAAGCCAGAAATACGCCGAGTCTGAGGCGGAATCGGACTTCAGCTCGTTGTTATATTGATTTGATTTCGAAATGTCCAGCTGGCCGAAGGAATCGTCTAGTTCATCTGGCTCGAGTTATTTGTATTCAACTGCTTCTACTCTCCTTCTGCTTCTGCTTCTGCTTCTGTTTCTATTTCTTTCTGTCTTAGGTCCTTATATAGGCTACGTCAGTTTGAAAGAAAAAATCTCGAACCACTATGCAATAACTAACGCGGTAAAAAATCACGCCCGTCATCGTAGAGAGGCTCTAACTGTATGCCAGTAGGTGGAGCTTGGCGTCTGGAGAAAGGTAATTACGTAATCAACCCCGGATGGTGGGAATTGATAGGGACACTCCCACTTTTGTTCCGGACACTCCTAATTATGTAATATCCATGATTAGGTAATTGAAAACGTCATGTGATTGTATTGGAATTACCACAGCAACATCATTCTAAATGTCATACCATAGTATAGTATATTAAACGTATAAATCCCCAGCTCTCGCCTCCCTCTTTTCTTAGCTCCTCAAATCTCTGCCTCTCGGATTTTTCAGAAATGGAGCCCCCTACTGAGCAAATTTTTGATAGCAGAGATTTATTAATTGCCTCTGTCCGTCAGCATGCTCTCTCGCAAGGTTACGCTGTCACTACTATACGATCAATCACAGATAAGTACATCTATCTTGGTTGTGACCGTGGTGGCACGTATCGTGACCGAGTGAATGCTCCTGATGGAGCGAAACGAAGAACGACAACTACACGGCGGATTGGCTGTCCATTTAAGCTATACGGGAAAATGCTTTTTGATGATAAGTGGGAGCTACAGGTCCAAAACCGGAATCATAATCACACAGCTGATGATAATATGATCGGACATTCAGCTGCCCGTCGGCTCACAGAGGAGCAGCTTCAAAAGGTCCTACATCTATCGGAAATTGGATCTCCCCCTCGTGGCATCCTAGCTCTAATCAAACGAGAGCATCCTAATGTTTTAGTTACCCCTCGAGACATCTACAATGCGCGAAGTGCTTTACGAAGGCAAAAGCTCGGTAATAGTACTCCCCTTGAGTTTCTACTGAAGACTTTGAAGGAAAATCACTGGAAATATGCTATTAAGCAGGATAGCGAAGGACATGTCCTCTTTTTTATGTTTGCACACCCAGAGTCAATCAAGTATGCTAACCTATACAACAGGGTATTCGTCCTAGACTGCACCTATAAGACAAACCGATATCGTATGCCTCTATTGCATATTATTGGTGTCTCGCCATCAAATTCAACCTTTAGCGTTGCATTTTGCTTTATGCAGGATGAACAGGAAGAGAGCTATATTTGGGCTTTAAAGACTTTTTTCTCATTTCTCGACCCCCTCTCTTTCTATCCAGTTCTTTGTACAGATAGAGACCTTGCATTATTAGGTGCTGTCAAGGTCGTCTGTCCAGATTATCCCCATCTTCTTTGCATCTGGCATATTAACAAGAACGTAACGTCTAATACGAAGCAGCATTTTACGACGAACGCCGAATATCAAACATTTCAAAAATCATGGAATCAGCTAATTTATTCTACTACAGAGAACGACTACAATTCGAGGCTATCAGAGTTCGAGAAGCGATATCAGACCTCCCCTTCTCTTCGATATGTTAAGGAGACATGGCTAATTCATAAAGAAAAATTTATAGTTGCATGGACACAACAATGCCTACACCTCGGTAATTCTGCGACCTCTCGAGTTGAAGGCTCACATGCCTTTTTAAAAAAGCACATCGGTGCTTCGACAGGGGATATGTTGATCGTATTTGAAAGGATTTCACAGGCTTTACAAACCCGGCATGCTACGCTTGAATATGATTTTAGACGAGATCAGATTGAGAGGCCAGTAGTAACCTTACATCAACTTTATACTAATATTGTGATCAGGACCTCCCGCTATTCGATACGACTAATTGGCGAGCAAGTTACAAAGGCTAGAAGAGCTACAAATCTTGCTCCTTTACCCCCTTGTACTAATACGTTCACAAGGACAATGGGTCTTCCTTGTGCCCATCGGATTACTAGTTTATTGGAGAGCAATAAAGCTATCCCATTGACAGATATCCACCCATTCTGGCGAACTGGGCTTTCTGAAATGGAATCAGAATACCTTCCTCTCTTAGAGCCTTTGATTCCTTTTCCAAAGCCTAAAAAGCGGAAGTGGGATCAATTGGAGCAGAAAGACAACAGCCAGACTATGAATAAACGGAAGAGGGCACCCTTTAAATGCACTGCATGTGGTAAAGTTGGGCATACACGAAGGTCATGTAAATAATACGGAGAATGAATACCAATACAATCACATGACGTTTTCAATTACCTAATCATGGATATTACATAATTAGGAGTGTCCGGAACAAAAGTGGGAGTGTCCCTATCAATTCCCCGGATGGTCAAAGGCGATCCCCGGAAATGATATCGGTAGAAATTGTCTCCTCGCACAGCGACCTAACCACGACCCTCCTCCCCAATTTCTTTCCCTCCACTTCTCTCTATCCATCTCCTCTTCTTGCTCGCTCACCCGGGCAGTGGCCCAATCCGCTTATGAGTTAGCCAGAATGGACTCCACCACCCGGTCTAAAGCACGAAAGTACGGCTTTGCGTGTTTGGTCTGCCGGCGGCGCAAGGTCAAATGCGATGGGAGACGGCCGACCTGCGTCAACTGTGCACGATCAAAAGCGGAATGCTCCTACCAGGAGCAGACTGGTTTTACACTTCGTTTAGCCGATGAATTAAGGGAGGAACAGGCTCGGGTCCAAGAGCTTCGAAATAACATCAAGGAGCTAGCCGCGATGGATAGTGCCGAGCGAGATCGTCGCCTTGCAGATTTAGTCTCCCAGATGGATTTAAATTACTCAGAATTTGAACATGCACGGAATTCAAATTCAATCGTCTCCCCGTCCACGATGGACGGGGCTGAAGAGCAACACACAGATGATGACGTCTCCTACGATGGCGGCGCCCAATTCAGCGTAGATATGGAAGGGAGAGTAAGACCAGCGCCGATCCATGCTTCAGTCTTGGGAGCGCTCGCACTAACACCAAAGCAAGCAGCACTACTTTGGAGCTACCTCGCGGTTCCATCCTGTTCCAGATTATGACCATCAGGTCACCGTTGGGGTCGAGAGCGATGGACGTGAGGCACAGGAAATGGAAGCTTACCACCGCAAATGGCTCTATTCAAATGCCCGCTTCCAGCGTCCTTGGGAAAGAATGGCTCATGCAAACATGAGTCATTATACAGATGCTGACCCGAGCATCTGCTCCAGTCTTCTAGAGGTATACTGGTCATGGCAGGCACCTCTTCATAATTGCATTTATCGGCGCTGTATGCAGACTCCGCGTCCTCATCACTTGGGGTCCCTGAAATACTAATGAAAGGCAGGTTTTTACCGGGACATGGCTCTCGATGGCCCGTACTTTTCACTGTTCCTCTTAAATGTCATTTTTGCTCATGCTTGTCGCCACATACCCGAAGATGATCCGCGGTTCACTCCGTATGAGCGTGGGGAGACCTTCCTGCGAGAGGCGCTATTGCTTTTGATTGACGAGATGAAACAAAGCAAGCCTCGAATACCCACAATTCAGGGCCTTTTAATACTGGGAGGGCGTCAGTGTGCGGTGGGAAAAAGTAGCGAGGGCTGGCTATACACTGGCATGGTAGGTCCACTTCTCGAAGCGCTCTCCGTGTCATTTCAATCTAATATCCCGAGAGGCAATCCGAATGGTAACAGATCTCGGCCTACATATCAAGCGGAGCAACACTTCATTGATGAAGGAATTCGAGCCCGACGATTTAGAAGTTCGGAAGCGACTGTACCTGTCGGTTTATGCGTGGGACAAGTGAGTGGCGACCCCCTTGATATAGGTGCAAACTGAAATTGATGGTTCAACCCGAAAGGTCAATCAGCCTCTGTCTAGGACGACCGCCGTCCTTGAAGGAACTGCCGTATAATTCCGCTTCGCTTTGTATGTCTCATTCAATTGTGACATCTTCTTTAAACCTAATAAGGTATCCATATTAGTTGACATCTCGGACGACGAGGATTTGTGGCAGCCCCCAAATTTACTCGAGGCAGACAAAATCTACCCCAAGACGAAATGCCACAGTACATTAACATTCATGCATTTCTGTGATTTGGCCCAGGTAAACACTGATATTTCCCAACCGGTCAGTCAGATGCTAAGCAATTTTATTCAGATAATAAATGAGAGCTATGACACGGTATATAACGGCCGTGCCCGCAACATGAACCCGAGTGTTATATTTGGACTGGAACAGAAACTGGTTACTTTCTACCAACAGCTGCCCGCCTCTCTTCAAATTGAAGATGGGGCGAACCTCCAATTCTGCGTCCCACCCCATATTCTCTGCCTAAAGTAAGCGAGCCAGCGCGCTTGGTGATTGGCTGATACTGATAATCAGCAGTATTCTTTGTCGCACTGCCTTGATTCTTTTATATCGACCATTCTTCATTTGGTGCTGGGACGCTGAATTGCGACAACACCCTTTGGCCCTCCGAGCTCAGACTGTTTGTACAGAACAAGCAGACGGTGTTAATAATCTTTTCCGGGCATATGGACGGCTATTCCACTTCCAATACCAAAGCTATCTCATATCCTACTGCGTCTACACTGCCGCAACGATTGATGTGCGACTCGTCCGGCATGAGGATAAGATACTCGCTGAAATGGCAGCTGGACGGCTAGCGGTCACACTTCGCATGCTAGAAACAGAAGTCAAACAAACGCCTGGCATCAGACGAAGTATTGAAATTATTCGATCTCAAATTGGCGGCCCGTTGGCTGCAACGTCGCACTCGCAACGTCCGATCAACAGGGCGTCGGAAGTTCGGGATGTCAGTCCTTCGAAAGGAGGAAGACAAACTACGTTGCCCCTGGAGTCTATCGTTGCCCCAACCCACCAGCCAGTGTCGCCATCTTCAACCGTACAAGACACCGCCTTATACGGCTCGTCGGCCGATTGCGTTGTGGCAGACCCGCCTCTACCCCTGCCAGAGGATATGAGAATCGGCATTGACCCAAATTTACCGCTTGAGCCACAATGGGCTGATTGGAATATGGATGATTTTGGTGGTGGGTTTGTGCCCGACATGGCTTCTTGGACCACCTTCGACCACCACTTTTAGCAGGCTATGATGGACTCATTTCACCCCGTGGTATTTGAACCTTGTCACATAAAGTTCTTGATGAATTGATTGGAAAGGCTTCTCTATCATTATCCATTATTTCCTCATTTTCGTTCACCAGGTAAATGGATGGACCGGATTCCCGCCTGGTCCATCTGCCTTGTGGGCCCCGCGGTCTTTTGTAAGACATAAGACTGGACCCAAACAGAGGTACCTTGCTTGTCATCCTGGTCGCGGGGAAGAATGAGCTGGTACGTCGGTAAGATACCGAGCTACGTAGCCTTGCGGCGCGCAACACCGAGTGGTCAGCCCGGCCCCAGGACCTCGTGACTCAATTGCCACTTGACGAAGCAGAACAATGCGGGTAGATGCATTGGGTCCCTAAGCTTCCAAATCAACCCAGTGCAACAACTGAGAGTGTCATACTAACAAGTGAAATAGTTGATGTTGGCTTGGAAGATTGTCCCGCTACCGGTAAGCCTCGTCCCATTCCCCAATCGCCGGTTCTATCCGTCAGTGAAGAAGTCCATCTGACAACATGTATAGCTCTGGGCGGCCCTTTGAGATGGGTAGCACTAGATATGATCCAAGCCAAGCACCGTAAATTATGCAGGGCTACTACTTGTTTGCCGCATTCTAGTTGGTATATTCGAGGCCGGCTTTTTCAACCTATTACTTTATACCTACGTTTCTTCTATCATCGACGTGAAATGGGCTTGTGTTATGGAGTTGTTCATGCCCATGAAAAGCTCGATGATTGAGCAATTGTTCTTTCTAATTGGTGAGTATTCGTTGGACATCGCCTGTTTTGTAATAATGCTGTCAGCTGACTGAGCCTCAGAGGGAGCGACTACCATTGTTCTCGCAATAGTTGCCTTTTTCTAACTTCCCAACGGCCCGTCCGAGTGTGCATTTCTCAGCGACCGCGACAAGTCTAACATTGGACAGCGAGCTGTGGTTGGTCGCGGAAGAGACCAGGAGAAGAAGGTTAATTTTAAGCAGGCGCTTGCGGCATTTTACGACTACAAGAAAAGAAGTACCTCCAAGCTGCGATCATCTTCTGCCTTAATACAGCAGTTGGCTCTATCCCGGCATATCTACCAACCATTATTTCCAACATTGGATTCTCCACAACACAAGCCGAAGGACTTTCCGCAAACCATATCTCGCATCTTGCGCATTATGTATTACTATCAGCTTTGTTTCCGACTACTTGCAACAACAGGGAGTTTCCATCGGCTTCTTTGCTGCCTTAGGAGGAATAGGACACGTTATCCTTGCCGTTGTAGGGGGCAACGCTGTACGCTTCTTTGCTACCTTCTTGATCTGTGCTGGTGTTTTTACGGCAGTCTCTCTCGCGCTTACCTGGGTGACAGACAACCAGGGCTCATAATCCAAGCGTGGTGTTGGTCTTGCAATATTTGGCCTGCCCCTCTGCGTTCTCGTGATTGGCGTGCTGCTGTACCTCGTCGACATGGGTGACAGCCAAGCAGGCAACGAGGCCGCGCTCGTGATGGCAAAATCCCTCATTGGTATCGGCCCTTGCTTCCACCAGGCCGCCCCGCAGGTGTCGGTGCAGGCCATCGTGTCTCGACCGGACGTGTCGGTCGTGACGTCTGTGCTTTTGCGTCGATGAACATCGGAGGTGTCGTTGGGACTAGATACCTTCCTTCCCTCTCCGAAATGTTAGACGATAGTGAACGTATGCTAACGCAACCAGTGTAGCCGGAGTTATCTGGAGAAGCGCCCTTCCGCGCAAACTGCAGCACTATCTACCCGATGAGCCAAGGTACTAGGCGAAGGCCATCTTTGGCTCCATTGACGTGGCGTAAAAGTACACCCCAGGTAGTCCCATGCGCGATGCCATCGATTGCAGCTACCGGGAGTCGAATCGATTGTTGGCGAGTGCAGTGCTGGTGGCCCATTGCCCTGACACTTGTGGTCATATTCTTCTTGCATAATGTAAAGCTAGACGAGTGTCAGGATGCAGGCGAGCCGGATGAGGAGCCCGAGAAGATAGTAAAGGCTGAGGCCAAGTAAGGATCGGTTAGATGCCACATTTATATCTTGTTTAATGGGCGAGGGCAGTGGTGTTGGCGTTGCAGGATGCAATGACGTAGAATTAACATAGACTACCTAGCTGATAACTTTGTTCCACAAGTTCATCCTACCATCCATATATAAGACCCATCATGACACCATCAAACAGCGTTCTTGGTCTCTTGGACCTCCACATGTGCCGTAACCTTTTTCTTCTCGTCGTCCTCATCGAGCTGTTTGTGAACGGCTGCAGCGACCTCATCGGCCTTGTCTTTGTCCTCGAACACTGTTTACGTTAGCTGTCTCCTGCAGCAGAGCAGGAAGACCACTTACAGAACGACAGCTCCTCAAGAGTGCGGCCCGCAGTTTCGGGGAAGAAGAAGTAGATAAACACCAGCTCAAATACCAGCCAGCAGCAGTACACCAGGAGCCACTTCCATGCAATGCGCGCCAGACCAACCGGGTTCACGTAGGTGGCAAAGAAGCCTGCGCCGCGGCCATAGAACTGGAACCAGGAGAGACCGCGTGACCGCCCCACGTAAGGGAACAGCTCGACCAGATACGCTTGTTTATGTCAGTATATACACACGCTACGAAACAGAAGGGACACGCACTGTAGGTTAGGGCGTTATAGCCGAGGTTGTAGGCGGGCGAGTAGGCGAAAATGAAGAAGATGGTCAGAATGGCTGCGGATTGAGCCTTTGTGCTCATGAAGCGCTCCATGGAGATAGTCCATGCGATGTACACACACAGCAGGCAGCTTGCGCAGGTCAGGTACACTGGCCGACGCTTGAAGCGCGGCGCCGTCAGCGCCAGTGCAGTGCCACAGACGAGACCCCAGCAGGCGATGCCGATGTTGATCTTGGACTTGGTCACGCCGTCGGTGATACCGACCATGTTCAGGAGATCGCTGAGATAGTACCTATTACATGGATCAGCGAAGGCGAAAGGCATATAGGGCAGATGCCACAGGCGGATGCTTACGAAATGAGCGTGTTGCCGGACCACTGCGTGAACAGGCCGAGAAAAGCAGAGATGAACAGTCGACGACGCATACCGGCCGTGCGGAACATGTCCCACCAGGATTGTTTTGACTCTTCGAGCTCCATCTTGATAGTGCGTTCGATCTGCGCCAGTTCGGCCTTGACAATGACCGAGTTGCGGTCGCCCTCCGCGTGGTACTTGGTGAGGATGTCGAAGGCGTCATCGTAGCGGTCTTTGCTGATTAGGTATCGGGGACTTTCGGGGAGAAACCTGGCGTGTGTTAGTGGGAGCAGTCGGGATAGCGGCGGGGAGCGTCCTACATCACCGTCACGATCTGGACCATGGCAGGCACAATCTGAAGCAGAGATGGGATTCGCCATGCCCAGTTGGACGAAATGGTCACCGTCCCCAGGCCCACGGCTGCCGCGATGATCTGGCCGATGAAGTAGGAGGAGTTGAACAGCGAGGTGAGAATCGGTCGTTCCTTGGGGTAACCCAGCTCTCCCAGCAAAGATGACCCTGCGACGATACAGAACGGGATTCCGAATCCTAGAAGGATACGCGCGACAATGTACATGGCCACTGGGAACCATCAGAGATGTCACAGAAAGGATAAGGAAAGGTTTGAATACCTCCATTGGAGAAGCCTTGGATGAGGGCCCCGACCAAGCTCACGCATGAGCCGAACATGATCGTCCATCGTCTTCCGACTCGCTGGTTGAGGTATGGGACAAAAGGCAGGGAGATAATAGCTCCGAGAGAGTATGCAGCACCCAGAAAGCCCTTGAGGTTCGCCTCGATTGCGTACTCGTGGCGTCCATCCACGATGTTCCCGGTTGCATGACCGAAATCTATATCGCGCCGTTAATCTCTTGCAGAACTCATCGTGGATCGAGAAGACATGCACTTGTTCCAAGTATACACAATCTGGACCGTGTTGATAATCTGGGAGTCGAATCCCGACGTGATCTCAATACCCATACACGCCGGAAACAAGATGAAATAGAGTCGTCTCAGATTCGGCTTCTTGTACCAAGGCGTACGGTCATCGGCCAGCAAGTTAGTCAGCACAGGCTCGGCAACATTCTCCTCACGCTGTTTTCCAACCACGACCATGTTGAAAGGCTGATGTTCGGATGATCAAAACAGTGCTGATCCGTGGACCCTGAAGACTCGCCGGGACTGAATAACGGTTATATATTCTGTGCATTCTATGCTTTTTACCCAGCGCGAGACCCCTCGGCCCGGCACGTTGGCCTAGTCCTAAACAATCATGATCCATCTGACCCATCAGGTTATGCATAGGCGGGCTGGAGGGCTTCATTCTATCGAATCGATGAAGACAATCCGGGTACGATCCCCGCTAAAGGGATTATAGTTTCATCACCCCACGGGGTAGCTGAGGCCGGCGTGGTGGGGGAAAGGAGGGCCTGGATTCTGGCTTGCAAACTCGCCGCCAATCTCACGAGAGTCTTGGCACTGCATCTTACCCTATAGAAGGCTGCAGGGACTTCGCGGAGTCTCCCCGAGAGCCTCGGGCCAAGAGTAAGACGACGGCCGCCGCTGGTTCGCTAATGTGGCAGATGCGTTGCGGATAGATACTCGAAGAGAAACGGAGGTGTAGCAGCTCTCCTGTAGGGAGTAATTGGGCTGAGACAAAATGTCGAGCTTAAAGAGGTGGTATTTTACCACTAAGAACTTGCTGATTCAGCGACTACCCACTCCCGAGGTCTTCCATATGTTTTTGGAAGGTAAACTGGGCCATCTCGGAATACTCGCGTTGTAACACCCTAGTACTAGCCACTCAGGCTATGAGACGCTCTCAACAGCGATCTCCAGGATCGTTCTCCAATCAACTCTTTCAATTGGTTCCTTCAGTACTACATGTACGGAAATCCTACGATCCGTTACAAACAGATGCACGTCTTGTGTTTTGTTCTACAATTCCAAATTGCTATGCATCAGCCACTCCAGCAGCACACTTAACTCCTTGATCCCACCGCCCTCCTCGCCCCAGATCTTTAACCGCTCAATCACCACCCGCACACAGTCTGCCCAGGCGGGAGGAATGCTCACGTATTCAGCCGAGGGGCGCTGCGTCAGCTTTGCGCGAAATCCCGCAATCAGGCAAAGCGCGTGGTTAAACCGGACTCGACATCCTCCCCATGACCCCGGATGCCGGAAGAATGGCACCTCGGTCTGGATGCGATAAACTGCTAAAAGTAGCGCCTCGCTCGCTCTGACCCCATACAGCGCCGCCATCCCTGGGTCGAGCGGTACATGGATGCACAGGTATAGATACGCGCGGCAGAGCAGTTCGCGCACCTCGACGTATCGCTCACGGCTTAGCTTCATGAGCTCACCCTCCTTCGGCCCAGGGGCGGATTCGAGAGGCATGTTAAACCGGAGTGTATGCGGAAGACAATCTACCCACTGCTGGAGTTGACCTTCCAGCTGCGTCAGAGTTTCTGCCAGAACCGTGATGGTCGGCAGGTCGATATCCGGGGAGAGCACACGGACCGCATTGCGGGCCCGGTTGAGAAGCCTGCGCAAGAATATCTCGGCCAGATAATAGTAGGAAGATGCTGCTTCGAGGTGTGTAGATGAGGGACTGGAAAAGTTCCACCCAGGGGTGTCGGTAGATAGTTGTCTCGTGGGGAAGCTCGGGAGAGAATAAGGAAAGTCGGAGAGGCTGAGGTCACAGGGCGGGAGATCCGTCAGTTCATATCGAACCTCACTATTATATGTCAGCGAATTTTGTGAGGATTTGAGGTCTGTGGTGTATGTAATACCATTCGGATTTTAAGCATGTCCAGTAGAGTCGCTGCTCCAGACCTAGGGAAGTTAGACATATCCGCAATGGAGAGATTAAATCACCCACTCTCTTCCTGCGCACTTCTAACCGTCTTCCCCTCGCGGTGCTTCAAACGATACGTTTGCCACAGCGTGGATGCTGTCCGGAACATTTTCCAGCCCGGAATCGGCTCGATGTTATACTGATACCAAATTCTACGCGGGAGTTAGACATTCGTATCTCAGAGCAGTTGAGAGGAAGGAGCTCACCCGAATAAACAGAGACACTGCACTCCCAGTAAGGTATCGTCGAGATACGCAGTGGAGATGCGCTTACGCGCCATGGAGAGGAAGGTCAACGATTCCTTCAATCGGTGCTCCGGAACCGGGATCGTCACGTAAGTGACCGGTGGACTGAATGATGGTTCATTGTACGAGACCTCGCGGGTTTCGTCGTCGGGATAATTCCCCCAGATCGCCGCAAGCGCAAAGATAAGTAGCACTAAGCACGACGAGGCAGACCAGTCAATGCCATTTTCCAGCACTCGTGCGATATAAAAGTCCAGCTGGTCCGAGTCAACGATCGGGTTCTTGGTCCAGATCTTGGTCATGAAAATCTCGCGCAATTCAAGGAGCCTTTGGGGATCTAAGCTTGGTAGAGCTGTAACCGCATATTAGTATCCGATTCTGGGATACGATGCGTCGAAAAGACCATACCCGTCTGAAAGCGATCTGGCTTCTCGGAATACGCTGCCATTGGAAAAGTCGACACAGGCTTCTCTTTCGGAAAAATAGGCCAGCTGAGAATCATGTCCGACCCGGTAATAGGTGTCCTGGGCGCATCATTGCGCGAAATTGACTCGGGATCTACTTCGTCCACTGGGGATGGCGACGCCTGTTGCGAAAAAAGAGGCGGCCCCCGGTTCAAAGACAGCCTCTCTGACAGAAGCCGCTCTTGACGTTCTACTGCGTCTAGGATTCTTGCGCCCCATGTATCTAGACTTTAAATAGAATTGGTGGTCATTAGATGCCTCAGCTAGTGGAAAAAGCTCTGTGGGAACCGACACTGAGATGGCGTCTGTCTCCGGATACTCGCAAGCTACACCCCGCTGGATACATTTGGCACACACTGGCCGTGCCGAATCGCATCGAGTCTTGCTGAGACGACAGGCATCGCATGCGGTGAGCACCCGAGTATTCTTGCGAGGTCGCGCTGTCGACGAAGGGTCCATTCTTCCTGCTGGGTACTCAGAGAAAGTTACTTTGGTGAAAGGCCAAGAGAGAAACAACGATGTCTGTGATTGGTGATGGGCTAGGCGAACGATGGCTGAATCATCTCTCCAATCAAGCCAAGACGACCTCATTTAGCCGGGAAATTCACCCAGCCAAAGCCGGATGAACCATTAGAGTCCCCGCCAATACGAGGTGCGATCCACTTGGAATTTGCCCCGGGCCACCACTTCCTGGCTAGAGGTTCCAATCAACACTTCATACATCCCTTGCTCGCTCTTCCACATGTCCTCGATCTCGTCCCAGAAGCTAGTCGCATATCGGTCCAGCTGGATGTCAACCGTTCTTTCTTCCCCAGGCTGCAGAAATACTTTTTCGAAACCGTGCAGCTCCTTGCTTGGGCGCGGTGTTGGGGATTCGAGGGCAGAGATGTACAGTTGGAGAACCTGGGCGCCCGCCAGTTTGCCCATGTTTTTGATTCGTACGGTGGCGACCGCAGGACGGTCCATGTCGAAAATCTCCGGGGTGACGGTAACACTCGGTGAGACCTTGAAGGTCGTGTATGACAGGCCGTGACTACAAGATGGTTAGATGAGACTAGGAGACTGGGGGAGCCAACTCACCCAAATGGAAAGAGGACTTCTCGTCCGGTCTTCTCGTAAAATCGATAACCCCCATAGATGTCCTCGCCGTAGAGCACTCGGCCACCCACACTGGCGTAGTTCAGGTAGGCCGGGTTGTGTTTCACATCCACAGGCCAGGACAAGGGCAGCTTTGCGCATGGATTGACCTCTCCGAAGAGGACATCGGCAATTCCATGACCCGTCTCGTTACCTCCATACCAGGCCTGTAGGATGCACCGGGCCTGATCGGCCCATGGCATGGTAACTGGTGTACCGGACTGATTGACGATGACGGTCTTGTCTGCGGCCGCCTTCAACACCTTCGAGATCAACCGGTCAACCCCCGCTGGCAGATCCATATGCGTGCGATCGAACCCTTCAGATTCCCAGTCTTTATTGAGCCCGGTGCAAAGAATGGTGTAGTCGGCCTCTGCGGCAGCTTCCACGGCATTCTCGATCATTGCATCCCGGTTCATCCGTAGACAGGCCCCCAGATTTGCGGCGCCGCCACCGAAATTCACCATTCCCACCGTTTTCGCTGTGGTAGTGTTGGCAGAGCCGAACTCGATCCGAATTTTGTATGTAGTCCCAGCAACTAGTTCCTTCGATCCTAGCTCCTCAACTGTGCCTTTGCCGAAGAATGCCGTCCCGCGCGTCTGGCTCGTGGTGTTATCGATCACGAGCTCGTCATCAATGTAGAAATTTGCGGCACCAAAGACACTCAGGCCAAAGTCCCAAAGCCCGGAGGCGTCGGGCGAGAAGTCGCCAATCAGTGTGGCCCAGAAGAGGCTTCGGTTGAGGCCGGGAGCATAGTAGTCCATGAACTGGAAAGCCGTCGTCGATACAGGCTCAGTGCTGATTAAACGTCGTTCCTTGCCCATCGGCTCGTTGTAGAACTGAATGACAGCATTGCTCAGCAGACGGTCTATCACGGGGAGCATCTTATGGGCGTATGCGCCTGCTTGATAGAGCACCTCCGCATTGGGAAGTGCTTCCCTGCAGGCGTCGTATAACGAGACAGAGTAATATGGCTCAAGTGACGCACTGCCGCCACCCGATATTGCGGGAGTCTTCATGTGAGATCCGATTAGGGCGATCCTTTTGATCTCCCTTGGAAGGGGTAAGATGCCTTCGTTCTTGAGGAGGACGATGCTGTTCGCACAGATTTTGCGATTCAACGCTCTATCCTCTGGGAAATCCCGTCCTTGCTCCACTTCTGACACTTGGACCTGACTCGCTTGCTTCACGAATTCCAACACCTTTCGTGCTCGCGCATCAATAGTCGATTGCTTGATCAGTCGAGCCTGCACGGCGGACTCGATAAACTTTCCTCGATATCTGGATACCCCCGGCATTTCAAGGTCAAGGCCCGCATTCATGGAGTCGATAGTTGTGTAGGTTCCGTACCAGTCGCTCATAACCAGCGGATTCCACTTCCACTCCTCGCGGATCAGATTGAGCATGCGCGCATCTTCTACCACATGCTTCCCATTAATCTTATTATACGAGGTCATGAGCGCCCCAGGCTTCGCATCTCTCGCTACAATCTGGAAGGGTCGTAGGTAGATCTCGCGCAAGGCTCTCTGGGTGACGAAGACATCCACCGCCCGGCGTTCATGTTCCTGGTCGTTGCCCACGAAATGCTTCACCGTGGAAATGATCCCTTTGCTTTCGCATCCGAGGATGATTGATTTGGCCAGAATGCCTGAGAGATGCGGATCTTCCGCAAACGATTCGAACCCGCGGCCACCGAGGGGAGCGCGCTGCATGTTGATTGTCGGACCTAGCCAACAATGCGCCCCTTTCGCAATGCACTCGTCGCCCAACAGCTTCCCCGCTTGGTATAATAGATTTCGGTCCCAGGTAGCGCCCAGAGCTGTACCGCAGGGCAAACATGCGGCGGGGATGCCGGCAAAGAATTTCGTGCCTCGGATACCATTGGGACCGTCGGTGGCGCGGATCGAGGGGACGTTGAAATTGGGAATAGGATGTGTGTGCCAGAAATCAATTCCTGCGTTTGTTAGTGGATGAAGTCCCCAAAGATCACAATCTCTGTGTTACCGGATAAAAGAGCGATTTTGTCCTGCTCGCTGATGTTCGCTAGAACATGCTCTACATCGAATATCTCCGGCATAATGAACACTTGGAAAAAGGAACAATGTCAATAAAGAAAGAAATCTATGCCTGTTCCCTCTACGCAGAGCGAACGGAAGCAGACCATGTAGCGACTACATATAAGTACCTGCGCAGTCCACCGCTTCGATTCTTTACGTCGAACTCATGTGTCGATGGGACCTCTTGACGCTATCCCCGTGAGTCCCCGACATCCGATATCCCGAGATGCCCAGCGACGCGTTGACGGCGGAGACTCCCCGGCTTGGTGGGGACCTGAGATGATCCCCGCATCTCCCCTTAGCCCTATCTGCGCGGTCTATCCCATGGGGGGTGGCCCAGTTTACTAGACTGCAGGTTGTGGTTTTCCTTTACTATGGTGCCTTTAGTGACCTCTTCGTAAGATTGCAGGTTATTTTCCTCGTTAGACTGCAGAGGTCTAGTTAGCTCCGATCGGTCTGTTTCACAGGTTATAGATATATATGTGAGGTATCTCCCATTTGCTTCGGAGCTTGCACAGCCTTATGGTTCTCGAGATATTCGCATTTGAAATACTTCCATAATGTACCTCTTTGTACATTTTTGGGTGGTTGTAGTTCTATGGGTGCGACACTTACCCCGGGACCACGGTCTATCTAGTGATCGGATCGGGGGGTATAACATCCATCCATGATGATGTCAGTTTTGAGATGGGCATCCCTAGCTGGGAAATAATGCCTGAACTGCCTCTGCCCTCTTGTATCTCTGGGTATAACCCTCCTGATCCATAGCATATTGATCACGAGCGCCGTGCGCTAGCTCAATTAGCGAGCCGACCGCATCGCAAATGCCGCGCCCTGTTGTGGGTGAGAACTTGAAAAAGAGACAGTCCCGCTGGGTTGCAAACGCCTCGGCTTCCACGTGCGACACGGGGACTTCACCTTCACCCATGGCGGCGATTATTGTCGTAAGAAAGGGGAGGACTCTGTCTTCGTAGCGGCTGCGTATTCTCTCGTAGGCGGCGACCATTTCGTCCCATGATTCCCTCGATGAAGCGTCGTACGTGAAGACGAGGCAGACATGCTGCATGAGGCAGAGGTAAGCTAGGCCAGGCCCCGGGGCGCTAGGCGGGATGAAGCAGACATTGTAGACGTAACCTTCGCAAAAGTAATCTATGTCGAATTCGTCCGTAGGGTCGAACTCGCCGTAATCCTTCTCTCTCTGGAGTAGCTAATGAACAGCGCGGGGTGAGCTCGGCCGGGGGTACTCGGAGCATATTGCGCTGGATACGTACCCTGTAAAGATGCGAGGAGTCGGCGGCGCCTTTGGCGTTCGCGACGATAATGGACATAGACTGTGAATCGGAACCGGGCTTACGGAGTAGCCTAGTAGGTGACCGCCTCACGTCGCTGATATGGATGGCGCGAGGGGATGAGTTAATAGTTTCGCTCTCTGCTGTCGTGGCCAGCGCGGATGGCGCGGGGTCGCTGCCACGGCTGCTACGGCTGCCACTACCACGGAGCTTACGGAACATGATCCTGGCGTGAGACAGCATGGGTGACGGGTGGGTGAGGTGGGGGAGGTGAGTGGATACGGGCAATGCTCGGAATATACCTGGAACTGAGGCACTGCCGGCCGTGACTTGTGCGGAAACAGCCTTGGCCGTGTTTTTTTTTTAAAAAAAAAAAAAAAAAAAAAAGTCGGAATTGACTGACCGAGATGCTCCGTATAGTCTATGGTTGAAGGAGTCGGACAACCCCTTGGAGGTTAGGGGCCAGGTTCCTGCGTACCCACATCTCACCGCCCGGACGGCCCGACGGAGCCCGGAAGCCTAAAGTATGGAGTATGAAGGAGCTAGTTAGGTGTTACGGATGCTGCAAATGTGCTGAGAGCTGAGTGGATTTGGCGCCCTTCGAGTACATGAGGTGGGCCTCTGAAGGCTTTGCTCGCTTATTCTTCTTTCTAGTTTGTTTCTACTACGATAAACAGGACATGAAGGACAGGACTGCAGCTTGAGCACTACCAGCCACCGCCGCGGTCGTGGAGTGGGCCTACCTGAGGTCCAAGCAGCCCGGGCGTAGGCGTGGAACCAAGGAACCTGAAACCGCCGCGTACGGCCCAAGCTTTTCTATGTTTCTACTATCACACCATGATCTTACTTCCTATAGCCTAGAGATCTCACCGTTATCTAATTTTGATCTGTTCAGAGTTACAATTCAGTGATTAAATCAATTATTCGATACACTCTATATATAAAAAATTGTTTTCCCTTCAAGTTCCCTCTTGTAACCTATCAGGAGATACTGTACAGTGCCCATCTGTGTTCTTAGGTTAACTCCGATCCGCTGTAATTTCCTATCCACTTGATATCCTTAAATATCCTCTAGATATTAGGTGGCATACTATATCCCCAAAATTGAGGATTGCGGATATTAGGCGACACACCGTATCCGCAATTTGCGGAGAGGATATGTGGATATCCATGGATATTGAGGATGTTGCCGCAGTCTAGGTATCATAGTTCTATCGCGACCAGCAATATCGGATACTACCTACGTATACCTAGGATGCGATCCTCCTCTCGCAAGCATTCCGCGGAGCAACCGATAGCACTATATTCGAAGACCTTTTAGCTCAACTTCTTTAGCACTATAGACGATAGCCGGAACCGAAATCCGTCGTGGTTATAGATAATGCGTTATTCTATCGATCAGAACGGCACCTGATACAGACGTAAAAATGTCTAGTGGATAATGCTTTCATTTCTCGGCTGCCGCCGCTTTTATGAGGGCACTTAGGCTCAAGGTCAATAAGTAGATGTCAGCATGGGCTTAGGCTCGGTGATCAAATCAGTTAAGTCATGTGAGCAATAACCAATGCTTACTGATCGCTCTGTGGCTAACTAATCAGTGTTGCTTAGTAATCATACAGAATTAGTGATCACGACGATGCTTTACATCTAATCAGCGTTTATTTCCGAGTATAGCTCTAGCTATTCCCAAATCGGTATAGCCTTGAGGGTCATTTATTCTGTGATAACTAGCACGATGATGCTTGTAAGCTGAATGTCCGTTTAAACAAATGACTGCGTCACTCCTGCCCACAGCAGCAAAAATTGAGTGAGACAGCTCTTTCGGGGTGGTGCGTTTAAAAACGGTGATTCCTCTTCATGTCTTGCGTTGAGCTTGTGATATCTCAAATATAAAAGGTAGACCCAGGTCCCCCTGGATGAAGAATAAAACTGGGATCAACAATTGAGAATCACGAGCCGATGACTGTAAGAAATATGCCCCTCAAGTCAGAGTGGTCATTTAGTTTTCCCAGACGTTTTAACATGTCGTCTCCACTACTTTCGATAGACGCGGATGTGCATGGGCGCTGGCTTGTAGAACCAAAACCCGCTGGTCTCTAGATCTTTCTCTGGACTTGATAATTCAAGGCGGTACGAACGAAGCAGCTCTGGGATGACCTTATAAAGTTCGCACAGCGATATCTGATCAACGGTCAACCTAGAGCCTAGATTTCATGGCAGAGTGATTGCACTTACATTCTTTCCCATACACATTCTTGACCCAGCTCCAAACTGTAACCAAGACGGTCAACACACGTTCTAAGCTTTAGTTGGATTAACTTACCTGGAGAATGTATTTATTCATCTTATCGGCATCTGGCTTCAGCCATCGATCCGGGTTGTATTTCTCCGCATCGTCTCCAAAGACTGTTTTGTCGAGTTGCACGACAGTCGGGTTAATTCCCACACGGACTCCGCCGGGAATCCACTGCCCTGAAATACTGCGACCATTCGATGGTACATTTCGAGGCATTGTAAGTGCCACACTAGGATGCAAGCGAGCGCCTTCCTTAACACACGCGCTCAAATAACGCAGTTTGCTCGCTTCGTGGTACGATATATGCGGAAAGCTCAACTCGCCACGCTGTGTGGCCTGAACTATCTCGTTGTTGAGGGCTGCGTAGACTCCCGGGTTTTTCAAGATATAGTATAAAGTCGTGGACAGATGAATTGCTGTTGTATCACTCCCAGCAAAACTAAAAAGCTCTCAGTTTTCTCGATTCTTGCTCCGGGTATCAATCAAACTTACTATCCTCCGAAGGCCTCGAGCTTCACATCATCGATCTGGAAATCAAGCTTCCCACCTTGATCTCGATGAATGTTAAATACTTTAGATATAATATCAGTACGTCGAATCACACTGTCATCAGAACTCGACGCTTGAACATGACTCTGAACAGCAGAGTCCGCTGCGGTCGCTAGGTCATTCAAGGCAGACAGGCCTTTGCGAGTCTCGGCAAACAACACCCCAACAAGCATGAAGAAAGATCGGAGGTATGATGGCATGACAGATGAAATGGCCATGGCCGGAATCAGTGTATCAGTGGACTTCATTATCCCAAGATGGTCGCCTCTTGCTTTCATTAAACCGAACATTTTGCTGAAGTAAAGCTCGCCAATAACATCGTAAGCGTACCTACTCTACTGTTAGATATCGATAATAATGAAATTAATAGTATTGCTCACATTCGTGTCCACTCGAGCAGGTCAATGGAAGCTTTGGCGTCTGCAACATCTTCAAGTTGCTGTAGTAAAACTTCTGTGCATTTATTGACGTAGGGCTCTGACTGAAGAATGCTCTGCATAGTATACACGCCGTTCACGATGCGGCGCCGCTGAGCATGGACTTTTTCATCTGTTGACGTAAAATGATCTGGATATCGGGCTGTTGAGCAAATTATTTTAGCTCTGGTCAACAATGCTCATGCCCCTGAAGAAATATCTCACTATATGGTGCGCGAAAAGCCAGATAGAAATCGCTCTACCGAAAAGTCAGTTTCCTTTTTTGAAGCCAACGGCATTTCTTTCCCCCTCTTTTCTCTTCTTATTCGCTGACCTCTATAAAGCCTGAATTCACTCCATAAATGATTTTGATGGCCTCGGGGTCGCTTATCGAAAGCTCATTTGGGGCAATTCGCACAACATGGCCTGGTCAACAACGCTTAAAAGAGCACAAGCTTGAACTGGGTGGAGAATATCGTACCATACCGTGTATGCAGCATCCTTTGGGTTTTGTGGGTATTGCCGCGAATCACGGAGCGCACAATCCAGGCTCGTGACACAGAGGCCCAGAATGGACCTGGAAATCGTGCGAGTGGGTGGAACACCCGCGTGTAAACAATCCATCCAATCCAATAGGTAGCAAGCAAAAGGCCGAGGCCGTGCAGCAAGTCGTAGAATGTTAGTTTCCAGTCGAATATTTCGAAATTTCCCATTGTGAATCCGAACAACTGGTAGATAATAGACTGTAGGAGAGAGAGTTTTCAACCCGTGTCAAGTTTGACCCGAGTATCCTTTATAAGTGGGGCCCACACTAGACATACGCATTCGTAGTAATCTATTGGCTCTGATTAAATTGGATCATCCTTTGTATCGTTATCCCTCGTCCGTCCCCGGAAAGCACAATTAGCACGGTATCATTAGTGTATTATTTTAGCCAATCGATCGTGAGACTAAAATCTATTGACATTTTATTGGATATATACGCTCCATTGGCTACTAAGTCATCAACGCGTGGTTTTCTGAACGCGTCTCCATAACATTACCTACCAATTCGCCTGCCAATCTGCCTACCAATCTGCCTATCAACATGCCCGCAGTCTATACAGTTTATATGGACAGCTACTTCTCTACAGTTGCCCTTTGGTGCATGTGGTACTACACGTAAGCAAGGTGGGATACCCTCTCAGCTTATTGAGCTAAAAGACCATATTAAATCTCTTCCCTAGGGAAAATTGTATGCCCCTGAAGCTAAGGGAGTCCTCTGTCTCGCGTGGCAGGATAATGACATAGTATTAATACTATCTACTATCCATTCGCCATATCTCTACGTGCCCACCGAGCCGTAGCGGCCAGCAGTAACCTCTACTAATGCGGCTATTGCGCGTACACTTTTTGGTGATGAGATCAAGAAGCAATTAGAGATTCCTATTGCTATCAACGACTATAACCATTTTATGGGTAGTGTTGGCATAGCAACTCAGTATCGGGCTTCTTATGAGATTCATCGAAAGACGAATCGTACTTGGTTTCCTATTCTTTTCTTCCTCCTTAATGCAGCAATTATTAATGCTTATCGCATTAAATATATCTATAAGCAGCAGCAGCAGAGTGAGCTACCTGGTCAACTAGCTTTTCGCGAGAAGCTATAACAAGAACTCTTTGCCTTTGCAGCTCAATCACCACCACCACTATACTGGCAGACAGAGCCTAGAAATCACCAGCGGATTCAAATAAATAGGCAGCAAGCTTGTATATGGTGCCAGTATAAGAGACAAAAGGGCAAAAGAGGTCAACAGGCATCACGATCAAGATCTGGTTGCAGAGAGTGTGGTAATGTGGCACTATGTGTAAAAGGGCAATGTTGGGATAATAGGTCTAATTAATTCCGATTACTGAAACCTTACAGCGGCTAGCCAATAATAACGCGTTATTACGTATACGCTAGTAATCGCGCTAATTGTGCTTCCTGGGGACGGACGAGGGGATAGTCATCGATATCCACTTAGAAATAGCCATTTATTGCCGTTTCTGGGGAGAGAACCACGTGGCTAACGATCGAAGTGCGAACAAAGTACGAGGCTGTGTACGTGTGCCTTCCCGGTATGGGTGCCCCGTAGTAGGACGGGGGCCACATATAGACTCAGCTCTTCCCCACGGATATCATGATAAAACGCAATGGGAGATTAAGTCTGACCCCTGAAACACACCGTTTATGCTGGGCTTACATGATTCTTTTGCATTAATTTAACCGGTTCGCTTTTATTGAGAGGCTAGGGACGCTGGGCTGAGTCGGCTCCTACTTAGTGGGGGGCTAGTGTCTTGAGTGGCGAGCCTTGCGAGAATTCATGGAAATAAATGGCAAAATGGCACGCTTCATACGCCCAAAACTTGACAAAGAACAGTCGTGTGAATTCCAAATCGTATCATCGATATGTATGAGTGTTTTGGTCTAGTACATAGCTTAAAGGTTCATCCAAGGCGCACAGAATGACTGGGACAATAGTATTAGAAGGGCGGCCATACCCCGGTCAGGTTAAAATAGGGCTAAATAACCAAAAGACCTGATCGCCAGTTTAGATTGATTACTACGTGATCCTGGCGTCACCCTTGGGTCCTTGGGGTGTTGCCCGCACGGATAGTGGACAGATTCCTCTTCTCTTCCTTGTGGCGATGACTACTTCTATCTAGCGACAATGAACATACGATGCCGCAGAAAGGGGACTATTATGCCCATCGCGCTGCTTTTGGCAGCAAAAGCTAATGCATCAGATATGCCATCCTACGTAGTGAGATTAATTCTAGTCCCTGGCTTTGAATTGTGCTAATATTCTACTTTAGATAGGGTGCATGGCTATTGGAATCGAAGATTCGCCTTGCACTTTGACCAATACCACTTGTATCTACGCAGATGCCTCGCTGCAAGCCAATTTGACAGCTTATATGCAAATAACCTGCACCGTTAAGGATAGTCTAAGTAGGATACCGCTCATTTTAAGACTGGAAAACATGATCAACTTTGCTGATCTATTAACTAAGCTACGGCAAACGCTACGAGTACTATATGCTATAGCCTAATCCGCAACAAGGCTAATGTCATCACTATCACAAATTCGGTGTTTGGGGGGTTAGCAATTGTTGCAACCTTTATTCGAAGTCTAGAGTTCCGCAAGCATTTTGGTCTAGAAGATATCTTTGTGATATTTGGACTAGTAAGAACTTATCCGTAAGCAATCATGATGGCTTCTGTTGACTCTCGTAGCTTTTCAGTGTTAGGATAGGTATACTGGAATTTTTCAGTGAGTATTCCGCAGCTATCGATGTACATTACTTCCTAAAACCCTAATTTTTCGAATCAAGTGGTTGATGCCGGTTACGGACGAGATATCTAGACAATATCTTTCTTAAATATTACCCTTATCCTAAAGGTCCGTCTACGTAGCATCTAACACCTATTACGAGAACTCACAATTTTCTCTAGTACAATTGGATCGTCGAGATGCTCTATGTTGGCGCGATTACCTCTATCAAGATGGCCTTCCTCAATCTCTATCTCTATATTTTCCCAAATTTCGGCCTTCGAAATGCGATATATATCGTGATAGGAATAGTGGTCGCTTATTTCTTCGCCTTTTTCTTCGGAATTCGTTTTAACTGTTTACCTATGTCTTATATCTAGACCTCTTAGATAGGTGAAACAAAGGGTAGTTGTCTCGATTTCAATGCCTTTGGGATCGCGTGCGTAGTGATTAATATCGTTCTCGATGTGACCGCCGTTATGGCCTTGCCTCTCCGCGAGATCATGAAGCTGAACTTTAGACCAATGAAGAAGGTTTTAGTCATTCTTATGTTTTGCACGGGATTTTTGTGAGTTAACTTTATTAGCTATGCGAATAGATTACTGACAAAATTTGGTCAATTTCAGCATCACCATTATAAGCATCATTCGCCTCAAGTCAGTGGTGATATTTGCCTACACAACCAATGCAACCTATATGAGATATCCTTCAAAGCTAGAGATTAAGATGATCAAACTTGCTGATATATGACGACAGATGACTATGTACCAGTTGCATACTGGTCACTCATCGAAAGCTACACAGCAGCGTTCTGTGTCAGTATGCCGGCAATTCGCCGGTTGTTTAATCGCCTTCTCTATACTTGTTTTGGCATTCAAAACTCGCATCAGGTCATCGGAAACCTATGATAGAAGTCAGGGGCTGCAGCGTCCGACGCGCTCTAGAAATTTCTCAATTGTGGGGAATATCAAGGCATCCTCTAGTCAGGAGCCTCTATCTCGCCAAGATTCCGATTTGGTCAGCCGTTCCTCTTTTACCTAACTGATTCCACGGAATGTTGATTACTACATTGTGTAGCTGTTAATGCTATTCGTCTAGTTCACCACAGCCCTCTTAGCCTTGGAAGAGGCGACAGTCACAAAGTCTGTTTCGTGTTTAAGATACTAATAAAGCATATCGACGAATCAGCTCAAATATTAAGAAGAAAATCAGCTCCGTGGAAGCGGACACTACTTAAGGCATCACTTTCCATAAAGATAGAACTTAGAGAAGTCTACGAAAAGACATTGCAAAACTTTAGGGTTATATATAGCACTAGAACTTTCGTTACGCCCTAGTATAAAGTATCCGTATTCGATAGCGCCACGTTATCATAAGACTTAGGCTATCCCGAGCGCTATATCGAATATCTAAAGATCTTTCACCTACAGTATCGACCGGAAATGCCCACAAGCTTGTCTTGTATGAATAGACTATCTTGCTCTCCGCAGTTGTTAGGATTCGACCGGCTTCTGCATCCACCAGCTGGTCTAGCGGCCGATTCAAGGAGTGGGCAAGATGAAGTTGATCAATATCTCTGCGAAGGTATAAACAATTGCTTAGTATATTTCCTATTGACTACTAACACGCAACAGGGGCTGTCAATATCTCGCTATGCGCTTACTGGAAAGACCATCAACACGAATGGCCTGTTCTCACTCGACTGGCTCGAGATTTACTCTCCATAGTCCGTAGAAATACTGCGTGGGTGGTAACGCTGTTTCGCGTCTATTCATCTCGTTTATTACTGGACGCGTGCACGCAGCCTATAAAACATCGTAGCTTAGGATAACCTAGAAATCCCATTCCAATAAAGAAATTGGGAAAGACTGCAAACGCATATATAAATTGAGGCAATCCATTGATTTCAATGGTGGACCCAATGTCAAGATCAAGCGCTAGATCTTACACTCTTTCCCGTCTGTTCTAACGCATCACTAAGATGGCAATAAAGCTTTGGATATTGCCACTTTGGGATACTCCAGAACATGAAGGAAAATACCCAAACAAATCCAAAAGTCCTGCTCCAAATACTTTCATCCAACCACCCCAATCGGTGTTTCTGTCCGACCTTCGTCACAAAGACCCGCAACAGCCGCGTCACAACAACCTCCAAAAGCCCAGCAATGAAATTGGCGCAAAACCACCACATATCTAGTGACCAACCACAGCGATCACCTAGCTGCCAAGAAACAGCAGCATGGGACAACCCAGAGAGAAGAAAAATGGCAAATATAACGAAAAACTTGTCCGGCAACGAGCGAGGCTCAAGACGGAGTATTTTCCGAGAAACATATTCACCGTAATTGGTGTAAGTTCGACGAACTATTTGGTGCCAAAACTTGCTCCAAAAGCGTCGAATGCTCCATGCTTGGCTGAGTGGTCCGAAAATCGGCGGCCATTCATATGGTAAATCAAAACGGAGGACAATGACTGAGACCAGCGAGAGTGCGGCGTGTGCTGAATCAAGCATGGCGACGGCAGAAAATGTCCACCAGAAGACGAAGGCACATCTCATAAGTGTCTCTCGGAGGGTCACTGGAGCAATCTGCGATGATAAACGTCGAAAATAGACTTGGTGTAGTGGGTCAAACTCGTCGATCCGGACAGGCACAAATGCTGCAGGGAAGACCCGTGCTTTTATGTAGAAGTAAACTACCACGTATGCAACAAGCTTCCCCAAGCGAATCACTGTAAACCTGCATAACGATGGCGAGGAATTTGTGGCTGTCTTGGGACTTTTGAAAAATTGGTAAGACGTCCCTAAAAGACGTGGATTGTCCCAGAGTTTTAATCCTTTATAGTATCTTCCGGAGATGTGAGGAGCAGGTTTGGAAATGCGGCCCAGGTAATCTCCGTCTTCCAATACTCGCAAGTCCTCAATAAATAGCAGTGATGTGGAGTGTCCCACCCAAATGTAGAGAAGTAGACCCCATAAACTGTTCAAATCTCCCGGCCACCAATCTGAGGTGGCAAAGGACAGACCGGCTGGCATGTACAGCAACGGTGACAGAATAATTATTTCAGGACAAGGACGATTGACTAAGTGGAAGAAAACGCCAACGGAAAAGAAGAAAGTCGTAATGGGTACCACGATTGGCAGAATCTCTTGATAAATTGAAGACATAACTTGTTTTCCCTCACAGATGCGAAGTTGGATGGTGTTTAAAGGGGCCAGAGTCGACTTTGGGAAAAACCGGGACAGAGGGTTATATAGCCCAATTGACACGTGAGTCAAGGAGCCAACTGCCCCCACGACTTATTAGTGGGTCATGTAGGGTCCAGTTCCAGGACTCATTCTATTTCAGTATCTTAAACATTGAAATTCCAGCCAGAGCTGACTTCAACTGAGACACTAGTATGACTCAAAAATCAATTTTTACTTTATACAATATAATAGTAGAGTTATTACCGACGACGGATTTAAAGAATGACAATGTGTTCTACCGGACCCCTGGCAGGGGAGATCCTTGACAGTCCAGGATGTTTATCAGAAAATATCTAGAATAGGCTATTGGGAACTATAACCGCTCTCACATAGCACCTTTCCTTCAAGCCCATTCCCAAAGGATAAATCCTATTCTCATCCTGCGAGAATTAACCAGACAGAGCAGCCTGAAGGTCCTTCTTGTCTTGAGCGCTAAGACCATGGTACTCGAGGTTAGCGCTGCCCATGGGAACGGGAACGGGGCCACCTGCCTGGGCAGTCTTGTCGAGAAGAACAGTAGCAAGGTTCATACAGGCTGGCGGAACATTGTCGGCACGAGCAGCTGGATTGGGGGTTAAAGGTTATTCATGTTCGACGATAATTATATGATTAGCCTAGGTGGCTTACAGTCATCGCCGGTACTGTAGACGTTCACCGGGCCTCCCTGGGAGTTGATTTGCTGGATACACTGGTCCATAGATTCCTGGGAAACACCAGCAGGCAGGTCACGGCGGTCCTTGGAGCCTGCGACAATGCCTCCAGAGATGGCACCTCCACCAAGACCACCCGCGACTGCACCGATGACAGCTGGGGGTGCAGGGCAGAATTGAACGAGGGAGAGGATGGCAAGAGCGCCAGCAGTGGTAGTAGTGAAGGCGTGCATGTTGACAAAATGGACTTTGGAAGAAGAGAAGGTTTGTTGTGATAGATTTGGATATAGATGAGCTGTTGATTGCAATTAGAACTCTTCTCGTGGGAAGATACCCGTATTTATAGGCAAAGCCACTCAGCCCTCGACTCAGTTGTGCTTGTTCAATTACTAGATCGACTTGACTAAGATGGGATGAAGGATTCCAATGTGTCACACCCTTGGGGGCCGCCGAGAGATGGACTCGCAAGGGAGAGCTCTTCTCCTCACTCCATGCGAGAACAATGCACTCAATCTTCATCATTGAACGACCCTTAACTATGAGATATATTCCTTCGGGCGGTATAGTGGACCCCGATGCAGGTCCAGAATAGAACGTGGCCTATATTTGCAGGGTTCAGATCCATACAAGATAAATGAAGTTACATTATTTGACACCACGGGGTGGAGAACAAAAAGAAGAGGGCTATGCTGATGAGAGCAAGAATTAATACCTGCCAAACATGCATGGTTCTAGAAACGGGATAGGAATGGTGATATCGATAATGTGGATGACCCAAATATGTTTACCAAATCCAGTCTACACGGTGTGGGAATTCGCAGAGGAGCAACAGGATATTGGGAGTACAATAGATCTTTGGAAGCCAGGCTTCACAATATTGTTGGCTCAAAGCGAACAGAGCCAAGAGGTATACCACATGGGGCATCATGCTGGAGAAAGGGTGAAAGGATTCGTAATTTCGAAGCGATGGAGCCATGATGCAATTGAAACTCATTCGAATGAACATCACATTATGAATTATTGTCAAGATCCTAGTCCAAATCCCTGGTTGTCTGACTATAAGAACCTTTATCATCTCAGTCTAACAGCACCATCAACATTTCCAGAGCCAAGTTTACTTTACTCTTAAGAAGGCCAACCTTCTCGATACAAAGAACCCTCTTGATCGACCAACATGCACCTCACTACCGTCTCTGCCGCCATTGCAGCTTCCCTGAGCATGGTTCAGTTCTGTCCTGCTCCTCCAGCTGTTCTGGGGCCTATCCTGGGTGGCGCGCTGTAAGTACACCAGTACCCGATTCAAATAATACCTTAACGCAATGGTGGCTAAAAAAGCGTTAAAGTGCCGGTGAAGCAGGCGGAATTGTGGGCTATGGTGTGGGAAAGATTGGCAAAAAGCGCTCTTTTGAGGGCTCAGTCTTCGAGAAGCGTGCTGATGTGAGTTACAAACAGACTTGGTTTATGATACTGGAATAATTGGGAGCTAACAAGATCCCAACAGCCGTTTGCGGGTCTCCCCCAGCCAGCTGCTGATACATGCAAAGATCAGCTGAACGGGGTCAAAGTTGAGTTTACTCCCACTGGCCCGGGAGCCTTCCGCATTGACAATGCCCCTTCCGCCTGTATGACACTCTCGAATGTCATCTTGGGACAGGACCCTAATCAGCCTGCGCCCACCCCCCTGGGTAATTATTATTAAAATCCTTTTTGTGCATTGTGACTAATTTCAACTAACAGGTTCCGCTGCCCTGGGCTACACTGGTCTTTCTGATGACGATATCAACAAGCTTCAGGCAGCTCTCGAAGGCAAAGGCTACTAGACTAAATTCACTATTGATTCTTGGCTGAAGGAAGAGGTGGAGATTTATGCGGTCTGGTTCAATCATGTCGTATTTGTCTCGAAGATGAGATCAATATGCATGGACTAGAGAATCCTGATGCCAAGAGCTGTTCCATATAATGTCGGAGAGAAGCAATGTTCGGAAGTGAAACTTCTGTAGTGCGTAACGGGTACTGAAATCATGAGACATTAGCCAATTACTGCCTTCATGCTCCGTAGTTGTGAATAGTATGGAAAGGGGCAAAATAGCAATCCAGACTTATTATGAGTCCACCGGTTGATAGTATGATCCACCGTCTCTGTGTTCCACTATGTTTTGGCTACTATATGTATTTACAAACAATGTGCTTGGTTGTACCAGTACATGTAATAAGAATTCCGCCTAGTTGCCCCATGCTCGATTTCTCTAAGCGTCAACTCCTCAACCCCACATTTCCCCCACAAATCCAGCAGAAGTCCAATCGGAGAGACAGAAAGGGCGGCTACTGTCATTTCACCCGATCCTTCCGACAGCCGCAGCACTCGAAGCCGCATGACGTAGCGCTCTTGGGCCTTTCGACAAGGTCTGATGGCCATGTCTTGACTTATGACTATTTTTCAACTAGATGCGGCAGATAGAACCCAACAAACATTCTTCTCCAATATCAAGGAAGGAACTGTTATCAACAGAATAATATGTCATTGTGATGTTCTAGACTGTAGCAGTGGAGTCTGAAAGGAACAAATCCAGGAGATTTGATGTGGGCAGGGGCTGTTTGAGCCTCCACAACCTACATGGACATCTACATGTACTGGCATCCTTGTGGGGGCTAAACAGACCGTCTTGGCGGGCTGTGGTGAGGGGGCTTTGGGAAGTGCCTGTGGATAGTCGAAATTAAAGGCCCATTTTAGTACATGCATGATTTGCTTCACAAGCCCTTCCCATTACTAAATCTCCCTACATTTACCTGAAAATCACACACCTCCTTCTCCCCCTCTATTTTATTTAATTTGAAATATGAAGCAACCTTTGCGCCTGCTTTTCCATCAGGTAGTTTCTATATTATGGGCCATTGCGTCGGTTTTCATGGCATGGGAAGTCTTGTGCATTGTCGGCGGCTCCAAATATCCCATTATGGTGGTAACATCAGAGTCCATGGAGCCTACCTTTCACCGTGGCGATCTCATCTTTCTTTGGAACCGCGAGAAAATCATTCATACTGGCGATATCCCGGTTATATGGATCCCAGGAAAGCCCTTACCGATGGTCCATCGGGTAGTCACGGTCAACCATCAGGTAGAAATGGATGGGCATCTCAAGTACGTCTGTTAACATGGCCTAGAGTTTAAACCGATATTGATATCCAAGTATAGGCAGATGATATTAACAAAGGGCGATAACAACGCAATTGACGACAGATTCATGTACTTACCCGGGCGGCCATTTGCCCTCCGCGAAGGAAGTTATCGGCCTGGTGCGGGGGTATGTGCCCAAACTTGGGTGGGCCAGTCTGGTTCTACAAGGTGGTTTCCGGTGATGATCTGATAGCCAAACTTGACGTTCGGGCTCGTCTCTGGATTTATTTGTAAATATTCGTATGGTCTTACATGTGGAGTGGGGATCCCATTTCCAAAACGAAAGGGCCAACCTATGGCTTACGTCTCCAACAGGCCATAGTCCACATTATTTCCTCGGAATACCTATAGATTACATCATATAAAATTCAGAAAAGGATCAGAAGTCGAAAAATTAGCTGATCCACCTGGCGGTATGGTACCATCAAGTGCCAGGGAGTTAACTACCAGGGGCGCAATAAATACCACCACTAGCCTTAGCATCAGGATTCTCTAGTACATACATAGTGATCTCATCTTCGAGACAAATAACACATGATTGAAACGGGCCGCATAAATCTCCACCTCTTCCTTCAGCTGAGAATCAATAGTGAATTTAGTGACTACGATTGAACAAGATTATTTTCTCATTCTCCACAGCTGCATTGGCGCCAAGGGGCACTGTCCACGGACCAACACCGAGAAGTATCTTGCTTGGCCTGATTTTGGCGGGGCTGAGTCCAGTAGTTTCTGTACCAATTTATCTGCAAACATCGAATGAAACATGTCCTTACCTAAAATTGAGTTCAGAAAAAAGACGCCCCCAAATCCTTACGCCAACAGATGGGGTCCGCCTTGTAGCCTTGAGCGGCATGTGCGCGTTATGGATTGTCGTTAATTTAGAGCAGATCCTGGTGGCGCTCCAAACTTTGTATATATTAGGAAGGTTACGCTAAGTAAGCGGATATCAATCTCATAAATACCTAAACTCCAACTCCTTATCTACCCCTCTTCTGACCTTCTCATTCCCCCTTCCTGCTTTGAGTTCACATGGTAAATGAAATGGAATCACTCGCACCGATCAAACAACCCATCGCCATCCGTCCGGAACACGTTGTTTCATCGACCACAACAATTCAGGTGAAGCAACATAGCGCAAGCTGGTCTAGCGGCAACTTCACAATTTCAAGTACTCCAACTGCTGAAAACCCTCTTTCAAACAAGCTCTTTGGCGTCGACGGTGATTTTGCGTCTTGGTCTCAGCGACGACATTTTCGCGACGCCTCAGGGCTTCCCCTTTTCGAGATATCTCGGAAAAAGACAGGAGTAACATGGTATCTTCAACTTCCCGGAGAGGGCAGCAGTAAAGAAAACGCTTCCGAACCTATTGCTACGGTTGTACCGAAATGGAGTGCTCTCAAAGACAAGTTTGACGTGCATCTTCGAAACGCTGCCGCAAATGGAGAAGATACAATACTGGCGGTTCGCGGACAGAATGTCTGGAAGTCCAAAACAAATGTCTATCACCATGGGACTTTGGTGATGACGGTAAAACTGACGGATGTGGCTGCGGTGTACCTACCCGGAAAACGACCGTCATGGGAAGTCGTGGTGGCAGAAGGCATGGACCTTTCGCTGGTAAGATGGATTAAATTCTCCCCAGGGGTTCCATAGGGTTTATACGGTTTCTGACATGTAATAGGCCTCAGTTCTTGCTGTTCTTCTGGCTACGGTGTTATACCAGAGCAGTGAGGCACGATCAGATTCCCTTACGAACTCGAGTTACTGATACACAAAGCAGGTGGCAAAGGGAAGGCGCCGGCGAGGAATGAGGATCCCTGTGAAGGAAGCAATGGACAAACTTGAAGTAATAAACGAAAAGAGTGTGCAGACCGAGAGTACAAGAGCTACATGAATGTGGCAATCGTGGTCATCTAGCGGACATATTGGCTAGCAGATAGGAATCAAGAGCATCACTAAAATAAATTCTCAAACTCGATCCTAGATATGAAGTCCTATCCCATGGGGGTGCTGCAGTCAGGGCAGACTGCAGGCTAGGGTTTTGCCTTCACTATGGGAGGTAAAAAGTAGGCCCGACCTGACTGCCAAGGTCTAGAGTCCTTCGATCGACCTTAGACTTTGGCAAGTTATAATAGACTATCTAAATATTCCCCATTTGCTTCGGAGCATGCTCAGCCCGCTGGTTGTTGAGAAAAAGGCGATTAAAAATCAGAGATGTTTTAATGGGGTACGGGAAATGGGCTAGTTGGGGTTGCCGCCGGGGCCTCAGGCTGAACTCCAGGGTTTCGGACGAATTGAATAACCTCGATTATCTTAGACTACAAGGATCAGGGGTAGTAGCACATTACCTCAGTTCCCTCAGACCACAGCCAATGATGAGACAGAATTCTGCCGATTCTGCCACGCTAACCCGATTGGGTTGCTTCATCAGCCCGTGGTCTGAGCCGGGAACCCCTTCCGTACATACAAGTTTCCGGTTCTCGCCAGCAACCCCACCATTTGGTCAAGGTGTGTTTTCTCAAGCTCTCTGAGAGTATTTCTGACATTGTTAGAAAGAATGGCATCACCGGATTTGCCCAATATGATCTCTAGATCGCGAAAGCGTGCTCGACAATCCTCCCTCGAGTGGCCTTCTTCCAGTTCACCATTACAAGAACCACCTGCGTCTACTCAGCGATCTCGTTATATCTCAGGATTGCAGCCACGCGAACGTGTCGATATGGTACTGGCTGAGCTTAATGATAAGCACCGGTGGACAATCAAGGATCTTCTTTACCACATGGTGCATGCACAACCAGTCAAAAAAAATGGATATTCGACATCGTATCGAGCACAGAAATTGTCTGACGCTATATATGGGCAACCTGAAATTATTGAGCGGCTAGGTAGTGTCTCAAAAGACATATATGCCACTGGTGCATCCGATCTCGTGTCTCGGATACAGACCGAGATTCGAGGGCTGATTAACGGAGATATACTCGGCGAGTTCCAGTCCAATGTGGACCCTAAAGATATGGACATCTCTAGCTTGGCTACGCAGATGCAGAGGAAAGCTCCAGAGCTCTGTGGACTGCTCGTTAGCATCATGACACCTCCAGGAAACCATCGCGATACACCCAAGATCCACCAGGGCAGCATTGTGATGGTCTGTTCAATTCTGGCTTGCGCTTTTGCACCACGGAAAAGCAACAACTTCCCGATGTTGATCGGCTTGTATTTACATGCAATGGGTGTCAAGCGACGTGTGATTAGCTTTCTGGCTGGCCTGGGGATAAACTCAGCATACCAGACTATCATGGACAGACGGAAGGAACTTGCAGAACTAGGACAGGTACTATAACCGCATTTACCGGAGAATAACATGTTCTGGCTGACTTCTTACCCCAAGATGTGTACAGAAACAATTGAAACAGAATGCCCAGGCTTCTCGCAGGAATCTCATTGTGGCATGGGATAACTTTGACTACAGCCAGACTGTTCGACATCAAACTATTCGTGATCCATCAGAGCATATCTCCGCCACCACTGGCAAGCTTTGTATCGGTCAGTCCATCCCTGCAGGAGGGCTTCTCCGATCTATGTTCCATCCAGAGGTTACACTGAGTCCTCATGATATCTACATGGCACCAGGCAATCAGGATGATGAGATCTTCCATCAATGTCAGCGCCATTGGATTGCAGAGGCCATTCGCTATACTCATCGGGAGGCAGTAGAGAAACTATTTACTGCGGAAGCGTGCGTCAAACCAGGCCAGATGAAACCGCGAGCCCATCTTATTGACTGGCCTGAATTCCCAGCAGTTAAACGACTGCAAGCGCAGAAGACAATTCACTACAGCCTTGGGCCAATGTTATACAACGAAGGCACGACAGAGGGGACATACAAGGTCATTCAGAATGTCTTTCTGGAGCAACTGGGGGATGATGATGATACAGACCTTGATGGGCTTTTACAACTGGTTTATGGAGATCAGAAAACAGTGTCACTCCTTCGTGCCGTCAAAAAAGAACGTGCGGAGGCTTCTCGTCTTTTCGATCGTTTCAGCTGGATATTGCCAATCCCCGGACTGTTCCACTGGCGTATGAACTACTTGGATATGATCTTTGAGCTCTATGCTGGGACAGACCACCCTACCGTTGAATCGACGATCCATCATAATAAGGTCTGTCTCGGTTGCGTACAGGGACACAAAAGTCCATTCCACCATAAAGAAGAGGTGGCTACTCGCTCATTTGACGCTCGCGTCACGGCCATGTTCTATCAGTTTGTCCCATTAACAGTCAATTTCGCGGATGCTAAAGATGTGGATGATTGGATTCAAAGCCTCGGAAGGGGTCAATTCCTGGACGTTGTGGATCAGATACGCCAGTCTCTGTTCCATTTTAAAGAGCAGCAGTCTAAGGTTCGTGAACGAGAAGGAGAACCAGTCGACTATGAGTTCTCAGCACATGCGAAATTCCTTCAGCAGATGGAGACTTACAAGTCCTTGAAGCTTGCCATCAAACTTGGTGACATTGGAATTATCCAGCGGATCTTTGCACAATGTTGTCTCCTCTTCCCTGGCACAAAGAAAACCCGATATTCTTTCCTCTCCTTGTATATGACATGGCTCACTCAAACCAAAGCAGCTGATCCCGAGCTGCAGACTGCCATTCTTGCCAACGGACTTGTGAATCTACGGGGTGCGGAGGACGGTTGGTTCGAAATTGATCGACTGAATGAGTTCTTCAATCTTCATATGAAGACACTCATGTCGACTCGACGGACCTCAAATCTGGACATCACTACCATGTTCCGTCGAACTGCTCTCACAGCCAGCTACTGTACTGATCTAAAGGAGCTTCTGGAGGCTACCTTTGGAGAATATAGCAATGGGCGACACCAAAATAAGGATGCTAGCCAGGATGTTCGTCATCTAGCTTATCAGATCTCGAAGTGCATCCAAAAGCAACCAAATGGTCGGACAAGAGGCTTTCAACCATGTGATATACTCACAGAAACAATTGGCGAAAAGCTCTTCAAAGCCGTACAGAACTTCAATAGCCTCGTCGTCAACGGACAGTGGGCACAAGAAGTTGATTTTAGCAAGATGACATCGACTCCTATTGCTGTTCTAGATGAGATTGAAGAGAATGACACATGACACTGAATAGCAGGTTGCTGCCGGGACAGCTTTAGCTATACTTCTCTTCATTCCATTGATAATACTCCCACGCTATATTATAAGGTGACTGACACACATTGATGGAATGCATCAGATGGATTGTTCATCATTCTCTACCAGACCTTAGAACCTAGGTCTTCTCCACCCTTCATCACGCGACGCCCATTTCCTGATACCACACCGAGGGCCTTGCGTTTGGGAACTGGAGTTGCCGAAGGAGGAGGCATGTCCATAAAAGCTTGGGATGGCGTGTTAATATCAACCCACGGAGAGATATTCCGAGATGGAGTTGGTTGACTGGTGCTTTCTGGCGTGACTGCAGAAGACCATGTGAGGTTGCTGCATTCACTCATTTG